>NC_044555.1:116932489-117565603 GCF_007565055.1 Rhinopithecus roxellana | reverse complement strand
TATTGTTGAGAAGTCTATGTAAATGGTTCTAATAAATATGACAAAGATAAAGGTGTGCAAACCAGAATTTTTGTCAAAAATCTAGAAGCCATATTTGTGCCATATTTTGATTTTGTTCTTCAAAGAGATGACCTTAACAGTGTTGATAGTGATGACATTCTTTGGAACAATTAAAAAGTTACATATCATATTTATGGATCCATCCCCAAGTGGAATATCTTTTAAAACATACATATCAGATTTTTTCTTAATATTGTTCAAATGTACAATGCAAATGCTGACTAAATACCATTAGAGCAATTAAACTTAATCTTGATGTGGTGTGGGATACATTAGAACATATAACATATCCTCTAAATAAGAACAAATTGTATCTTTGATAGAAAATACAATTATTTTGAATTGTAGCATTTAGTTATTTTGTATGTAAGATTCCCTACTATCAATAATGTTACCAAAAAATAGCAAAAATATTATTATAGAATTTAAAATAGTATAAAACTTTGGAAGAAAGGTATTAATTGAAAAAACTGCTTGTGAAATATACAACAAAATTTGCCTTTCAGTAAAACATAATTAGAAAGAGAAATAAAAAATGTTTTCAATTCTATGAAGAAGCTTCAGATAAAAATAATTCCCAAACTAATTTCTAAATATTAAAATATTATTTTCTAAATATTGTATACATACATTTAAATATATAAATATTTTCTGCTCATTATAGATCAAAAATAATTTGACTTGATGAGAGATCCAAACTAATTTCAAATATACTGCTCTTTTGTTTCTCAAAAAATGTACCACCATTGTAGAATGTTAAATAACTTTAGAAATAGTAATTGGGCCTAGACATTGCTTTAAAAGTTGATGGAATTTATATTATGAGTGTTAATGATATATGATTAAATTCAAATGTTTATGCTTTTCTGTGAGAATGATTATTTATCATACGCTACACCATTAAAATATTTAGGCATCATAGGTAACAATTATACTTTTATCTTCAAATCTAAGTCTTACTTACATAATGCTATTGAGAATTCCAAGTAATACTGCCTTAATAGCATGAAGTTTCTCCAAACTCATATTGATAAAAAAACAACATAAAAACTGAAATTCCTAAAGATGGTTGTCTAATCTGATAACTCTATCAAAAGAACCTAAATTATGTGATAACTATATTACAGCATGATTTGTGATTTTCCTGAAATAAAGGCAAGGAGATTAATATAAATAAATAATAAATGATAATTTATGAATTATGAGTTTTAATTCTTAGTCATTACAAAGTTGTCAGCAAGTCAGCAGAAAACGTAGGTTTTCTTTTTTTTTTTTTTTGCATTTTTTTTTTTTATTATACTTTAAGTTCTAGGGTACATGTGCATAATGTGCAGGTTTGTTACATATGTATACTTATGCCATGTTGGTGTGCTGCACCCATTTCTTTCTAAGGTTTTGCAAATAAAATTTGGGGTTGTAAAATCTGTTTCTTAAATTTACACTTATTTTGTTTGGTTTTTACAATAGCATTTTCTTTTTTCTAGTTAAATATAAAAATAACTTTTTAGTGACACTGAAGCAAATTATTTAAAGTATATATTTGTATATCAGCTTGTTAGTTCCAGTTTTCCCAAAATTGCCTAGAATTTTAATTGCTCTGCAGTTTTATTGTCTTGAAAGTTGGTTTCAATGGAAGAATATACTTCTTGAATACCCAGAAATAGTGACAATGAACTGCCCTACGCTTAAATCCTGAAAATGCTAAGCACGTATTTGACTTAATGCCTTCACTATACACTTATTTATTTAGAATATCCTTGTTTGGTAAATTCTACTTTTCTTCTTAAGAAGCTAAATTCTCTTCCCCTAATTCTTAGACCTTCACAAGTAGGATCAATTTTCCCTCTTTCAGTGTTCCTAAAGCACTTTCTCCATATGTTTATTATAGCTCTCATCTTTTTTTTTACCCCTGGCTTTATTGAGGGATAATAAACAAATAAACATGATCTGTATTTAAAGTGTACAGTGTGATGTTTGATATTTAAACACATTGTGAAATCATTACCACAATCAAGCTAATTAACATACCCATTTCCTCACATAGTTTACCGTGTGTGTGTGTGTGTGTGTGTGTGTGTGTGTGTGTGTGTGTGTGCTGTGTATCTCTGTGTGGTGAGAACATTTAAGGTCTACTCTCTTAGCAAATTTTAAATATACAATACAGTATATTAGCTACAGTCACCATACTATACACAGTAGATCTCCAGAACTCATTCATTCTACATAACTGAAACTTTGTAACCTTTGATGAACATCTTTCCATTTCCTACTCTCAACTTATGGTAACCACACTTTTACTCTGTGTTTCTATGAATTTGATTTTTTAAATTCCACCTCTAAAAGTGAGATCATACAAAATTTGTCCTTCTGCTTCTGACTTCTTTCACAAAGTATAATGTCCTCCAGGTTCATGTAAATAATCCAGCCATCCCAATTCTGGGTATATATTCCAAAGAAAATAATCATGACCAAAGAAATATCTGAACTCCCATGTTCATTTCAACATTATTAATAACCAAGATACAAGAACAACCTAAGTGTCCATAGATAGATAAAGGGATTAAAAAATGAATAATAAGGAAAATTATATATATGTGTGTGTGTGTATATATATATACATATAAACACATATATTCTTCAGCTTTTAAAAAAAGAAAATCCTGCTATTTGCATCATTTGTAATTGTGTATCCTTTGAAATTTTTTTCTTTCTCTTTTTCTAGAGCACACTTTTCCAATAACTTAATTTAGGAAGAACTTTAAATACTTTATTAAAGAAGAGCAACACGTTGGCATAATTCTTGAATGAAAGCATGTTTAAAAATGTCTTCACATATAAACAACATTTTTTTTTTCTGAGTAAAACTACTACAGATCTTGATTCAATCTCTTTCAGGGTTTAGTGTTCCAGAGGAGACTGGGGTCAACCTAAGTCTGTATCTTTCATGGAATAGCTTTTCTTCCTCTACTGGTTATTATTGTATTATTTCTATTTTTAATGAGTATATACAGAGCTTTTTCTTTATAACAGCAATCTAAAAATTTCACCAAGAAAAAAATAATGCACTAACGAGAGTGTAGGTGTAAAATTAATTTTGTCCATTTTCCTAAATACATTTTGAGGACTTGCAATTTTCAGGAAATAAAAGGTCTTTGTCCAGAGACTAAATATTTACCATTACATCTTTGAATATAGACTTTTTTCTCTTTTATTATTTTCTCTTTCAAGATCACCAAATATTTGTAAGTTACTTCTCTGGAATATACCTTGCGTATTGAGCATGTATTTATCATAAAATGTTTAATCTTTTAATGTATTTCCTTTATGGCCTAAAGTAACTTGCCAAGTTTGTCTTACTTTTCTTTATTCAATCATCTTTAGTAATAGAAGCTAACATTTATTACATATTGACTATGCGTTATGTGTTCTACATGCACTATCTAATTTAATTCTTCTAACCACCCTGTGAGGTTTAATTTTCATCTATTTTGAAAAATGAATAACTAATGCTTATGTAATTTAAGTAATTTACATAAGGTCATACAGATGGTAAATTTTAACTCAGAATACATATTCCTAAGCATCTCTTCATAGGATTTTTTCAGAGTGAGTCAGAAATTAATTTTTGCTATTGTAATTTATTGTTTGGCAACTGTGATTTCCATATTTTTTATTGTTTAAGATTTTTCCTCTTTCTTCTTTCCTAAGTTTTGATCTCATTTACTACAGGTATTCTCCTCCTGACTTATGTGAAGAATGTGAATTTGATTATTTTTAGAAACAATAGCTTTGTTATATCCTTGGATTTTAAAAGTCATTACTCAGTTTTACACAGTTGAAAATTAGCCATTACGTTACAAACTAACTGCTATAGGATGCTTTATATGGAAAAATTATTTTAGAACATAAGTAGTTATGTCACTAAGATTTCAGTTATTTCATATCTTTATTTAAAAAGAAAACATATTATGTACCTTTCATCTATGTTCTAGCCAGTGAGGAGAATATAAATTCGAGGATTATTATGACAAGATAATAAGTTGTGCTTTTTTTCAGTTGTCTAGCTATTTTGGCTAAAATCTCAGAGCTAAGAAGAGTAATGCAGGACACATCTATGCAGGACATACTAAAAGCTAGTAAAATTGGTCCAGTGATGTATGCTATGCCCAGCCTTCATAAGGTAATACCATATATTTTAAGGGATATTTTGTTGAAGGGGACACATAGGAAAAAAAACTGCAACGCCTTTTGAAATTTTTCCCAGTAAACCAGAGCTGGGAGAAGATTCCATAACATCTACTTGTACAAATTCAGTATCCCTGTAAGAGAAGATAGGTATTGCATTATCCGGAAGGAAGCTTCCCAAGCTACAGACATTCATAGGCTCAATTGATAAGGCTGCCCAGATGGAGCATAGAGAAAGAGTCTTTGGAAGAACTGGACAGTGTCTTTAGAAGTCTAGGGGTATAAATGAACATAAAAACTGAGTGGACGGAGTAGCTCCGGATGGCAGTGTAAGGACAAACAGATTGGCAGTTGGGCAAACTGCATTTTTTTTCTTTCGGTGTGTCTAAAATGAGTGATTTTCCTTTTGGCTAAGTGGGTACCTCAGAAGGTAGTCTGAGTCATCTTGAAACCTTGATGAGACTATCCCCAAGAAAGCAGCCTGCTAGGGTGAAAGAACTAGAACAAGAATAAACTATGGGTATGCTTCCCAGGGCAGAAGATTAAAGGGTCTTGCAAGAAGTCAGAGAATGTGTTGCCTGTGTAAACAACAACAACAACAACAACAACAAAAAATATATATATATATATATATATATTGTGGAAATAAAAAACTAAACAAAACAATACTCTAAGGAATAACTAATGAGGCCCTCAAAATCACCCAGCAAGTGGGCACATACTATAAAATGAACCCCTAAAGGCTGAATTTATAAATACAGCAGCCAATACAAGACTTGTCCCACTCCTGTAATTAACCTACTACTGCTTAATGGTGGGGGAGTCTATTAGTTATTTATTGCTGTGAACAAATTATTCCCCCCAAAAGTGTCTTAGATACAATAAACAGTTATTATTCCACAGGCTTGGTGGGTAAAATTTCAGAAGTGGCTTAGCTAGGTAGCTCTGACTTTAGATCTTTCATGAGTTTGCAGTCAATATGTTGGTTGCAGATGTAGTCATCTGAAGGCTTGACAGAGGCAAGATAATTCACTTCCAAGGTGGTTCTCTCGCATAGCTGTTAGTAGGAAGCCTCAATTGCTTGTTAGCTGTTGGAAAACGGCTTTAGTTTATTTTCATATGGACTGCTTCATAAGGCTCCTTGAATGCCTTCACAATGTGGTAGCTGGCTTCCCAAAAAGCAAGTGATTTAATAGAGAAAACAGAGAAGATGTCCCAGCATCTTTTATGACTATCAGAAATAACACTCCGTTGGCCAGACGCAGTGGCTCACGCCTGTAATCCCAGCACTTTGGGAGGCCAATGCGGGTGGATCACGAGGTGAGGAGATTGAGACCATCCTGGCTAACACGGTGAAACACCGTCTCTACTAAAAATTAGCCAGGTGTGGTGGCGGGCGCCTCTAGTCCCAGCTACTCGGGAGGCTGAGGCAGGAGAATGTTGTGAACCCAGGAGGCGGAGCTTGCAGTGAGCTGAGATCCGGCCACTGCACTCCAGCCTGGGCGATAGAGCGAGACTTCGTCTCAAAACAAAACAAAACAAAACAAAAAAACAACAACAACAAAAGAAAGAAATAGCACTCCGTTACTTCTTCAATTTCCTATAGGTCATACAGGTCAGCCCTATACAGTGTGAGAAGGGATAAACAACATTGTGAATACCAGAATATGAGAATTATTTGAGGTAATTTTAAAGGCTGGCTCCATCTGGCTGGCTAGAAGTATATAGTTCAGAGAAGAGTGAAGGAAGAGACCAGGCACTACCTATTCACCCCTGTTCTCAAAGGCAGATCCCAGAGCCCAAGTTAGGAGATGGAGAAAAGCTTTAAATAAGTTCTGAAACTTAAAGTGAGTCACAGTTATCTAAGTGTAGTGTAATTGTAAGTCCCAGTTTGCTTTAGACGGCTCCTTGTTTATTCCTGTACTCTTAGAATCCAGTCCAATCTTGCATTTTTCTATATATTTCATTTTTAATAGCGTATTAATATTAATTGTTACATTAAAGCATGCCAGGGTTGCTTTGGCAGATCTGAAATTTATACTTCCATTTTCTGACTTGGTCTCATTTGGTAATGTGTGATATGCTTGTACAGTGAACAGTGATAACTCATTTCTTTTTCTCTGACCTTCATTTTCAAAGAGCATGCAAGATGTCTGCAGATAAAATGAAGTGTCTGATGCAAGGTGCTAGGGACAACTACTTATTCTAGTCTCAGAGTTTGATGGCAGAAGTAATTGACTCTGCTGCCTCTCTATAAGTCAGTTGTGCTATGATCTATACCAGGAACTGCAAACTTCATAGAACTCTAGGTTACCACCTGTCAGGGGCACTGGGAAACATAGAAAATTATAGGTTGTGTCCAAGAAATATATGTAGGAAATTTGGGCAGAGCAGTCATGCTGTAATTAGTAAAAGAGTAATTCAAATGTCTTTTCAAATTCAGATGTAGTCTCTCATTTTTACAAGTTGTAAATGGATACTTTTAAATTCTTTATTATTTAAGGAATTTTGTAATTTTTTTGTAGTTATGATCACAAAACTCAAAGTTCATGTTTAATGAAGAAAACTAAGTGCCCAATTTTTGTCTCTCAAGAAAGTTAACAATGAAAAACATTTTGTATATTTACCCCCATCCTCTGTCCTTATTGGGGTCATAGTGCTATCCCTGTTCATATGGAAACCAGAAAATCACAGATCTGCTAAAAAAGCATTGGCAACTACTTTAAATGTTACTCGTTGTTCATGAAGACTGTGACTGAAGACTTACCATTAACACATGCAGCTGCAAAATTTGAGTTTATATGTTACTCTATGAAGTACGACTTGTCCTTTAGATCAAATTGTTCTAAATAAATGTTACTCATTTTAAAATTCAATATGCTAGCACACGCAGAAAAAATTAAATAATATCTCATAATGTGCAGATTATACTTGCGCAAGATAATATTTGAAGATGGCCCAAAAAGGCGATTTTGTGTCAGTATTATCAGATACTTCAGATAAAAATGAAATTTTCTCAATATTATTTCAATTCAATAATTGAATTTAGTTCAATTTATTTTATTTTTAAGAAGTCAAATTTATGAAATCAAAGCTTTTGAAAAATCATTGTGTCAAAATGAAATATCTGATGTGATTTTAAATGGCATTTAAAATTTTCCTTAACAGTTCAAAACTGTGGTCATAATTCAAATACTGGGAGGTCCCAGTTTATGATAAAACAACATTTCTACTAAAATAAGAAAGATATAGGGCAGAAATGTACCTTAAATTGGTAGTAGTGCATACATAATTTACAATTACATCTACAAAAGCAACAATGTTCTGTGAATCCAAATGGAAGTCATGGTTCTCAAAATTTTTAAAAATATTATATACAGACAAAATATTTCAGTTATAATATTTTGTGAAGAAACTAGTATTGTATAATAACAAAAAAAGTCAGCCAAATAGTTTAGACATGTTTGCTGCCCATGATCAATTTAATTTTAGAAATTTTGAACCTTTAAAGAACTACTGATAAATCAACCTAAGTGTCCTATGTTACTTAATTTTTTCAGCACGTAAATTTTCTAAGTTTTGGTTGCATTTGGTTCAAAATGAATAGATACATTTATATTCTATACCAGAATGCAATCAATTTGGAAGATGTGGTGGCTCTGCAATTTGCCAACATGGCTAGACTAAAGCATTCTCCCCAGAATTCTTCTTTCCTGTATGTATGTTTCTGATAGGTTGGGCCATAAGAGACATTTTTGCATAAGATTTGGTGGATGGGCCAGGCACAGTGGCTCACGCCTGTACTCCCAGCACGCTGGGAGGCCAAGGTGGGTGGAACATGAGGTCAGGAGTTTGAGACCAGCCTGATCAACATGGTGAAACCCCGTCTCTACTAAAAATACAAAAATTAGCTGGGCGTGGTGGCACACACCTGTAATCCCAGCTACTTAGGAGGCTGAGGCAGGAGAATCGCTTGAACTTGGGAGGCGGAGATTGCAGTGAGCTGAGATTGCGCCACGGCACTCCAGCCTGGGCAACAGAGAAAGACTCTGTCTAAAAAAAAAAAAAAAAAAAAAAAAAAAGATTTAGTGGATGAAAGAGAAGCAGCACTGATTAAGGTGGTTTTTTTCCCCACTTACAAGAGGTCTGTGCAGGTGCTTCTGTAGTTCATACATGTAGTCTTTTATGCGCTGACCCCTCTCATTTGTATGAGTTGTAAGCTTCATAACAAAAGGCACTAAGTTTTCCTGCAAAACTCCCGCTTAACCAGGGTTGAAGACAATAAGAACTGACACAACTCTAGTTAATTTTTGTTGATTCCTGACCATCCTCATGGGCTGCAGCTCATGTTCCTGGGGTTCCAGCTTGTCTTTGCTCTCCCCATTTTACATTCATCTTCTTTCTTCAATGCCTTCCCTATAAACGTCCAGTTCCAAAATCATTCATGAAAATAACAGCATTAAAAAGATGCCCTATGCAGCTCCAACAATTGCCTAAGGTTAAATCCCTATAACAAGTCATATTCGTGTATATGTGTGTGTGTATATATGTATGTGTGTGTGTGTGTGTGTGTGTGTGTGTGTGTGTGTGTGTGTATTGTAACTGAAAGTCATGAAATTATGCCCTTGTCAAAAGTTGGAAATAATGTGCAATACCTGATGTGGAGGAAGAGTCTTGTGTATTGGAAGAACTGAAAGAAGATTAGTCTGGTTGACTCATGGTGCTCCATGGGAGAGAAATAGGAAACAGTTTGGAGTAACAGGCAGGATCTGGATTTTGGAGTTCAGATTTTATTCTGAGTGAAGTTATAAGCCATAGAAGTGTTTGAGTGGGACAGTAACATGATTTGATGTACATTCAAGAAGATTCCTCTGAGAAGTGGTTGAAACGGTAAAAAATAGAAATGAAGAGACAAATTAGAAGGCTGTTAGTGTAAACCAGGCAAGAGATGATAGAATCTTGGATTAAGGTAAATGACCAATAACATGGAGCAAAATAGATGGATTTCAGATGGATTTTGGCAAGATAATAGACAAGATTTGCTAATAACAGATTGAATGTGGGGTAGATGGGTAAGAGAAAGAGAGGAACCAAGACAATCATTGGGTTTCACACTTTTGAAAAAATTGAATAAATATAAATGACTGGAGTTACTACTGAGATGGAGAAGGGGCATCTATGTACCTGCCTGTTTGCATGTGAGTTTTGTATGTTTATAAGAAAATAGTATTGTAGGATATGTAAACAGTTCACGTATACATGTTAAGTCAATTTCTCTGTCTTTGCCTCTGTCTCTCTGTTTCTCTTATTCCCTGTCTCTTTTCTTTGTCTGCAGAAAAGCTAAGAAAAAAAATGTGTGAGGCTTCTTAAAATAGAGATCACAGACTGTGTGAATGTAGTTTTTAGAAATAAGATATCAAATTATAAACAAGATCTAAGCTCATGCCAGGCAAAGGTTAAGTCATATACCTACTACACTTAAAGAATAAACTATGTTCTAACCCCCACAAGGTTTTGTTTTGTTTTGGTTTGGTTTGTTTTTTTTGTTTGTTTGTTTTGGTTTGGTTTTGTTTTTTTTTTTCCCCCTAGCAACCAAACAAGCACTGGCCTGCAGATCAGCAAAAATAAAACAATTTCAGCTCATCCACCAACAAACACTGACTGACTGACTCTCTATTTCACAAGCCAAAACTACAGCTTTACTGGACAGCACACTGATTTCAGTAACTTTCTCTTGATAAGAAACCACCGACTATGAGCTGATTTCTGGCTGTTTTACAGAAGTTACACACTTGAGGGCCTTTGTGACCCTGCTTCCCTTTTTGATATATGGGGCCTAATTTTAATGTATTTAAATGTTAAGAATGCACCTTAAGGTGAACAAGGGACATACATAACATGTATGTTTGCTAATCACCCATGCGTAATACCACCCCTCTTTGTGAATATGCATAGCTCTGCTTATAACCTGTTAAATATGTATACTTGGCCAACCTGTTGAGCATAAATTCTTGCCTCATCCACTCCTATCCTTTGGGGTCTGCTCATGGTCTGACATGGTTTGGCTGTGTCCCCACACAAATCTCATCTTGAACTGTAATCCCCATTATCCCCATATGTTTAGGGAGAGACCTGGTGAGAGGCGAATGGGTCCTGGTGGTGGTTTCCCCCATGCTGTTCTTATGATAATGAGTTCTCATAGGATCTGATGGTTTTATAAAGGGCTTCCCCCTTTACTGGGCTCATTCTCTCTCCTGCCGCCCTGTAAAGAGGAGCCTTCCACCATGATTATGTTTCCTGAGGCCTCCCCAGTCATGCAGAACTGTGAGTCAATTAAACCTGTTTTCTTTATAAGTTACCAAGTCTCAGGCAGTTCATTATAACAGCATGAGAACAGACTAATACATGGTCTCTGCCATAGTCTATGCTTCCCAGCCTGTTGGAATGACCACCTTGCAGGCTGCAACACTTTATAAGAATAAAGTCTCATTTCCAAATTTGTAGATTTCATGATTCTTAAGTTGACAGGCTCATCAATATCAGATCTCTCAGCCCTTAAGTTCTACATACCACTTTTCGTCTCCTCTCCCACTGATTTTGGATTTCTATAAATATATAGGTTTATTTGTTAGTGATACTTGATTCTTATTTATATTTTGTGTTCATTTTACTGTATGCATTTTGTATTAGTCAGGGTTCTCTAAAGGGACAGAATAGGATAGATGAATATATGAAGGGGAATTTATTAGGAGAATGGGCTCACATGATCACAAGGTGAAGTCCCACAACAAGCTGTCTGCCAGCTGGAGAGCCAGGGAGCCAGTCTGAGTCCCAAAACTTCAAAAGTAAGGAAGCCGATCGTGCAGTCTTCAGGCTGTGGCCAAAGGCCCTAGAGCCCTTGACAATCCACTGTTGTAAGTCCAAGAGTCCAAAGCTGAAGAACTTTGAGTCTGAAGTTCGAGAGCAGGAAGCATCCAGCATGGCAGAAAGATGGCAGCCAGAAGACTCAGCAAGTCTGCTCTTTTCATGCCCGCTTTTATGCTGGCAGCTGATTAGATGGTACCCACCCAGATTGAGAGTGGGTCTCCTTCTCCCAGTCTGCTGACTCAAATGCTAATCTCCTTTGGCAACAACCTCACAGACACACCCAGGAACAATACTTTGCATCTTTCAATACAACCAAGTTGATACTCAATATTAACCATCACAGGTGCCTTCTGCCATCATTGTACTTTTCCTGTGGTCTCCCCAGACATGCAGAACTGTGAGTCAATTAAATCTCTTTCCTTTATAAAATACCCAGTATCGGACAGTTTTTTATAGCAGTGTGTAAAAAAACTAATCCATGGTCTCTGCCACAGTGTATTCTTCCAAGCCTGTTAGCATGGCCACCTTGTAGGCTGGAACACTTTATAAGAATAAAATCTCCTTTCCAAATGTGTAGACTTCATAATTCTTAAGTTGACAGCTCAGGCTCAATAACATCAGATCTTTCAGCCCTTAAGATCTTACATACCTCTGTTCCCTTCCTCTCCCACTGATTTTGGATTTCTATCAACATATACATTTGTTTGTGAAACTTGATTCTTATTTATACTTTGTTTTTATTTTACTGTATTTTACAAGCTAATTTGAATTCCTTATGGCATGTTATATGTCCATGGTCCTCAACTGGGGATAATTTTGCACCCTGAAAGACATTTGCACTATATGGAAACATTTTTGGTTGCCACAGCTCGTGGGAGGGGTACAACTGGCATCTAGTGGATTGAGGTCAGGTGTGCTGCTACTACACATCCTACAATGCACAGGACAGAAACTCACAAGGGATATTTTCTTTGCAGAAAATGTTGGTATTACTGAGGTTGAGGGAACACTAATATAGAATGTAATTTTTTTTTGAGACGTAGTTTTGATCTTGTCGCCCAGGCTGGAGTGCAATAGTGCAATCTCGGCTCACTGCAATCTCCACCTCACAGGTTCAAGTGATTCTCTTGTCTCAGCCTCCTGAGCAGCTGGGATCACATGAGCCCACCACCACGCCCAGCTAATTTTGTGTGTGTGTGTGTGTGTGTGTGTGTGTGGGTGGGTGGGTGTTTAGTAGAGACGAGGTTTCATCACGTTTACCAGGCTGATTTTGAATTACTGACCTCAGGTGATCCACCTGCCTTGGCCTCCCAAAGTGCTGGGATTACAGGCGTGAGCCACTGCAACTGACCTAGAATATAAATATTTTAATAAACAAAATATAAATTGTGAAATTTAAGAGAAATTAGTACTTGGCAATAAAATATTAGATACTATGAAATAGTATGTGTCAGATAGGACCTTGTTATATTATTAAAATTATGTCCTTTGTAGATTCAAGAAAGCCAGATCTTCTAAAAAGTATGCAACAGCAAACAAGGTGTACAAAGTTCCACTATTTCTCTCAGCATCATTTCTTTGAGTTACATTCTTGTAGCTTGTGAGTAATTTATCAAAGTAAACTTAGAATGATATTGAAAACACAGAAAATTATTTAGCTTACATTGAGGGAGGTCCATGAATGTGTTGTTTTATTTTTGAGTCATACTTATAACCAGGTGAAAACATCACTTCCCAGCATAGATTATATTCAGGGCCAAAAAGCTCTTATAGAATTCTGTGTATTTTTTTACGTAGTTCCAGAATTGTAGCACTCTTGATTAGTTACAAGGTCTATTGTTGAGTACACTAGGTTGGATAGATGAAGTACTACTTACCTCCTTTAGTCAAATTAGTATATAACTGATTAAAAGTGTAAAAACAAGAAAGAAAAAAGGGAAGAAAGGTATGAGGGAGGGGGAGAGAGGGAAGGAAGAAAGCAAGGAGGGGAGGAAGAAAGAAGAAAAGAAAAAACAAGAAAGAAAAAGCAAGAAGGAAAGAAGGAAAAAGAAAACAATAGAAAGATAATAAGTATAATATAACTTAAATGAGTGCTACCTTTTTATAGGGATTGCTTCAAATCTGCAGCCACTTATTCCTTTGGTTTTAGTTGTACTCAAAACAGGTGAAAAGTACTACAATATTTTATAGCCACAGCCAGCACAAATATTTTCCAAAGTAAATATGACCCAGATACCCTTTAGGGTCTCCCTAACATTTGAGATACATACTGTGAGAATTCAGTGTCCTCTGGAAGTCTTGCTCATTTTCCCCAAGGGGACCTCAAGCTATCACAGTAACGTCTAGTTAATTATTCTGTTCATAGATTTTCTCCCCATCCTACATGTGCTGGGCCACCTCTGCAATAGATCTATACCTACGTGCAACTCAGATATTTTCCTGTCCTCAAACACCATACACACACAGACATACACACACGTGCCCATGATCATGCATGCACATGTGCCCATGATCATGTGTGCACACATGCACACATAAAATGCAACCAGAATACACAAAGCATTTCTTAGTATAATACTCTCCATAGAAAGTTTGTGGGACAGGAGAAAGAAGGCAGGTGACATTTCAGCCATGGAGCACTGAGATTCAGAGTTCCCCAGGTGATTCTAATATACAGCTAGGATTGCCAATCATTGTTTCCAGTAATTCAGAATTGCTAAAAAGAGAGGACTGTTAACTTTCTCACCACAGAAAAATGGTGGGTTAGTGAGGTGATGAATATGTTGATTGACTTGATTGTTTCTGGAATGTAGGCATATCAAACATCATATTGTACCCCATAAATATCTTCAATTGTTGTTAGTCAAATATGAATTTAAAAAAGTAAAAAAGAAACATAATTCTGGTATAGCAGCTTAAGATTCTTTTTTCACCTTGTAACATACACTCTGGGTAGCTTGAATAGCATTTCAACGTATAAACTTAATTAGAGTTGTGTTTTTGTCTTACTCATTGCTCCCTAGCACCTAGAACAGACACTTGTACATAATACATACTAAATAACATGTGTTAAATGCATGAATGAATTAATCTTTCAGTCAGTATATTCAAAGAAAGAATAAAAGGTATTTTTAACCTGATGGCAGATATAATGGGATGTTACCTTTGCTTCACATTTATTTACTTCCTTAAGCTCTAATGCGCTCTCAGGAACAATGAATAAGAGCAGAATTTCTTTTTAAAATCTGAGGTTTTGGGGAGGGGTCTTTGAACTTCCTAAAACTGAATGCAAAATTTTGTTTATCTGTCCTTTTTTTCTCCCTTGAAAGGTCTGACTTTTCATATATTTTCAAAGTTGTCCAATAACCCTGAAAGATTAAGAATGACCCAGTCAGAGAATGTATAGTTCTTTCCTTGACGGGCTTTTCTTCTTAGTGGTTTCTCTATGGTTCTCTTACAAAGCTAACTTGCCTTGTGTATTGAAAATAGGATTTAGTAGCAAACATATACATTTCACATACATTTTCAGTAACCTCATGTAAAAAGTAGAGGCTCCTCTTCAAAGACTTTCCTCCCCGTCTAATTAGGAATAAATAGTAACTTTCTCTTAGAAGCAAAATTTATTCAAAGACCTGTGCTAACCTTCTTAAATATCTGCTAGTGGTAATAAAGAAATCAATGTACTTTATGTTGTTAGCTCCCACAATTTAGCCTAAATATTTGCCCTGGCATGCTCATACTGGTCCAAGCAAACATTAGGTCATAGCCTGTGCCTCTTCCTTATTTGAAGGTGTTTTTTTTTTTTATTTTTTTATTTTTTATTATTATATTTATTTTTTTTTACCTTTCTCAGCATTCCACAAGTTACTTCTCCTTCCTTTGTTCTCCTCTGCCTTTGCCTCTTTTAAAAAGTTCTAAGTTGCTAGCTAGTCCAGACAAATACAGAATGTGAGGTCCTGTTCCATCCAATGGAAACCGGACACAGCAGTAGGGTGGATGCCTCAGGTTATAAATTAACCTGCTCCTTTGTTCGGTGTACTCTCTTGGCAAAACTGCTGGCGACTCTACCCTTTCTGCAGAAAGTATAACTCTTTCGTTTTTGAGACGGAGCGTCACTCTGTCTCCCAGGCTGGAGTGCAGTGGCGTCATCTCCGCTCACTGCAAGCTCCGCCTTCCGGGTTCCCGCCATTTTCCTGCCTCAGCCTCCGGAGTAACTGGGACTACCGGCGCCCGCCACCGCGCCCGGCTGTTTTTTTTTGTGTTTTTAGTAGAGACGGGGTTTCACCGTGGTCTTGATCTCCTGACTTCGTGATCCGCCCGCCTTGGCCTCCGAAAGTGTTGGGATTCCAGGCGTGAGCCACCGTGCCCGGCCTCTGCAGAAAGCATAAAAATGGCCTTGCTGAGGTAATTAAATTTATGTTCAAGTGCTATTTCTTTAGGGCACTGGGGAACAAGCATTTCAGAGACTCATGTTGAATGATATGATATTTACTTATGGTGCTAACAAAGTAGAATGTGAAAATTGTGACCAGAAAAAAGGAAATGTTCCAGTAGCCTGGATTTTTGATAGTTTTATACCTGCTTCCGTTTACTCGAGACAGATTTGGCCAATTACAGGAGCAAGGTTTTAAAAGCCTTCTGACTTCACAAAGGTGTGTTTGATTCTGGAAATCTGCCAATTCCCCTGCTCTCTCTTATCACATGATTGAAAATGCCAGTTACTCAGAAGTGCTAAGCAAATAGCCACTTGTTTGCTGCAGCTGCAGCAGTAAGGGGGATTTTGAACGAGTAAAGGGTGTACAATGTCCTTTATATGTTCCTTGCAGCTTTGAAAAATACGCAAAGGTCATTTGCTATTATTTTGTGAATTAGCAGTCTTATTTTCATATTGCTTTTCTCCGTTAAACCATGTTTGCCTTGGTGTAATTATCAATTAGTGAATCAAAAGAATCCATTTGGTAAATATATATTGAGTGATTACAGTTTGCAAATCACCATAAAACAACTCCACTTAATAAACATTTTTTTCTCTTTAACGGTAAGAAGCAGTTAAAGATACTAAGAATGAAAAATAAACCAATGAACATACTTGTATGTTAACATAATTAACATTGTTGGTTATATTTTTATGATACTAATTTTTGTAAAACACTATTATTCATGAGACTTATTTTTCTGTTTTTTGTTTTACTTTGTTTTTTGAGACAGAGTCTCACTTTGTAGCCCAGGCCAGAGTGCAGTGGTGTGATCTTGGCTGACTGCAAACTCTGCCTCCCGGGTTCATGCCATTCGCCTGCCTCAGCCTCCTGAACAGCTGGGACTACCGGCGCCCGCCACCATGCCCAGCTAATATTTTGCATTTTTAGTAGAGATGGGGTTTCACTATGTTAGCCAGGATGGTCTCGATCTCCTGACCTCCTGATCCGCCCACCTCGGCCTCCCAAAGTGCTGGGATTACAGTCGTGAGCCACCGTGACCGGCCTATTTTTCTGTTTTTTATGTAATCCGAGATTATAAAATAATTTTCAGCTTCTGTATATTAAATTTCAAGTGGAATTTGAGGAATATGGGAATGACCATAAGAATTTATAAGGCTTTCTAAAATATCAATTTTGTCCACCTAGACATTATACATGCAAATATTGTAGATTTTAGAATGTCTCAAACTGTCAGG
Organism: Rhinopithecus roxellana; assembly: GCF_007565055.1. NCBI lineage: Eukaryota > Metazoa > Chordata > Mammalia > Primates > Cercopithecidae > Rhinopithecus > Rhinopithecus roxellana. The sequence goes on along the minus strand of NC_044555.1, from coordinate 117,548,817 downwards.
TTCTCCATACTGTGAATTTAAATCTGATAAGCAGACTGCAGCTTTTTAAATAGAACCCTTAAGTGTTTCATTTTAATAGCAGTTTTAAATTCATGGCAATTTATACTAATATTCCATGATTGTGACATTCTTTCCAGTTTTACTGATCCAGAGTCCTTGTGCATAATCTCACATCAAACAGAATAAACTTTGTCATCTACTACCATTGGTTTTGTGTGAAAAATAAATGATTTCTATTTAAGAGGGAAGTGATATAGGTAATGGTACTGAAAGCTATTATTTTTGTTCTGAGCTTTCAGAGTGAGATTCAGAACTTTTATTCAGTTTCAACATTTAAAAAAAAATTATTTATTTGGGCCGGGCACAGTGGCTGACACCTGTAATCCCAGCACTTTGAGAGGCTGAGGCGGGTGGATCACCTGAGGTCGGGAGTTCAAGACCAGCCTGGGCAATATGGCGAAACCCTGTCTCTACTAAAAATTAAAAAAAAAAAAAAAAAAAAAAAAAAGCCAGGAATGGTGGCGAGCACCTGTAATCCCCACTACTCCAGAGGCTGAGGCAGGAGAATCGCTTGAACTGGGGAGGGGGAGGTTGCAATGAGCTGAGATTGTACCACTGCTCTCCAGCCTGGGTGACAGGAGCAAAACTCCATCTCAAAAAACAAGGAAAAGAAAAAATTGTTAATTTGGAATAATAAATTTGACTCAGAATAATGTGATGCAATGTTTGACATGACAGATAAAATGGATTATTGAAATGAAATCATCTTTATTAATAGCAGTATTCCCCACTACCTTTTAAGTTTCTCCCCTCCACTGATAAAGGGGGAAATGATGAATGTGGAGTCAAGTTGCTTCTAACTGGTTAAAGGCTTATTAGTGCATTAGTCTTACCAATCCAAGGCAACAGGCCTTTCACAACTGACCTGCTGCCATGCACTGTTGGAACAGAACATGGCAATGGAATGTAAATGTGAAAGCAGACAGGTAGATGCCCATTGCCTCTTTTACATAATATCGATAGCCTTGAATAATTTACTTAACCTCTTTGGACTTCGGTTTCCCTATCAGTATGTTTAGAACAGTAAAACAACTTTCAAGGTCAAACTCAGGTATATTTGTCTCAAAAGCCTTTCAGGATCAACTGCTCTGGTGTATAATCTAGACATTTTCATTTGTAAAGCTTCTCAGGTGATCTTTTGGTGTAGCCAAGGTTGAGAAACACCTGACATAGAGCAGATGTCAGCTCACTGTTATTCAAGGATCAAAGTGGGCCCACTACCTGATTTTACAAATATCGTTTCACTGGGACACAGCCATGCTCATTCAATTATGTATTGTCAATGACTGATTTTGTGCTACAATGGCAGACTTGAGTAGTTGTGACAGAGACTTTATAAGCTGCAAAGCCGTAAATATTTACTATTTGGCCATTTACAGAGAAAGTTTGGTAGCCCCTGTCATATAGGGAAGAATATAGGCTCTGAAGTCAGATAAAACTAGATTTAAAATCTGCTTCCTTCTTTTATTTACTGTGTAATATGGTAAGTTACATATGGTAAGAGATAAGTCATATCAAGTCTCTGAGCCTCATGTATGGTGATTGTGAGGATTCTATGAGATAACGTATTCCAAGTGCTTAGCCAGGCACATAATAAATGCTCAGTGAATGTTTGTTGTGACTCTTCTACTATTACTACTTCCTTTTCTCTTCCTCCTCTCTCCTTCACTCTCTATTTCTCTCGTGCACACACTCACACATACACAAATGAATGTATACAAAATATCTAGAAAATAAGACTAGCCCCCAAAAGACAGATTCCCTTATACCCTGAATACTGCAAGGTACTGTAAGTTTAGACTTTACTGGGAAGCTACAGCAAGTGGTTCTCCCAGAAATTGTGAGCATGGTTGCTGCAGAAACCATGAAAACATTTTTTCTGGAGTCTGAAGTATCTCCTTGTTGTGAGATTTTAACGAATAAAATGCTGAGCCAACAATATGAATATTTAATAAATATTTATTGAACATCTACCATACATCAGGTACTAGGCTAAGTGCTGAGAATATGATGATGAACAAGACATGATAATTGCCTTCAAGAGCCTTAAACCACAATGGTAAAGATCAGTAAGTAAACAGTCAATTACAGAATGTGTAAATAATAACATAATGTGTTACACAGACTGTTACTTATTTTAAGTATGTGTTAGTAATAACACTAATGTGTAGGTAATAACAGAATGTGTTACACACAGTGTGTTACAATTAATAAACAATCAATTTCTCTGATCAGTGCTGAGGTTCTCCTTTGTATACAATGCACCTCAAGACCTATCTTGTTCACCTGACCTCTCAGCATTCCTCATTCCTCAGAGAACATATTGGAAGGAGTCCAGAGCAGGAACAGGCAGATGAGTTAAGAGGCTCATAGAATCATCAAGGAAAAATGTAAGGCTAGCTTGGCAATGGTGGTGGTGGAGATGGAGAAAAGTGAACTGATTCTATAATAATTTTGAAAGTAAAATTAAGAACGTTCTCCTGAATTGCATATGGGGAATGATGAAGAAGCAATTGTTGAGGGTAAGTGCCAGGGACATAGCTTCGGCAACTTCATGGCTAATAGTATTTATTCTTGAGATAGGGTACATTGAAAGAGGTCTAGGTTTTGTAGATATGGTAGATACCTTCCATTTACCTTTCTTGATTTTTTTCTTTACTCTTCTCCTACCTATTTCTGCCCTGGGACGCTGCCATTATAGACTGTATAGACTAATCCACCTTGCTGTCTGGTATCTTGATGTATTTGGCCAATGAGAGCCTCCAGCAGGAGGTCACTGGGCAGTTGGAGAGAGAAACTGATGTATTATTTCCCTTGCACTTCTTGCTTGTCCACAGTCTATTAGTGGGTTTATTCCTATGACACATCTTCTCACTGTTATTGTGCTAGGGTGGTTCAAGATCCCTTGTTGGTTTCTATAAAACTGACCACAATATTTGTAAATTGTCTTTCTATTTATCCCTTTCCAAGGAGTCATCTGTAACTATTGGGACTTGGATAGATACAATGTGTAATATAGTTTGGCGTCCACTTCTGAGTTTGAGGAGTTTTTAAGATATCTAGGAGTAAAGATCAACAGTAGAGATTAATTTGTATGTTTGGAGCTCAAATAAATGGTCTAGGGTAGGGATATACCACATGCTAGGCACTGTGCTGGACACTTTGAAAACATTTCTTAATAATATACTAACTTGGCTGGGTGCAGTGGCTCACGTCTGTAATCCCAGCACTTTGGGAGGCTGAGGCGGGCGGATCACTTTGAGCTCAGGAGTTCTAGACTAGCCTGGGCAACATGTAGAAACCCAACTCTGCAAAAAATACAAAAACTCACCAGGCTTTGGTGGCTCGCACCTGTAGTCCCAGCTACATGGGAGGCAGAGGCTGGAGAATCACTTGAGTCCAGGGGGCAGAGGTTGCAGTGAGCCAAGATCACATCACTGCACTCCAGCCTGGGTGACAGAACTAGACCCTGTCTCAATAATAATAATATTAATAAACTAACTCCATGATCTTGTACTCTTACTGTACTAGGGGTGACAAACCATCCTGGATTTCCTGAAACTCAGGCATTTCCTTGGATGTGAGGCTTTTCACAGCTATACCAGAAAATTTTGGGATAAACCAGCATTAATTTGTCACCCTATAGTTTGTCATTTGGAATCTGAGGCTCAGAATATTTAAGAATCTAATTTGGGGGGCAAAGCAAGATGGCCGAATAGGAGCAGCTCCAGTCTCCAACTCCCGGCGCGAGCGACACAGAAGACCGGTGATTTCTGCATTTTCAACTGAGGTACTGGGGTCATCTCACTGGGGAGTGCCGGACAATCAGTGCTGGTCAGCTGCTGCAGCCCGACCAGCGAGAGCTGAAGCAGGGCGAGGCATCGCCTCACCTGGGAAGCACAAGGGGGAAGGGAATCCCTTTTCCTAGCCAGGGGAACTGAGACACACAACACCTGGAAAATCGGGTAATTCCCACCCCAATACTGCGCTTTAAGCAAACGGGCACACCCGGAGATTATACCCACACTGGCTGGGAGGGTCCCACGGCCACGGAGCCTCCCTCATTGCTAGCACAGCAGTCTGCGATCTAACCGCAAGGCAGCAGCGAGGCTGGGGGAGGGGCGCCCGCAATTGCTGAGGCTTAAGTAGGTAAACAAAGCCGCTGGGAAGCTCGAACTGGGTGGAGCTCACAGCAGCTCAAGGAAGCCTGCCTGTCTCTGTAGACTCCACCTCTGGGGACAGGGCGCAGCTAAAAAAAAACAACAGGGAAAGCAGCAGAGGCCTGTGCAGACCCGAACGACACTGTCTGACAGCTTTGAAGAGAGCAGTGGATCTCGCAACACGGAGGTTGAGATCTGAGAAGGGACAGACTGCCTGCTCAAGTGGGTCCCTGACCCCTGAGTAGCCTAACTGGGAGACATCCCCCACTAGGGGCAGTCTGACACCCCACACCTCACAGGGTGGAGTACACCCCTGAGAGGAAGCTTCCAAAGTAAGAATCAGACAGGTACACTCGCTGTTCAGCAATATTCTATCTTCGGCAACCTCTGCTGCTGATACCCAGGCAAACAGGCTCTGGAGTGGACCTCAAGCAATCTCCAACAGACCTACAGCTGAGGGTCCTGACTATTAGAAGGAAAACTACCAAACAGGAAGAACACCTATACCAAAACCCCATCAGTACGTCACCACCATCAAAGACCAGAGGCAGATAAAACCACAAAGATGGGGAAGAAGCAGGGCAGAAAAGCTGGAAATTCAAAAAATAAGAGCTCATCTCCCCCTGCAAAGGAGAGCAGCTCATCGCCAGCAACGGATCAAAGCTGGTCAGAGAATGACTTTGACGAGATGAGAGAAGAAGGCTTCAGTCTATCAAACTTCTCAGCGCTAAAGGAGGAATTACGTACCCAGTGCAAAGAAACTAAAAATCTTGAAAAAAGAGTGGAAGAATAGATAGCTAGAATAATTAATGCAGAGAAGGTCATAAATGAAATGACAGAGATGAAAACCATGACACGAGAAATATCTGACAAATGCACAAGCTTCAGTAACTGACTCGATCAACTGGAAGAAAGACTATCAGCGATTGACGATCAAATGAATGAAATGAAGCGAGAAGAGAAACCAAAAGAAAAAAGAAGACAAATAAATGAACAAAGCCTGCAAGAAGTATGGGGTTATGTAAAAAGACCAAATCTACGTCTGATTGGGGTGCCTGAAAGTGAGGGGGAAAATGGAACCAAGTTGGAAAACACTCTTCAGGATATCATCCAGGAGAACTTCCCCAACCTAGTAGGGCAGGCCAACATTCAAATTCAGGAAATACAGAGAACACCACAAAGATACTCCTCCAGAAGAGCAACTCCAAGACACATAATTGCCAGATTCACCAAAGTTGAAATGAAGGAAAAAATCTTAAGGGCAGCCAGAGAGAAAGGTCAGGTTACCCACAAAGGGAAGCCCATCAGACTAACAGCAGATCTCTCGGCAGAAACTCTACAAGCCAGAAGAGAGTGGGGGCCAATATTCAACATTCTTAAAGAAAAGAATTTTAAACCGAGAATTTCATATCCAGCCAAACTAAGTTTCATAAGTGAAGGAGAAATAAAATCCTTTACAGATAAGCAAATGCTTAGAGATTCTGTCACCACCAGGCCTGCCTTACAAGAGACCCTGAAGGAAGCCCTAAACATGGAAAGGAACAACCAGTACCAGCCATTGCAAAAACATGCCAAAATGTAAAGACCATCGAGGCTAGGAAGAAACTGCATCAACTAACGAGCAAAATAACCAGTTAATATCTTAATGGCAGGATCAAGTTCACACATAACAATATTAACCTTAAATGTTAATGGACTAAATGCTCCAATTAAAAGACACAGACTGGGAAACTGGATAAAGAGTCAAGACCCATCAGTCTGCTGTATTCAGGAGACCCATCTCACTTGCAGAGACATACATAGGCTCAAAATAAAGGGATGGAGGAAGATCTACCAAGCAAATGGAGAACAAAAAAAAGCAGGGATTGCAATCCTAGTCTCTGATAAAATAGACTTTAAACCATCAAAGATCAAAAGAGACAAAGAAGGCCATTACATAATGGTAAAGGGATCAATTCAACAGGAAGAGCTAACTCTCCTAAATATATATGCACCCAATACAGGAGCACCCAGATTCATAAAGCAAGTCCTTAGAGACTTACAAAGAGACTTAGACTCCCATACAATAATAATGGGAGACTTCAACACTCCACTGTCAACATTAGACAGATCAACAAGACAGAAAGTTAACAAGGATATCCAGGAATTGAACTCATCTCTGCACCAAGCGGACCTAATAGACATCTATAGAACTCTCCACCCCAAATCAACAGAATATACATTCTTCTCAGCACCACAGCACACTTACTCCAAAATTGACCACATAATTGGAAGTGAAGCACTCCTTAGCAAATGTAAAAGAACAGACATTATAACAAACTGTCCCTCAGACCACAGTGCAATCAAACTAGAACTCAGGACTAAGAAACTCAATCAAAACCACTCAACTACATGGAAACTGAACAACCTGCTCCTGAATGACTACTGGGTACATAACAAAATGAAAGCAGAAATCAAGATGTTCTTTGAAACCAATGAGAACAAAGACACAACATACCAGAATCTCTGGGACACATTTAAAGCAGTGTGTAGAGGGAAATTTATAGCACTAAATGCCCACAAGAGAAAGCTGGAAAGATCTAAAATTGACACTCTAACATCACAATTAAAAGAACTGGAGAAGCAAGAGCAAACACATTCAAAAGCTAGCAGAAGGCAAGAAATAACTAAGATCAGAGCAGAACTGAAGGAGACAGAGACACAAAAAACCCTTCCAAAAATCAATGAATCCAGGAGTTGGTTTTTTGAAAAAATCAACAAAATTGACAGACCGCTACCAAGACTAATAAAGAAGAAAAGAGAGAAGAATCAAATAGACGCAATAAACAATAATAAAGGGGATATCACCACTGACCCCACAGAAATACAAACTACCATCAGAGAATACTATAAACACCTCTACACAAATCAACTAGAAAATCTAGAAGAAATGGATAATTTCCTGGACACTTACACTCTCCCAAGGCTAAACCAGGAAGAAGTTGAATCCCTGAATAGACCAATAGCAGGCTCTGAAATTGAGGCAATGATTAATAGCCTACCCACCAAAAAAAGTCCAGGACCAGATGGATTCACAGCTGAATTCTACCAGAGGTACAAAGAGGAGCTGGTACCATTCCTTCTGAAACTATTCCAATCAATAGAAAAAGAGGGAATCCTCCCTTACTCATTTTATGAGGCCAACATCATCCTGATACCAAAGCCTGGCAGAGACACAACAAAAAAAGAGAATTTTAGACCAATATCCCTGATGAACATCGATGCAAAAATCCTCAATAAAATACTGGCAAACCGGATTCAGCAGCACATCAAAAAGCTTATCCACCATGATCAAGTGGGCTTCATCCCTGGGATGCAAGGCTGGTTCAACATTCGCAAATCAATAAACGTAATCCAGCATATAAACAGAACCAAAGACAAGAACCACATGATTATCTCAATAGATGCAGAAAAGGCCTTTGACAAAATTCAACAGCCCTTCATGCTAAAAACGCTCAATAAATTCGGTATTGATGGAACGTACCTCAAAATAATAAGAGCTATTTATGACAAACCCACAGCCAATATCATACTGAATGGGCAAAAACTGGAAAAATTCCCTTTGAAAACTGGCACAAGACAGGGATGCCCTCTCTCACCACTCTATTCAACATAGTGTTGGAAGTTCTGGCTAGGGCAATCAGGCAAGAGAAAGAAATAAAGGGTATCCAGTTAGAAAAAGAAGTCAAATTGTCCCTGTTTGCAGATGACATGATTGTATATTTAGAAAACCCCATTGTCTCAGCCCAAAATCTCCTTAAGCTGATAAGCAACTTCAAAGTCTCAGGATACAAAATTAATGTGCAAAAATCACAAACATTCTTATACACCAGTAACAGACAAACAGAGAGCCAAATCATGAATGAACTTCAATTCACAATTGCTTCGAAGAGTATAAAATACCTAGGAATCCAACTTACAAGGGATGTGAAGGACCTCTTCAAGGAGAACTACAAACCACTGCTCAGTGAAATCAAAGAGGACACAAACAAATGGAAGATCATACCATACTCATGGATAGGAAGAATCAATATCGTGAAAATGGCCATACTGCCCAAGGTTATTTATAGATTCAATGCCATCCCCATCAAGCTACCAATGAGTTTCTTCACAGAATTGGAAAAAACTGCTTTAAAGTTCATATGGAACCAAAAAAGAGCCCGCATTGCCAAGACAATCCTAAGTCAAAAGAACAAAGCTGGAGGCATCATGCTACCTGACTTCAAACTATACTACAAGGCTACAGTAACCAAAACGGCATGGTACTGGTACCAAAACAGAGCTATAGACCAATGGAACAGAACAGAGTCCTCAGAAATAATACCACACATCTACAGCCATCTGATCTTTGACAAACCTGAGAGAAACAAGAAGTGGGGAAAGGACTCCCTATTTAATAAATGGTGCTGGGAAAATTGGCTAGCCATAAGTAGAAAGCCGAAACTGGATCCTTTCCTTACTCATTTACTCCTTATACGAAAATTAATTCAAGATGGATTAGAGACTTAAATGTTAGACCTAATACCATAAAAACCCTAGAAGAAAACCTAGGTAGTACCATTCAGGACATAGGCATGGGCAAGGACTTCATGTCTAAAACACCAAAAGCAACGGCAGCAAAAGCCAAAATTGACAAATGGGATCTCATTAAACTAAAGAGCTTCTGCACAGCAAAAGAAACTACCGTCAGAGTGAACAGGCAACCTACAGAATGGGAGAAAATTTTTGCAATCTACTCATCTGACAAAGGGCTAATATCCAGAATCTACAAAGAACTCAAACAAATTTATAAGAAAAAAACAAACAACCCCATCAAAAAGTGGGCAAAGGATATGAATAGACATTTCTCAAAAGAAGACATTCATTCAGCCAACAGACACATGAAAAAATGCTCATCATCACTGGCCATCAGAGAAATGCAAATCAAAACCGCAATGAGATACCATCTCACACCAGTTAGAATGGCAATCATTAAAAAGTCAGGCAACAACAGGTGCTGGAGAGGATGTGGAGAAATAGAAACACTTTTACACTGTTGGTGGGATTGTAAACTAGTTCAACCATTATGGAAAACTGTATGGCGATTCCTCAAGGATCTAGATCTGGATGTACCATAGGACCCAGCCATCCCACTACTGGGTATATACCCAAAGGATTATAAATCATGCTGCTATAAAGACACATGCACACGTATGTTTATTGCGGCACTATTCACAATAGCAAAGACTTGGAATCAACCCAAATGTCCATCTGTGACAGACTGGATTAAGAAAATGTGGCACATATACACCATGGAATAGTATGCAGCCATAAAAAAGGATGAGTTTGCGTCCTTTGTAGGGACATGGATGCAGCTGGAAACCATCATTCTTAGCAAACTATCACAAGAACAGAAAACCAAACACCGCATGTTCTCACTCATAGGTGGGAACTGAACAATGAGATCACTTGGACTCCGGAAGGGGAACATCACACATCGGGGCCTATCATGGGGAGGGGGGAGAGGGGAGGGATTGCATTGGGAGTTATATCTGATATAAATGATGAATTGATGGGTGCTGACGAGTTGATGGGTGCAGCACACCAACATGGCACAAGTATACATATGTAACAAACCTGTACATTATGCACATGTACCCTAGAACTTAAAGTATAATAAAAATAAAAAATAAAAAAAATAAATAAAAAGATATAAAGAATCTAATGTAAAGTCCCCCAGGTAGGTGGAGGCTAGAGGTGGGATTTTCCCAAACCCTATCTGATTTTACAAAGTAAAATCTTTTCACTACGCATCATTCATCCTCATGCCTGAATTTTCCTTAGAATAATCTGCTCTTAAAAAATAAATAAATAAATATCTCAAAAAACAAACAAACTCAGATTTTGAAACATCGTGACAACCAATGAAGGAAAACAACATAAAGATAAATAATATACATTCCTTGCTTTTAAGGAGTCTGTAATCAAGTGGGAAAGTTGGACATGTTAAAAAGTAAAAACTAAATATGAAAAGGCACAGTTAATAAGTGAGAAAGCCAGAAACGAATCCCAGGATTGCCTCACTTCAAGATGCTATAATCGAAGTAAAATAAAAGGGTTCTCAAACGCAATACAATGAATGGATGAGAGAATGAAGAAAGGAATGAATGAATTCATCCCTTAGAGCACATCTGTATCAGACATGATCCTAGCTGTGGGAGACTGAAACATACCTATGTTGTTGAGGAAGTGATAACTGTAGTGTTAAACAGGTGTGCACAGATACATATTTTTAGGGTCAGTTAAGAAAATGAGCTAGTTAGTGGGTTGCCTATGATCACATGATTTTTGAGGGTTAGAACTCAGCTTTGAACTCAGATATGACTCAAAAACCATCAGGTCTATAAAATTCCCAAGGGAATGGTGGAGTGAACAGTTATGTAAATATGACTTGGGGAGCATGGAAACTAGAATTAGAAAACAGGTGACAAAACATCATAGAAATGCGCAGTGCTAGTAAATACATGCCAAAGTGGAGGATAAAGGCCAGTTGTAGATATCTTGGAAGGAAAGTGAAAGGCATTAGGTCTTGGGATTCTAATGAGGTATGAATATTTACTTTATGATTCACAGTATATTCTTCTAATTTAAGCAAATCCTTGTGTAGCACCTCAGCTCCCCCATTCCTAATGTGCAAAGTGTAGAAGAAAAAAAATAAACGATAGATCTCTACCTTAGAAGAATTTTTGGTCTAGTGAAGGATAAAGTAAAACAACTTACACAGGCAATTGCTGTGGGAAAGACAAAGGTGGCTTAAGTGAAAAAAAGAAACAGTTTTTTCAGGGAAAAAGGAAAAGAAGGGTAATTCAGGTACACAAAACAGTAAAAACAAAAGCCAAAAGCTTGGATGTCTGTGAGTTGCTGGAGAAATAGCTAATTGTTCCGCCAACTTGTTTGTCCTCTAGCTTGCTGACTGAAATCCTAGAATATACTTCTCCCAGGCATGATATTTATAATACTGCAAAAAAGAAAATCTTAAAGTTGGTATTATTAAAGTCAGACTAGAAAAGTATACATGGATGGGATTAAATGAGGTAGGTGTTAATGCTTGAGACTATGGCACACTAATGAAAATTGGAGCTTAGAATTAGATTATGACATCTGGGGCCATTTAAAGAATAAGGCAGATTCCCCAGTTGAAACTGCTATGTATAGAGGTGTATAGGCAGCAAACCAGATTCCACAATGGACATATTGAAATAGCTTTCCTTATATTAGACAGTGATTGCCAAAAATCATCTCATGATGTAGTCCAGAGTTTCTATCTTTTTAAAAAATTGAATAAGACTTTGAATAGACCCATACAAACATTATGACAGCATAAGTTTGATTCAAATTAATATTTTGGTATCACAGTCTTTTGATAAATTATTATGTAGTGATTTGGCATTCTGTGTAGAGCCAAATTAGGGTTCTTTTCTGATATTTGAAAGTCAGTACAATAGAGGTCGTGTATTTCTAATCTGAAGTAAAATCGTGAGGGGTGGCTAAGCAGCAGGCCAAGTGGGATAGAGCAACATAATGAGTGAGAAATGCATTACAGCCTGCTAGGAGAGGTTTATGATTGGAAATCATTAGTGGAAAGGAATGTTTTCCTGATTGAATGCTTTTAAAATGAGCAAAGTCTTAGAACTATTAGTAATGCAACTGTGGCCTTTACCAAGCTGTTGCTCTGAAATTGTCATGAGAGTGAGTAATGATATCTTGCAATTAGGACACTATTTAGAACTCTATTACCACACTACTCTGTGGTAGAAACTACTTCCAAACCATGTGGTGAATTCTTACCATATCTTGTTTTGAAATGTGAATAATACGTATTTTTATTTTTCTGTTGATTCCCTTAAGTGAGCCTTCTAAAGGATGAAATCTGCTTTCCAAACACATTTAGACTACAAATAAGTGACGATGAATAAAGTTAATAAAATAGGGAGTTATTTTCCTTTAGATGCAACTATCCTTTCTCAGATGCCTGCTAAGAGCTAGGAACTTTACTCAGATTTCCACATAAATGATATCATGTAATTATCATAATAACCTTGTGAAAAATGTTTAATTATTCTATTTTACCAATGATTAAACAGACGGTTGGAGAAGTAAAGTGATTAGTTTGCATCTACACAGGGATTAAACCAAAGGTGAACCTTATTCTCTTCCATATAAATATTTTCCTTAATATCTTCAGTAATGCCACCTTTTGAGATAATATTAAGAAATGAAGGGCAAATCATACAGTTAGGATATACCAATCAAGCAAAAGAATGAAAACACTTTTATTACATTTAGACAGTAGAAAGAGAAAATATTCATAATTCATTCATAGTACCTTCTTTAGGATTCATTGATAGATTGCTCCATAATACTAAAGTGTCAAATAGAATGATGTGGGATATGATGAGGTTTCTCTTCAAATAACCCGATCAATCTTTTATTCTTTAATTCATAGTAACCCCCCGCCACCTTTGTCCCTTTTTCTCCTTTTTTTTCCTTTCGCTTTTGTTAGATGCCCAGGCACTCCACAGTACCAGGCGTTATCAGTACCAGCTCACATTCCTTCCATTATTTGGAAAGAGGACTATAACTTTCTAGCTCATTACAGCCACCCCTTCCCCTTTCCTCTCTGCTTTCTTTTACGTGCCCACCTTATTTGAAAAAATCAAATGTTTAGCCAACCGGGATTAGTTTAGATTGTATGACCCAACTCCAGCCAATGGGGAAAGGGTACAGGGGCAGGACTTGCGTCAGGAAAAGGCTCTCGTGCCCCTTTGTTCAGGTGTGCTCTCATGGCGACTGGCCAAGGAGCCACCTCTCAGCACAAAAGTAAAATTGCTTTGCTGAGAATCCTTTGTTTGAGTATTCAATTTCCTTAAGATTTTGAGCATTATTCCTAACAAATGACAAAAAGGTAATTATGAGGTATGGGCTGCAGGATGCCACATATGTGGTTTGGTAATCATGTTGTCAACATTTATCAAATATTAGTTAAATACCTCCTTGTGTCAGCTACAGAGTTGGCTTTTCAGTTCTTGGACCCATGTTACGTCAATGTATTATTTTTCTACAAAGGTCCTGTGAACCCTATATATCTGAGACAGTTCTCAGGCAATTAAGAAAGTTTATTTTGCCAAGGTTAAGGACACACTCAGGCCTGTGACACAGCCTCAGGATGTCCTGACGTAAAGTAGCCAAGGTGGCTGAAACACAGTTTCATTTTACACATTTTAGGGAGACAGGAAACATCGCTAAATACATGTAAGATTTCCATTGGTTCAGTCCGGAAAGGCAGAAAAACTCAAAGCAGGGAGGGGGCTTCCAGGTCATAGGTAGATAAGAGACAAATAGTTGCATCCTTTTGAGTTTCTGATTAGCCTTTCACTGAATAGGCAATTTCCAGGAATAGTCATTTTCGCTTTAGTCTGGCTTAGTGAAACAATATTTCCTTGTCGTCAAATAGTGAGGGAGATATGTAGCTTTTTTATCTTAGTAGGTATTTTATTTATTTATTTATTTATTTTTTGGAATAGAATGGGAAGCAGGTTTGCCCTAAGCATTTCCGAGCTTGACTTTTCCATTTGGCTTAGTGATTTGGGAGTCCAGAGATTTATTTTCCTTTCACAGCCTGATAGTAAATACTCTAGACTTTGCAGCCTGTACTTCTCTGATGCATCCAATCAATTCTGCATTTGTTGTGAGACGCATCCATAGAAAATACTTCAACAAATAGGCATGTCTGTGTTTCCATAAAACTTTATTTAAAAACACAGGCAGAGAACTGCTTATAGCCTATGTGCCATAAGTTAGAATAGTTGACCATTTCCTGCTTTATTTCATCACAGAATTAAAAAAGAAAAATCTCACTTATGGAAATAAACATTTTTTGAAAATCTACTCACTCACAGAAATGAGTGAGAATATTTAACATATTTACAAAAATAAAATAGGGTATTGAAGTATGAGTAAAAAATAGTAAACTACCATATTTGACTTGGAAATTTTGACAAAAGTTACAAAGTGTTTAACACAGAAAAGATTAGAAAATACATAAAGTTTACAATATCTGTTTAATTTGTAATTGTAGTTTTAATATTTTCTGTTTGGTTATCCCCAGATCTGGATACCATGCCTTTCAACTGATTTTCCATAACATTAGGATAATCACAAGATGGGATATTGTTAAAGTCCATGTGTGAAAAAATGGAAAGCAACAGTTTAAAATTTTATTTTGCTATTCTACTATCTTGATATTTTTGGATAATATGTAATAAATCTTCTGTTAGACTTATATAAAGCCAAAAATAGAAGATCACATTTAAAACTAATTATCTTTGCTTATCTAGTAAGATTTGTTCATCATTTTAGTTTCTTTTTATTTAAAAACATTTGGTTATTAATGGGGATTTGGGTGAAAAAAATACCTGTGATCAAATTAGTGTAGAAAGTTACTCTTGTATATGGTACATGGGCCATATACAGCCCTCTGCCTGTCTTTGTAAATAAAGTTTTATTGAAACACCACTATAACTGTTGAAGTATTATCTATGGTTGCTTCCCACAACAAATGCAGAACTGATTTGATGCGACAGAGATGTATGGGCTACAAAGTTTAAAATATTTACTATCTGGCCCTTATACATTAAAAAAAAAAAAAAAAGAATTTGCTAACCCCTGCTCTAAATGAAGTAATCTGCTTTATTGTTAGAAATCACAGAACTTCTACTTATCCATTGTAATTCTAAATTTCCAAGAAGATGATGTGTGTAATACATATTATTTTCCAAACTGTTTGATCATAGTACTGTTTTTGACTCAGCTGATACTATTCAGCACCTGGTATTAGTGTCCTATTGTGTGATTTCAGATGTATTATTGATTGATTGGAAAAGTCTAACACCTACATTCACACTTCACTGTAACTTCCAGACTAATGTAGCTAAAGACACAGAAACCTAAAAGCCACAAATTATCACAGTACAATATCTCTTGGTTCCCAGTCTTCCACTGAGTGTTACCCAGCTGTTGATGATGCTGTCTGAAACAGGTAGAGTCTTACCAGCTTGAAAAAAAGCTCACATAACTACTCAAGAAAAATGTGTAGAGCCTCTTTGCTTAGTATTTCCTATTAAGTGGATGTTTGCAAACAGTATGTTTTCCCTGGTGATGGCCAAAATGCAGTATCAGTGAGGTCACATCCCTACCTAGGAAGAAAAATGGAGTTTGTACCCAAAAGTACTTAAGAAGTACTTCTTTCTAGCTTCTCAACATCCTGGAAAGCCTGTTTTCCTACACCTGTGAAACACATGCTTTTTTAAACAATGGAGCTTTAAAGGCATACATCACCACTGTATCATTACCTGTCTGATATTTTGTTGCAGATGCACAATATTATTTAGAAATTTTTTTTATTCTTTCCTACTACTTCGTTAAAAGTAAGAAATCTAGAATGGTTGATAAATGTTAAAAAATACTTCTTTATATCTGTCAAAGCAATCATATATTTTATGTCATTTGACCTATCAAAGAAGTGAATTCCTTTAATTTGGTTCTTAAGTCATTGTTTCATGGGTATATTTGCATACCTAATGTTGAGTTAATAATCAAAGTCATACAAAATACAGACAAACAAGCAAACTAAAATCTTTGAGAAAATGACAATAGAAACATCACTATTGTCAAATTCAACAAACTAGCAAAGACTATGAACACTGGAATTATCAGAAAAATATAAAATGAATGAGTATATTTAACATGTC
The DNA here is from genome assembly GCF_007565055.1 of Rhinopithecus roxellana. Lineage (NCBI taxonomy): Eukaryota > Metazoa > Chordata > Mammalia > Primates > Cercopithecidae > Rhinopithecus > Rhinopithecus roxellana. Next base: position 117,532,769 of record NC_044555.1, on the reverse strand, counting down.
TAGAGAAATAAAATAAGGTATTAAAGCATGAGTAAGAAATAAGAAACCATCATATTTAACTAGGAAAATTTGACAAAGCATAAAATAGATCTTTCTAGAAATTAAAAATAAGTCACTTAAATTCAAACTTGGTGTCAGGTTAAAAATAAAGCTTAATGTTGATTAAACAGCATGTTGAACATAAATGAAGAGAACTGGTAAACTTTATAGTGTATCTGAAATTACTCAGAATTTAGCACACAGAAACTAAGAGATGGAAAGTATGAATAAATGTCAAAAATAATGCATGACAGACTGAAAATGTTTAAAAGGCATCTGATCAAAATACTAGAGGGATGGAATAGAAAAAAAATGGAGAATGAGAAATTTTCAATGAGTTAATAGCTAAATGGTTTACACAATTGCTGAAAGAAATAAATCTTCAAACTAGGAATCCCCAACAAATCCAAAACAGGATGAATAAGATTAAGTCCAAATCTAAGCACAATATAGATAATCTTGAAAAACACTAAAACTAAGAACTAATATTAAAATCAGCCAGGTAAGTCTTATAGACCACCTAAAAAGGCTAACAATTAGAGTTAAAATGGCAACTGCAATGATGGGAGCCAGGAAATCGCCAATAATCACGTATTTAGAAAATATCTCTTATGTAGTAAGAGTGAATTCATTATTATTTTTATGCAAACAAAACCTTAGGATAATTTATTTTCAAAAATTAATCACATCTCTGGTTAGCTGTATTCCTAGGTATTTTATTCTATTTGTGTCAGTCGTGAGTGGGATTCCTTTCCTGATTTGGGCCTCAGCTTGGCTGTTGTTGTATAGGAATGCTAGTGATTGTTGTACATTGATTTTGTATCCTGAAACTGCTGAAATTGTTTATCAGCTGAATGAGCTAACCAGGTAGGTAAAAGATCTCTACAATAAGATTTACAAAACACTGCTCAAAGAAATCAGAGATGGAACAAACAAGTGGAAAAAACATCCCATGCTCATGGATAGAGAGAGTCATAGTATTAAAATGGCCATTCCTCCCAAAGCAATCTACAAATTCAGTGTTATTCCTATGAAACTACCAATGACATTCTTCACAGAACTGGAAAAAAATATTGTAAAATTCATATGGAACCAAAAAAGACCCCAAATAGCCCAGGCAATCCTAAGCAAAAAGACCAAAGCTGGAGGCATCACGTTACCTGACTTCGAACTATACCACAAGGCTACAGTAACCAAAACAGTATGTTACTGGTACAAAAACAGGCACATAGACCAATGGAACAGAATCAAGAGCCCAGAAATAACGCTGCACACCTATGACCATCTGATCATCTACAAAGCCGACAAAAACAAACAATGGGAAAAAGACTCCCTGTTCAATAAATGGTGTTGGGATAACTGGCTAGTCTTACACAGAAGAAATTGGACCCCTTCATTACATTATATACAAAAATCAACTCAAGATAAATTAAAGATTTAAGTGTAAAATCCAAAACTATAAAAACCCTGGAAGATAACCTAGGCAATACCATACTGAACATAGGAATGGGCAAAGATTTCATGATAAAGACACCAAAAGCAATGGCAGCAAAAGCAAAAATTGACAAATAGGATCTAATTAAATGCTTCTTACAGCAGTATAAGCTATCAACATAGTAAATAGACAACTTAAAAAATGGGAGAAAAGTTTTGCAAACTATGCATCTGAAAAGGTCTAATATCCAGCATCTATAAGGAACTCAAGCAAATTTAAGGGAGGAACACAAATAATTTTATTCCACATGGAAAGTAATTCAGAGAACCCCCTGCTAGAAAGTAATTCAGAGAACCCCCTGCTATATGGGTGTCTCCCAGCATACACGGTATCAGCTCATGTGTCTTCAACCATTGTAGTACTACATATTCCTTCATTTAAATGACAGATTTCAAATAAATGATGATTGCACCAGAATTGTAAAGATAAGAAACAGAACCTGAAGTATCCCATACTCATGGATAGAAAGAGTCATATCATTAAAATGGCCATACCTCCCAAAGCAATCTACAGATTCAAGACTACAATACTGAAGTACAGAATTTTTGATTCTGTGTGACTGTTTAGAGTTTCTTAAAAACAATTTTGAGGTTAATTTATATATGATAAATGCACTCAAAGGTCAACAAAAATGTGGGCAAAGGGCATGAACAGACACGTTTCAAAAGAAGACTTACATGTGGCCAAAAAACGTATGAAAAATATCTCAATATCACTCATCATTAGAGAAATGCAAATCAAAACCGCAATGAGATACCATCTCATACAAGTCAGAATGGCTAGTATTCAAAAGTCAAAAATAACAGATACTGGTGAGGTTTATGGATAATAGGGAACACTTATATACTGTTGGTGGGAGTGTAAATTAGTTGAGCTATTGTAGAAATCAGTGTGACAATTCTTCAAAAGGCTAAAAACAGAACTACTATTCAACCCAGCAATCCCATTACTGGGTATATACCTCTGGGTATATACCCAGTATATATGCTACATATACACCATGGAATACTAAGCAGCCATAAAACACAATGAGATCATGTCTTTTGTGGGAACAGGGATGGAGCTATAGACTGTTATCCTTAGCAAACGAATACAGGAACAGAAATCCAATACTGCATGTTCTCACTTATAAACAAGAGCTAAATGATGAGAACTCATGAAAACGAAGAACGGAACAGCAGACACTGGGGTCTACTTTGGGTGGAGGGTGGGAGGAGGGAGAGGAGCAGAAAAGATAACTATTGGGTACTGGCCTAAATATCTGGATAATGAAATAATCTGTACAACAAACCCCCATGACATGAGTTCGCCTATGTAACAAACTTTCACATGTACCCCTGCATCTAAAATAAAAGATAAGAAATAAATAAATAAAATGGAATAAAAATCCCTCAAACAATGAACAAATACTTTTAATCATACACACTTTCAGAGAATAAAAAATAATACACTTCAACTGATTTATTTAGGCTCATATAATGTTGATAACAAAACCAGACAAGGACATTATAACAGGAGATAGTTTTTATGCTGGTATTTGTCATAAACATGAATGCTAAAATCTTAAAAAATTGCAAACAACTCCACTCATATTCCCCCGTGCCCCTCCCTTTCTCAGTTCTTTCCTCCCTACCTATATTCGCATATATATCACATATATTAATATTTATATGCATGTAGCATCATGGTAAGATTATATTTATTCCAAGAATGCAAGATTGCATTCATATTAGAAAAATGATTCATGTAATACATCAATTAAGATATTAAAATTGAAGCACCATATGATAATTTCAACAGATGCAGAAAAAGCTTTTGCTTAAAAATTTCAATTTCAACTTCATGAATTTCATAGTTCATGATGAAAATTTTAGCAAACAGAAAATAGAAGAGAACTCCTTTACTTGATAAAGTATATTGATGAAAATAAAACAAATGTCATACTGTAATAACATTCACTTTAAAATCTGGCATAAGACAAGAAGGAGTCTCATTAATATAGTTACTAGAGGCCTAAACCAGTGCAATTAGACAATAAAGAAAAATTTAAATAAATTAAATGAATATATTGGAAGGACAGTTATTAGGGTAGTGATTTAAGAGGATGAACTTTGGTGCCAAACTGCCTGGGTCCAAATCCTGCTTCTGGAACTTACTATCTATGGGTTCTTAGATACACTCTTTGTGTCTTAGTTTCCCCATGTGAAAAGTATGGCTAATAATAGTGCTAGTATGAGATGTAATTTACATCCAATTACTGACTTATAGTGGTTCATCTTATGATGATTTTACTTATTAAATTTTTCTTTTTGCTTCTATTCAAATCCTTTTTTTCTTCAACTTTATTATAAGTTCATGGGTACATGTGCAGGATGTGCAGGCTTGTTACATAGGTGAACATGTGCCATGGTATTTTGCTGTACAGATCATCCCATCACCTAGGTATTAAACCTGTCATCCATTAGTTAATTCTTCCTGATGCTCTCACTCCCCCACCCCTTCTACCCCAACAGACAGCCCCCCGCCAGTGTGTGTTTCTTCCCCTCCCATGTGTCCATGTGTGCTCATCATTCAGCTTCCATTATAAGAGAGAACATGTGGTGTTTGTTTTTCCGTTCCTGCATTAGTTTGCTGAAGAAAATGGCTTCTAGTTGCATCCATGTCCTTGCAAAGGAAATGATCGCATTCCTTTTTATGACTGCATAGTATTTTGTGGTGTATATGTACCACGTTTTCTCTAAGAAGACACACATGTGGCCAAAGAACACATGAGAAAAACCTCAACATCACTGATGATTAGAGAAATGCAAATCAAAACTACAATGAGATACCATCTCATGCCAGTCAGGAGCGCTATTATTAAAAGTCAAAAAACAACAGATGCTGGCAAGATTGCAGAGAAAAAGGAGCGCTTTTATACTGTTGGTGGGAGTATACATTAGTTCAGCCGTTGTGGAAGATAATGTGGCAATTCATCAAAGACCTAGAGGCAGAAATACTATTTGACCCAGCAATCCCATTACTGGGTATATACCCAAAGGAATATAAATCATTCTATTATAAAGATACATGCATGCCTATGTTCATTGCAGCACTATTCACAATAGCAAGGTCATGGAATCAACTTAAATGCCCATCAATGATAAACTGAATACTTACGATGTTTTAATTTGTGATGGGCTCATCTGCAGGCAACCCCATCGTAAGTCAAGGAGGACTATAACTTACTTACAATGGGGCTATGTTTTCTATTGGACGCATATCACTTTCATGTAATCACAGTCAAAAATTGTAATTTGAACCATGGTAATTTGGGGACCATCTTCTGCACAGAATTAAATACATTTTCTTCTCATGATATTTTTTATATATAATGAGTTTATCAGGACATGCCCCCATCGTAAGTTGAAAAGCATCTGTAATTTTTGTAGAGTGCTTGGAAGTAAAATTAGCACATGGTAAGTACTATGTAAGTGATAATTTTTTTAAAAAAATCACGGTGATAATGATTTTCTGACGCTGCCACCGGCCTCTAGCCTCCAGCTGTCACACACATCTACCCTAGTGTGCTACATGTATATTACTGTATTTGAACAATGATAAGAAAATGATTGGGAAAATTAATGAGAGAATGAAATTCACCTGTGATATCACGTACAAAAATCTATTCTGGCTGGATTAGAGGTTTAATTTGCAAAGGCAAAAACATCAAATCTTCTGGAAAAACATAGGACTGCACTGTTCAATACAATAACCACTAACTACATGTAGCAATTAAAATTTGAATTAATTAAATAAAACTAAAATTACACTTTTTCAATACATTAAGTACAAGTATTCAATAGACACATATGACCATTGGCTAACATATTGGATAGCATAGATTGTAGAACAATTTCATCACCAGAGAAAGTTATAGGACAGTGTTGGTATAGAAGATTGTTGTTATGGCCCTAGGGCAGGGGTCAGCAAACATTTTCTGAAAAGGACCTGAAAGTGAATATTTTAGGCTTGTACTTTATATACAATCTATGTTGCATATTTGTATTTATTTGTAAATTTATATATGTATATTATATATATATGTACACACACACACACACACACATATATGTATTTAAAAAGATAATCTTAGCAGACCATAAACTTACAACATTCCAGAATTTGATAGTGGGCTATAGTTTGCTGACACTTGCTGTAGGTTAGTGAGAAGATCTCTTAAATATGATATAAGTAGCTCAATATTTTGGTAAATTTAGTTACGCTTAAGAATTTCTATTCATCAAGAGATGCAATAAAAGGAATGGAAAGATAAACCATGAATTTGAGAAAGTATGTGTGACACAAAACTGACAAAAGAAATGTCTCCAGAATATATAAAGAGCGTCAATGTCCCAGTAACTGAAAGAAACAAATATGGAGCATCCTAATACTCACATGGCTGGTGAGAATATAAAGTGTGACAACAACATTGAAAAACTCTTTCATATGATCTGTTAAAGATGAATATGAGCAAACCCTTTTGCTTTCAATTTTACACACACACACACACACACATATGTGCCCCTAAAGAAACTCCTACACAAATAATCTCAGATATATAGAGAGAATAGTCAAACAACTTGTGCATAGGCACCTCAAACTAGAAACAAGCTAGATGTCTGCTAATCTTAGAATGGATAAGTATGTGTTATATTTGTATGATGGAATAACAGGTAACAATAGCAAACAATGAACTACGTCTTCATGTATTAACATGAGTGTATTTGAAAAATGATATTGAGGAAAATTAAGTCACACAGTAATAGGTTCATTATCATTTCATTTCTATAAAAGTAAAAAAACAAAACTAAATAATAGATATTTCAAAAGTGCATACATATTTGGGAAAGATACAGAAGAAAAGTGAGGGAGTAATTAACACAAAATTCAGGACAATGAAAAAGCTTAGAGGCTGTAATTTTGTAAGGCACACAGAAAGCTTAGAATGTCTTAGTAATACTGTATGTATTCATGGATTTATTTTATGATTAATAGTAATAAGGTACTAGATTTTCTGGGCACGGTGGCTCACGCCTCTAATCCCAACAATTTGGGAGGCCGAGCGGGGTGGATTACCTGAGGTCAGGAGTTCGGGATCAGCCTGGCTAACATGGTGAAACCCTGTCTGTACTAAAAATACAAAAATTAGCTGGGCGTGGTGGTGTGCGCCTGTAATCCCAGGTACTCAGGAGGCTGAGGCAGGAGAATTGCTTGAGCCCGGGAGACGGAGGTTGCAGTGAGCCAAGATCGTGCCACTGCGCTCCAGCCTGGTGACAGAGTGAGACTCTGTCTCAAAAAAACCAATAATAATAATAATAATAATAATAATAAGGTGCTAGATTGTGACAAAATGTTATCTTGTTTTCCGGGATAAATATTTTTCACAAAGAATGCTCTTATTCCTCTTCTTCAGTGTTAGAGCCAACTCCTTATTTTATGCAGCATTATTTTCATAAAGCATTAATACTGAATTTCTTCAAAGCATGTTTCTAGGTCTTTTTAGCTTCTCACTTATCCTCTTCCCAAGCAGTCCCACCCATGCTTGAGCCGCAACATACCATGTATTTGCTTTCCTTTAGGGTTTGCAGTGATATATTATTTCATTATTTTATAGAGGATATATTTAGCCCTCACACAAGAGTTGACTCCTAGGGTTGTAAAAGTGTTCGTTTTGCAGGCTTTATAGAAAAGAGGAATCTTAGAGCAGATGAGCAGTCTAACTGGAAGAGTAAGCTCTGAACTTTGAAAAGCAAATAAATTGTCTCAACTGAATAAGGAGAGAAATACATTCAGTTGCAAACTAATAATGCAATCTGATGAGTTGACTAGGGGAAAATACTATTAAAATGGTGTTGTTGAAGAAGAAGATATTTGTGGGTAATAACATGTTTTTATTTATTTCACACATTGTGACCTATGGCTTGAAGGAAATCTTTATTCACTAAGCCATTATGCCATTCATCTCTGATGAATTGAAGTTGTGAGGCATAAGAGAAAAAAGGTTTATATAAATGAGTGTATCTAAATAGGATCTTCCTTAACTACATGTCATTTAGGAGAAAAATAGTTTCACTAATGCTGCTTGAGGACATTTCATTACTAGACCTGTTAAATTAAAAATAGGATCAACATGTCTTATCTCATTATACTGTATTAAGATTAACTTAATGGAACAGGTAAGATCTTTTAATTCTGTATAGTCCTGACTGTACAGGTAGGCAAAAATAGAGTGATCATAAAGCACTATGGACTTTTGATTTGTAAAATATTAGGTAATAGAATCACAGGATAATAACATGGAAAATGTCAGAAAGAAAGCATCTTCTCCAGCTATGTCTCTTTGGGCAGGTTAAAGGGGAGTCTGTTCATGTTTTGCTTCAAGTGTTTCAGAAACAGACACTTCAACTGGTTCCTTTCTCTAGGATTTCTGCACTTAAAAAGCAGATATGCATTACTAATGTTTTAAAGTGTTTCTTTTTTTATTGCACTTGAAACAACATTCTCTTTTTTAGTTACTGGTAATATGAAGATGTGTAGGTTACATTTTATATTAATTTTTCCTAGTGAAGAAAACCATACAGTTCTTTAAGTATTTCTCATGAAACCCATTATCCATTCCTTTAGTTATTTTTATTGCTCTATTTGGGACATGTTTATCTTTTTCTATATAATCCACCTTACTCCTGCAAGAATGGCCATCATCAAATAGCCAAAAAACAGTTGATGTTGGCATGGATGGGGTGAACAGGGAGCACTTCTACACTGCTGGTGGGAATGTAAACTAGTACAGCCACCATGGAAAACAGTGTGGAGGTTCCTTAAAGAACTAAAAGTAGAACTACCATTTGATCCAGCGATCCTACTACTGGGTATCTACCCAGAGGAAAAGATGTCATTATTCAAGAAAGATACTTGCACATGCATGTTTATAGCAGCACAATTCACAATTGCAAAATCGTGAAACCAACCAATGTTCATCAGTCAACGAGTGGATAAAGAAACTGCGATATATATATATATATATGATATATATCACATAGATATACTATATGTGTGTGTGTATATATACATATATAGTGTGTGTATATATATACATATATATGTGTATATATATAGTTGTCTGTGTTAAAAACAACTTTCTGAAGTTACATATATGTGTGTGTAACATATATGTGTGTATATATGTAGTTGTTAAAAACAACTTTCTGAAGTTACATATATGTGTGTGTGTGTATATATGTGTGTGTGTGTGTGTGTGTGTGTGTGTATATATATGATGGAATCCTATGCAGCCATAAAAAGGAATGAATTAACATCATTTGCAGTGACCTGGATGAGACTGGAGACTGTTATTCTAAGTGATGTAACTCAGGAATAGAAAACGAAACGTCGTATGTTCTCACTCATAGGTGGGAGCTAAGCTATGAGGACACAAAGGCATAAGAATGATACAATGGACTTTGGGGATTTGAGGGGAAGAGTGGGAGGGAGGCAAGGGATAAACTACTACAAATATGGTGTAGGGTATACTGTCCACTTGATGAGTGCACCAAAATCTCACAAATCACCACTAAAGGGCTTACTCATGTAACCAAATACCACCTGTACCCCAATAACTAATGGAAAAATAAAATAAAAATATAAAATTTAAAAAACATAACCCGTTTATGTAGAAAAAGAACATAGACATTAGGTTTTAAAAGAAACATAAACATAAACTTTGGAATTGAACCTAGGTTTCAAACAACGTGCTGACTTTCACATTAGCTATATTTATTATATATATAATACATTATATATAATATATATTATATATTTATTATATATATAATACATTATATATAATATATATTATATATTTATTATATATATAATATATTATATATAATATATATTATATATTTATTATATATAATATTATATATAAAGTGAATTTTTCTAAGTAACCTGAATCTCAGCTTTGATATCTGTAAAATGGGCATATCTTGTTAAAATTTGAGTCTTAAGCATTGAATCAACCCACTGAGGCTGCCTAGTCCCTGGAATAAAACTTCTGCATGTATTTTAGAAGCAATACAACAAGACTCCGTATCTTTCAAATCGTAAAGTCTCTAAGTGAAATATCTAAGTCTTGGTATAGCTGTCTTTGGGAAAGGAAAATCAATGGTGAATGGCCCAGTGCTATTTCCGATACAGGGGCCTATGTTTACTTCCCTATTATTTTTAGCAACATGTCTCTCAAAACATACTGATAAGCTACAGAGAAAGCTGAAATCCTGACAACTTAGTTTCTTAATGTGAGAGACCCATCAAAAAGAAAAAATCATTTCTCCTTTGCGGAAAAAAAAAAAACATGATGAATTGTTATTTTTGAACATTCTACACAATTGCTTTGTCTACATATGCCTAATTATAGCTTGAGAATTACAAAGAAAGTGTAGTTGTCTGTGTTAAAAACAACTTTCTGAAGTTACGGCAGCATGAGTGCACATTCCCCTCTGGGAATAATGCTCCCTATTGTCAAACTTGAGTTTCTTGAATATTTTACCCTATGTAGGACCAAATCTGCTTCTCTTTCATTACTGCTGCTGAGAATTCTCAGGGGATCTCAGTGACAAGAGGGACTGTCCTGGTAGACTTATTCTTCAAGTTTTTCCTCTGACTTCTTCAAATTCTGCTCCTTGCTTCTCTTCTGCATAACTGCTATGCTGCAGTGTGAATATTAGTTTCTTCCTTTTTAAACTCCCATACTCTCCTTGCCTTTCCATGCTTTCTGTCACTGCCCATTTTAATGAACATGAATAACACCAAAAGCAACCTCTTTTTACTTGAATTAATTATTATCAAGAACCAGAGAAGCACGAAGGCCCAGGTAAAGAAGGGTAGAGAAACTTTTGTCTGATGTAGTGTCAATAGGAAGAGAAAAAGAATTGTTTTTTGAGGTAAACATGCTTTTTAAGAAGATGAATTAAAAACAAACAGAAATAAGTTCTTCCATTTAGCAAGTATTCTACTTGGTTAATCTTTACCCATGTAGAGCATTTTAAATTTCTTAAAACACTTCTGTATACAGCCACCATATAACATTATAATTTCCCAGTAAATTAAAGATGTGTAGAATTGCATGGATATTCTGTAGGTTTATAGGCTGAAGTACAGAGTTAGATAATATTCCAGATGTTTTGAAACTTGTTTCTATTCATATTATTAAGAAATGTTAACAAGTAAAAATGACTAAGTGTATTATACACAAAAATTATTGATAAAACGAAGCACTTCTTTCTATAATTTGATTCTCAAATACCCAAAGGGCTGGGGCAGAAAGCAGGGGGCAGGAAGAAACCAATCACCTTTCAAAATTGACAAAGAGACCCCCTGAAGTGAAACTTTTAAGTTGTCATCTACTAGGACAAGTTTTCTCATATATACAACATAGTTGATAATAGTACTTACATCATGTAGTTGTGCAGATTGAATGAATTCATAGGTATACTTAGAAGAGTGTTTGGCTATGAGAAATATTCACTAAATACATTTTATTTTTGCTATTGTCTGGACTACATGAGTAGCAGAACAAGGCTTAGAACCTGGATGGAGGCTTTATGCTTCCTGACTTTCAATATAGTGTCCATTCTCTCAGAGGCATAATTCTGCATATCCAATACACATCTCATTTTAAATCTCTAGAATTTAACGAGTTAAGGGTGATGGTGTCTGTGCTTGTGTGGTACAATGAGCTACAAGTTGTAAGGCCCACTTCTTGTCATTTTTGTCATCATATTTTAGATAAATCAATGAAAAGAGAATATGTATATTTCATCAGCACAAACCGTTCTAATCAGTATAGTAAGATCACTGGATTCTTGTTAGTCAGGCTTCCAGAGAATGTTCTTGGTGAGAGTTTAATGCACAAATATGTGTGAACACACTTAGCGTAATGTCAGAAGTGTATGAGGTGCTCAATAAATAATAATCTCTTTTCCTGCTGTAAATCAGGGTTCCTCCCCAGCCAGGAGCCTGCCCTCTTACTGAAAATCACAATTTATGTACTTGATATTTACCTAAACAAGCAAGGTGCTATGTCTTTGTATGATAAATGATAACAGATATTTCAGGAGCTTGTAAATGTCTGAGGAGGTATTGTGCATGGAGTAGGTTTTGAGGGAGGAATTGACGATAAATTAGAGGAAATGAAAGCTGGAGGACATTCAATTGTTTCCTTCCTCATATGGATCATAAGTATACAATTTAGCATTGAATTTAATGTTCTTATTGAGGTACTGTGTTCATTATGACAAATCACCATTTTGCTGAATATGTTGTAACAGGAAAGATACGTAGATGAATTAATATTCACAAATTAATGCAGTATATCAAGAGCAACCATATTCTGGTGTGAAGTTTCCTGCCAGCCCTGAGCACCTGTTTGTGTTATACATATTGTTTAATTGGTTGCTAGAGACTAACTTTGGTCATGCCATTTCTTACTATTGAACCCACTGTTTCATTAATTTGTAATTTTTCATCTCTCAATTTTATCTGGAACAAAATTCTAACAATTTTTAAAAAATACTTTGTGGCTTGTTTATTTTAACAGAGATTCCTAGATTTTCTGAACTTATTTTATTATTTTTTTTATTATACTTTAAGTTCTGGGGTACATGTGCAGAACGTGCAGGTTTGTTACATAGGTATACACGTGCCATGGTGGCTTGCTGCACCCATCAACCCACCATGTACACTAGGTGTTTCTCCCAGTGCTATTTCTCCCATAGCCCCCCACTCCCTGACAGGCCCCAGCGTGTGATGTTCCCTTCCCTGTGTTCACATGTTCTCATTGTTCAACTCTAACCTATGAGTGAGAACATGCAGTGCTTGGTTTTCTGTGCTTGTGTTAGTTTCTGAACTTAAACATTACATATGTCACTTGACCATATGGTACCTAATTAAGTATCTGTGATTATGACTTCACTTTTCTCCTGTGTATGTGTTATTCTCTTAATAATTTGGGGGAGGGCTTAAACATTATACTATATTTCTATCATTGAGAGCATGAATATGAATACAATACTATGTATATCATAATAATGATAATAACTAACATTTATTGTGCTTATTACATGCAAGGCACTGTTCTAATGTCTTTGCCTAAATTAACTAAGTGAATCCTCACCACACCCTAGGGTAATATATTTAAAATTTTCTATTTCATAAGGTTACTAAGATTTACATAGGTTAAATAATGCTAATGTGCTTGGAAAGAAAGTTCTCACTAAGGTTAAACATTTATTAATATCATCCAGATTTTGCAAATAAGAACACTGAGATTCAGAGAGAGTAAGTGGCTGACCAACGTCACACAGCTTATAAACAGCAGAGCTAATATTTAAACTTAGGCATTCCAGCTCCAGCGAGCACTCTCATAAACATTATGAAATTACTACTTCTCTGGAAATTATTTTGATGCCTGGTTAATTTTAAAGTCAGTACAGAAAGAGCTCTAGGTAATTTGTGGTTACTTTCAGTTAAAGCTGTGAACTGTATATGTTATTTATTTTTTCTGTAAGTAACATTTAATATTGTTGACCACTTTTTCCTTTAAAACTTATTTTAATTATCAAAGCCATATGAGTGCAAATTAAAGTGTAAATGAAAACAAGTAATACATATTAGATTTATAAAAAGTGAAAAGAAAAGATAATATCTAGTGTGCTTGACAGCTTTTAAATTGTCCTGCTATTGCTTCTGCCTCATGATGTCCATACCCTTGTACAAAACCTCTGCTAGAGTTTGGGTTGGATATGTGACATACTGCTAGCTAAGGTGATGGGATGTCACTCCCATGATTAGATTATGTTATATAATAATCTCTTGCTAGCCAGCATTACCTTGTACTTCTATTGACCTTAAAAAAGTAAGATGTCATATTGTGGACTGCTTATGCAGGATTACACATTGCCGGGAAGTTAAGGGAATCTTCTAGCTGAAAAAATAAAGGAAATTCTCAGTCTTTTGGCAGTGAGGAAATGAATTCTGCCCAGAATCTGGATGAGTTTAGAAGTGAATTCTTCTCCAGTTGTATTTACGGAAAAGAATACAGTCTAGCTGACATCTTGATTTCGGTTTAGTAAAACCTTGACATAGAGAATATAGCTTAACCAAGCCAAGATTACTGATAAACAGAAACTGTGAGATCATAGATATGTGTTGTTTTAAGCTGTTATGTTTGTGGTAATTTATGATGCAGCAATACATAAATAATACATTTAGTGGCAGTAAAGGTACCAGGAAATTGACCATATCTTACTCCTTTGGCAGAAGTACAAATTAGGAAAGCAACTTGGCAGAAATACAAATTAGGAAAGCAACTTAGCAGAGTGTCTTACAAGTCTTAAAATTGCCCATAATCTTTAACTCAATTATTTTGCTTCTAAACATTTATTATAAAAATCAAGTGTGAGCAGTATTCTTTATAACAGAATAAAACTATTTAAACACACACACAAATAATAAAAGGAAAAGAAAGGTTTTTTTTTTTTTCTCTCCCACGTAAAGATTGCCTAAAATGCAATGCCTCTAGTCAAAGACATTTTATGAAGCTATCAAAAATGATTTGGAAGAAGTGTACATATTGGCATTAACATGCACTGGTAATATATAATGAAGAAGCAGGTGACAAAACAGTAGGTGCAGTAAGATTCAATTTTTAAAAACTATGTGTGTCAGGAGAGCAGCTATTCTCATTTATTGCATTTGATCTTTCTCTTGATGCTAATGTCAGCATTTTGCCCCTGACTAGACCCTGGGGAAACTAATGTTTAGAGTTGCCTATATACTTCTGATGAAAGCAGAGCAGAAGGGATGCACCCATATTCTCAATCCACCTTGTCCTGAAGGTTGCAAATTCTATAAATAATGTGTTCTCTACATAGGTAATTCATGTGGTTTTCTAGAGCAGCATTCATCTTTGTACCAGGTCCTTGCATGGCGTATTATGAGAAAGGCGGCTGTCTCCTTCTGGATGTCTGACCTTCACCATGCATATGTCTTACACCATTTTCTGGTTGCATGCCTCACCACTCCGATAAATGCCTAACTGGGTGACATGACAGCTTTTTCCTACAACTAACCCTTGTGTCCTCTGTTTCAGATCATGGGAAAGTGCCAGACCTCTTTCCTTCCAAAAGAAGCCATTAAAAACTGTGTGTGTAGTTCTCTCCCCGCGTTTCTATCTACATTTATATTTCCTGATGCCAATAACTTGTTATATTATGTTTAGCCTAAAGCTGCTTCCTTACTTATTTCAAGTTTAGTCTAAAGGTTTCTCTGTGCGTAGTGAACTGTCACCTAACTAAATATGTAAACAGACTGTAACCTACCAATCACTTGAGTTTTGGCCATTCAAAAACGGCCAACTGTTCAATCCGTGTTCACATAAGGCAAACATCAAACTGTAACAAACCCAGCTGTTTCTTTTTTTTTTTTTTTATTATACTTTAAGTTCTAGGGTAAATGTGCATAATGTGCAGGTTTGTTACATATGTATACTTATGCCATGTTGGTGTGCTGCACCCATCAACTCGTCAGCACCCATCAATTCATCATTTATATCATGTATAACTCCCCAATGCAATCCCTCCCTCCTCCCCCCTCCCCATGATAGGTCCCAGTGTGTGATGTTCCGCTTCCCGAGTCCAAGTGATGTCATTGTTCAGTTCCCACCTATGAGTGAGAACATGCGGTGTTTGGTTTTCTGTTCTTGTGATAGTTTGCTAAGAATGATGGTTTCCAGCTGCATCCATGTCCCTACAAAGGACGCAAACTCATCCTTTTTTATGGCTGCATAGTATTCCATGGTGTATATGTGCCACATTTTCTTAATCCAGTCTGTCACAGATGGACATTTGGGTTGATTCCATGTCTTTGCTATTGTGAATAGTGCCGCAATAAACATACATGTGCATGTGTCTTTGTAGTAGAATAATTTATAATCCTTTGGGTATATACCCAGTAGTGGGATGGCTGGGTCATATGGTACATCTAGTTCTAGATCCTTGAGGAATTGCCATACTGTTTTCCATAATGGTTGAACTAGTTTACAATCCCACCAACAGTGTAAAAGTGTTCCTATTTCTCCACATCCTCTCCAACACCTGTTGTTTCCTGACTTCTTAATGATTGCCATTCTAACTGGTGTGAGATGGTATCTCATTGTGGTTTTGATTTGCATTTCTCTGATGGCGAGTGATGATGAGCATTTTTTCATGTGTCTGTTGGCTGTATGAATATCTTCTTTTGAGAAATGTCTGTTCATATCCTTTCCCCACTTTTTGATGGGGTTGTTTGTTTTTTTCTTATATATTTGTTTGAGTTCTTTGTAGATTCTGGATATTAGCCCTTTGTCAGATGAGTAGGTTGCAAAAATTTTCTCCCATTCTGTAGGTTGCCTGTTCACTCTGATGGTAGTTTCTTTTGCTGTGCAGAAGCTCTTTAGTTTAATTAGATCCCATTTGTCAATTTTGGCTTTTGCTGCCGTTGCTTTTGGTGTTTTAGACATGAAGTCCTTGCCCATGCCTATGTCCTGAATGGTACTACCTAGATTTTCTTCTAGGGTTTTTATGGTATTTGGTCTAACATTTAAGTCTCTAATCCATCTTGAATTAATCTTCGTATAAGGGGTAAGGAAAGGATCCAGGTTCAGCTTTCTACTTATGGCTAGCCAATTTTCCCAGCACCATTTATTAAATAGGGAATCCTTTCCCCATTTCTTGTTTCTCTCAGGTTTGTCAAAGATCAGATGGCTGTAGATGTGTGGTATTATTTCTGAGGACTCTGTTCTGTTCCATTGGTCTATAGCTCTGTTTTGGTACCAGTACCATGCTGTTTTGGTTACTGTAGCCTTGTAGTATAGTTTGAAGTCAGGTAGCATGATGCCTCCAGCTTTGTCCTTTTGACTTAGGATTGTCTTGGCAATGCGGGCTCTTTTTCGGTTCCATATGAACTTTAAAGCAGTTTTTTTCCAATTCTGTGAAGAAACTCATTGGTAGCTTGATGGGGATGGCATTGAATCTATAAATAACCTTGGGCAGTATGGCCATTTTCACGATATTGATTCTTCCTATCCATGAGCATGGTATGTTCTTCCATTTGTTTGTGTCCTCTTTGATTTCACTGAGCAGTGGTTTGTAGTTCTCCTTGAAGAGGTCCTTTATATCCCTTGTAAGCTGGATTCCTAGGTATTTTATTCTCTTTGAAGCAATTGTGAATGGAAGTTCATTCCTGATTTGGCTCTCTGCTTGTCTGTTACTGGTGTATAAGAATGCTTGTGATTTTTGCACATTAATTTTGTATCCTGAGACTTTGCTGAAGTTGTTTATCAGCTTAAGGAGCTTTTGGGCTGAGACGATGGGGTTTTCTAAATATACAATCATGTCATCTCCAGCTGTTTCTTTACCTCACTTCCATTTTCTGATGTTACTTTCCTTTTTCTGTCCATAAATCCTTGCTGACCACGTGGAAGCACCAAAGTGCCTCTGAACCTATTCTGGTTTTGGGGGCTGCCTAATACACCAATTGCTTTTTTGCTCAATTAAACTCTTAAATATAATCTGTCTAAAGTTTTGCTTTTAACAGACATTAGTCTCATGCCTTCAAAAAAACTTAAGCAGTAGCAGGCACTAATTACTGATTCTCTGGCTTATTTTTTCTTGCTAATTTCTTTCTGTTTGTTTTGCAAATTATGTGCCCTCTGTTTACAACCTTAAATTTCACTGTTGCCCTAGGTTCTGTTCTTGGTGCCACTAAATATTAAGAATTTGGGGAGTAAAGGTATCAGAGTTTTAGGGCCAGAATTTGGTAGCATGTATAATTTGCAAAAGTTTATTCAAGAATTGATAATATTTTATGTTGAATAATTTAAAATAAATGCTATTTTTGTAATATAAAATACATAAATTAAAACTTACTTATGATTGTTAATCTCAGTCCACCAACTTGAGTGTACAAGAAACATCACTCTCTGATAACAGTTTGTCTCAAATCTCATCTTGAATTGTAATCTGAATTGTAATCCCCAGGTGTCGAGGAAGAGACCTGGTGGGAGCTGACTGGATCATGGGGGCAGTTCCCCCATGCTGTTCTCATGATAGTGAATGAATTCTCACGAGATATGATTGATTGATAAGTGTGGGGCTCTTCCCCTTTGATTCTCTCTCTCACCTGCCACCTTGTAAGACATGCCTGCTTCCAATACTGCTGTGATTGTAAGTTTCCTGAGGCCTCCACAGCCATGTGGAACTGTGAGTCAATTACACCTCTTTCCTTAATTGCCCAGTCTCAGGTGTATTTTTACAGCAGTGTGAGAATGGACTAATACACCCAGTCTCAGGCCGTTTTTTAATAGCAATGTGAAAACAGACTAATACACTATCTTTTTCCCTGGCATCGAGGAAACTTCTATGATAATGAGAAAATGGATAGGATAAAGGATCACTGACATCTCTCACTACATGTTTAGTGTTAACAGCCCTCCATTCAATGTCATATAAGTTGCATGCCATTGAGGGTCCTCTGCTGTACCCTGCATATTTTTGGAGTCCCAGGCCCAGGATCTAGCTTCCTATACCCTGCATCCATTTGTACTGAGGCCCTACTATATTCCTGAGGTGTCAAAAGCATAGAGAGCACAAATTTGCCTTATCAGATGTGCTGATTTTTTGCTTTCCTCTATCACAGGAGGTAGTCACTGTTTCTAGCGTTGGGGAAGCCCCTCTGTCCCAGATTCTTCTCCAAAATTACTATTTGCTTTCATTTGAAGAGCTCTAACATCTATGATTGTTCTCAGCAAATGTATGTCCATTTCTAAAGAACATAAAGCATGGAGTATAACATCTGTTAGAATGAAAAATAAGGAGAGGAGAATATAGGGAGACAAACTTATAATGAATTAATATTTTTAAAAATGTATTGGGAAATAGCATTAATCTTAAAAAGAAAACACTTTAATTCCACCTTTGATAAAATAAAAAACATATAGGTTGCAATGATATTTACTGAGAAACCTTGAAATAAAATAATTTTTTTACACATAATATTTTTGTGAATTCAAAGTCCTGTGTGTGTGAGATTTATCACAATGGAGTTATTGATGTCAAACCCTAACAAAATAGAGTCACGAGACCATGAAGTCAGGGTCCTCATGCACATTTGCCTGACAACAGGAGCTATCATCAATGGACTCTGCCAAAAACACAACCATGCAGTTAAAGATGATGAGGACTTATTTCTATGAGGACTTATTTCTAGCAAAAGCCAGTCCTAACCACAACCTTGAAAGTAACCTTACTAAACTGCAACCTTGCAGTCAGGGTTGTTCCTGTGAAGACACTCTCCTAGCAATGGCTTGTACACATATTATCACATGTAACAATCCCCTGTAACTAATGAACTTTTAAAACAACCTGAATGCAATTTGACTTTTTTCTTTAAAACTTTCGCCTCAATCTCCCTGGATATGGTTATAATTAATATAACATATATGGCCTGGACTACAATCCCTCTACTATTTATGAACATATTTTCTTTTCTTTGGAGATACTTTCTTTCTGCCATTATTTCAGGATTACAGTGATTACTTCCCTTCTTTACAAGCTAAAGAAGGGAAGAAATTGGTGACTACAGAAGATTTGTGATCCAATGGCTATAGAAACACACTGAATTAAAAAAAAAAAAGATTCATTGCAGAGGGGTTTCAAGATAGCTGAATAGAGGCATGTTTAACTCATCTCCTCCACTGAGAAGAACCAAAATAGTGAGTAGATAATCGCACTTCAAATAGGTCATCTAAGACAGAATAGTGGAGCTGAACAAAAAAGTGGAGGAAACACCTAAAGCAAAAAAAAAAAAAAAAAATAGGGAAAGTGAAGCAGCCTACTTGGCTGTCATTGGCTTGGATAATCTCTTCAATGTGGGTAAAGGGTAAGTGAGAGACTCTCAGGGAACCACAGTCCAACAATGGACTCCTGCAATCCTAGCCATAGGAGAATCATTACAAACTCTTAAGCCCTGAAACAAACACGGGGAACTTCCTGGAGATTGCAGCATGGCAATGCTCCAGAGAGAGAACTTGTCTTGGGACCTCCACTTCCCACAAGACCTATGAAACTACAGCAAGATGTCATTTTAAAACTCCAGCCTACAACAGATTGCAAACTCTCCTGGGCCCCAGTGGCACCATGGTTGACGTATGAGCAAGGCACAAGCTGTCACCATCAGGGCTGAGTCATGAGCAAGGCATGTGTTCCCCATCCACTTGCATAGGCTGCCACAATTGAAGGCAGCTCCATCCCACTCAGCGCTGGGGCTGTGAGCATTTGCCAGGGGCCTAGGGATTTCCCAAACACTACCTACCTACCATAACAGGCATCTGCACAAATCATTGGGGGCCTCAGCACAAACCTACCCGGACCAGCTTTGCCCCATCCTCATGCCGGAGTATGGAGTCTGAGGGTCTTTAGATTTTGCAGCCCAGTCCACTACCACTGACACCTGAGCACTCTTAGGGGCCTGAGGTTGGGCCTACCCAGCCTGTCACTGACACCACAGTTAGTACCTACCTGCATGTGCCACCTGTTGGCTTGGATAATGGCCCACTAAGCTGATCACAGCCACTACCAACACCAACACACACCACTCATCACTCAGAATGTCAACTTGCCATGGCTACTGACATCTCCCATGCTGTGCCATCTGTCCAGGGGCTTAAGAACCTACACACCACCTGGCCCAATGCTGTCACTACAGGCATCTAAGCAAGCCGCCTGGAGGCCCAAGAATCAGCATGCCTGGATCTGCTGGTACTGGTGCTAGTATGCATGGCCCAGTGGCCCTATGACAGGCACACTCAGCCCACCCCAGCGACCATGGGAGCCTGAAGATTGTCCAATCTGACATCCCAGTCCCTGAAGCCACTGAGGAAATCACAGATATCACTGATGCTGTTTACAGCTGTAAAAAATCATGCTGACACTGCACTATGTCCTACCACAGTGTCCTACACAATCAACACCATAAATAAATTATCAGGAAAAAAGTCTTCCCATATGAGTGAAAAGTCAAATGTAGAAGGAAGCAACTATTAAAATGCATGTGCGGATATAATTTTTAGAAGACAGAAAATAGGAAAATGCGAAGAAATATGACACCTCCAAATCACATGATAATGTTCCAGCAACAGATCCCTCCCCCCAAAATATACAAATTCCCAGGAAAAAATTCAAAATATTAATTTTAAGGAAGCTCAGTGAGATACAACTGCATACTAATAAACAATATAAATAAATCAGAAAAACAATTCAGAGTACGAATGAGAAATTTATCAAAATGATAGATATCATTAAAAAACAGAAATTCTGGAAATGAAGAATTAATTGAAGGAACTACACAATACATTTGGAAGACTCAATGATATATTAGATCATTCCCAAGAAAGAATCACAGAACTTGAAGAAAGATCTGCTGAAGTAATCCAATCAGAAAAAATAAATAAGAGAGAGAAAAAAAAAAGCCTACATGATGTATGGGACACCATAACATTACAACATATTTCAATTTCAATTTTTGGAGTCCCAGAAGGTAAATTCATACAAAAGACATAAAACCTACATAATAAAATAATAGCTGAAAGCTCTCCATGTCTAGCAAGAGATTTAGATATCCAGATATAGGAGGCTCAGAGATCCCCGAAGAGCAAAAAGGATTCGCCATTGTACTTTATAGTCAAACTCTCAAAAGTCAAAGACAATGAAAGAATTCTAAAAACAGCAATAGAGAAGCACGTAGTCACCTACGTGCTAGTCTGATAAGTTTAGTCTGATAAGAGAAGCCCCATTAGACTAAAAGTGAACTTTCTAGAAGAAATCTTAAAATCCAGGAGAGAATGCGATAATATATTCAAAGTTCAGAAATTTTTTTAAAAACCTGGCAGCCAAGGATATTATACTCAGCAATATAATTCTTCATAAATAAAGGAGAAATAAAATCTGTCCAGACAAGCAAAAACACAGTGAATTCATCACCACTATATTGACACTCTAAGAAATGGATAAGGGAGTGGGTAGAAAATTATGGTGGCATAGAAGCATGCACTGTTCATCCCCCGTGGTAGAGCACCAAATTTTAACAACTATCTTTATATAGAAAAGCATTTTCAGAAGAACCAAAAATAAGGTGATATATTTAATCACAGTAATTTCATAATTTGGAAAGACACATTAAGCAGGGCAGGAGAAATAGTTTGAATTGCCAGTTCCACTTCACTCCCATCCACCAGCAAGAGCCACCTATCACAGAGAGAGAATCTGGGCACTTTGAGAAGGAGTAGCACTGTGACTGGGGAAATTTATATTGAACCCAGTGCTGCTCCATCACAGCTAGCTGCTCAGTCATCAACCATGTAAAGAGAGCACATTTGGACCAGCCTTAAACTACAGGGGAATTGTACATCCCAGTAGTCAGAACTGGATTTGCTTGGCAAGCGTCACCACCGAGGGCTGAAATGCTCTGGGATCCTAGGTCAACTTGAAAAGCAGGCTACGAAACAAAGACTAGGGTGGCATATTATGTAGAAAGAAACCAACTGGCATTGCTAAGGGAGGGCTTGTTCCATCCCTTCCTCAAACCCAGGTAGTGCAGCTCATAGCAATAAAAGTGACTCCATCCTCTGCATAAGGAGAGGAGAGTGAAGAGTAAAGAGGACTTTGCCTTGCATCTTGGGTACCAGCTCAGCAACAGTAGGATAGGGCACTGGGCAGTGCTGAGACCCGCATTCCAGGCTCTAGCTATCAGATGACATTCTTTTTACACACCCTGGGCCAAAAAGTAACCAATTACTTTGAAAGTTAGGACAAAGTCCTGGCAGGATTAGTCACCTGCTGACTAAGGAGCCCTTGGGCCCCAAATAACCACTAGCAATACTCAGGGAATATACTATGATCTTTGGGCTCTGAGATGTGCTGGCTTCAGAGGAGATCGAGCACATTGCCAACTGTGAACCCTATGGTAAAAGACTCCTTCTGTTTGAGAAAAGCAGAGGGAAATGTAAAGGGGGCTTTGCCTTGTACACTAGGTACTAGCTCAGGCACAGTAGAGTGGAGCAATAAGCAAGCACCTGGGGTTTCTGAGTTCAGTCCTAGGATATTGGAAATCATTTCTGGATCTGTCAGGGCACAGAGGGGAGCCAACTGCCCTGAAAAGTGAGCACTAGGTGTAGCAGCATCCATCAAAAGCTGGTAGAAGAGCACTTGGGCCTTAAGTGAACACATGCAGTGGCCTAGAAGAAATCCCTGTGGAATGGTGGTGCTAGTGGCCACAGGAAGAGGCTCCTCTTCCTGTGGTAAGGAGAGAGAAGAGTGGGAAGTGTATTGTGGTTTCAGTGTCAGCATAGCCACAGTAGAACTGCTAAGGTTTTTCAATCTAATATCTAGCTACCAGAAAGCATCTCCTGACATGCATGGGGCCTGGGAAATCTCAACACCCTGAAGGGAAGGGCATAGAGTAAGGCCCAGTGTGGTGCTAGCTTCAGGTCTGACCCAGCACAGTCCCAGTGGTAGTGGCCACAGGGGTACTTTCATCACCACGAGCTGTTTCAGCTGGCTCAAGACACAGAGAGAGACTATTTGGGAGAAAGTAAGATATAAGAACGAGAGTCTGTGGCTTGTAATCCAGATAATTTTTTTTGTATCTTACCCAAGACCATCAAGGCATTGCCTCTTCAAGTCTGTAAAACAGTGTTATTGGGCTTGGGGCCCAAGTCCTTCCTAATACCTGGAAATTCTTCCCAAGAAGGACAGGAACAAACAATCCCAGACTTTGAAGACTACAATAAATACATGTCTTCAATGCCCAGACACCAAAGAACATCTACAAGCATCGACATCATCCAGGAAAACATGACCTCATCAAATAAACTAAACAAGGCACCATGCTCCAGTCTAAAGAGACACAGATATAGGGCCTTTCAGAAAAAGGGTTCAAAATAGTTGTTTTGAGGAAACTCAAAAAAATTAAGATTACAAAGAGAAGGAATTCAGAATTCTATTAGATAAATTTAACAAAGAGATTGAAATAAGTCAAAAGTATAGGACAGAAATATGAGAGTTGGAAAACGCAATTGACATTCTGAAGAATGCACTAGAGTCTTATATTAGCAGAACTGATCAAGCAGAAGAAAGAATTAGTGAGCTCAAAGACAGACTATTTGAAAATACACAGTCAGGGGAGACATAAGATAAAATAATAATAAGCAATGAAACACACCTTTGGAATCTAGAAAACAGCCTCAAAAAGGCAAATCTAAGAGTTACTGGCGTTAAAGATGAGGAAGAGAAAGAGACAGGAGTAGAAAGTTTATTCAAGGGTATAATATAAGAGAACTTTCCAAACCTAGAGAAAGATATCAACATTAAAGTACAAGAAGGCTATAGAAAACCAAGTAGACTTAACCCAGAAAAGACTACCTCGAGGCATTTAATAATCAAACTCACAAAGGTCGAGGATAAAGAAAACATCCTGAAATTAGCAAGATAAAGGAAAAATACAATGGAAATCCAACACATATGGCAGCAGACTTTTCAGTGGACAACGTACAGACCAGGGGACCAACAGGCCAAGAGAGAGTGGCATGAAATTAGGGGAAAAGTGTGAACTTTTAGAGTTTGCATTTTTCTCTTTGCGTGTTTTTTATGCAATCAGTGTTAAGTTGTAAACATTTTAAAATACCAGGTTTTGGCCAGGCGCAGTGGCTCAAGCCTGTAATCCCAGCACTTTGGGAGGCCGAGACAGGCGGATCACGAGGTCAGGAGATCGAGACCATCCTGGCTAACACAGTGAAACCCTGTCTCTACTAAAAAAAATGCAAAAAACTAGCCGGGCGAGGTGGCAGGTGCCTGTAGTCCCAGCTACTTGGGAGGCTGAGGCAGGAGAATGGCGTAAACCTGGGAGGTGGAGCTTGCAGTGAGCTGAGATCCGGCCACTGCACTCCAGCCTGGGCGACAGAGCGAGACTCCGTCTCAACGACAACAACAACAACAACAAATAAAATAAAATACCAAGTTTTAAGATAGCACTTGCTAGCCCCATGGTAATGTCAAAATGAAAAACATGCAACAGATACACACAAAATAAAAACCAAGAAATTAAAGCATACCACCATAGAAAATCACCTTCCCTAAAGAAAGAAAGGAATAAAAGACACAAGAAAAATAAGACCAAAAAGTAACCAGAAAGCAAATAACGATAAGTAAGTCTCTACTTATCAATAATCTTGAGTATAAATGGACTAAACTGTCCAATCAAAAGACACAGAGTGGATGAATGGAAAAAAATAAAAAGCTCCAATGATCTGCTGCCTACAAGAAATACACTTCACCTATAAGGATATATATACTAAAAATAAAGGGATGAAAGAAGGTATTCCGTGTGAATGCAAACCAAAAACCAAAAAAGCATGAGTAGCTATACTTACATCAGACAAAATATATTTCAAGACAAATATATAAGAAAAGACATAGTAGGTTATTTTACTATGAAGAAGTGATCAATTCAGCAATAGGATAAAACAATTGCAAATATATATACACCCTACATTGGAGCACCCAAATATGCAAAGCAAATTAGGGCTACAGAGAGAGATCAACACCAATACAAAAATAGCTAGAGATTCAACACCCAGCTTTCAGCATTGGACACATCTGTACAGGAAAACAATGAAGAAACATTGGACTTAATGTGAAGTATAGAACAAAAGTACCTGATACATACTTACAGAAAAATTTTTTAATGGCTCCAGAATTCACAGTTTTTCTCTCCAGTACGTGGATCATTCTCAAGGACAGGCCATATGTTATGACACAAAACAAGTCATATAGCATTCAAAAAAATAATACCAAACATCTTCTATGAATACAGTGCAATAAAACTACAAATTAATAGCAAGAGAAATTGTGGAAACTATACAAATGCATGGAAATTAAGCAATATGATCCTGAAAGACCAGTGGGTCAATAAAAAAATAAAAGTAAAATTGAAAAGTTTTTTAAACTAATGATAATGGAAATATAGCAAAGCAAACTTTTTGAGATACAGCAAAAGCAGCACTAAGAGGGAATTTTATATCTGTAAGTGCCTACATCAAAAAAAATAAGAAAAACATCAAATAACCTGACAATGCATCTCAAATAACTAGAAAAGCAAGAGCAAACAAACCCCAAAATTAGGAGAAGAAATAATAATAATCAGAGCAGAAACAAATAAAATTGAAATAAAGAAAACAACACCAAAGATCAAATAAATTAAAAGTTTGTCTTCTGAAAAGTTAAATCACATTGACAAACCTTTATCCAGACTTAGAAAGAATGAAGACCCAAATAAATGAAATCAGAGAAAAGAAGGAGCTACTGCAACTAATAGTGCAGACATTTAAAGGAACATTAGTGGTTACTATAAGCAAGTATATACGAATAAATGGAAAAGTCTGGAAAACAAATGTCTAAATTCCTGGACACATACAACCTTCAAAGACTGAACCATGAAAAAATCCAAAACATTCACAAATAAATAATAAGTAACAATATTGAAGCTGTAACAAAAAGTCTCCCAGTAAAGAAAGTTCTGTTGCCCAATGGATTCACTGCTGAATTCTACCAGATATGTAAAGAATAAGCAACACCAATTCTACTCAAATATTTCAAAAAACAGAGGAAGAGATAATATTTCTAGATTAATTCTACAAGGCCCATATTACACTGATAACGGAACCAGACGAAGACATATAAAAAATAAAAGTATAGCCAAATGTGTTTGGTGAGTGTTGATACAAAAATTCTCAATGAAATACTATAAAACTTAATTCAGCAATACAATAGAAGGATCGTTCATCATTATGAAGTTCATCATCCCCAAGATACAAAAATGATTCAACATATGCAAATCAATCAATGAGATACATTATATTAATAGAATGAAGAATAAAAACCATATGATAATTTTAACTGATGAGGAAAAGCAATTGGTAAATTCAACATCCCCTCCATGATGAAAACCCTCAAAGCAGCAATGTGATGGAATTGGAGGTCATTATGTTAAGTCAAATAAGTCAGGCATAGAATGACAAATACTGTTTGTTCTCACTCATATGTGGGAGCTAAAAAAGTTGATCTTATGGAGATAAAGAGTACAATAATAATTAAGAAATGCTGAAAAGGATGAGTGTGCGTATGTGGGTAGGGGGTGATGAAGAGAGGATGGTTAATACTATTCCTTATACTGTTAACTTTTTGACGCGGTATTCTTGAATTTCATACAGCTTACATTAGGCTTGTAACTATAGTAGTTTACAGGCTTTACCTTCAACTTCAATTTATTAGCTTCAGAGGAAATGCTTTCCTGTAAAGCTTGTTAGCAGCAATAGAGGATGAGGAGTAGACAGGATAAGAATTTCCTAGATTCCTTCTTCTATGTATTAATCTGTTCTCACACTACTATTAAGATACTACCTGACACTGGGTAATTCATAAAGAAAAGAGATTTAATTGACTCACAGTTCTGCATGGCTGGAGAGACCTCCGAAAACTTATAATCATGGTGGAAAGGGAAGAGGCACATCCTACATAGTGGCAGGTGAAAGACAGAGCGAAAAAAAGTGAACAGGGAAGAATCCCTTATGAAACTCTCAGATCTCGTGAGAACTCACTTAGTATCATGAGAACAGCATGGGGGAAACTACCGCCATAATCCAATTACCTCTCTCTGGGTCCCTCCCTCTACACGTGGAGATTATGGGGATTACAATTCGAGATGAGACTTGTGTGAGGACACAGCCAAACCATATCACTGTACTTTTGGGGGAAGATCAACAACGCTTATTTTACCACTTCAGTTTTTTTTTTTTTTTTGAAACAATTCATTTTACAGATAAATGTAAAATTTCAGAACCTAGAAATAATCATCCTAAGTATCTTTATTAGTTGGAGGCTAATTACTGTATCTTGAAATAATGTACTCACATAGGGGTCTTACTTGGTTTATTATCAGCAGCAATATCAGTATCACTACTTAATATGTTGTATACTACACAGTAATTAAGGCCAAGGCCAAATTCCTCCTGAAAGGAATCTATTTGATGTGGTACTTCAGAGCTTTGGTGAGGATTCTACTGCCTCAGTTATTTTTCTGGTTGCAGATATCTTGATTATTGTAAGTCCAAGGCTCATTCAGGTAATCTCTGCTTGAGAGCACAGTATTCCCAGACAACTTTTATAAGCAGCATCAAGAAATGCTGACTAAACTCATTCATAGCATTGGCAGCATGAAGGAAATTTCCTGAGTTGCTTACACTGAAAAAAATCTTTAAAACTTACAGTTCAGTTAATTATTAGATAGGTCAAATATTTGCTGGTACTAAGAAAAAATTCTTCAAAATATGAATTGGATGTGTCCTAGATCCAGAGACTTAGGGTTATATGAGTCAAATATGACAACATTGGAAAAAAAAAAAAAAGTTAATAGGGTCCCAGCTCTCCAGGGCTATATAAACTAGTTCTTCAAGTTCCTAATTTGGCTTCCTTTAGACAATGATAAACATTTTTTTCCTAGTTCTTTGAACACTTATTCACTAGTTCTTTCTGTTCACACTACTTTCCAACTGGGAACATACCCAAACCTCAAACTCTGGTTATCTGTCTGTCTCTGTATCATCTCTTTTGGTTGTCACCTCTCTGGTAGTGACTACTTTGTTTAAATAACATTTTAGCAAACATCTGCTTTGTGATCCATACTGTACTATAATATGTAGTTCTGTAAAGGTGATTAAAACCAGGTGTCTGCCATTATGGTGTATAGAAGCTAGTGCATGATTAAAAAAAATACAGGTAATGTGGCATAGTGGAAGCAAATGTACTTGATTAGAATTGAAACAAACATATATTCAGTTCTCAGGTTGATTACTAATTTACTGTGTATTCTTGATTGAAAAAATCTTATCTTCTCTGTGCTTGATTTTCCCTATTGATGAAGTGAGTGGGTTAGACTAGAATGATCTAAATGTTCTTTAAACTGTCACCATCAACAGACTCAATATGATTTTTAGAGCTATAATCAAATAAACCAGGATTAATTTATTTCATTTTGTGCAAAGTTCCACTGGCAACACTGGCAACAAAATAAATTTCTTGTCTAGAGAAAGGACTTCTGAGGATCCTCAGAGCAGGCAATAGCTTTCAACAGGTGCATGCCCTTCTGTCTCTTATCTCATAAGACATACTCCTTTCCCAGGGTACAGAGAAAGGGAGCAAGTCTCTAAAGAAAAATTTTAGGATTATTTTCCTGGCATATAGGGAATCTCATTGGAAGGACAATTTTTTGTTTTTTTACTTATAACTCTGGAAGTGAGTTGTAGAGTCAAAGTGTTTGTGGATTTTAAATAATTTTAATATTAAAAATTGCCCTCTAGAAAGATTCTACAAACTTTCATCCCCTTGGCAACATTTACTTATCTTGTGTTTGGTCTATTTCTTTGATCTTTGCCAAACTGGTAGGTTAAACCGTCTTTTGCTTCTTATGACATTGTTGATAATCACTGTAAACTTTCTCTGCTCCAAGTAAGCCCAGCTCTGCTTGAGGTGTGGGTAAAAATATGTTATTGAAGCTTGATAGTTTAGTTTGAAATCAGGTAATGTGATGCTTCCAGCTTTGTCCTTTTTGCTTAAGATTGCTTTGGCTAGTCAAGCTCTTTCATGGTTTCACAGGAATTTTAGGATTTAAAAAAAATCTGTGAAGAAAGGCATCGGTATTTTGACAGGAATTGCATTGAACCTGTAGATTTTTTTTTAGTAGTATTGACATGGACAATATTAATTAATTAATATTGTTCTGGTATTAATTGTTCCAATTCAAGAACATGTGATAGCTTCCCATTTATTTGTGTCTTTGGTATCTTGACACGATGTTTTGTAGTTTTCAGTATACAGGTCTTTTACCTTCTTGGTTATGTGCCTGTATCATCTTAAACCTGAAATGTATGTGGCTGCTTTTAAGGCAGCATTTTTTTCCCCAGAAGCAAAGGATTTTTGACAGCTAAATAAATTCTATGTTGTAACTTATTTGATTTTCTTCAGAGGTTTAGATAATTATATGTACCAGATGCTTCAATAATGTAGACATATTTCATATTTTTAAGTATAAAACTTTTATATCTTTTGATATTTATTATCAATCTTATGATAGCTGTTACTATCTAAAGATCTACATGACTGTACAATGTGAACGTATTAAGTACTTAACAGAGTGGTAATTTTTCATTGAGAGTTTACTAACAAAACACTAAACCAAATGCAAGATTTTTCTTATTGTACAAAGGCTATAATTAAAAAGTTAAGTAAGTTTTGAAACAGAGGAAGGGAATTTATCAATTACATTTTGTGTCATGCTCTTTTTGTTTTTGCCTTTTGTGTGATGATCAGTTGATTATTTTGAATTGGATGCTAGCACATTTTCTGGGTGACATACTCAGTGTGAATTCTGAATTGAACTTCAACCCAGAGTTCAAAAGACAGGCTGAGGAAATAACTGGCCAAGTTGGAATTCTCAAGAACAAGTGAAGTATGCCGAAGCGTTCATCTAGAGACCATGCTTACAGCAGTGCTGGTGAAGGAGGGAGAAGAAGCAGATATTTATTACAATAAGAGCAAAACATGAACTGGCAGAAAGGAGGAGCCAGATGAAGAAACACAATTTTAAATCCATCCTGTATTTCTAAAACTTAAGTTTTAAAAGAAATGTCATATGTTTACAGAATTACTTCTTTGGAATAACTTTCCTAATTTTATTTAAGGGGAATTCTATCCCCAAGGGAGAGAAAGTACAACTGCCATATAATCATATGACTTTTCAGTGCTTTCTTACTACAAGAGATTTACAATATTTTATACTGTTGAAATCTAAACTGTGGTAGAAATAGCCTCAAAGCTTGTTATTATCTCCCATTTATCTTTCTATTCTCAGCTCCTAGAAAAGAAATAGTCATATAGTGGGTATTTAAGAATTGTTTGAATGAATGACACTCTGGTTACTCCAATTAATAGCCGAAGGGTATACAATGGAAATGTTATGCCCAGACCCTTTATTCCCCAAAGAAGTCCACCAGAATCCGGAGTCAAAGCCAAGCGGCAAGGATCTTTAATGCAAGTTCGAACTTGGTCCCTCTGTTTTACAACATACAAGAGGGCCCCGAATGATGCATGTGGCCCCTCTTTATAGCCCGATGCATACAGGATATGCAAGGTTACAGAGGTACAAAGGAATTCTTTTGGTTGCAACATTACAACTGGTAATTGGTTAATACAATTAACAGTTTTCCATTTGTTCCCGCGCTTTTAGTAAAACTACAAACGGTTGTGATCTTATCAGGGGCTCTCTAGGTGGTGTGTGTGAGGGGGGGTGTGTTGGGCTCAGGAAGTTGGGACAAAATGGAGGATTGTGTTCTACTGGGCCCAGGACTAAGATATGTGGCAGACACCGGTAATTAGAGCAGGACAGAGACTTTCACAACGTTTGTCCTTACAATGTCCGGAGTCTATAGATAACCTAATTAACCTAATCGGTTAGGTCCGGGGTCGATCTTTAACTAGGCTGAGGGCGCCGCCCGGGCTGTCAGGGCCCGGGGCGCCGCCCGGGCTGTCAGGGCGCCGCCCGGGCTGTGAGCCTGTGGACTTCATTTCTGCCTTTTAGTTTTTTTCCAGTTCATCTCTTTCATTCCTCCCTTTCTCAGGTACCTCTGGAGCCAATCTTGGGTCTTATAAGTCTGATTCTGTTTCAGCGTTTACAGGTTGGTATTGGGCTCTGAGGACCATGAGCTGTATGGTGTCAAACCTTTCCCTGACAAACCGCAAAATTCTGTTAATAACACAAGGTCCTACGGTAAGCAGAAATAGTAGACTTAGCAGGGGTCCAAGGAAGGGGGCTAACAGAGAAAACATATAAGAATTCCACCATTGATTTGCAGCTGAGGCAAACTGCTGTTTTCTCGTTTCTACGCTTAACTTGCGTAACTGTTGGACCCGGTTCTCTACAAGTCCTGATTCATTTACATAGAAGCAACAGTCTTCTTTCAGGAATATACATGTACCGCCTTTTTCAGCAGTGAGTAGGTCTAGGGCCCTCCGGTTCTGCAAGGTCACCTGGGCTAGGGATGTGAGCTGTCACTGAAGGGAGGCAAGGGACTCAGCCGACTCCTCCATAGCCATAGCAAATTGTTGGTACAATTTGTTGCTTTCTATGAGGGTGTGGCCTAGGGCTCCCCCGGCCAGTCCGGCCGCAATGAGGGATGAGGTGAGGGAGATTCCCGCAATGAGGGGGAGAAATATTGCTCGTGTAGGTCTTGGTCTAGGGGCTGGGTGAATAGCAGCACTAGTCCAGTTACCGGTGTACCCCAGGAACTCGCCGGCAGTTAGTAGAGTTAACCGGGGAACTAATGTGACAGGAAGACACAGTAGGTTGGTAACAGAGGGACCAGGTAGATTCTTAGATAGTGTTCCATTACACCAAAAGAATATGCCTGGCGGGGCTCTTAGGGTGGTTCTAGGGGGTGTTACAGTGATGCTGCAGAGGCTGGAGTTAGTGCCTGAAAAGCAGTAGGGAAACTTTTCCTGACTGGGGTTCAGGTACAGTGGCACATTAAGAATAGGGGCAGTCGAGAGATTCCAAAGGTTGTTAGTTTGGGTAAAGGATTCCCATGGCAGAGGGACGGCGGTTAGCGGTGGACGCCCTAGGGTGGCACACAGAAAGCAGCCAGACAAGCTGTGAAGTCCTGTAAGGTTAGCAAGTTCCAATCCTTCTTGCAATAATTCTAACCAGGAGAAAGGGCGTAATTCCTGTGTTAGTCTGTCTTCCTGTTGCTGGATATCCCCATGGACCAGGGGCCGTACTTGAACTAGGCCACGCCACAGATAGAGGTGACTACTAGGCCACGTGGAGGAAGAGGAATAGTATACAGCCCCATGTTGAGGCGTGGTCCAGCGGGAGTTCCAAGGATCCTTAACTATCCAAGTATAGATACCGCCTCCACCCTGCTGGTAGAAGTTCCATTTGGATCGCTCGTCCCACCCTCTGACTGAGTGCATTTTACAGTAACTGTAGGGGCAGCCTGCGTTTTGGTGCCACCAATAGTGTTTACAATTGTACTTAGTCTGATCAAACTCAAAACATATCATTGGTGCCGCTGGTTTGGCTATCTGAAAACCAGTAAAATTCAGCAAAATTGGGGCACTGCACCCTGAGGAGGGGCAATCAGCACTGGCCAATAATTTCCCAGGCTTATGAGGTTGCCCAGGGTGGGTTCGGTTCTCATAAAGCCAGAATCTCCAGGCAAAGGGGTTAGGAACTGGTTTTGTGTTTGCCCCAGCGGCCACTAGGGCGACTAACATTAGGGTTAGACTACCTAGCTGCATGTTTGCAGTGAGCTATGCTGCCGGCGCAGGGTGAGTTTTAAGGGGTTGTTCTTAGCTTTGTCCACAGTCCACGTGGTCGGTATTTCAGTCGCTGCTGAGATGGGTCCGAGAAGGTCGGAGGTTGGGTCCACCGGTTTGACGTGGGTGTAGTGGATCCACGACGCGATGCCTTCTACCTTCAGGGCGGTGGGTGTGGTCAGGAGTACTTGGAGTGGTCCCTTCCACCTGGGTTCCAAGGTCTCTTGCCGGTGTCGCTTGACCAGGACCCAGTCTCCCGGCTGGTACGGGTGGGGTGTCGGTGGAGGCCCGGTCTCATACAGTTCCTGCAGCTTAGGCCAGATTTCCTGATGAATTTTCTGCAAGGCTTGTAGGGAAAACAATAGTTCAGAGACATTTTCTGTTCCAGATTTGAGCAGATCATCTTTTAGGCTGGGAACCAGGGGTGGGGGTCTGCCATACATAATTTCATAAGGGGTAAGGCCCAGTCTGTAAGGGGTGTTACGGGCCCAGAACAGAGCGTAGGGGAGAAGGACCACCCAATTAGCGCCAGTCTCCATAGTCAATTTAGTTAAGGTCTCCTTTAAAGTCCGATTCATCCTCTCTACCTGTCCTGAACTCTGGGGCCTGTAAGCGCAATGTAATTTCCAATTAGCCCCAAGAATGGAAGCCAAATCCTGACTCACCTTAGCAACGAAGGCCGGCCCATTGTCTGACCCTATCTGGATGGGAAAGCCATACCTGGGGAGGATGTCTTCCAGAATTTTCTTTGCTACAACCTGAGCGGTTTCTCTTTTGGTTGGAAATGCTTCAGTCCACCCTGAAAAGGTATCTACAAAGACAAGTAAGTACTGATATCCATATTTTCCTGGCTTTACCTCAGTGAAATCTACTTCCCAGTAGATACCGGGCCTGGTTCCCCTGAGCCTTGTTCCTGCAGCAGCCTGGGGTTGGGGATAGGCGTTGCTAAGCTGGCAGACTTTGCAACTCGTCACGATGCTGTTGGCCGTCTCCGCTATGCGTCTGATCTTGAGCTTGGAGCGTCTGATCAGGTCTATCATCCGCCGGGCACCCAGATGGGTGGATCGGTGGATGTGTTCTAACACTTGCTGTCCTAATTTTTCTGGTAGGATAATTTGGTCATTAGCGTCAGTCCACCACCCATTCTGGATCTGTTTCAGGGGAAACTTGTCGATCCACTGGAGATCTTGCTCTGAATAATCAGGGTGATACGGCAGGTCCCTGGGGCCCGGATCAGGGAGCTGGAGTGCAAGGAGTGGACTGGGAGCCTTTGCCACACTCCTTGCAGTTTGGTCTGCCAGAAAGTTGCCTTGAGCAGTTGGAGTGGTTGGCTTCTGGTGCCCTGGGCAATGTACAATAGCCAATTTTTCTGGTTT
The DNA here is from genome assembly GCF_007565055.1 of Rhinopithecus roxellana. Classification (NCBI taxonomy): domain Eukaryota; kingdom Metazoa; phylum Chordata; class Mammalia; order Primates; family Cercopithecidae; genus Rhinopithecus; species Rhinopithecus roxellana. Next base: position 117,498,300 of record NC_044555.1, on the reverse strand, counting down.
CCATAGGGCTGTTAGCAGGGCTAGGATCTCTTGCTTATTTTTTATCTCTTTTCCTTCAGCCGTTAGCAACCCTCGCTCCCTGTAAATGGCCCCATGTATGTGTGCCGTAGCGAAAGCGTATCGGCTGTCTGTGTATACTGTCAGTTTTCTCCCTGCCCCCAAGGTAAGAGCTTGGGTGAGTGCTATCAGTTCGGCCTTCTGGGCCGATGTCCCCGGGGGCAGGGGTTCCGCCCAGATTACCTCAGTCTCTGAAGTCACCGCCGCTCCAGCATACCTCTGGCCTTGGTGTATGAAGCTACTCCCATCGGTGAACCAAACGAGGTCGGCGTCAGGAAGTGGGCGGTCCTGCAGGTCCTCTCGAACTCCGTGCACCTGGGCTAATATCTCGGTGCAATTATGGAGCGGCACGTCCAGGTCCGGGTTGGGCAGCAGAGAGGCAGGGTTTAAGGTTGTTGGGGGCAGGAAAGTTATTCTGAGGGGATTTAATAGTAGTCCTTGGTAGTGGGTGAGCCGGGCGTTACTTATCCATCGGTTAGGCGGCTGTTTGAGTACACCTTCAATGGCATGTGGGGCAACGACCCGTAATTCTTGTCCCAATACAAGTTTATCAGCATCTTGTACCATCAGGGCCGTGGCTGCGATCACTCGGAGGCAAGGGGGCCACCCGGCAGCCACTGGGTCTAATTTCTTTGACAGGTAGGCGACTGGCCTCCGCCAAGGGCCTAAGTTCTGAGTCAGCACCGCCTTGGCGACGCCCTTACTCTCGTCCACGTATAAGTGGAAGGGCTTAGTGACGTCAGGCAGTCCCAGTGCAGGCGCAGAGAGTAGGGCGGTTTTAATCTGTTGGAAAGCCGACTCGGCTTCTTCTGTCCAATTAAATGGCTGCTGTCCCCGCGTTGCCTGATATAAGGGCTTAGCCAGCTCTGCAAATCCAGGTATCCATAGTCTACAAAATCCCGCCGACCCCAGGAATTCCCTTACTTGTCGGGTGGATTGTGGCCTGGGGATCTGCAGAACAGTCTGCTTCTGGGCGTCTGTTAACCAGCGCTGCCCTCCTTTTAGCAGGTACCCCAGATATGTTACTTCTGGTTTACAGATTTGAGCTTTCTTTGCCGAGGCCCGGTAGCCTAGGCTCCCTAGAGCTTGTAAGAGACTCTTGGTCCCTTGGAGGCAAGCTTCTCGAGTCTCGGCAGCAATCAGGAGGTCATCAACATACTGTAGTAAGGTTATTTCAGGGTGTTTGCGTCGGTACTCACCCAGGTCTTCATGGAGGGCCTCATCGAACAGGGTAGGAGAGTTTTTGAATCTCTGCGGCAGTCTGGTCCATGTCAGTTGGCCGCTTATGCCCCTTTCAGGGTCAGTCCACTCGAAGGCGAAAAGCTTTTGGCTCTGAGGGGCTAAAGGCAAACTGAAGAAGGCATCCTTCAAATCTAAAACAGTGTACCATTGGTGTTTAGGGTTTAGAGTACTCAGGAGGGTATACGGGTTAGGCACAGTTGGATGTATGTCCATAACCCTCTTATTGACTTCTCTTAAGTCTTGTACAGGTCTGTACTCCCCGCTATTAGGTTTCCCTATCGGCAACAGGGGAGTGTTCCAGGGTGAGTGGCAGGGCCGAAGGACCCCTTGGTCGAGGAGCCGACGGATGTGGGGCGTAATTCCTTCCTTGGCCTCTAGGGGCATCGGGTATTGACGCACCCGAACGGGGTCTGCCCCAGGCTTGAGTTCGACAAACAAGGCAGGACGGTGCTTTGCTAGTCCTAAACCTCCCGTTTCTGCCCAGGCTCCTGGATATTGTTGAAGCCAGGTTGCTATGTCCTGGTCAGGGGTCGCCTGCTCCTGGTGGAGCCGGTACTCATCTTCTAAGGTTATAGTCAGGACAGGCACAGGCTGATTTTGGGAATCGGTCACGATGGGCCCCTCAGGGAGGAAATGGATCTGTGCTCCCATTTTAGTCAGCAGGTCTCTCCCCAGTAGAGGACAGGGGCTCTCAGGGATAACCAAGAAGGAGTGGGTTACATTCTTGGCTCCGAGATTTACTGTTCTTTGTGTCGTCCAGGGGTATTTTTTAATTCCTGTGGCCCCTTGTACCCACGAGGACTTGGAGGATAATTTTCCTTCAGTTTCAACTAGGACTGAGTGCTGTGCTCCCGTATCGACCAAGAACTGAACTGGGGACCCCTCCACTTGCAAAGTTACCCTGGGTTCAGGGAGGGGGACCGAACCCCGTCTTCCCTAGTCCTCATTTTGAGTGACTAGTACGGGTGTAGACCTAGGGGGTGGTCCCCGTCCTTGTTGTTTCTTTTTGGGGCAGTCTCTTGCCCAGTGGCCAGCTTTTTTACAGTAGGCACATTGGTCTTTGTTCAGGTTGTTATATCTGGGGGACCGCTTAGGTTGGGTATTCTCTGGCTGTAGATGCTCTTTTTGTACAACCGCTGCCAGGACCTTAGTCATTTTTTCATCTGGAGTATCTCTATTATTATAAACCCGCTGGGCTATCTGAAGAAGGTCCTGAAGCTGTTTTCCCTCTAAGCCCTCTAATTTCTGGAGCTTCTTTCTAATGTCTGGGGTTGCCTGGTTTACAAAAGACATTACAACAGCAGCTTGGCTTCCCGGGGCCTCTGGGTCCATAGGAGTATACTGCCTAAAGGCCTCCATTAATCTTTCTAAGTAGCTAGCCGGGCTTTCTGTCTTTCCCTGCAGAACAGAGTATACTTTAGCCAAATTGGTGGGCTTGCGAGCAGCCGCCCGGAGACCTGCCATTAGAGTCTGGCGATAAAGGTGTAGCCGTCCCCTACCTTCTGCCGTGTTGTAGTCCCACGCCGGTCTGGACAGAGGAAAAGTCACATTTATAAGGTCGGGGTTGGCAGTCGGTTGACCGTCATCCCCCAGGACCAGCTTTCTCGCTTCTACCTGTATTCTCTCTCGCTCTTCCGTTGTGAACAAGATTCGGAGGAGCTGCTGACAATCATCCCAAGTGGGCTGGTGGGTGAACATAATACTATCCAGTAAAGCCATTAAATCCTTGGGATTGTCTGAAAACCGAGCACTCTGAGTCTTCCAATTATATAGATCACTGGTGGAGAATGGCCAGTACTGGAGCCTAGGACTTCCCGTGTCATCTGGGGGCCCTAGCTCCCGAAGGGGTAACGCCACTGTGGAGTCGGGCGGCTGGGGAGGGGGAACCCACAAAGTACGCCCTCGCGTCCGCCCCGCCGGCCCCTCGGAGTTGCTTTCACTTTCAGCGGGTATAGGCACGCCGGCCGCTTCCCGTTCGCCTGCTCCCTCCTGCGGTTCCTCCCTGGGGGCGGGGACCCGAGGACTGGAGGGGTATGGAGGGGGTTCTGTGGACAGAAGGTCCTCCCTATCCGGTAGAACAGGATGGGGGGGGGCAGTCGGTTGCTTGGATTTTAGCGGCCGAGCAACCAGTGCCTTACAGGGTTCAGAGGCTAATTGGAAAGGGGACAGCCAAGGGGGCGGGTTCCCGGCTATATCCTGCCATATGAGGATATATGGGATATGATCCGGGTGGTTATCACGCCCAGGCTGGAAAACCTTGGACTTTACTTTAGTGATGACAGGGAGGCGGAATGTCCCTTCGGGTGGCCACCCTACGTTAAGGGCGGGCCACTCGGAGCGGCACAGAGTAATTAGCTTTCCCTTCCTGATGTTCATACCAAGATCATGGCCCCTTGCCCTAACATCCTTGAAATTACTTGTAAGGAGAGATAGGGGAGTGCTCTGGGTATTACCCATCTTGAACAGTAGCGCCCAGAGTGGTGCCTGGAACAGGTCCTGCAAGGGAAAAGTGAGTTGCTGGAACAGGTCCTGCAAGGGAAAAGTGAGTTGCTGGAATATCAACAACAAGTTTACGTCAGTCACAGGCGCGCACCAGAAATCTGGGTCAGAGTTCAGGCAAGAACCAGATGAGAGCCGGGGGACGTCTCCCACCGGTCTCCGCTGGCTGTCCTATAGCGCGTCCGCCAGGACCTATGCCAGCTTTCAGCTTCAAACCTCGCGAGTCACAGATTGATTCAGAGCGGACTTAGAGAGCCGCGAATTCAGACAGGACACAGACAGACAAACATAGACGAGCCGGCTCACCTATTAGCAGATCGATCCTAGTAGATCCGTTGACTGGGGGTCTGGTGGGCTTGGGGGAATCCCGGGAGAGCCCCCAAATGTTATGCCCAGACCCTTTATTCCCCGAAGAAGTCCACCAGAATCCGGAGTCAAAGCCAAGCGGCAAGGATCTTTAATGCAAGTTCGAACTTGGTCCCTCTGTTTTACAACATACAAGAGGGCCCCGAATGATGCATGTGGCCCCTCTTTATAGCCCGATGCATACAGGATATGCAAGGTTACAGAGGTACAAAGGAATTCTTTTGGTTGCAACATTACAACTGGTAATTGGTTAATACAATTAACAGTTTTCCATTTGTTCCCGCGCTTTTAGTAAAACTACAAACGGTTGTGATCTTATCAGGGGCTCTCTAGGTGGTATGTGTGAGGGGGGGTGTGTTGGGCTCAGGAAGTTGGGACAAAATGGAGGATTGTGTTCTACTGGGCCCAGGACTAAGATATGTGGCAGACACCGGTAATTAGAGCAGGACAGAGACTTTCACAACGTTTGTCCTTACAATGTCCGGAGTCTATAGATAACCTAATTAACCTAATCGGTTAGGTCCGGGGTCGATCTTTAACTAGGCTGAGGGCGCCGCCCGGGCTGTCAGGGCGCCGCCCGGGCTGTGAGCCTGTGGACTTCATTTCTGCCTTTTAGTTTTTTTCCAGTTCATCTCTTTCAGAAATGGCAGCTGCGTTTTATAGAAACCTCAAAAAATGCCCTCTATTTCTAATGTATCGCTTCTATACTGCACCTTTTATAAAATTATGTTTGTAGTTAGAAATTCTAAGCCTCTGTGCTCCCTTTCATGGGAGCACATATGAAATTTTCATATGGAGCTTTTAACTTTGCACTGGGCAAAACTTCAATTTAGAGCAGAGACACAACTTCTATTGTGAGCCAGGTATCTTGGAAAAATATTTGCTATTATAAGGTCCCTGCCAGAGCCACTGGATTTGTGAAACATCATCCTCATTTTTAGAAAAGCAACTCTTGAGTTCATATATCGTTGAGAATGAATAAGCAGTAGAACTTTTATATACCAAACTGATCATTATCAATGTAGTTACTCAAATGTAGTTTTTCTTCTCAATGTTTGAGGTTAAAATGCCTTTCACATACAGTAGGGCATTGGACATACACATGCGTTCATACATGCCCACGCACATAGCCCACACCCTCTATTATGAGAAATGCATCAATCCAAGCTATCAAATGCACAACATAGCATTTGAAGGTCAGGTCTCAACTATAATGTCACCCTTGAAATCTTCCATTGAATGATATTTTTAATGATTATAGTGACGTGTGATATTTAAACAATGACTAACCACAGGCTCCTAAGAACAATTAGAACTCCCAAAGGCAAATTTAAAATGAATGCTATTAGAGGTCACTGCTAAGTAATGAGAGTTTGTTAATGATTTTATTCATTGACCTTGAGCTGTAGTCAAAGTTTTTTAAATGCACGTTTCAAAATTTATAATCTCTAGTTAAGTTCTCATTATCTCACTAGTGTTGCTAAAATATTCAGAGGATAAAATGTTGATTGCAAGTGGGTTATTCTGATATCCAGTGAAATGAAAGGATTAGCCATTTTCGAAGGAATGCACGTTTTGGTTTGTACTTCTAAAAATAAGTTTACCTTATGGAACAATTTTACCAAAAAGAAAAAGAAAAAAGACAGAAAAAAAAAGAATCACTGCTTATTTGAGGATGAACATTTGGTTATTTATTTTGAGTAACTAATTCTGAAAATTCAATTTCTGAATTTGTCCAATCTCACATGTTATAACAAAAAAATTGAATGGGAGAGCCAGAAGCTATATTTATGGAAATGCAACAGAACAAAGAAATATCGGTATCAAGGCAGCTAGTCTAAAATTTGGTTTTAAATAAGAATATTTATCAAAAATTCTAAACTTTATGTTTTTGTTAATTTTATTCTTTTTAAAACCAATCAAATAACAAATCTATAATCTATACAATGATCTATAATACATTTAGTAACAGTAATAATGGGATGTGATATTTGTTGAAAGCCTACTAATCAAGATTCTATTGAAATTACTTCTGTTGATGACTTTTAAAGATTATAACATGAAAATAATGCAGTTATTAGCATTTTTATGTTTTACAATTGAGAAAAACTGAGGTTTACAGGTTGCGAAGTAATTTGCCCAAAGGCATACAGCTAATTGGTAGCTATTCCAAACGATAAAGATAATACAAACAATGGCCTTTGTTCTAAAGTGTCTGATAATCTAATTAGTCTTCCTACATGTATTTCCTGTCCAAAACTGTTTAAAAATGATCTCTGTGGTGAGTTTCATTAATGATGATATAATTAAAAGCATATATGTGCTTACTAAGTGCTACACACCCTACTGATTGCTTTACTTACATTAGCTCATTTAATCTTCAAAAATAGATTTTTCAGGTAAGGAAGCTGAGACACATAAAGATTAAGTGAGTTTGTCAATGTTGGATATCTAGTATATGATATAGCCATAATCAAAACTTGGGTCTATAATACTCCAGATTCTAAAATCTTAACACCTGTACTCTACTATGGATTACTAACGTAACCTGAGAAGGTAAAGATTACATCTTTCCTGTGTTAGAAGAGGGGAAATACATTTTCACTAAGATTAAGTGACCATAGCAGCTCATGCCAGTAATCTCAGCACTTTGGGAGAACAAGGTGGGTGGATCACCTGATGTCAGAAGTTCAAGAGCACCCTGGCCAACACGGTGAAACCCCGTCTCTGCTAAAAATACAAAAATTAGCTGGGAGTGGTGGCAGGCACCTGTAATCCCTGCTACTCAGGAGGCTGAGGAGAAGAATAGCTTGAACCTGAGAGACAGAGGCTGCAGTGAGCTGAGATTGCGCCACTGCACTTCAACCTGGGTGACAGAGTGAAACTCTGTCTCAAAAAAAATTAAGTGGATAGAAGGGGACAACGGTGAAACATATAAGTGGCTATGCATGATAATAAGAAATTAATTATAAAAGAAGGAAAACATTTCATGTTAGGTTGCCCTGCATGGTGAATATGGGATTATGAAATATTCCCTGAGGACTAGGTAAACTGAAGGGTTCCATTTTATGCTTGTTGTCTAAGTGTATTTTTAAATGTTTATTTTTGTGGGTAAATAGTAGATGTATATATTTACGGAGTACATGAGATATTTTGATGCATGCATACTAATCACATTATGGTGAGTGGAATATCCATCCCCTCAAACATTTATCCTTTGTGTTAGAAACCATCCAATTACATGCTTTTAGCTATTTAAAGATATACAATTAAATTATTACTGACTGTAGTCACCCTATTGTGCTAACAAACAGTAGGTCTTATTCAATACTTTAATTATTTTTGTATCCATTAATAATTCCTACTCCCCTCTCAATGCTCACAACCCTTTGCAGCATCTGGGAACCATCCTTCTACTCTTTATGTCCATAAATTCAATTGTTTTGATTTTTAGATTACACAAATAAGTAAGAACATGTGATGTTTGTCTTCCTGTGCCTGATTTATTTCACTTGTAATGATCTCCAGTTCCATCCATGTTTTTGCAAGTGACAGAATCTCATTCTTTCTGTAGCTGAATAGTACTCCATTGTGTATATATCCCACATTTTCTCTATTCATTCATCTGTTGATAGACACTTAGGTTGCTTTCAAATCTTGGCTATTGTGAACAGTGCTGCAACAACCATGGAAGTGCAGATATCTCTTTGATATATTGATGTCCTTTCTTTAGTGTATGTACATAGCAGTGAGATTGTTGGATTGTATGGTAGTTCTATTATTAGTTTTTTGAGGAACCTCCAAACTGTTTACCTTAAAGGTTGTACTAATTTACATTCCCACCAATAGTGTACAAGAGTTCCTTTTCACAACATCCTTGTCAGCATTTGTTATTTCCTGTCTTCTGGATATAAGACATTTTAATTGAGGTGAAATGATATCTCAGTGTAGTTTTGATTTGCATTTCTCTGATGGTCAGTGATGTTGAGGACCCTTTCATGTGGATCTTTGCCATTTGTATGTCTTCTTTACAGAAATGTCTATTCAAAAATTTTGCTCATTTTTTTAATCAAAGTATTTGATTTTTTCCTATAGAGTTGTTTGAGCTCCTGATATGTTCTGGTTATTAATCCTTTATCAAGTGGGTGGTTTCCTAATATTTTCTTCTATTCTGTGGAATGTCTCTTCACTTTTTTGATTTTTTTTTTTTTTTTTTTTTTTTTTTTTTTTTTTTTTTTTTTTTTTTTTTTTTTTTTTTTTTGCTGTGCAGAGCTTTATAACTTGATCTGAAGTAATTTGTTCATTTTGCTTTGGCGGCCTATGCTTGTGTAGTATTACTCAAGATATTTTTGTCCAGATCAATGTCCTGGAGAGTTTCATCAATGTTGTCTTGTAGTAGTTTCATAGGTCGAGATCTTAGATTTCAGCCTTCAATCCATTTTGATTTGATTTCTGTAAATGGAAAGAGATAGAGGTCTAGTTTCATTGTTCTTTGTATGAATATAGAGTTTTCCCAGGATGATTTATTGAAGAGGCTGTGCTTTCTTCCTTGTGTGTTCTTGGCATCTCTGTCAAAAATGAGTTCATTTATGGCTGTGTGGGTTTCTTTCTGAGCTGGCTATCTCATTCCATTGGCATATGTGTCTGTATTTATGTCAGTACCGTGCTGTTTTGGTTACTATAGCTCTGTAGTATCATTTGAAATCAGGTAATGTGATTCCTCCAGTTTTGTTCTTTTTACTTAGGATTGCTATGCCTATTTTGGATTTTCTTGTGATTCCATATTAACTTTAGGATGACATTTTTCTATTTCTGTGAAGAATGTTGTTTGTATTTTGATAGGGATTATATTGAATCTATAGACTGCTTTAGGTAGTATGGACATTTTAACAATACTGATTCTTCCAATCCATGAACATAGAATGTATTTTTAATTTGTTGTGACCTCTTCAATTTTTTTCATCAATATTTTACAGTTTTCATTATGGAGATCTTCTACATCTTTGCTTAAGTCAATTCCTGCTTATTTGTAGCTATTGTAGATGGCATTACATTTTTTATTTCTTTTTCAGATTGTTCACCAATGGCTTATAAGAATGCTACAGGTTTCTATATAATTATTTTGTGCCCTGCAAATTTCCTGGATTTGTTTGTTAGTTCCAGTAGTTTTCTGGTGGACTCTTTAGATTTTTCCAAATATAAGATCATATCAGCCACAAATAAGGATAATTTGACTTCTTTGATTGTAATTTGTATGCCCTTTATTTCTTTCTCTTGTCTGATTGCTCTAGCTAGGACTTTCCAGGACTATGTTCAGCAACAGTGGTGAAAGTGGATATACTTGTTGTGTTTCAGATTTTAGAGGAAAGACTTTGTTTTTCCCAATTCATTATGACACTAACAGAGGCAAAAATATACATTTTGTTATACATGGCCTTTGTTAGGTTGAGTTATGTTTCTTCTCTACCCAGATTTTGAAGAGTTTCATCATCAGTAAATGTCAAACCATTTGAAATGATCATACATTTTTTTGTCCTTCATTGTGTTGAGATGATGTATCAAATTGATTGATTTGCATATGTTAAACAATCCTTGCATCACACGGATAAATCTCACTTTGTCATGATAAATAACATTTTAATGCATTGTTGAATTTAGTTTGTTAGTATATTCTTGAGGATTTTTGCATCAATATTCATCAGAGATATTGGTCTTTTGTATTTTTTTTTTTGATGTGCCTTTGTCTGGTGTTTATATCAGGGTAATACTCTCCTTATATATAAGCTTGGAAATATTCTCACCTCTTTTATTTTTTGGAATAATTTAACTAGGGTTGGTGTTAGTTCTTCTTTAAATGTTTGGTAGAATTTAGGTCATTGGATGCCATGCTTTTCTTTACTGGGAACCTTTTTGTTATGACTTTGATCTTACTACTTGTTATTGGTCTGTTCAAGTTATTAATTTTTTTTCTGGTGATATTATTTAGTTTCTAGCTTTTATTTTTTGTGTAGCCATTGTATGTTTTTTGGTTTCAGATTACCATGACGTTGCAAACACTATCTTCTAACTCATTATTTCAATATGATTACAAATTAACACTGCATGAACAAACAAGCATGCAAGTCAGAATAAAAAAAAAAAACAACACCTAATCAAACTAAAAGCTAAGCAAAAACGAAGTCTTAACTTCATCTCCTGGCTTTTTTACTGTATATAATATTTTGCTGTTTATGTCTTGAAAGTTGTTGTATTTGTTATTTTTTATTGGTTCATCATTTAGTCTTTCTACTTAAGAATAGTTTACACACCACAGTTACCATATTATAATATTCTGTGTTTTTCTGTGTAGTTATTATTACCAGTGAGTTTTGTACCTTCAGATGATTTCTTATTGATCATTAATGTCCTTTTCTTACTGATTGAAATACTTCCTCTAGTGTTTCTTGTAGAATAGGACTGGTGATAATGAAATCCCTCAGCCTTTGTTTTTCTGGAAAAGTTTTTATTTCAGCTTTATGTTTAAGAAATCTTTTTACTAGATATATTATTGTTGCCAAACATAGTTGAGCTCCATTTTATGTTATTTGTTTTTTTTCTCTTGCTACTTTACTTTTAAAATTCCTTCTTTATCCTTTATCTCTGGGAATTTTATTCATAAATGCTTTGATATGCTCTTCTTTGGATTAAATCTGTTTGGTGTTCTATAATGTACTTGTACAGGATACTGATATTTCCTTTAGATTGGGAAGTTCTCTGTTATTATCTTTTTGAATAAGCTTTCTACCATTATCTCTTTCTCCACCTCCTCTCTAAGGCCAATAACTCTTAGATTTGCCATTTTGAAGCTATTTTCTTGGGTCCTGTAGGCATGCTTTATTGTTTTATATTCTTTATTCTTTTGTCTTTTCTGACTATATTTTGACGAGATCGGGCGCGTTCAGGGTGGTATGGCCGTAGACTTCTGACTATATTTTGAAATAGTCTGTCTTTAAGATGACTAACTCTGCTTGATCAATGCTGCTAATAAAAGGCTCTGATGCGTTTTTCAGAATTTCAATTGCATGTTCATCTTTGGAATTTCTGCTTGATTTTTAAAAATTATTTCAACCTATTTGTTAAATTTATCTGATAGAATTCTGAATTCTTTTTCTGTATTTTATTGAGTTTATTTGAGTTTCCTCAAGATATCTATTTTGAATTCTTCATTGGAAAGGTCACATATCTCTGTTTCTCCAGGAATGGTCCCTGGTGCCTTGTTTAGTTCATTTGATGAGGTCATGTTTTACTGGTGTTTTGATACCTTTAGGGGTTCGTCTGTGTCTGGGAAGTGAAGATTTAGGTAGTCATTGCATTTTTCACAGTCTGGGCTTGTTTGTACTTCTCCTTCTTTGGAGCTTTCCAGATATTGAAAAGTACTTGAATGTTGTGATCAAAGCTGTATCTCCTTTAGGTGGCACCTCAAGCCCAGTAATGCTGTGGTTCTTGCAGACATTTGAAGATATCACCTTGATAATCTTGGACAAGATCTGGGAGAATTCTCTGGACTACCAAGCAAGGACTCTTTTTTTTTCTTTTACTTTCTCCCAAACAGAGTCTCTCTCTCTGTCTGTTTTTGAGCCTCCTGAATTTAGGGTGACGCGACATAACCACCTATGTGACCAGCCCCACTATGGCTGTTCTGAGTCAGACCTCAAGTGAGCACAACACTGGGTCTTGCCTGTTTGCTTGAACTATTACTTGGCTATTGTGTACATTTGCCCACAGCCCTGAGGCTCTAAGTTCAGCAGGTGACACAGTCAGACAAGCTTATGTCCTTCCCTTCAGGGTGGTGAGTTTCCCCAGGCACAGGGCAGTTCCAGACGTACTGTCCAGGAACCAGGGACTCGTGTCAAAAACCTTAGAAGTCTACTTGGTGTTGTATGGTACTGCAACTGAGCTGGAACTCAGACCACAAGATGCAGTTTTCCTACTCTTCCCTCCCTGTTCCAAAGGCTTAGGAGCCTCATCTGTGGCCACTGCCACCACAGGCCCATGGGGAGTCTTGTCAGACCACCACTGATGGTGGCCCTAAGGCCTATGGGCCCTCCACTCAGCTTTTGGTAAGTGTTACTTGGTCTGCGACTCACCCTTGAGGGCAATGGGCTCCCCTCTGGCCTAGTGCAGGACCAGAAGTGCTATCCAAGAGCCAAATCCTGAGATCAGGCACCCGAAGAGCCCACTTGGTGCTCTACCACCCTGTGACCAAGCCGGTACTTAAGGTGCACCACAAATTGTCCTTTACTTTCTCCTCTGCTTTTCTCAAGCAGATGGAGTCTTGCCCCATAGTTAACAGAGATGGGAATGTTCTGAGTTTCACCTGAAGCCAACAAGTCTCAGGATCTCTTCGTGGCCCTCCACGTAGTCCCTGGGTGTCACTGCTGGTTATTCAGTGCCCAGAGGATCTTCAGTTAGCAAGAGATGAATACTGCCAGAAATGGGTACTTCCTTTCAATACACCAGCTTCCCTCTGGCCTATGCTGTATCTAGAAATGTCATCCTGGAGCTAGAGCCTTGAGAGGGGTTCCCACGACTCTGACCATTTTTCTGTCCTGCGGTGGTTGAGCTGGTATCCGGGATGCAAGACAAAGTCCTCTCTACTCTTTCCTCTCATCTCCTCAAGTGGAAGGATTGGGTCTTGTTTGGAGCCATGGGCTCTTCAGCCTTGTGTTAGGGGAGAGGTGATGTAAGCATTTCCTTAGCCACCCCCGCTGGTGTCTCAGTAGGTTACACCCCACTCCCCACTCGAAGTCCTCTGGTTCTGGGCCCAGTTCAGCAGTAAGACTCCCTTGGAGTTGCAACCTACACTATCTTTCATGTTTGTTTAGAGACCCAGAGCATTTTAACCCATGACAGCAAAGCTTGCAGGAACTCAAAATCCAACTGCTGGAATTGGTGATTTCCCTCTGGCTAGGGCTGGTTTAAATGCTCCTTCCATGGGTAGGAACAGGCTGAGTTTAGTCTAGTTTTCCTTTCTGCTATAACAGGACAACATTGAGTTTAATGCCTCATAATTGCTGCACTTTCCCTTCCCCAGCACACAGAAACGCTCTCTGCTCCATGCCCCTGCTATAGGGTCCTGGGATGACGTTGGTGCTTCAAGGCTGTTTTTTGTTGTTGTTGTTTGGGTTTTTTGTTTGTTTGTTTGTTTTTACTTCTTCAGTGACTTTTCAGTGATACAAATTTAAAATAAGGTCCTGTGAGTTCTTATCTGATATTTGCTTATCATAAAGGTGCTTTTTTGTGTAGACAGTTTTTTAACTGGTGTCTTTGTTGGGACAGGGTTGATCAATGAAGTCTATTCTGCCATCTTGGTCAGCCTCCTCCTCTCAGTGTATTTAATAATAATACATAATTTCTCTCTTAAATTTGAAGACATCTAGTTTCTAGATACAGATATGTCTACAGGATAAGCAAATTTGCACAATCCAATTTCTGTATCTCAGTTTTCTCATGTGTAAAATGTAGTTTTATGATACACCAAAAGATCACTAAATTATTTTTCACTTATAAGTGCTAATGTTTGATCTTGTGTTTTGATGTAGTTTGAATTAGACACTAACCCACAGGTTTTGCACTTTATTCTAACTCAAAATTACTTGAGAAATATTATTAATATATAGATTCTTGAAATCCATTCCTAGAGATTCTGATTCTCTAGGTCTGGGTGAAGCCCAGAGTTTTACATTTTAACAAGCACTTCCAATAACTATGTTGTTGATAATCCTAGATTGCCCTAGATTATAAATTCTTTGAGGGCAAGGAATATATATTATGTAACATTGTAAATACAGAGTAGCTACTTTATAATTTGCTGAGTGAATAAATGGATTAATATGTTTTACTAGTATGGTAACAAGATAACAATCAAAACAACATTGAGTTACAGTTGGTTTTAAAATATAAATATTTATATACAAATATTCAATAAATATGTATAAATAAATTTATGGCCTTATACAACATAATGAATCTTGTTGATATGTGTGAAAAAAATAAATGTCTGTAAAAGTTAACTTATTCAACAAGGAGATATCAATAACAAAGATTTAAGGGATTCATAAAATCATTAAAAAAAAAAAAAAAACCTAAGTGTACTTTTAAGCCGTTAGAGTACTGAGTGCCTGATTACAAGGATCTGTGGAGAGGTGCTTCCAGTTTCCATCCCTGAAATGTCGTGGCTCTCTCCAGGTTTGGAGGCAAGAAAATCTGCCCTGTGTGTTTATAACCAAAAGCTGTAAATGGCAACTGTGAAAATGTAGAGCTTAGAAGTATTGGCCATAAAAACAATTTTGCAAAGCATGATAACACTACCTATGTGATAGCTGGAGAAATCATCAATATTAAATTGAATTTTCTTTCAAGTAAATCTATAGAACAATATAATATCAACAAATAGATAAAAGTTGTGAAAACCAGCAAAGAGCTTGTAGTCAGGAAGGACAGTATTCAAATTGCAGTCTTGCCAAATGTGTAACGTTAGATATTTTACTTCATTACCTTGAACTCCTGCCATCTCATCTTTCAAATTAGCAGATGAATATCTCTCTCAAAGCATTGTTAGGAATCTTGAAAATTAAATGAGATATATGTACCAATACCTGATATGAAATAATAATAATAATATAGTTTGAATGTGTGTCCAGAAGGTGGGGCCTGGTGGGAAGAGATTAAATCATGGGAGCAGGTTTCTCATTAATGGTTTAGCACCATTCCCATGGTGCTGTCTTCATAATAGTGAGTGAGTTCTCAGGACATCTGGTCATTTAAAAGTGTGTAACACCTTCCCCATCTCCCTCATGATCCTGCTCTGTCCATATGACATGCCTGCTTTTGCTTCATCTTTTCCCATGATTGTAAGCTTCCTAGAGCCTCTCTGGAAGCTGAGCAGATACCAGCATCATGCTTCCTGTACAGTTTACTAAATGGTGATGCAATTAAAATATTTTCATTGTAAATTACACAGTCTTGGGTATTTCTTTATAACGATATGAGAATAACCTAACATGAATAGTTAGAGGAAGAAGAAGAAGGAGGAGGAAGAGGAGGAGGAGGAGGAAGAGGAAGAGGAAAAAAATTTATTGAGCAAATACCACATCTAAAATATGTTTTCTAGGTGTGTGATACCTACTCTCTAAATTAAAACAATGGTCCTGCAAGGCAGGTGTTTTATTTTTATTTGAGACAGACTCTCACTCTGTCACCCAGGTTGGAGTACAGTGGTGCTAATTTGGCTCACTGCAACCTCTGCCTCCTGGATTCAAGTGATTCCTCTGCCCCAGTCTCCCAAGTAGCTGGAATTACAGGCGCCCAATACCATCCCCAGCATTTTTTTTTTTTTTTTTTTGTAGTTTTAATAGAGACAGGGCTTCACCACGTTGGCCAGGCTGGTCTTGAACTCCTGACCTCAAGCGATCCACCCACCTCCACCTCCTAAAGTGCTGGGATTACAGGCGTGAGAGACTGTGCCCGGCCAGGTGTTTTTTTATAATCATTGTTTTGCAAAATTGAAGACTGGATGTACAGAAAGGGCAATTAGCCAAAGATCAAACATCTACTAAGTGGTAGAGGCAGGATTTAACCCTGGGGAGATATACTACAGAGCCTGAGATCTTATTCTACACAACCTCTTGGTACTTTACAACTATAACAACTGCTCATTTAGTAAACTTACCTGATTAAGTATGGTGAAAATTCAGTGTAGTAGACTCTATTTATGTTCACCAATATCCAGTGTCTCCCTGTCTGGAAAGATTATACATTCCTACCCTATGAACTCAGAAGTACTCATATCAGTTGATGTGGCCAATGGAATGTGAGTAGAAGCAATGTTTACCACTTTAATGTAGAAGTTTTAAAAATAGTATTAGCTGTGCTATGATAAAGCAAAGTTTGTGTTTTCTTCTGTCATTGATAACAGCAATGGTCAAAATGATGATCGTGTCATTAGCCTGTCCTCTGATTAATAATGACATTGATACAACATAGAGGATCAGAATGCTATATTTAACCCTCTAGAGATACATTATGTGAGTGATGAACAAACATTTTCTGATGTAAGCCATTTAGATTTTGGGGTGGGAATGTTTGCTACTAAAGCATAACCTAGTATATTATGACAGATACATCCAGAAAGGTTGAAAAATAGTAAAAAATAGAAAATGAGCCAGTGCCAGAAAAAAGTGTAAAATGCAATTACAGAGACAGGATTTTGTACAAGGTGACATGATGAAATAAAGCTTCATATACACTGTGTTCTTGTGTTTATGGAGAAATCAACTATTCATAGACCAACAGTCTATGCTGACTATGAAGTGTATTAGGAGAGTCAGGGCAACTTTTTAATTTCTACTTGTTCTTTTTTTTGACAGTTCTCACAATTATATTTGTGAGAACATTGTGCCAGTATCATGACAGATTAGGCTTAAGAAAACAAATGCAGGAGCAAAAACTAGTTCCTTCTGATCTTTCAAACTTGTGGTTATCTGTTCTTAATGCTGCAGCCGCTTTGAACTGTTGTGATGTTATAATCACCAATCAAAACTTTTTTGACTTTGTGCAAGTGAAGACATAGACTTAATTTCAATCTAGTAGCATCCTCTCAACCTAACAGTTCAGGCATCTAATTATCCATCTGTCATATTACAGTTCTTTTTTAAGGTCATGAAGGTCTAACTTATTGACAAATTCTAATGTCACTTTTATACCTTACTCTTCTTACTACTAATTGTGGATTCAGTAAAACTTGACCTCTAAGACTATGAGCTTCTTGAGGTCAGGGACTGTGTCCTATACATCTTTGAGAACCTAGCACTAGTATTATTTTGGTAAGTATTTATTGAATACCTGAAATTTGCCAGCCGATATACTAGCACTGGGAAAAGATAATGAGGAAAAGAAGACAGGCTTGTTGCCATCATAGATTCTACAGACTAGTGGTAGTGGCAGATATTAATCATATTGTTTAATAAATACATAATTATTTATTTATGGGTTAAATATAGTATTCTGATCCTCTATGTTGTATCAATGTCATTATTAATCAGAGGACAGGCTAATGGCATGATCATCATTTTGACCATTGCTGTTATCAATGACAGAAGAAAACACAAACTTTGCTTTATCATAGCACAGCTAATACTATTTTTAAAGTTTCTATATTAAAGTAGTAAACATTGCTTCTACTCACATTCCATTGGCCACATCAACTGATATGACTACTTCTGAGTTCAATAGGGTAGGAAAGTACAATCTTTCCAGACAGGGAGACACTGGATATTGGTGAACATAAATGGAGTCTACTACATTGAATTTTCACCATACTTAATCAGGTAAGTTTACTAAATGAGCAGTTATTATAGGCAAAACTAATCTAGGGTTTGGAGGAATAGAAATAAGAATAGTAGTTTCCTGTTTGCCTCTGTGGTGGTGGTTAGGAGAATGGAAAGTAGACATCACAAGACATCTTATGGGGTGTGTGTGTGTGTGTGTGTGTGTGTGTGCATATGTAAAATCTTTATAGAAATTTTATATGTGTATGAAATCTATCTATCATCTGTATCACTCAAATTGTAGCATAGATCATATGCCATTTTGCGGCATCATTTTGTAAATGACAGAATAAATGTGTGAATGAATCCTTGTACATACAACTTTGTATACATATTGTTGTAGATAATGGCAAAATAATTTTGATAAATATACCTACTGACCTGTTTACAGGGTGATTGTAAGAACTGAATGAAATAGTCAGAGGCATAATGAGATAGTGACAAGCATTCATTGAAACTTTGGTATTTGAAACATATACAGCAGGGCCCAAACAAATGTTTATGTTCTTTTCTCTCTTACACTACAGTCATGATTAAAAGCACTTATAGAAATTTCATGGTGGCTTCTGGCTGCTTAAGTAATCAATAGTTGTATCTGTTTTATGCTCCTTCAGAGGTATAGTTTATCCCTGTTCTTATTTGTAACTAAAGCTCAAAACGTTTACTGCCATTAAAGTAGGTATATACATTTTGCCTAAGTCTTATTCTACCCCATCTTAATTTAGAATCTGTTCTAAGCCCAATGAGAAGTACTTTGTTCTTGGTAGCTCATACTACAACATATTCAATCTGCATGGTATTCAGAGGGGAAGTAATATTGACATATTAATTCAACTGGCCTGAATGTATACTGTATTTTACAAACTGAAAGGCTGAAGCTCAGGAACCAAGATATAAAATAGCTGGTCCAGTAAAAAACTGTGTATTTTCATAAATAATTTACAGATTGGCTTGCAGTTTTTAAAAAGGTTCTTCTAAGGAAATTTTGCTGCCCAAAGTGGAACATTTTACCTTTCCGTAACACCCACTGTAGCACCTGATTATTTGATTCAGTGCACTTTGCTGGAAGTATATGAATTTATTTGTGTATGGGGATAAAAATGGTGCTGCTGGCCACATTACTGAAGAATCTGGTAAACACCTGTACTGTTTCTCTGTATTATCTGGACTGAATGTGGCTGAAAATCAGCAGTGGATTGTATCACTGTTTTCCCCTCCCTCATATCTTGACTAGCATAATTAGATGATACTTTCTTTTCAGATAGACACACTTACATTTGCCTTTAGTAATGTTTACTCTGCATTTCCTTTGAACAAAATAATGAATTTCGTTTCCTTTTAGTCATATTCTGTTTGATCCATTTAGTTCTTTGAAGACTGTCAGTGCAGCTACATAGAAAAGTAGTCTGCCGGGATAAGTTCAGGTTTTTTGACATGAATCTTTTAGGCATATTCATCTTTAACAAATGAGACTTTTGAATATTTCTAACTTCTTTGTGTCTGTTTAACACTGATAAGTATTCAATTCTTGGTTTTCTTTCATTGCTGTATATGTTGATATATCTGTTAGTATAACATATCTAAATTGACAGTGTGTGCGTTTGTTATAGGCAAGCTATAAATGAAAGTTTCCTTCATGTTGATATTTTAATTATAACCTTAAATTTACAAAACATTCTATTCTAGGTAAATGAAAAACTCTGAGTAACAATGACAAAATGTTTTTAAATAAGGTTATAATGATTTAGTTATTAAGATTGAAGGGATAATAACAGTATCCTATAGATAAACTGAGACGAGCATTTCTGCCAGTCTTGTAGTCCCCAGTTAATTGGGCAGAACTCTGTATGTAGGTACGTCTAATGTTTTTGTCTGTTGTCCTCTGGAGCACTGGGTTGACAATAGAGCCAACCTGAGAGAAGTTTATAACTGGCTAACTTACACTGCTGTAAGACTCCATTCAGATGGAACTAAATGGAATTGCCCAACCCTCCTTGTAATCTAGCCAAGTTCTGGATGGGGTAAGTCAGGAACTTATTTAAGACAATGGCATTGATCACACAGGCAGGAGCAATGTTGAAGACAGTGACTTGATATCAGACTGTAGTTTGAAGACAGATATTAGCTCATTTATTTTCCAACTAACTCTCTGTAAAAGTCAAAACTATAGGGAAAGGACAGTCTGAGATTCACTTTTCAAAATCTGTTTCAATTCTCTTTTACTTATCTAATGTCATACCTGCCTGGCCAATGCCAATGATCTGTCAAATATAGCCCCAGAAATTGTTGATTTAATACAATGTTAGATTAATAGCATAGTGATTTTCCATAGTGAAGCTTGAAAATATTCCCTGAATCACATGCCTGGAAAATATGTATTTGTGATTAGTTAAATTTTACAGATAAGTTTAACTTGCCCTATTAAGTGTCAATAATTTGTTTTAACTACTTCACAGAATTTTAAGAAATAAATTTTATAATATTTATTCTTGCCTTATTAAATAGATGAGTCAAAACATAAGAACTCTCGAAGTCATTGATGGGTCTGCTACTAATCTTATGGATAACCCTTATCTCAGATTTTGTAACTGTATTAGTCTGTTCTCATTCTGCTAAAAAAAAGACATGTCTGAGCTTGAGTAATTGATAAAGGAAAGAGGTTTAATTGACTTGCAGTTCCACATGGCTAGGGAGGCCTCACCATCATGGCAAAGGTGAATGAGGAGCAAAGTCACATCTTATGTGGCAGCAGGCAGGAAAGCTTGTGCAGGGGAACTCCCATTTATAAAACTATCAGACCTTGTGAGACTTATTCACTACCATGAGAACAGTATGGGGGAAACCACGCACATGATTCAGTTATCTCCACCTAGCCCACCATTGATACATGGAGATTATTACAATTCAAGGTGAGATTTGGGTAGGGACTCAGTCAAACCATATTATTCTGCTCCTGACCCCTCCCAAATCTCATGACCTCACATTTCAAAACCAATCATGCCTTCCCAACAGTCCTCCAAAGTCTTAACCTATTTCAGGATTACCTCAAAAGTCCACAGTCTAAAGTCTCATCTGAGACAAGGCATGTCCCTTCTGCCTATGTAAATCAAAAACAAGTTAGTTACCACCTAGATACAATGGGGGTATACGCATTTGGTGAATGCACCTGTTTCAAATGGGAGAAATTGTCCAAAACTAAGGAACTACAGGCCCAATGCAAGTCCAAAATCTAGCAGGGCAGTCAAATCCTAAAGCTCCAAAATGATCTGCTTTGACTCCAATTCTCACATCTGGGTCATGCTGATGCAAGAGGTGAGTTCCCATAGTGTTGGGAAGTTATGCCCCTGTGGCTTTGCAGGGTACAGCCTACCTCCTGGCTGCTTTCACTGGCTGACATTGAGTCTTTGTGGCTTTTCCAGGTGCACAGTACAAGCTCTTGGTGGATCTACCATTCTGGTGTCTCGAGGACAGTGACCCTCTTCTCATAGCTCCACTAGGCAGTGCTCCAGTGGGGACTCTGGGTGGAGGCTTGCCCTCCACATTTCCCTTCTGCACTGCCCTAACAGAGATGTTAAAATGAGGGCTCTGCCTTTGCAGCAGAATTCTGCCTAGACATATAGGCATTTCCATATGTCCTCTGAAATCTAGGCAGAGCTTCCCAAACCTCAATTCTTGACTTCTGTGTACCCACAGGCCCAATACTAAGTGTAAGCTGCCAAAACTTGGGCCTTGCACCCTCTGAGCAACAGCCTGAGCTCTACATTGGCCCCTTTTAGCTATGACTGGGACACAGGGTGCCAAGTCCTGAGACTGCACGAAGCAGCAAGGCCATGGGCTCAGCCCACGAAACCATTTTTTCCTTCTATACCTCCTAGCTTGTGATTAGAGAGATGGCCTTGAAGACCTCTGAGTGCCATGGAGATATTTTCTCCATTGTCTTGGCAATTAACGTTTGGCTCCTAGTTACTTATGCAAATTTCTGTAGCTCTCTTGAATTTGTCTTCAGATAATGGGTTTTTCTTTTCTACTGCATTGTCAGGTTGCCAATTTTCTAAACTTTTATGCTCTGCTTCCCTTTTAAACATAAGTTCCAATTCTGAACCACATCTTTGTGAATACATAAAACTGAATGCTTTTAACAGTACCCAAGTCACCTCTTCAATGCTTTTCTGCTTGGAAATTTCTTCTGCCAGATATCCTAAATTATTTCGTTCAAGTTCAAATGTCCATAAATATCTGGAGCAGGGACAAAATGCCGCCAGTCTCTTTGCTAAAACATAGCAAGAGTCATATTTGCTCCAGTTCCCAGAAAGTTCTTCATTTCCATCCGAGACCACCTCGGCCTGGACTTTATTGTCCATATCACTATCAGCATTTTGGCCAAAGCCATTCCACAAGTCTTTAGGTAGTTCCAAACTTTCCCACATTTTCCTGCCTTCTTCTGAGCACTCCAAACTGTTTCAGTCTCTCCCTGTTACCCAGTTCCAAAGTCACTTCCACATTTTGGGGTTTCTTTACAGCAACATCGCACTTTACCCATACCAATTTACTGTATTAGTCTGTTTTCACACTGCTAATAAAGATGCAGCCAAGACTGGATAATTTATAAGGGAAAGAGCTTTAATTGACCCACTGTTCCACATGACTGGGGAGGCCTCACAATCATGGTGGATGGCACATAAGGAGCAAAGTCATGTCTTACATGGAGGCAGGCAAGAGAGTTTGTGCAGGGGAACTACCATTTATAAAACCATCAGATCTTGTGAGACTTATTTACTACCATGAATACAGTATGGGGGAAACTGCCCCTATGATTCAGTTATCTCCACCTGCCCCCCTCCCCTTGACATGTCAGAATTACTGCAATTTAAGGTGTGGTTGGGCAGGGGTACATCCAAACCATATTAGTAACTTATTAAAAAACTGAGTAGTCTTATTATAAATTGTTTTTTCAAAACATGGAGTTTGACCATGTTGAATTTGTGCTGCCTCCATTGCTGCTGTGAGCACCTGCGCAGAGACAGGAACTCCAGCATCTGCTAGCACCCTGCTGCAGCCAATGAGTGTGCACTCTGCCACAGTGATGCTGCCACTACTGCTGGTATGTGTGAACAAGGACCAATCCTACTACCACCATCCTACAAAATTCTTTGCCCAGCACAACCCATCGGAGTGCTTGACCAGAAGTCTGATGGCTCTTCAGCATCCCCATCACAGTGGGTTTCTAAACTCAAGGAGCCAGAGAAAAAAGTTGGAGGCCAATACAAGTTTCCCAGAGTCAGAGCATGCAGTACAGGGTTATGTCTTGAGTCTTAGCCGCCTAAAATCTTCCAGAAATGAAGCCAGTCAACTGAATACACCTTATATCACAACAAAATTCTCAAGGTCATAAAATGGACATAAAATATTCAAAGGACAGCAACTTCATGGATTTAAGGAACATCAACCTACAGAGATGAGAGAGAACCAGCATAAGAACTCTGAAAACTCAAAAAGCCAGCATTATTTCTTTCCTCCCAATGATAGCACCACTTCTCCAAAAAGGTTCTGAACCAGGCTGAGATGACTGAAATGACAGAAATAGAAATCAGAATATGGATAAAAATGAAGATCACCACTCCTATTCAACATAGTATTGGAAGTCCTGCACAGAGTAATCAGGTAAAAGAAAAAAAATTAAAGGCATCTGAATAGGAAGCTACTAACTCAAACTATATCTCTTTTCAGACAACATTATTCTATATATAGAAAATCCCATAGTCTTGGCCCAAAATCTCCTTCTGCTGATAACTTCAGCGAAGTCTCAGGAGAGAAAATCAACCTATAAAAATGACTAGCACTCTTATACACCAATAACAGTCAAGCTGAGATCCAAATCAGGAACACAATTTCATTCACAACTGCCATAAAAACAATAGAATACCTAGGAGTACAGCTAATCAGGAAGGTGAAACATCGCTACAATCAGAACTACAAACCATTGCTCAAAGAAATCGTAGATGCCACAAACACATGAAAAAACATTCTATGCTCATGGATAGGAGGAATCAATATTGTAATAATGTCCATAGTTCACAAAGTAATTTACAGATTCAATGCTATTTTTATTAAACTACCATTGAGATTCTCCACAGTACTAGAAAAAGAAATTAAATTCATATGAAACCAAAAAAGAGTCCAAATAGTGAAGGCAATTTCTAAGCAAAAAGAATAAAGCTGGAGACAGCGCACTACCTGACTTCACACTATATTCCTGGACTACAGTAACCAACAGAGCATGACACCACTACAAAAACAGACACAAAGAACAATGAAACTGAACAAAGAGCCCAGATATAAGGCTGCATACCTACAACCATCTGATCTTCTACAAAGCTGACAAAAACAAGCAGTGGGAAATTACACTCTTAAATAAATGGTGCTGGGATAACTGGTTAGCCATATGCAGAAGACTGAAACTGGACCACTTCCTTACACTATATACAAAAATCAACCCACATTGGATCAAAGACTTAAATGTAGAACACAAAACTATAAAAACCCCGAAGACAACTTAAGTAATACCATTCTGAACATAGGCAAAGATCTCATGACAAAGATAACAAAAACAATCCAACAAAAGCAAAATTTAACCAATGGGATTTAATTAAACTAAAGAGCTTCTGCACAACAAAAGTAACTATCAAAAGAATAAACAGACATCCCATAGAATGGGAAAATTTTTTTTCAAACTATGCATCTGACAAAGGTCTAATATTCAGCATCTGTAAGGAACTTAAACAAATTTATAAGAGAAAGGACAAACAACCCCTGATACGATTTGGCTCTGTGTCCCCACCTAAATCTCATCTCAAATTATAATCCCCATGTCAAGGGAGGGACCTGGTGGGATGTTATTGGATAATGAGGTTGGTTTCTGCCATGCTGTTTTCATGATAGTAAGTGAACTCTCACAAGATCTGATGGTTTAAAAGTGGCGCTTCCCCCTTAGTGCTCTCTCTCTCCTGACACCATGTTAGATGTGCCTTGCTTCCCCTTTGCCTTCCACCCGATTGTAAGTTTCCTGAGGCCCCACCAAGCCCTCTGGAACTGTGTGGGAATTAAAACTTTTTTCTTCATAAATTACCCAGTCTCTGGTCATTGTTTATAGCAGTGTAAAAAGCAATTAATGCAACCCTCTTAAAAAGTGGACAGTGGATATAAACAAATATTTTCCAAAACAAGACATATATGTGGCCAACGAACATATTAAAAAAAAAGCTCAATATCACCAATCATTGAAGAAATGCAAAGAAAAACCACAATGAGATACCATCTCGAGCCAGTCAGAATCACTATTACTAAAAAGTCAAACAATGACAGGTGCTAGCATGGTTGTGGAGAAAAGGGACCACTTAAACACTTTTGTTAGTAGTGTAAATTAGTACAACCATTGTGAAAAGTAGTGTGGCAATTCCTCTAAACCTAAAAACAGAACTACTTTTTGACCCAGGAATCCCATTACTGGGTATTTAGCCAAAGGAATATAAATTGTTCAATTATATAGATATATGCATGCATATGTTCATTGCAACACTATTTGCAATGGCAAGGACATAAAAAGAACCTAATGCCCATCAATGGGAGACTGAATAAAGAAACTGTGATACATATACACCATGGAATACTATATAGCCAGAAAAGAAGAATGAGATCATGTCCTTTGCAGGAACATGGATTGAGCTGCAGGCCATTATCCCTAGCAAACTAACACAGGAACAGAAAACCAAGTACCACATGTTCTCACTTACAAGTTGGAGCTAAATAATGAGAACACATGGACACATAGAGGTAATAACTGACACTGGGGCCTAACAGAGGATGGGGATGGGAGGAGGGAGGTCATCAGGAAAAATAACTAATGGCTACTAGGCTTTATACTCGGTGATTAAATAATCTATACAACAAAGCCCCATGACATGACTTTCCCCTGTAAAACAAACCTGCACTCAAACCCTGAAACTTAACAAAAAAATTAAAAAAGAAGTAAAACAATAGAAATATAATAAAATGATACTGACTAATGTCATGTAGAAGAAGACCATATAAAAATGTCTGCACGTTTTAATATTATTCTGTAACTATTATAAGGCTTATTTACTAACTTTTGGCTCTTTCCTGTGTTCCAGAGCATTGAACTTGTTAGATAAGGGGTTTCTAGGGAAGTAAAGTGCTCTTAATGCTTGTTATGAGCTGTATCACCCTCTGCAATTTTCTTTTCTTTTTTTTTTTTTTTTTTTTGAGACGGAGTTTTGCTCTTGTTGCCCAGGCTGGAGTGCAATGGCACCATCTCGGCTCACCACAACCTCCGCCTCCTGGGTTCAAGCCATTCTCCTGCCTCAGCCTCCCGAGTAGCTGGGATTACAGGCATGTGCCACCATGCCTGGCTAACTTTGTTGTGATTTTCAAAATTCCATTTTTGTTTGCCTGTATAAATTATAAAAAAAAACCTCAAATCAAAATGTTCATTTAACTGATTTCCTATAGGAAGGGGATAGTACTACGATCTGAATGTTTGTGATTCTCCCAAATTCTCATGTTAAATTCCTCACCTTTGAGTTGGAGCCTTTTGGAGATGATTAGGTCGTGAGGGAGGAGTCTTCATGAATGGGATTAGTGCCTTCATAAAGGAGACCTCAGAGAGCTCCCTCTCCCCTTTCACTATGTGAGGACACAGCAAGAAAAGGGTATCTATGAATCGGCAAGTACACTCTCACCAGGCACCCAACCATCAGGCACTTTAATTGTGAATTTCACAGCCTGTAGATTTGTGAGAAAGAAATGTGCTGTTTATAAGCCACCAACTCGGTGGTATTCTGTTATAGCAGCTCAAATAGATTAAGACTCATAGTAAAAAGAAATACACATTTATTGACACTCTCCATGTGCTAGATATTTTCATACATTCTTTTATTTAATATGTGTAAAAGCCTTGTGAGGAGTGCAACTATACACTTTTTATCAATGAGTTAACTGATGTTTAGAAAGGTCAAGTACTTCAGAGTAAGGACTTCAGGATAAGGCAAACCTGATCTTAAGATGTAATGCAATCATTTACTTTAGGCAATTTACTTCACTTTGTGAGCCTATTTTCTCATCTTAAAATTGAGTAACACCAATTTTATAGATTTTCTGTGGGAATTAAGTAAATTGACACAAGTTAGACAGTCTTATATATGGTTGGCACAGAGGTTGTTTGCAATAAGTTGCTATTATTGTTTTCAACAGTTAAGAAGAAAAAAGTAAAGAGAGAAAAGGAAAAGAGAGGTAACCAGAATTGGATACCTGCTCAAGTTACAAGCAAATAAATTACAAGGTTAGACATAATCCCAAGCCAGTCTTATCTGCTAGCATACTCTTTCCACAATACTAAAGTGTCTCTCCTCAAGTATACAACATTTTCTGCCACAAATTTCTCTGAAAATGAATAAAGTAATTGCATAGGAGTATATATGCCTAGAAACTCATGTGGTAAAAGTAAAAAAAAAAAAATCTACTAAATAATTTTGGAAGAAATATTGAAATATGTATGTGTACCTGTAACCTATATGATGATTCACAGTTGCAACAGCCCAAAAAACTTGGGAGTTAATATATGGAATCTCTTTATTTATTAAACTAGCTTTAAATTTCTTTATCTGCCTGCAATTTCACCAACAACAGCAAATTTAGTCTTGGTGCTTTCAGGTATACTTCATCTTACCTGATAGGAAGAGAAATTGAACATTCATGCTGGGACCTAGAGGTTTCTGTTACACAGTCATGATGAACTTACAGTCATTTCTCTTCACAAAAGCACTGTAGGCTGGATATTTTAAGTGGCACTGGGTAATATGTGGATAGTAAACAGAACTCTTGGAGGATGTCCTTTAATGGATGATCTTTTAAAGACAGCTGTTTTCTACTTCTCAATGCCGAACAAGTGGCCTCTTCACATCCCTATGATGTTTTGAGGGCTGATACTCGCAGCTAAAGACCACTGCCTGCTTATTATTTCAAAATGAGCTCTCTAAGGAACTGGAGAGGAGGCAGGATTTTTCCCTGAAAATTAAGTGTATAACTTCCTCAGCTTTCTCTTGACTTCCCCATACCTTAACGTAATAGATAGTTTCTTAGGGCTACTCTTTCACACATTACAGCCATGAGATAAATTAGTAATATGTCTATCTCTGTTTCTAATTCTCATAATCAGATATATTCTCTCAATCTAGAAATGTAAAACCTACATTCTTTGTTCTTCCCTATCCAAGTGGAAGCATTCGTAGGGAAGGAAAAAAAGGACACAGTTTCAAGTTAATGTTTGAAGCAAATAAACATGGCACATGCCTATTACATTTGCTTGATCAGATATTTCAACATGGTATATTAACCTAGTAGATTTTGATTCAAGGCACATCAATAAAAATGCGTGAATACAGATATGTATATATTCCAGCTTTAAATTTTGTATGACTTTTTTATGAGTTATATATTTTTCCATCTTATTGTAGGAATCTTTACCAATATGATTACTATACATATATATGTATATAATTATATGTATATACTATATATATAATTATATGTATATACTATATATATATTCCAGCTTTAAATTTTGTATGACTATTTCGTTATGAGTTATATATATTTCCATCTTATTGTACGAATCTTTACTAATATGGTTACTACAGGGCTCAGAATGACAGCTATATAGTTGGGCAGAAGGCATGAAACTTGTTCTTAATTATGAGAGCCACCTGTACAGAACAAATTAGGTGTTAGGCTAATTTATTCACATTGTCATGTTAATGCTTTCAAAAATACTATTGTCTTTGAAATAAGCTAATAGCTACAGATCAAGAGTTAAACACTGTGGAAATGCAATTCTATTAATAAAAATATCTGAGTCAAATTGGGATATGTGAAGTTTTCAGATTGAAGTTTATCCATACCATGTCATTTTATTCTTCAGCTTTCTGTCATGAAACTTGGGGGAGTTTACAGAATGTTCATTTTCTTCTCTAACAATATTCCTAGTGAGCATAGAAGAATTTGAAAAGAAGGAATCAACAAACTTGAAGATAGTTAATTGAGATTACTCAATTATATATATTAGATATGATAGAAAGAAAAAAAAGATAAATAAATAGAGCCTCAGAAAGCTTTGGTATACCATCAGACATGCGAACATATTTAAAATTAGAATTCAAAAAAGACATGATAGAGAAGAGAGAGAGAGAATATTTGAGGAAGTAATGACAAAATCTTACCAGATTGAATCCAGATTGAATGACAAACATTATTCTACACACTCAACAAGCTCAGTATACTCCAAGTAGAATGAATATAAAAATATCCACACACAGACATATTATAGTAAAAGTGCCAGTATCCAACAACGAGGAGAAAATCTTTGAAGTAGCTGGAGAAAAATTATTCTTTATGTACAAAGAAACCTTGATAATTTTAACACTTGATTCTTCAGCAGAGAGAAAGAGCAGAAGGAGGCAGTGGGATAACTAATTCAAAGTGCTTGAATAAAAGCAAACAGAAAATGTCAACCAAAAATCCCGTATCTAGGAAAGATATATTTTAAAAATCTGTTTTAAGGTTTATACAGTTTAAAAGATCAGTTATATGACAATAACAGCACAAAGATGGAGGGAATGAAGATATTTAAGAGCTATGGTTTTGAATACTATAAAAAGATAGTTTCACTGGTGAATTCTATTAAATGTCTTTAAGAATTAACAGTAATCCTTCCCAATTATTCCAAAAAATAAGAGAAGAAGCCATGAGGTCAGTATTAGCCTCATACCAAAACCAAAGAAATCATAAGAAAAGAAACTCAGTGGTTTCTGCCAGTATCCTTAATCTGTATAGACATAAAATTTGTCAGAAAATATTGGCAAATGAAATCCAACAAACATATAAAACAGATTATTTATCATGAGCAAATGGGACTTATCACAGAAAGGCATGCTGGTTCAACACATAAAAATGAATCAATATAGTAAAATATATTAATAGAAAAAATCACATTCTCCTAACTGCAGAAACATTTTTTAAATTCAACAGCATCCTATAGTGAAATAATTAACTTATTATGAATGGAAAAACATACTTTGTCAGTTGGAACAAAGTGCGTCTATGCAAAATGCACAGCTCACTTCATTCTTCATGTTCAAAGACTGAAAGATTTCACCCTAAGATCAAGTACCCACCTTTGCCATTTCTATTCAACATTTTACTAGTGGTTTTAGCCAGGACAGTTAGGCAAACAAAAGAAGCATCCAGATTGAAAAGAAAAATGTAATGCTATCTGTATTTCAGGGGAAATGATCTTATGTATAGAAAATCATTAGAAACCCATGCACATTAAACCCACTCACATGCATTTTTAAATTCAAATTGTGAACTGACTAGTTATTATGTTAGCTAAATCTGTTTTGTTCAATGTCACTCACATCATGTGACTCAATATTTCTTCTTTATGACAATGTTTTGCATCATATCTCTACCCTTTAAACGTCTATAGGTATCTTAAGAGTTCTCTAGTCAATAGCTTTTTTTTCGTTTTTTCTTTTTCTTCTTCTTCTTCTTCTTTTTTTTTTTTTTTTTAGCAGAGAGTACAGTTCTTCTTGGAAAATTATTAGATCAGATTAGGGATATTTCAAAATATTTCTCACCTTTTTATTTCTTTAAAGAAATTCTAATCAGACTGAATATCACAAAGATCATAAGCATGAAGGCTTTGAATTAATTATGTTCGACAGACATATTGCATGGGACTTCATCAAATTTTAAAACATTTTGCTTCCGATAATACTGTCAAGAGAGTGAAAAGATGACTCACATAATTGGTGGAAATTTTGCAAATCATATCTGTGGTAAGTTATTACTATCTAAAATGTAAAGTACTTAGAAATCAATAATAAAAGGACTACCCAAATAAAAATAGGCAGAATATTTGAATAGACGTTTCTCCAAGTAGATATACAAATGGACAGTAAGCACAGGAAAAGATAATTAACATCATTAGTCATTAGGAGCATGAAAAGCAAATCAACAATTAGGATACCACTTCATATCCACATGTCTGGTTGTAACAAAACAACAAACAAAAACATAATTTCAGAAGTGTTTGCATGTGAGAAAACTAGAAGCCTCCTACATTGCAGGTAGAAATGGAAAATGGTACAGCTGCTGTAGAAAACAGTGTGACCATTCTTCAAAAAGTTAAAGCTACCATATAATCTAGAAATTCCACTCCTAGGCATACACCCAAGAGAAATGAAAGCATGTGCCCATATAAACCCTTGTACAAAAGTATTCACAGCAGCATTATCCATATGCTATAAAGTATTAAAAGCTCACATGTATGCATTCAATGGAATATCGTTTAATTGTCAAAAAGACTAAAGTATTAGTATATTTTACAGCATGAGTGAATTTTGAAAATGTTATGCTAAGTGAAAGAAACCAAACACAAATGGCCACATATCACACAATTCCATTTATTTCAAATGTCAACACTAGGCAAATCCACAGAGTCAGAAAGCAGATTAGCGGTTGCTAGGGACTGAGCAGTGGTGGGGTAAATGCCGGAATGGAAAGTGACTACTAATATGTACAGAGTTTCCTTTGGTGGTGAAAATATTCTGGAATTAGATAATGGTGATGGTTACATAACTTTTTGAGTACATGAAAAACCACCAAATTGTACATTTTAAATAGGTGAATTTTATGATATGTTAATTATATGTCAGTTTTACAAAAGAGAAATTAAAAAAAAGAATCCATAATTAAGAATCTTCCCATAAAGGAAACAGCAGACACAGACATTCTAAAACAGCTTTCTTCCAAATAATCAGAGAAAGAAAGTAACCCCATTCTTACACAATTTCAAACTATAGAAAACGGGAATACACCCTATTTAATTTTATAAAACTGGATAAACAAATCAAAGACAGATCTTAATAAAGAGAAAAATAAGTTCTATATCACTTAGAAACATAGCTGCAAATATTCAAAATAAAATATTTGTAATAATAAAAGAAAATCCTCTCCCCTATTAGATTAATTTGGCCCCCAATCAACCACACCACAGCCTAGTAAGGTCTTAAGTGTTCCCCTCTCACTTAGTCTTATATTTATTGGCATTTTCCTCTTGGTATAAATTTGTTTTTTCTCTTTTCAGCTCTCTAAATTGAACCTGTAGAGACCACCTCCTTACATGATCTTTATTTTAGTTTTTGGAAAACCAGACTTTAGGTTCAGCCACAGAAATGTAATAGAGATCAATGGTCAAATAACCAGAATTGGAGGGTGCTTTGTTTTCAGAGGAAAAATTATCTTACTGAGGTAGGAAAAAAACACAGTAGAATAATTATAACCCAAATCCTCATAAGGAAATAGAAAAGATTTAGAAATATTAAAGTTCTTCATCGATGAATCTTTTTCGGATTAGGAGTGTGGCTACCAGAAAAATGGTGGGCTTGTATCTGATGCGGCTACTGGATCCTATACACCAACTTAGCAGGCTAGAAAAGACTTTACATTAATGCACCCGTTGAACATGAATATTGAGCCAGTAGATAGCATGGAACATAAGGCAGACACCAAGAGAACTGGTTCTATTACTCTTACTATCATTCATGAGAGAATATAGAATGTAACAGAGAAAACTTTTTCCATACTACCCCAAAGTCAAAGTCTTGTAAAGAACTCAGGAAATAATCCATAAAATTTGACTTCACAGGTTTTCTTCCCATTGAACTTCATTTCAACTAATATTTGATTATCAACAAGAAAAGCTTGGCAAAATCTAAGACATTTTGGGGTACATTTGCCTATTTGCTCCAGTCTGTAGGGAAAACCATAATGCGGAAATGCTTTAGTTTTTGTTTTTTTTTGTTTTTTTTTTTTTGTTGTTTGTTTGTTTTTTTTTCTGGCGTGCCTGTAGAATCCTTGTCTGCTTGATAAATGCCTGGTCACCTGTGATTTGCTAAAATAAAAGTAATCATTCCATACTTGGTGTATGTCTCTCCTCTCATACTTAGCACATCGTTGTGGGTTCTTCAAACTAGATTGTTAGCCATTTGAAGGCAGATACCACATTGTATACTTCTAGAGGGGAAAGGTAATACAGAGATGAAGACTCAGTTAGACTTGGTTTCAAAGTTTTTGTATCCCATTGCCTGTCTGTATGGCCTTGAGCAAATTATTTAACTTTTCTGTTGCTCCATTTTCTTATTTGTGAAATTGTCCTATATAATAGTACATTCTCCACAGGATTGTGTGCTTTTAAATGACAAAGCTACAGCACGGTGTTTCCATGTGTGTGTATATTTCCTTTTAGTACTCTTCAAAGTTTTTCTTTCCCCCAAATGGATATCAAATTATTTGAATGCTATTTATTATATTCTCCTTTACCCCTAAATATTTGTATAATCAGACTTACTAAGTTGTTTATTTCTAAATATATATGGAATTTGGGGTCTTAGTTCTGCAACATGGATAGATTATTTGTTTCTTCCTTTGTCAATACACTGACCTACCAGTTTTGATATCTGTTTGCTGAGGTCCCTCCTTACTCTTTCTTCATGAAATATTCTTATAAGTTCTGAAACATTTAATGATTCTGATTATATTTTGAAAGAACTGGAATAATAGTATATGTAATTATTCTCATTATAGATAGCTTTAACAGTACAAAAACATTCAAAATGAAATGTAAAATAACCATTTGAGTTTTAATCCATCTTCTAGCCCAATTTCTATGCATTTACATGAATCTATACATATTGCTATTCATGTGAGGTTATCAGATAAAATATAACAAGATACATATGGTGATGTGACTTTTGCTATTCCCATGACACTTAAAAGTAAAGACCGACACTGGGAACAAAGGGCAGACTTGGAAACCCCACTTTCCAATGAGAACTATTAAAAATTCGAAGCCAATTCACTCCATATAGGCCCTGGGATTAAAAGGGGATTTAGAGACCTTGGCCTTAAAAATACACATGTGTGATTGAGAGGTTTTTCCCTACTCTTGGGGTAGATTTTTAAAATATAATGGGATTTAAATCTAAAAGAACATAGTAACTTACAGAAATTGCATAAGTTGGCATGCTTACAAAGAATTTCACTAAACACATATTTCTTCAAAGAAATATATGACAAGTTATGACTCAAGTGATGAACAAATCATTTCCTTGTAACATTTATGACCAATGGCTTTACTGCTACTTATTTCTCTCATTAGCTACATTTATCAGTGTCTTGCCTTGCCTCTGTGTTTCTTTGTCTTTTTTTTTTTTCTCCTATTTGTTCCCCCTCTTTTTTTTTTTTTTTTGAGACGGAGTCTCCC
The DNA here is from genome assembly GCF_007565055.1 of Rhinopithecus roxellana. Lineage (NCBI taxonomy): Eukaryota > Metazoa > Chordata > Mammalia > Primates > Cercopithecidae > Rhinopithecus > Rhinopithecus roxellana. The sequence goes on along the minus strand of NC_044555.1, from coordinate 117,464,370 downwards.
TGTGTCACCCAGACTGGAGTGCAGTGGCACGATCTCAGCTCACTGCATCCTCTCCTCCCAGGTTCAAGCGATTCTCCTGCCTCAGCCTCCTGAGTAGCTGGGATTACAGGCACCTGCCACCACACCCAGGTAATTTTGTGTTTTTAGTAGAGACATTGTTTTACCATGTTGGCCAGGCTGGGCCTGAACTCCTGACCTCAAGTGATCGGCCTGCCTCAGCCTCCCAAACTACTGGGATTACAGGACTGAGGCTACGCACCCAGCCTGTTCTCCCTCTTCCTAATACTTCATTACTATGCAGAACTCATGCATAATTCCTTCTGGCTGTGTGGAAATCAACACAGGATATTACATATTTATTTCCTTGTCTTCTGATATGGCTAAACCTCATTTTGATATATAGGACCTCAGCACACGGCATACAGAAAAGCAGCATGGATCACGAGTAGATGCTTGAATAGGAAGCTTGAGGCTGGGTTGAGAACACTTAATCAAAGATGTCTCCACGTACTCACAGATGAATACACCTCAACTTCCACTAATAGAGATTCAGTTATTTTGGCCAAGCATTGCTCTCTCCCCCGACTTCCTATTCTAAAGTGCAAACTGCCCTGACAGAGATTTTATTAATGACATCTTAACCTGTTTTTCTCATTCACAGAAAAAAATATTGTGAATTCTGTGAACTGTGTGTTGAAATGATGGCCACATAGAAAAGGGTGAGAAAGAAATTCCTAGAGGGAACTGATTCTATTAGGAATTTAATTTATGCCTGATACTATGCTGAGATTTTGTATATATTAGCTCATTTAATCACCAAGACAGTATTCTGTGGTAGTTTTCCAGAACTGATAGATGAATGTACTGAGGCTTAGATGTTATGTGTTAAATATCTGTTTCCCAACAAAAATTCATGCTGCCACCCTAACCCCTGAGGTGATGATATTAGGAAGTGATTTTTTAGGATATCATTAGGTCATGAGGGTGGGGCTCTCATGACTGAGATCAGTGCCCTTATGAAAAGGAACCCCAGAAAGATCGCTCACTTTCCTGCCACGTGATGTTATAAGAAGTTGGCAGCCAGCAATTTAAAAGGGGCTCCTCATCAGAACCTGCCCATGCTAGCATCCTGATCTTGAACTCCCAGTCTCCGGAACTGTGAGAAGTAAATCTCAGTTATTTATAAACCATGAAATGTATAGTATTTTGTAATGACAGCCTGAACTAACACATTAGGGTTTCAGTTATATATAATTGCAGGGAAGTCCTTATTGATAAAGTGACATTTGAACAAGTCTCTGAAGAATGTAAGAAAGTGAGCTAGAGATAGCTATAAAATAAATGCACCAATTGACCTAATAATAATAACCAATTATTTCCCTTTCTATCTTATTGTTTGAAATTGTTTGAAAATTTAACCTTGGTTTTCCATCTCAGTGATTGTTATTTTTCCTTTCCTGAACTGAATAACACATATTTTTTCAATTATATGGAATTAAGGTTCTCTTCCACCCGCTAGAACCCTATGAACATGCTATCTTTAAGATCTACAAAATGCTTTCAATTCTTACTTCCAACATTTAGATTTTGCTTATATGGTTAATAATTTTAGTCACAAATTAACAATTTTCACTGTTCTGATATGCACAATTTTTGGTTATCATGGTTTTATTTAAATAATTCTAGCTCCCCAACAACATAGTTTAAATATTAGTCACCATGATATACTAACTGAAAGTAATTGCATAAAATACAACTTCACTAATAACCCTTCAGTCCACAAATCATTACATAAATACAAAGTCGTGTATAATAATCAGTCGTGAATTATGTCACTTCTGTCAAGTTTGTCAGTGGTCGCTCACTGGACAGCTGTTCATATACAGACAGAAAAGTGTGTGGTTGTGTTACCTTCTTATCACTCAGGGATAAATGTGACAGTATAGATACCTGAAGGAAGAATTGACCCTTAAAATAGAAATTGCAGCAAAGGAGGGAAAAGTGATAAACACTGGAAATGAAATTAGAACCAAATGCACAAGCGCATGTATATGTATATGTGTATGTACATTGTGTGTGTATATATGAATGTGTGTATAAATGTGTATATATACACATATATATGTAAATTTTAGATTATGTATAAACTAAAAGGTTCTGGTGGGTGGAATATACTTATTTTCATATAATTGACAATCACAATTTCATCTTTGCTTCATCTTCTTCTACCCTGATAATTCTTGTTTTTAATTTGTCTGTCATTTGTTTAGACTAGGAGTCAGAAAACATTTTATATAGGGCCAGATACTAAATATTTCAGATTTTGTGGGTCATGTGGCCTCTGTTGCAAATGTTTAGCTATGCACTTGTATTGTGAAAGTAGCCATATGGAAACAAATGGATGTGGCTGTGTTCCAATAAAAGTTTATTAACAAAAGCAGATGGCTGGCCCAATTATGCCCACAGGCCAGTTTGGATTAGAGTAATTTCTCATGTATTTTTCTCAAAAAATTTGTTTATGTGATATATTCTCTGAATCACTTAAAGTAATCTACAAATATTTCTGAATGATTAAAATACTATAAATATCTATATATAACCCCAATTGGTGAGTGGAAATCTCAGCTGAATACAAGATTCTTTGGTTACAATGTTTTTTTCTTAGCAGTGTATACATCTTATTCCAATTGTTTTCTTAGACATACTCTGTCCTCTGTCAGTGTTGCTGATGACAAGTCTGGTGCTAGTTTGATTTCTTTTTTTTCTGCGTTTGAAGAGCTGTACGATTTCATCTTTATTCTTGAAATTGAGACATATTATTCTAGTATTCAAAAGTCCATTTGTTTGAGTGTTTTAATCAATTCTTAACTCAGTGAAGTTCTTCAATTTGCCAATTAAGGCTTTTATTTGCCTCCAGCAACTTCCTTATCTTGTTTGAACACTGGTGCCAAATGTTCATATGTTTATTTAATTTTTTCTCTCTTCTTAGAGTTTATTCTTATATTAGGGATTATATGTCTGTTCTCTAAATATCTTGTGTTTGTCTCTTGTGATACTCTTTTTAAATTTTTAATTTCTGTGGGTACATAGTAGATGTATATATTTATGGGGTACATGAGATGTTTTGATACAGGCATGAAATGCATAATAATGACAACATGGAAAATAGGGTATCCAAATCCTCCAGAATTTATCATTTGTGTCATAAACAATCCAGTTATATGCTTTTAGTTTTTTTAAAATGTACAATTAAATTATTATTGACTATAGTTACTCTGTTGTGCTATCAAATAATAGGTCTTATAATTTTTCTATGTGCTTTTGTACCCCCTCACCATTCCCACCTCTACCCGAAACCCTACTACCCTTCCAAGTCTCTGCTAACCATCCTTCTACTCTCAATGTGCATGAGTTCAATTGTTTCGATTTTTGGATTCCACCAATAAGTGAGAACATGCAATATTTGCCTTTCTGTGCCTGGCTTAGTTTAATTATAATGGCATCCACATCTATCCATGTTGTTGACAATGACAGAATCTCATTCTACTTATGTCTGAAGAGTACTACATTGTTCATATGTACCACAATTTCTTTATCTATTCATCTGTTGATTGACAGTACATTGCTTCCATATCTTGGCTATTGTGAATAGTGCTGCAATAAACACAGGAGTGCAGCTATCTCTTTAATATACCGACTTCCTTTCTTTTCAGTACATACCTAGGAGTGGGATTGCTGGATCTTATGATAGCTCTATTTTTCTTTTTTTTGAGGAACCTCCAAACTGTTCTCCATAGTAGTTGTACTAATTTACATTCCCACCAAAAGTATATGACGATTCCCTTTTCTCCACATCCTTGCCAGTATTTGCTTTCTTGTAATAGTTTCATAGTTCAAGGCCTTAGATTTAAGTCTTTAAATCATTTTGACTGTCTTCTGGATATATGCCATTTTAACTGGGGTGAGAAGATATCTCATTGTATTTTTTATTTGCAATTCTCCATTGATATTTGATGTGGAGCACCTTTTCATGTGCCTGTTTACCGTTGGTATGTTTTCTTTTGAGAAACATATATTCAAATCTGTTGCCCATTTTAAAAATCAGATTATTAGATTTTTTTCCTATACAGTTGTTTGAGCTCCAGATATATTCTTGTTATTAATCCCTTGTCAAATGGGTAGTTTGCAGAAATTTTCTCCCGGTCTGTAAATTGTTCCTTTACTTTATTGATTGTATCCTTTGCTGTGCAGAAGCTTTTTAACTTTATGTAATCTCATTCATTCATTTTTGCTTCGGTTATCTGTGCTTGTAGGGTATTACTCAAAAAAATTTTCCAAAGACTAATCTTGTGGGGATCTTCCCTAGCCTTCTTGTAGTAGTTTCATAGTTTGAGGTCTTAGATTTAAGTCTTTAAATTATTTTGGTTTCATTTTTGTCATGGCTAGAAATAGGGGCCTAGTTTCATTCTCCTGCATATAGATATCCAGTGTTCCCAGCACTGTTTATTGAAGAGTCTGTCTTTTTCCCACTGTTTGTTTTTGGTACCTTGGTCAAAAATGAGTTCACTCAGCTTTATAGTTGAGATGTGTTTTCTGTAGGCAACAGATTAATGGGTCTTGCTTTTTGATCGACTCAGCCACTGTATGAGTTTTGATTGGAGGATCTAATTTATTTACATTCAATGCTATTATCGATAAGTAAATACTCTTTCCATTTGGTTATTTGTTGTCTGATTGCTCTGTGGTCTTCTCTTTTTTCTTTCCTGTCTTTTTTTTTTGTAAAAGTGATTTTTCTTGCAATATAATTTATTTTCTTGCCTTTTATTTCATGTATCCTTTGTTTGTGCTTTGGTTTGAGATGACCTTGAGGCTTGAAAATGCTATCATAACTATTTTTTTTAGCTAATAACAACAGCTTGTTTTGCTTGTTTGTTGCAAAAATAAACAAGCAAAAAGAACACTAACACAAATTCTACACCTTAACATCATATCCCACTTTTTAACATTTCATTGTTTCCGTATATATTGTATTGTACTGTCCATGTCTTGAAATGTTGTTGTAGTTACTATTTTTTATTGGTTTACCATTTAGTCATGGTACTTAGTATAAGAGTAGTGTAAACATCACAGTTTCAGTGTTACAATATTCTGTGTTTTTCTGTGTATGTATTATAACCGGTGACTTTTGTACCTTCAGGCAATTACTCCTTGCTCATTAATAGTTCTTATCTTTCTGATTGAAGTACTCCCTTTAGCATTGCTTGTAAGACAGGTCTGGTGTTGATTAAATCTCTCAGCTTTTGTTTGTCTGGGAAAATCTTTATTTTTCCTTCACGTTTTAAGGATGTTTTCCTTAGGTATACTGTTCTACTAAGGTAAAAGTTTTTCCCTTCAGTACTTTAAGTACGTCATCGCACTCTCTTCTGTCCTGTAAGGCTTCCACTGAAAAGTCTGCTGCCAGGTGTATTGAAGTTCCATTGTATGTTCTTTGTTTCCTTTCTCTTGCTGCTTTTAGTATCCTATTTTTATCCCTTATATTTGGGAGGTTGACTATTAAATGACTTGATGTAGTCTTCTTGGGTTCATTCTGCTTAGTGTTCTATTACCTTCTTGTACTTGAATATTAATATATTTCCTTAGGCTTAGGAAATTTTATGCTATTATCTTTCAATACACTTCCTCCCCCTATCTCTTTCTCTGTCACCTCTTTGAGGCAAATTTTTAGGAGAAATAGTAATTATAAGAAACATGGATCTGGAAGGTTGTTCATATTTTAAAGAGAAAACATAATGACAAAATCCAGGCATTTGACATTTGATTACCATTTTAAAGCAAAGATGACAATTGTAAACCAAAAATCAAAACAAAAAACAAAACAAACAAACAAAAAACAAATCTGAAACAGGTCCTAGTCAATTTAGAAGTTTATTTTTCCAATGTTAAAGACATGCCCATGACAGTCTCAGGAGGTCCTGACGATGTATCTTCAAGGTGGTCAGGCTACAGCTTGGTTTTCTGTATTTCGTATTACGTATTATGTATAGGTATCATGTATGTATGAGGTATTATGTATTCTTAGATTTGCCCTTTTGGTGCTACTTTCTAGATCCTGCATGTGGCTTCATTGTTTTCTATTCTTTTTTCCTTTATCTCCTCTGACCCTGGATTTTCAAATACCTATCTTGAAGCTCACTAATCTTTCTTCTGCTTGATCATTCTGCTGTTAAAGGATCCAGATGCATTCTTCAGTATGCCACCTGCATTTTTCATCTACAGAATTTCTGCTTGATTCTTTTAAATTATTTAATCATTTTGTTAAATTTATCTGATATAATTCTGAATTCCTTCTGTGTGTTATCCTGAATTTCTTTGCGTTTCCTCAAGACATCTATTTTGAATTACCTGTCGGAAAGGTAACATGTCTCTGTTTTTCCAGGATTCATCCCTACTGCCTTATTTAGTTCATTTAGTAAGGTCGTGTTTTCCTGGATTCTCTTGATACTTGTAGATGTATGTCCATGTCTGGGAATGGAAGAGTCAGGTACTTTTTGTACTCTTCACAGTTTGGCCTTATTTGTAGTATTTGTGGTCACTTTCTTGGGAATACTTGCCAGATATTGCTAAGGACTTGAATAATGTCACCAAATTTAAGCCTGATGCTAGTATAGTATCACATCATAACAGACCCTGAAAGAAATCAAAGTATTTTACCCTCAAATATATTTATTTGACATATTTTTTAAATGACCCTGCAAAGTTGTCTCTTGTGGGGAAAATGTACCTTCAGTAGATAATCTCTTTCCTTTTCCAGGTCTCTTCCCTGATCCAGGAGAGAATTAAATAAGTCTGGAATCTTGTTAAGTCTGATAAGAAACATTTACAAACTATTCTCTCTGAAGCCAGTTCCCTGGAGGCTTCATCTGCATAATGAGTACCTTGGTCTCCAAACCTCCTTATCTTAACCAAGACGCTCTCTTCTATGGATTCCAGGTATTTAGACAAACTTTTTCAACCAGTTGCCAATTGGAAAATCTTTGAATCCACCTGTGACCTGTAAGCCCTCCCACTTTGAGTTGTCCCACTTATCTGGACTGAACCAATGAATATCTTCTACGAATTGATTGATGTCTTATGTTTCATCAAAATATATAAAACCAAGCTGTAGCCTGACCACCTTGAACATACATCATCAGGACCTCCTGAGACTGTCATGGGCATGTCCTTAACCTTGGAAAAATAAACTTCTAAATTGACTAGGACCTGTTTCAGATTTTTTTGTTGATACTGTTGTTGTTGTTTACAATTGTCATCTTTGCTTTAAAATGGTAATCCAATGCCTGGATTTTGTCATTATGTTTTCTCTTTAAAATATGAACAACCTTCCAGATCCATGTAATTATCTATGATAATTACTATTTCTCCTAAATGATAGAGATATTGTCAGAGACAATGCATTTTCTTCCATCTTTATCTTTACCTTGTTTACAAGTGAAAGTCCTAACAATTGCACTGCTACCACATGGCAGCAACTAACAGTACTCCACCTACCACCAGTGATGACGCTCTTAGTGCCAGCCAAACAAGCAGTGATCCAGCACTAGAATCCCATCCTTAATGTCTTCCCAGGACAAATTAGAGTACCAACTGCCTTAGGTTGAGAGTGCCTAGAAGGAGCACCTGGGATAGAATCGTGTGTACTGATTTAATGGGGGAGAGCTCTCAGGAAAACAAGAATGAGAAAGCAGGAGAGGGCAGAAGAAAGAGCTAAGTGAGAATGCAATCTCAATTGGAATTTCCCTTTTGATGATCCAGTGTGAATCTCTAAATCAAAATTATTCCTCAGAATTGGCACCTTATGTCCATGGGTAAGGCTTTTGTAACCCAAGTCACCCAAGCTTTTGCTGAGGGCTCCTCCTCAAGTATCAGTGGTAGTGGTGACTATAGGTGCCTAACCTACTGGAAAAAGCAGCTTCTATCCACCTGAAAGCATTTCTCTGGGGAAAGGAAGTAGCTGGGAGAGGTAGCAACTAAAACAGCAGTGTGATCATGGATCCACCAGTCAGGTAAAGGGGATCTGTGAGGATCCCTTTTTGTCTGTAGTGATTTTTTTTATTTTTTGCGCTGATGTCTATTTCATCTGATATTAATACAGCTACTCTCACTTGTGTGATTAATATGTTTATATGCTATGTCATTGCCATCCCTTTACATTCAACCCACCTAGATTGTTTAATTTGCTGTGAGTTTCTTTTTAACAGCATGTAGTTGGGTGGTATTTCTTGTTTTAAATCTACTCTATCGATTTCTGTCTTTCAATTATTGTATTTAAACCACTTACATTTAAGGTAATTCTATTTTAGGGCTTAATTCTGCCATTTTATGTTTTGCTTTATGTTTTTCCTCTCTTTATTAGTGTTCTTTTATTTTCTTGCTCACCATCTAGATTTTTCGTAGTGTTTTTGAGTGTGTCTCTTTCATAGTGGTTGCTGCATGTACTATAATATACATATGTGGCTTATCACAATCTAATAGTATCAACATTTTACCACCTTGAATGAAATGTGAAAATCTTACCTCCACTTAGGCCCTTGCACCTTTCCTACTTTTAAACATTGTTATATTTTTTATAAGATGATGTTACAATTTTTATTTCAATCATCAAATATAATTCAAACACACTACATATATTTCTCATCTTTCCATTGTCCTTTTTTCCTTTCTGATTCTCCAAGATTCCTTTCTTTATAATGCCCCTTCTCATTGAAGAATTCCCTTTAGCCATTCCTTGGGGTAGATGTGCTGGTGACAAATTATTTCAATCCCTAATTGTCACCTTTTATTAATTGAAATATTTGGCCCTCTATAATATTCAGAACTCCAGTCTTTAATATTAAAGCTTCTCCCTTCCTCAAGCGTAGACTGGCTTATGGCTGGATGTTTTAAGTAAAAATGAAAGGAGAATAGTCTACTTGTTTCTTGTTTTGACTCTGCTGATTGTTTTTCTTCCCTGCTCTGCCAAGTCCTCATTATATATTTCAATTTTTAATCACTCTACGTTTGGGGGAAGAGGAGAGGGAAGAGGTAAGAGGAGATAAACAGCATTAATGTAATCTGATAATATTTTCCTCTGGTTATAACACATGTTTAAAGCATCTCTCTGGATTTGGAGGGGAGGGGGATCAAAGCTACCTTTACGTTTTAGGTGCATTGGTTATTGGTATGTTTTTCCAAAATGCCAAGTTTGAATATTTGCCTGAATTTTCTGAGAACCAGGCCAAGTAAATGCAAAAAAAAAAAAAAAAAGTGTGTGTGAGTGTGTGTGTATGTGTGTGAGTGTGTGTGTATGTGTGCGTGTGTGTATTTGGCTGGTCATTTGTGTTTTATCTGCAGCCCCCAGAACTCCTGAAAAGTACCTTGTCCCTTCAGGAAGTCTTTTTAGGGAGAATTTGAAATGTCTTCAGGCTATTTGTCTCGCTTACATGGCCCACATTGGGTCTAAGAGAAAACTTTACACATTATTAACCCAACCATAGGTTGAAATATAGCTCCTAATGTGATTTTGCTTAATTCCTAATACCTCAGGTGTCTGGTCACATCCTCTCACCTTTAGATTTTCTTGGCCTGTGTTGAAAACCGATCTCCTGTGCTCTTCAGTATCCAGAGGATGTATATACAGTTCTCTGAAGCTCCCCTTACAAGGTTTACAGTGATAGAGAAGCAGCCCTTGACTGACTCCCCCCATGACACAGTTTCAGCCTCTCAAAGTCCAATAAATTAGAGACAGGTGGCCAGCTAATAGTTACGAAGCTGGGTTTGAGGTACTCCTTTGTATGTTCTTTATTGGTATTTGAGCATCTCACTTTGTACAGTGAAAAATAATGACATTTTAAAATCTTGTAACAAACTTATACATTCCTGGATTTCTTTGATACCCTCAAGATATAGCTCTTTCCCTTCATGTTTCTAACAAACTAAGGATTTGGAGATGATGGCCATTATTTTATGGGGCAGAAAAATACGAGATGAGCTTCAGTAATATACTAGTAAATAGTTATGTACTAAACAACTTAATTTCTTGTTCTTATGGTCTATAGTCTACATAGTAACAACTCATAGTCCAAAAAGATGTTGAAATGGAAATAAAGGAAAGCCATGTGTAAATCAGAGAGAGAAAAAGGCTAGAAGGCAGGATGTTTGTGTTTACTATCATGTCTTCCATGAAACTTTAGAATAACATGAGAAAAATAATTTATTTGCATAACGTTTCTTATTTCAAGAGCGGGAATGATAGATACAACCTAAGATATAGAAAATATGTGCCTGCATATATATGCATGTGTGTCTGTGTGTGTGTGTGTGTATTTCTCAAAATTATGAATGCTATACACCAGAAGCTAATATAATATTTTTAAGTACTTGGAACATATAAAGAATTTTAACAACAGCCACATTATAACCCTGGGAAATAGGTATGATCCTTGTCTGTACTTCCAAATAAAATGTTAGTTCCCATTTGTAAAATGGAAACATTGTAGCACAGAGAGGTTCACTGGGTTGTCCTCTAGCTGGCTAGTAAAGTTCAAAGGCAGAATTTGATCCCAAATAGTCTGGTCCTTGAGTCTATGCTTACAACCATTACACCATACTGTTTGAAAACAAAGAGAAAGAATGACTTTTTTCTTTTCCCATGAAGACTTTGCCGTACTCTCCTCCCATAGTCAAAGTGAATGTGACACCTCAGATTTACTTTTTAAGTGGTCTTTCAGTAAGGAAGGATAGTTTGCATCTCCCATGTAGAACGCTATAGTCAACTACAATCAATTAATAATCAACTTGTTGAAAACTAGGAATGATCTAAATATGGAGACGTTGGCTATGGAAGAGCTTTGTAAATTTATATATTCCTATATCCTTCCCATGGAGGTACTGATTTACTAGGTCAAGGAAGTGGTATGGGAATGTCTTTCTTAAAAGCTCCCCAGGTGATTTGGTGAGATATTTGTGTAGACGCTAAAGTTAACTAAACTTGGGACGATATCTAGTATATAAGTCTCCCTTTCACCTTAATCGAGCTATTGAGCTAAATGCCTTAGATGATATTACTGTTCAATAAAAGTTCAACAAAAAGTCTTACCTTGACTTTTAAAAACCAGAAAGCATTCTAACTGCACTTATTGAGTAATCACTGTGAAAATTTACTCCATGTTCTTACCATGATCACAATATTTTCCTATAGATTACAAAATGTCATACCACTAAATGTTAACCAGTGAATTTTGGGTATGAACATAGGTTTGAATGTTCTAAATGAAGATGTCAGAATCTGGCAGATTTTTTTTTAATTTAATTGTTTCAGTATCTTGAAATAGGCACAGCTTTTCTTCTCCAGCAATTTGGCTTTTATTAAAGATCACAAATGCATATTTTGAGACAGTTCTTAGGGCAAAGTGTCAAAGCTATGGTTGTCACTGTCTACAGAATGGCCTTGGGCAAGACACTAACCTATTTCTGGCTATCTCATGCACTATCTGGAACCACAGAATTTATTTGAAGGGAATGTGCTCTTAATTCATTTGATACATAAAGTCTGTACTTTCAAATAAAATGTTAGCTCTTACTATTATCTACTTAAGGAAATAACCACAATGTTCTTTTCCTTGTTGCTTAAAATATTGTGTCAAATAAAGCAGTAGAAAGAGACATTAACTCCAACCACAACTTCCACTACAAGTTGTTTCAAAGAATATATTATGTTAGTGACCAGAACAATGAGTTATAGTGTAAGGGTCAGTTAGAGAGTTTCTACAGGTCTAGTTACCAAGCACTGATTGACTCTTGACTATCAAGATAACATGTTACATTCTCTGGTAAAGAAGTAAATTCTGAAAGGGCCCTGGTTTCCTTGGTTTTGCTGTCTGGTCCCTAGCATCTGACTTTGTTCCTCAGGCAGGGCCACCACCGCCACTTCAGTTCAGTAATTTATACTTGACATGATCCAAGTGCCCTTTTGAACTTGAGTCATTGGAAAGATAACAAAAGAAAAAAAACAACCAACCAATGAAACAAACAAACAAAAACCTTATAATGTGAAGAGGTAAAACACCACTGTAGAATAAAAACTCTATTCAGTTTAAGATATGTACTTATATGCCACAAACTCAACAACTCGTAGATAGACGAGTTCTCTTTGTCACCTACAATTCCTTCTGATTAAGCAATTGCTAATAATTTTAACTAGGTTGGTAGTGGAAAGATTTCTGTTAGAGTAAGTGTCTTGTATTGCACGTATATACTGTGGTTTGCTATTCCTATCATGCCTTTAAGAGAGAAAACTCAAAGTCTTTGCATAGGTATTTTAAAAAATGTATCCTTTATATTCAGAGTTTTTGGCAATATTTAACTTACAAAAATAGCCTTGCTTTTTTCAAATATTTTCTTTGTAGCACTGGAAATCATCACACATTGCTGCAGGCTTTTCTCTACAGCCACAACATTTTGTGTCTTCTCTCCATCAAGATCAGCATCTGGTTTAATGGTGTGGTAATGGACAGATATTTTATACCACTATTTTGGAGTATATACACTTCTCACATCCAAACTGATGCAAAGTTTCTTTTGTAAGTAAGGAAATATTTGACATTAAAAGTAATCACTTTATTCCCCAATCTATATATGTCACAGTAATACTATTCTAGGCACTATGTACAAAAGTAAAAAGAATCGCAAAACATCAAAGAGATCTGAGTACAGTTGAGGAAATATGATGCACATTCATCTCAGTGGGGGAAAAAGGACAGAAATAAAGGTAACAAGTTAAGGGGTACTGTAAGTAGTATTTTAAACTTCATCTCTTCTACTTACTAAGTGAGGCTTTGGACAAGTGGCTTAATCTCTTCATGCTTCAGTCTCTTCATCTGCAAAGTGGGAACACAAGTAGTACCTTTCCAATATAATCACTTTGAGGAATAAATGAATTAATGTACTGAAATTATGTATGCAGCCATATCTCATTTTACTGTGCTTTGCTTTATTATGCTTCTCACATGTCACTTGTTTTTACAAATTGAATGTTTGCAGTAACCCTACATTGAGCAAGGCTATGGGCACCATTTTCCCAACAGAATATGCTCACTTCTTGTCTCTGCATCACATTTTGGTAATTCTCATAATATTTCAAAGATTTTTATTATTGTTATATCTGTTATGGTGATCTGTGATCAGTGATCTTTAATGTTACTTCTATAGTTGTTTTCAAACATCATGAACTGCGCCCATATAAGCAGCAAACTTAATAAATGTTGTGTGCTCTGACTGCTCAGCTGACCGTTCTCCATATCTCTCCCTCTCCTTAGGCCTCCCTATTTTCTGAAACACAACAATATTTAAATTAAGCCAACTAATAACCCTATCATGGCCTCTAAGTGTGCAAGTGAAAATAAAAAGTCACACATGTCTCATTTAAAATAAAAAATGAGAAATTATTAGGCTTAGAAGCAGGCATTTTGAAAGTCAAGAGAGGCCCAAAGCTAGACCTGTGGCACCAAAAAGCTAGCCAAGTTGTGAATGCAAAGGGAAAGTTCTTGAAGAAAGTTGAAAGTCCTACTTCAGCAAACATAAATGATAAAAAAGCAAAGCAGCCTTATTGCTGATACGGAGAAAGTTTGAGTGGTCTGAATAGAAGTTGAAATGAGTCACAACATATCCATAAGCCAAAGTCCAATTCACAGTAAGGCTCTAAGGCTCTTCAATTCTATGAAAACTAAGAGACGTGAGGAAGCTGCAGAAGAAAGATTTGAAACTAGCAGACTTTTTTTTTTCAGAGGTTTAAGGAAAGAAGCTGTCTTCATAACATTAAAGTGCAAGGTGACCTAACAAGTGCTGATGTGGAAGCTGCAACAAGTTATCCAGAAGATCTAGCTAAAATCATTGACAACAGTTGCTACAATAGACAGAAGATTTTCCATGTAGATGAAACAACTTTCTGCTAGAGGAAGATGCCATCTAGGACTTTCAGAGATAGAGAGAAGTCAATACACGGCTTTAAAGCCTCAAAAGACAAGGTGACTCTCTTATAAGGGGCTTATGAAGCTGGTGACTTTAAGTTGAAGCCAATTTTTGTTTACCATTCTAAAAATCCTAGGCCACTAGGAATTATGCTAAATCTACTCTGCCCATGCTCTATAAATGGAACAAAAAAAATTAGATAATGACACATCTGTATAAAGTGTGGTTTTCTGAATATTTTAAGCCCACTGTTGAGACCTACTGCTCAGAACAAAAGAATCATTTCACAATATAATTGCTCATTGACGATGTATCTGGTCACCCAGTACCTCTCACGGAGATGTATGAGGAGATTAAAGTTGTTTTAATGCCTGCTAGCACAGCATTCATTCTGATCAAGGAGTAATTCTGAATTTGAAATCTTATTACTTAAGAAATACATTTCATAAAGCTACAGCTGCCACAGATAGTGTTACTCTGATGGATCTGGTCAAAGTAAATTGAAAATCTTCTGGAAAGGGTTCATCATTCTAGATGCCATTAATAACAATTGTGATTTATGGGAGGAGGTCAAAATATCAACATTAACAGGAGCTTTGAAGAAATTGACTCCAATCCTCATGGATGACTTTGAGGAATTAAAGACATAGTAGAAGTAGTAATGCCAGTTGTGGTGAAAATAGCAAGAGAACTAGAGTTAGAAGTGAAGCCTGAAAATTTGACTGAATTGCTCTAATCTCATGGTAAAACTTGAACAGATGAGAAGTTGCTTTGTGTGAAGGAGCAAAGAAAGCAGTTTATTGGGGTAAAATATATTCCTGGTGAATATGCTATAAACATTGTTAAAATGACAATGGAAGATTAAGAATATTATATAAACTTAGTTAATTAAGCAATAGCAGGGTTCGAGAGGATTGATTCCAATTTTGAAAGAAGTTTTACTGTGGGTGAAATGCTTCAAACAAGACCACATACTATGGATAAATCTTTCATAAATAGAAGCGTCAATCGATGTGGGAAACTTTATTTTTATCATAATTTTCATAACTCCTACAGCCATTCCAGCCTTCATCAATCACCACACTGATTAGTCAGCAGCCATCAACATCAGGGCAAGACCAGCCACCAGCAAAATGATTATGACTTGCAAAAGGCCCAGATGATTTTTAGCATTTTTAAAGAAGAAAATATTTTTTCTTTAAAGTATATACATTGCATTTTAGACATGATGCTGTTACACTCTTAATTGACTAGAGTATGGTATAAACATAGCTTTTATATTAACTGGGAAGCCAAAAATTTGTCTGACTAAATTTATTGTGATATTCACTTTATCGTGGTGGTCTGACACCGAACCTGTAATATCTCTGAGCTATGCCTATAAGAGTGCCTGGTTGGAAATGCTTTATGAATATTACATATTTCATTACTTACGAGGAGTTCAAAGAAGAGAAAAGTCTAATGCCCTTCTTCTGTACTGTAAATGGAACTGTGCTTGTTCCACATACTTGAAACACATAGATAATAGAACAGTATAGAAGTAGATTTAAGCAGTGTGTGTTGCACAAAAGCTGGTAGTACTAAAATTATGGTACTTAGCCAATAGTGTGAGGAAAATAACATTTAAAACATCATAATCCCTAACAGTAATCTAAGGGGTTTGTCAGGGTGTACTACAGCTGTTTATTTGCATCATTGTTAGCTTCCAACATCCTCCATGTCCTTGGGAATTGAATCAGGAAGCAGTTCAATAGTGGACTCTATTTTGCAGGCACAAGCTTTCCCCACCTCTTGAAAGGTATATTAAAAGAATAAGTAACAGTAACAAATAGAAGCATTTTCTCTTCCAGGGAGAGCACACCTGGACTTTGCTATTTAATTCAGGAACATTCCCTGCAAGCTATCTTTCAATATAATCATGAAAAATGTAAAGTCAGTACCCACAGTATTGTGGTTTGTTAACCATTAGATCCGCTTAATCATTCAATAAGACCACCCTGAACAAGAGCAAAATATGTATTTCCAAGTTATAAACATTAAATTTACCTTTCTGTTGTAATTTTAACCATTCATGCTGCATTTTTCCTCTTTTAGGATAATTGTTTTTGAGTCAATTGTAAAATAAGTGCCTCTTTAGAGAGCCAGAATGCCTTCAACATTTTTCTCTTTAGCCAGTAAGAATGGCAAGCTTGATTTGTTAGAGACCTTGTATGGAAACCATCTGTTCTCTTTTAGCTGTGGGACAAATGGTGCACCAGCTTCCTGTCTTCCATTGTGAATAATTAACAGTGAATCTTAAGGAGATCCTTCGCTCTGTCTTCCAAACAGGTGCATTTTGGTATGTTAACACTCTTAAACCACTGCTTTTGTTCTCCCAGCTGGCAATTTTGTACCTCGAACAAACTCAGAAGGTTTATATTCATGAAGCATGTGTTTTGCAAGCTATAACTTATTTCGTAGACCATATCAGGTCTTGGTTAAGGCAGCTTGGGAGGTGACATGGGGTACTGGCAAAATTAGACTATCAATACATCATGGTAGGGTATCTTACCTAGGTGGGCATTAAATTAAGACAGAACAGGAGTTGCTGCAGGCAAGAGGTGTCTAGAGTTCAACATTAGAAGGGCATAATTTAAGGCAAAGAGACAGAAGATCATGACCAAAGTCTCAGGTATTTGGTCCACCAGTTCAAGGAAGATGTGCACAGCTCAGCCTACTCAACATTCATCCTGGGGAAATTTTTTTTTCTAAGAGATTCTGAAGGCAACTGAAGGTTTTCATCCACAGAACCATTTTGATTGACTTCTCACTCTAATATGATACAGCATGACAAATGGTCTTCAGAGTCACTTTGATACTAAGCTAAAACTTTTGAGAAGTTGATAAATTAATCTCATTTAATTGATTTCCATGTGCTCAGTGTGTAGATCCACCCTCTTTTTCAGTGAATTTCTTCTCTATGACACAGTCACAAATAAATAAATAAAACAGATAGTGTCATCTTCCAGCTTAAAATTTTTCTTTAAAAAACATAAAACATATTTTGTTTTTAATTGACACATAATTATGCACATTTATTGGGAACAGTGTGATAGTTCAATACATGTGTACATTGGGTAATGATCAAATCATTATATTTGGTACATCTGTCAGCTGAAACATTTATCATTTCCTTGTGGTTCCCAAGTCCTGCTTAAAATTCCTAAATGATTTTCCCTTTGTTCTCAGGATAGCATTCAGAACTTTATCCACACAGAAAGTCCTTTATATATAATCTCAGACTGCCAGCTTTTCTAACCTCATAGCCTGACACTTTCTCTGCTTGCTCTCTGTGCTTCAATCAGAAGGAAGTGACCAAGTGCATGGTCTCCCAGTAGCTCCATGCACTCTTTTAACCCCAGGCCTGTGCACTGCTCTTTCCTCGGGAGCAAAGTTTTCTATCGTGCTGGCCTCTGTAACTCCCAATTCATCCTCCAGGTCCAGCTTAGATGGCATATTTCCTGGGAAGCCTTCCATGACTTCTCCAGTCTAGAGTAAGTCATCTTGTTTTCATGTGCGCTAATAGTATCCTGCATTCCCCTGCAGCAGCATTCCTCACATCTGATTTTAAGTGTTTACTTATAAGTTTTTCTCTTCCACTAATTTGATAGTTTACTCAGGAAATACTTTTCTTTTTTTTTTTTTTTTTTATTATACTTTAAGTTCTAGGGTACATGTGCACAACGTGCAGGTTTGTTACATATGTATACATGTCCCATGTTGGTGTGCTGCACCCATTAACTTGTCATTTACATTAGGTATATCTGCTAATGCTATCCCTCCCCCCTCCCCCCACCCCATGACAGGCCCCAGTGTGTGATGTTCCCCTTCCTGTGTCCAAGTGTTCTCATTGTTCAGTTCCCACCTATGAGTGAGAACATGTGGTGTTTGGTTTTCTGTTCTTGCAATAGTTTGCTGAGAATGATGGTTTCCAGCTGCATCCATGTGCCTACAAAGGACAAGAAATTCATCCTTTTTTATGGCCGCATACTATTCCATGGTGTATATGTGCCACATTTTCTTAATCCAGTCTGTCATTGATAGACATTTGGGTTGGTTCCAAGTCTTTGCTATTGTGAATAGTGCCACAATAAACTTACGTGTGCATGTGTCTTTTTAGCAGCATGATTTATAATCCTTTGGGTATATACCAGTAATGGGATGGTTGGGTCAAATGGTATTTCTGGTTCTAGATCCTTGAGGAATTGCCACACTGTCTTCCACAATGGTTGAACTAGTTTACAGTCCCTCCAACAGTGTAAAAGTGTTCCTATTTCTCCACATCCTCTCCAGCACCTGTTGTTTCCTGACTTCTTAATGATTGCCATTCTAACTGGTGTCAGATGGTATCTCATTGTGGTTTTGATTTGCATTTCTCTGATGGCCAGTGATGATGAGCATTTTTTCATGCGTCTGTTGGCTGCATAAATGTCTTCTTTTGAGAAGTGTTTGTTGATATCCTTTGCCCACTTTTTGATAGGGTTGTTTGTTTTTTTTCTTGTAAATTTGTTTGAGTTCTTTGTAGGTTCTGGATATTAGCCCTTTGTCAGATGAGTAGATTGCAAAAATTTTCTCCCATTCTGTAGGTTGCCTGTTCACTCTGATGGTAGTTTCTTTTGCTGTGCAGAAGCTCTTTAGTTTAATTAGATCCCATTCGTCAATTTTGGCTTTTATTGTCATTGCTTTTGGTGTTTTAGACATGAAGTCCTTGCCCATGCCTATGTCCTGAATGTTATTGCCTAGGTTTTCTTCTAGGGCTTTTATGGTTTTAGGTCTAACATTTAAGTCTCTAATCCATCTTGAATTAATTATCGTATAAGGTTTAAGGAGGGGATCCAGTTTCAGCTTTCTACTTATGGCTAGCCAGTTTTCCCAGAACCATTTATTAACTGGGGAATTCTTTCCCCATTTCTTCTTTTTTTGTCAGGTTTGTCAAAGATGAGATGGTTGTAGATGTGTGGTATTATTTCTGAGGGCTCTGTTCTGTTCCATTGGTCTATATCTCTGTTTTGGTACCAATACCATGCTGTTTTGTTTACTGTAGCCTTGTAGTATAGTTTGAAGTCAGATAACATGATACTTCCAGCTTTGTTCTTTTGGCTTAGGACTGTCTTGGTAATGCAGGCTCTTTTTTGGTTTTGTGTGAACTTTAAAGTAGTTTTTTTCCAATTCTGGTTTTTTGAAAAGATCAATAAAATTGATAGACCTCTAGCAAGACTAGGAAAGAAGAAAAGAGAGAGGAATCAAACAGACACAATAAAAAATGATAAAGGGGATATCACCACCAACCCCACAGAAATACAAATTACCATCAGAGAATACTATAAAAAAACTCTACACAAATAAACTAGAAAACCTAGAAGAAATTAATAAATTCCTGGACACATACACTCTCCCAACACTAAACCAGGAAGAAGTTGAATCCCTGAATAGACCAATAACAGGCTCTGAAATTGAGGCAATAATTAATAGCCTACCAACCAAAAAAAGTCCAGGACCAGAAGAATTCACAGCTGAATTCTGCCAGAGGTACAAGGAGGAGCTGGTACCATTCCTTCTGAAAGTATTCCAATCAATAGAAAAAGAGGGAATCCTCCCTAACTCATTTTGTGAGGCCAACATCATCCTGATTCCAAAGCCTGGCAGAGACACAACAAAATAAGAGAATTTTAGACCAATATCCCTGATGAACGTCGATGCAAAAATCCTCAGTAAAATACTGGCAAATGGAATCCAGCAGCACATCAAAAAGCTTATCCACCATGATCAATTGGGCTTCATCCCTGGGATGCAAGGCTGGTTCAACATATGCAAATCAATAAACGCAATCCAGCATATAAACAGAACCAAAGACAAAAACCACATGATTATCTCAATAGATACAGAAAAGGCCTTTGACAAAATTCAACAGCCCTTCATGCTAAAAACTCTCAATAAATTTGGTATTGATGGAACGTATCTCAAAATAATAAGAGCTATTTATGACAAACCCACAGCCAATACCATACTGAAGGGGCAAAAACTGAAAGCATTCCCCTTGAAAACTGGCACAAGACAGGGATGCCCTCTCTCACCACTCCTATTCAGCATAGTGTTGGAAGTTCTGGCCAGGGCAATCAGGCAAGAGAAAGAAATAAAGGGTATTCACTTAGGAAAAGAGGAAGTCAAATTGTCCCTGTTTGCAGATGACATGATTGTATATTTAGAAAACCCCATTGTCTCAGCCCAAAATCTCCTTAAGCTGATAAGCAACTTCAGCAAAGTCTCAGGATACAAAATCAATGTGCAAAAATCACAAGCATTCTTGTATACACCAATAACAGACAAACAGAGAGCCAAATCATGAGTGAACTCCCGTTCACCATTGCTTCAACGAGAATAAAATACCTAGGAATCCAACATACAATGGATGTGAAGGACCTCTTCGAGGATAACTGCAAACCACTGCTCAATGAAATAAAAGAGGACACAAACAAATGGAATAACATTGCATGCTCATGGATAGGAAGAATCAATATCGTGAAAATGGCCATACTGCCCAAGGTAATTTATAGATTCAATGCCATCCCCATTAAGCTACCAATGAGTTTCTTCACAGGAAATACTTTTCTTTGATGTATCTCACTCTCTCCAACATGTAGTCCAAAAAATGGTACATAACAAGTAGCCTAAATAATTACTGAATAAATAAATGGCAAAATGAATTAACAAATGAAGATGAAATGTATCTAGAAGCTTTTAATCTTTTGTTGAGTCATACATTAACATGGGCTAACTTGACCTAGAATTCTAAAGAGACGTTCATCTCTTTCAAGAGTCTTCATTGAACTATTGCCACTCAGGCTTCTCTGTCTCCTAGGGTAAGAGAAAGGGACCTAGGTCCTATAAAGCTGTTTTATTCTGTCTTTATTATGTTCATTCTACCACAGGGCTCCGTAAAATATACGACCTTGAATAACTGTACAGGTTAAGCCTAGTCAATAAACACTATGTGCAAGTTTAAGTCATAACTCTGGGAGAAAAACAGCACCAACTGAAAGTTGAGACTCCTGGATGACAACCCTGGACCCAGAGCCTAAGAGACCTTTCTTCCCTGAAGGGAAGGACACGAGCCAGGCTGGCT
The DNA here is from genome assembly GCF_007565055.1 of Rhinopithecus roxellana. Taxonomy (NCBI): domain Eukaryota; kingdom Metazoa; phylum Chordata; class Mammalia; order Primates; family Cercopithecidae; genus Rhinopithecus; species Rhinopithecus roxellana. Next base: position 117,443,204 of record NC_044555.1, on the reverse strand, counting down.
TTGCCAGTGGCTGATTGTAGAACCCCCAGGTACTTAAGTGAACATATGCAGTAGCCAAGGAGTGGTTACAACAGATCTTGGGTGAGACCCAGTGCTGTGTGGGATTCAGGTCTAACCCAACACAATTATGCTGGTAGCAGCCACAAGGGTACTTGTGGCACCCCACCCCCAGGTTTAGATGGCTCATAACAGAGAGACAGAGGTTGTTTGCTTGGGAGAAAGTAAGAAAACAGAACATGGGTGTTTGGTAATCCAGAGAATTCTGAATCTTATTCAACCAAGTGGTACCTCTACGAGAATATAAACACTGCAGCATTACTGAACATTGGGTGCTGTGATGGTTAATATTGAGTGTCAACTTGACTGGATTGAAGAATACAAAGTATTGATCATGGGTGTGTCTGTGAGGATGTTGCCAAAAGAAATTAACATTTGAGTCAGTGTGCTAGGCTTAATCTGGGTGGGCTCAATCTAATCAGCTGTCAGAACTGCTAGAATATAAGCAGGCAGAAAAATATGAAAAGAAAGACTGGCCTAGCTTCCCCAAGGCACAGCTATCTCCCTTGCTGGATGCTTCCTGCCCTCGAATATTGGACTCCAAGTTCTTCAGTTTTGGAACTCGGACTGCCTCTCCTTAATCCTCAGCCTACAGATGGCCTGTTGTGAAACCTTGTGATCATGTGAGTTAATACTTAAATATAGATAGATGATAGATAGATGATAGATAGATAGATAGATAGATAGATAGATAGATAGATAGATAGATAGATAAGAAGCCTACTGCATTCCTACTTAATTTATAGAAGCAGAAAACTTCTAGGTCAAATATAAAAAACACTAACTTGAATTATAAAAACAGAGAATCACAGCCCCTCAATCAATTTACAGACTTGAGCCAGTTTACAGACCCAGAACCCCTTGAATGAAGGGGAGGCCAGCTCTCCTTGAGGAAGGACCTCACTACATTACCGATAATTTATGCAGTGAATCTTTCTCCCATTCTTCTCCAAGGAGACTTTCAGCCCTTTACCAGGGCAATTGTGCATTGGAGAAAGGGAAATAATCAAACATTTCGGGGACTACTGAACACCCCCTCTAAGCTGATGTTGATTCCAGGGGACAGAAAACTCATTGTGGGCCTCCAGTTAAAATAGGAGCCTATGGAGGCCAGGTAATCATTAGATTTTTAGCTCAGGTCTGACATACGGTGGGTCCAATATGTCCCCAGACTCATTGTGTAGTCATTTCCTTGGTGCCAGAATGCAAAATTGGCATGGACATACTTAGAGCAGGCAGAACCCCACATTGGCTCCCTGACTGGTAGAATGAGGACTTTTATGGTGGGAAAGGCCAAATGGAAACCATTAGAGCTGCCTCTACCTTAGAAAAATAGTAAATCAAAACAATATTGCACCCCTGGAGTGATTACAGAAATTAGTGCCACCATCAAGAGTGTGAGAGATGCAGGGTGGTGATTCCATTGCATCAAAAAAAAGGCACCAGCAACTAATCCTTGAGAAACAGATATGTGACCTTTGGGAGAGATCATTCAAAATAGCTATGTAGAGAATTTTAATTTTAATTTTAATCCAGTCCTCCAAATTTTTAAGTGGAGAGTTTAATCTGTTTACATTTGAGCTTATAGTTGACATGTGAGAGGTTATTACTGTCATCTTATTAAGGGATTTCAGGAAATATATATCTATATATCTATATATATAGATATATTCCTTCCTTTTTTATTTTCATTTTTACCATTTGGTATTTGTTGGTTTTCTGCAGTGTAACCATTGAGTTCTTTGTCTTCCTCATTTCTGTCTTTGCTCTACTGGTGAGTTTTACACTTTTGTGTGTTTTCATTATGATAAATATTGTCCTTCCACTTACAGGTGTAGAATTATCTTAAGCATTTATTGTAAGGACTATCTAGTGGTAATAAGTTAACTTTTCCTGGTTTGAGAAAGACTGTATTTCTCCTTCATTTATGAAGGATAACATTGCTGGGTATAGTATCTTTATCTTGTAGGGCTCTTTTTCCTTCAGTAATTTGAATATATTATTCTATTCTTTCCTGCCCTGTTAAGTTTCTTCTGAAGGTTTCTTTATAAATTACTAAATGCATTTCTCTTGCTATTTTTTATAATTATCTTTTTGATTTTGACATTTTTACTATAATGTTCTATGGAAAATCACTTTTTGCATTGTATTAGTTTGGGGACTTCTGAGTTTCCTGTACATGGTTGTCCAAATTTTTTGCTAAAGTTGGCAATTTTTTAGCTATTATTTTGTTAATTAGATTTTCTATCCATTTAGTTATCTCTTTGCCTTCAGGGACACTAATACTTTGAATATTTGGTCACTTTATGATGTTCCTTATGTTAAATAAGCTTTGTTCTTTTATTATAATTTTTTATTTCTTTTAATTGAGCTATGTTATTTCAAGACTTGTTTTCAAGTTCTGAAATTGTTTATTCTGCTAGACCTAGTCTATTGATGCTTTCAAATGTATTTTGTATTTCATTTATTGAATTATTCAAGGTGAAATTTTCAGTTTGATTGTCTTTTATTATATCTGTCTTTTTGCTAAATTTCCAATTTGAATTCTGAATTGTTTTTCTGTTTACTTTGTATTGTTTTTCTTCATCCTATTGTATCTCCCTGAACTACCTTTCTACCATAATTTTAATTTTTTTCCAAAATTTCATGAATTTCTTTTTTATTGGAATGTTTTGGAGAATTATTGAGTTCCTTCCTTCAGTGGTCTCATATGTTCTTACTTTTTTTTATTATTTTGTGTACTTGTGTTGATGTTTGTACATCTGCTGTAACACTTGCTTTTTACAATTTTTGGATTAATTTTCATAGGGCAGGACTTTATCCTTAAGATGTATCTATGGAATTTATTGTATTTGTGGTATAAATATATTTATGGTATACACTTCCAAGGGTCTATGGACTTTACTATGACTAGGATGCAAGGGTCTACAGTAGAAATGTGCACAACTGGTGGTCACTTATTTGCCCTTTTCCTACATCATAAATCCTCTCCAGGTTTCCAGAAAATTCTGGATGGGAAGGGTGCCTTGCTTCCTTTTACTTCCTAATGTTAGGTGTTTTCTATCATCACCCTGTTCAATTTCAGTGTTTTCTCTTAGATGGTCTATTTGAAGTGTCATTATCTACTTGCTATGTTGGTTCTTCTTTGTAGAAGAAATGAGTATCAGATGCCTGTAGTCAGCAATCCTTAAGCCCCTCTCTCATTCTTCTTTTTTTATGTAGTCACTTAGTGCCATGAACTTTGCTCTTAGAACTGTATATTATAGTTTTGGTATGTTGTGCTTACATTTTAGTTTTCCTCAAGGTATTTTTTATTATTTATTTTATTTTTTATCCCAATAATTGTTCAGAAACATATTGCTTAATTTCCACATATTTGTATTTTTTATTTTTTTTCTGTTAGTGATTTCTATTTTCATACCATTGTTGTCAGAAAAGATACTTGAGGTGGTTTTGATTTTAAATTTGTTAAGACTTTTTGGCCTAATATATGATCTGTCATGGAGAATGTTCCCTACACACATAGAAGAATATGTATTCTGTTGCTGTTGGATGAAATGTTCTGTATATGTCTGTTAGTTTCATGTGGTTTAAAGTGAAGTCCATATCCACTGTATTTTGATTAATTTTCTGTCTGGATGATGTGTCTATGATTGCAAATAGGGTACTGGAGTACCCTATCATTATTGTGTTGCAGTCTATCTCTATTCAGATATCTTAATGTTTGTTTTATATATTTAGGTTCTGTGATGTTGGGTGCATATATATATGTTTACAACTGTATTTTCTTAATGAATTTACCACTTTATTACAATAGAAAATACCTTATTTATCTCTTGCTACAATTTTTGACTTAAAGTTTATTTTGTCTAAAATAATTATAACTGTCTCTAATCTCATTTAGTTTTCATTTGCATGGAATATCATTTTCTATCTCTTTGATTGCAGTGTATGGGTCTTTTAAGGTGAACTGAGTCTCTTGTAGGTAGAATATAGTTGGGTCATGTATTTTATTTTTTGTTTTTTTCATTCTGGCACTCTGGGTTTGAGTGAATAATGTAACCCATTTACATTTGAAGTAATTGTTCATAGGTGAGGATACTCTTCTGCCCTTTTAAAAATTGTTTTCTGAGTTTTGTTTTTGAACCCTGTGTTTCTTTCTTCTTCTGTTGCTTTCTTCCTTTGCGGTTTGATGGCTTTCTGTAGTTGTAATACTTTGAATATTTTAATAATTATTTGTGTATATTATAGGCTTTTGCTTATAATAGATAATAATAATATCATAATTATCTAATTATAATTACAATAGTGGTTACCCTGAGGTTTACATAAAACATATTGAGAGAAGTTAGCTAGCTTGCCTTAGGTAGACAGCAAGCAAAGGGTCTCTGGAGAGCCCCTGACCCACGGGTCAGTGCCTCTTTCCCACATAACATGAAAAGAAGCCCAGGAAAAAAATCAAACTCTGGCATTGATAACAGAAGTAGCACAGGGGTTTGTGCCTGGAGACATACCTGTGGATGCACAGTTAGGAGAACCTCCAGCCCACTCAGATAAAAACTTGCACAAACCTCCGGCTCATTCTGGTAAGGGAACAAGGCCTGACACACAAATGCTTTTGTCCTTTGTTTAATCAGGAAGCCACCAGGAACAAATTTATTTTTCTTTTCTGGGCTCTGGTGGGTTCTGGTAGGCACTTTCCCTTTTTTTGTTGTTTTTTTTTTTGTTGGACTGTGAGCCCAGCCTTTATGAATTATCCTTTCGGCTACTAATTGGTCCTGGGCCAAGCTTTCACTTCAGCTCCTGATAGGTACTGGACCAAGCTGAGTAGCCCCCATGAATCATTACTTCAGCTCTTAATTAGTTGTGGGCCAAGGTCCTGGGCCAACCTAAATCATGCTTTCTCCAAAACATCCCATGGACTACACATCTTTCTTCCATTTCCCAAGCCATAAAATGCCCAGAACCCAACCTCATAAAGGGCAACCCATTCAGGGCCCCCTCTCTACTGGCAGAGAGCTTTCTTCTTTCACTTATTAAACTTTTGTCCCAACCTCACCATTGTGTCCATGCTCCTTAATCATCTTGGATATAAGAAAAAGAATTCCAAGTATTATCTCAGACAATGAGAGACTGCTATAGTGTGGTGCATTGGCAAGACAATGGTATTGTACTTATAATGGGCTGTTTTGATTTAATAACAACTTTAATTTTGATTGCTTATGTAAACTCTACAATTTTACTCCACCTTCACCCTCATTTTATATTTTTTATTTTATAATTACATCTTTTGGTACATTTTATACCTTAACAAATTATTACTGCTTCAGTTGTATTTAATAGTTTTGCCTTTTAACCATGATGTTAGAGATAGAATTAATTTACCCACTAATGTTACAGTATTAAAGTACTCAAATTTAGCAATGTACTTTCTGTTTTTCAGTTAGCTTTATACTTTCGTGTGCTTTTATGTTACCAAGTAATGACCTCTTTATTCAGCTTTAAGAACTTCCTTTATCATCTTTAGCAGTTCCTGTAATGTAGGTCCAGTGGCTATAAACTGTTTCAGACAATTTTTGTTACTTCATTTTGTAAATACAATATCAATGGGCACAGTATTTTTTGTTGGCAGGCTATTTTTCTTTCAGGATTTTGAATATAACGTTTAATGCTTGGCTGGCAAGGTTTCTGCTAAGAAACCCATTATAGTCCTATAGGTTTCCACTTACATGTGATGATTTACCATTCCTTTCTTGCTATAAACACTTTCTGTCTTTAACTCAGACAAATCAATTATAATGTGGCTTAGTGTGGGGCCATTTGCATTCATCTTATTTGGTTTCCTTTCAGCTTCCTGGATTTGGCTTTTTACTTTTCTTCTTCAAGTTTGTGACATTTTTTGCCGCTATTTCTTTGAATATATTTTCTGTTCTTTTCTCTCTCTTTTCTCCTTCAGGCAAGCTGATAATGTGTAAATTGTTCTGCTTAATGGTATACCAAATGCTATCTTCTCTCTTATTTATTTTTTCTTTTCACTCCTCATGTTGGATGACTTCAGTGATTTGCCCTTGAGTTCACTAGTTCTTTATTCTGCTTGTTCTAGTCTGCTGTTGTATATGTTTATTGCATTTTTTAGTACAATTATAATATTCTTCAAATCTATGGTTTCTGCTTGGTGCTTTTTTATACTCTCTATTTTTTTGTTCAGGGTGTTAATTTGTTTTTGCACTGCTCCCCTAACCTCACTGAGCATCCTTATGTACATTAGTTTAAATTTTCTGTCAGATAAGTCACATATCTCAAATTTACTCAGGTTGGTTTCTATGGATTTATCTTTTTGTTTTATTTGGAATATATTTTTCTGTCTCTTAATTTTTGTTGACTCTGTGTGTTTGTTTCTCCAAAAAAAATATGGTAGCCACCTCTCCCAGTCTTTTCAGACTATCCTTGTACAGGAGAATAATTTGCTAATTCATTTGACCAGAAATTTTAAGATGCATCTCAAATCATTCTGGTTGTCCAGATTGCTGTTTATATTTTTGTAGCCCCTTGAAGATTAAGATCTGTCATGTACTCTCAGAACACTGTAATTACTAAGGCAGAAAACAGATGCTCTTGATGTAGCTGGAAATCTTGAGGTGTTAGATTTTAGTTCCTTCTATCCTCTTGTTGAAACTGAGTGTGGGTATTATTTTCCTACTTTCTCTGCACTTAGCCAGGGAGAGCATCTGTGACAAATATCTGTAGTCACTTTTGTGTGGGACCCTTTGATTTTGGAAAATTGCTGCTGGAAGTGGACCCATTGTATATTGACCTCATTGTTTTACGTGGTGTAAGGAGTCAGGAATCATTGGCTGTTAAAGTTAGGTCTTTAAAGATACAATTCATTGGGTGGGAGATATAGAAGTTGTGGCATTTGGTGCATGGGCAAACTCCTTTGCAAAAAATGGGTAGACCTGTATTGATCACCAAATGAGCTGGAGGAAAGGGTAAAGACATGCTAAGTTCCTGCTCAGATTGCCTCAGGGCTACTGTTTGTTTTCAACATTAGCTCTCTGGTGTAAGTCTGTTAAAGGCCTGGCTACCACGTAGCTACTGGAAGTCTATGCAGTAAAACTTTTCTGGAATGAAAATGGGAGCTGTGTATCCCAGTCTCTTTTCGATACTGTTCTTAGAATGTGTGGTTGGTTCCTGGAAGTGTTTGTGCACCTGTTTAAACCACATAATTTTCTCTGATTTAGGGAGGCACACACATGCCTAGTCCCTTTTGCTCTCCAAGATAGGAGGTTTGGAATGCTGTCCCTCAGGTGGATGCTATAAAAGTTGAGCTATTCAGTGAATGGACAAATGCCTTCCAGAAGTAATTGGTCAGTCAGAAGTTATTTCTGCAGTGATCTGAGAGAAAGAGCTCAGGAGTGCTGAGCTACTGCTCAGGCTGCAGAAGGCTATATTTTGATTACCTTTTTAAGTCCCTGATGCTTATTAGTTAGCAGGCAGACCATCAAGCAGCCACTGAAAGAGTGTGCCATAAACCCCTTCTGAGGAGATACAGGGAGCTTCCTTTTTAAGCCCATTCTCTGCATTGCTCCAGTTGGGGTTGGGGGTGTAACCCCTATGACTACTTGCTTACTTTAAACAAATTACACTATGTTCTGTAATCTAGGGAGATACACACATGCCCAGTGTCTTCTTCTCTTATAGCTAAGAGGTTTAGCATGCAGTCCCTCAAGTGTAAGCGATACAAGTTAGGGCGCTCACTGTCTGGAAAAGCTTCTTCCAGGAGAGCTTAATAAACCTGGGAACTATCACTAGGGTAAGTTAGGGGAGAAATCTTTGGAAGTGCTAGTCAGCTTATCAGGCTGGCAGCAGGGTAATGTTTCTATGCCTCTTTAACTCTCTGATGCATGTTAGTTAAAATTGCAGCCTTCAGGTAGCCATTGGGAGTCTGTCAAAAACATCTTCTGGGGTAAAACAGGGAGCGGCATTTTTAAAGCCTGTTCTCTGCAGTGCCCCTGGGGAAAGAAGCCTCCGTAAGTGCTTCTGATATGGAAAGGGGGCAAGGAAGTGCTGGGAAGGGAAGGGCATGGTCCCCGGCTAGGGCTCCACGCTCGGACCTCTGCCCAAGAACCTAGGTGAGGACAGGCATTTCTGTTTTCCTACCCAAACATTGCATTTCCCAAGACCACCCTGGCCCGCCCTGTCCCCATCTAGTGCCTATAAAATCCCTGAGGCCCTAGAGTGCAGAGACAAAAGCGGCTGGATGGTGAGAGAAACACATCAGAGGAAGAACACACAAGTGCCTGGATGTCGAGAGGACGTCGAGGGGAGTATGCTGACGGAAGAGCACACTGACAGACGCCGGCAGGCTGGCAGGTCATTGGCTGGAGGAATGATGTGGAGTTTGGCCGGGGCAGTCTGAGAAGAGCCTGGGCCACTGAGTGACCCAACTCTGGGGGAAAACTGCCTTCTCAATCCATCTCCCTTCTGGCTCCCTCATCTGCTGAGAGGTACTCGCACTCATTCTCCAAGCCCATGTGTGATGCGAATCTTCTGGTACACCAAGACAAGAACCCCAGGATACAGAAAGCCCTCCGTCCTTGCAATAAGGCAGAAGGTGTAATCGAGCTGACTAAAACAAGCCAACTATGCACGGCTACACTAAGAGAGCCATCTGTAACACATGCCCACGGGGGCTTCAGCTGTAAACATTCAGCCCTAGACACTGCATTGGGGTCAGGGCCCCACACCCCATGCACATGCCCTGCCAAGGGTATGAGGAAAGTTTTCCTGTTTTAACTGGGACCTCACCAGGATCTCCAAAGATGAGTGTGAGTGAATGTGAAACTGTTGGGTCTGCCTCTCTTCCTAAAACCTGCCACTTCTCTCTCTTTCCTGTCAGTAAAGGCTCTGTTTCCCTTTGCAGTGTTTTAAAAACTCCACCCTAACCCAGCGGGTCAACACCCCCAGACTTCAGCTCTTTTCTCTCTCACATAGTTTGAAATGGCTCTTATCTCTTTCTTTATAATGTTAAGAGTTTTGCTACAGGCTGCGGCTATGTTACTAAATAAAATGAGCATTTGGCTCAACTGCCAAAGATGTAAATAAGAAGAACTGTTCTTAGAGGTAGGTCTTTGCCACCATCTTGACAGCCACAGGCATGCATGACTCAGGGCACCTCCTCTTATCCTTTTTCCTCCCAGCTGAGGTTCCTGGGATTGCCTGCAGCAGGCAAAGGCCACACCCAACAGCTGGGGAGCGGCCGGTGGGGTGGGGGCGGAAGAAAGCTGCAGCAGTAGCCATGACCCCACAGGGATAATGGATGGGTACTTCTCACAGAACCAATGGAACGTTTTCTCCCCTTGCCAAAGGATCCAATCCTATCTGAACCAGAAGAAAGATATAAAGATTAGAAAGGAGCACTTTCCCTAACCAAGGTATTATTCCCCCAGGATCTCCCCTTTTTGCCCCTTAAACTGTTTCTTTTTTTTTTCCTTTTCTAAGTGAGAACCCCCCATCCCCCACCCCCAGCTCTGTTTCTGATAGGAAAGTGAATGGTGAAGCGACCCCTGCGGGCTGATAACTGCAAATTCAGCAGGGCTTATTAATAGCTTTTGAATCCCAAATTCGATTTGAAGCTTCAGACCGAGGCCCTAGAAAGAAAGACCAGGTCAGAGAGATCCAAAGCCAGGCAACAGGCACCATGTAAATGGGCAAAACCAATTCCTGCCAACTAAACCCCCCACCCCACGGAAGGAGGCCATGCTTGATGGCATAAACAGGCCCAGAGAACTCAAAGTCTGCTGACAGCTGGGAGAAAGGGAGGCAGAGGTGAGGGTGGTTAATTCCTATTCTCCAAGTTTTCCTTGCTTCACGTGTACATACCGCATCAGTGCCTATGGCCAGCACCTGCCAAGGTTGCCGGGGCTAAGGGATTATAGGTGGAAAGTGAAGAAAGGACTCTTGCTTTCTCTCTCCATCACACCCTAAGTTTTCACTGAAAGAGAGAAAAGAATGAGAGACGCCTGTATTCCCTGTCTTTCAGAATGGGCAACCAGTTCTCTTCACCACCCCCACCTTACACTCCTCTGGAGTGCATCCTGAAACATTGGAACTGCTTAGACCCTCAGAATCTAGAGGAAAAGTGCCTCATTGCTGTCTGCGCAAAGGTTTCGCCAAATTATGATTTACAGGAAGAACTGGCTTGGCCTCAGGAAGGAACCATTTATTTCCATGCCATATGGTGGTTGGAACTTTTCTGTAGACATGAGGACAGATGATCTGAGGCCCCATATGTGCAGGCTTTCTATAACTTGCAAAGGAATCCACATTTTTGCTGACAATGTAGAATTGATCCAGCCCTCCTGTTTGCAATCTCAAAGAAGGCTATTAAGGGACAAGCCCAGAGAATTAAAGGCGCGAGTCCCAGACCAATCCTCTGAGTCCCCAGCAGAGGAGCCAGATCTGTCCAGCCCAGCTCCTCTGGGTCCACCCCAACCTCCCTATCCAGCTTCAGCCTCTCACTTGCCCTCTCCTAGAAATCCTCACCCTAAACAAGCCCCAGTCTCACTGTTGCTCCTCCAACAGATTCCCGTGAATTTGGGCCCAGTAAGGTCCGAGTCCCTTTCTCCCTATAGAACTTAAAGAAAATTAAGGGGGACCTTGGCAAGTGTTCAGATGACCCTGATAGATATATAGTGGCTTTCCAGAATTTCACCAAGATATTTGAATTCTCCTGGAGATACGTTATTTTACTTTTGAATCAGAACCTGATGGACACTGAGAAACAGGCCACTCTGCAAGCAGCAGAGAGATTTGGGAATGAGTTTTGTGTCACATGTAGCGTCAGGGAAGGGAGGTGACTATTATCCAACTGGAAGAGAAGCAGTACCAGTGAATAACTCGAAATGGGATCCCAATGACGAGATGGAAGACTGGAAAAGGAGACACTTTCAGGTGTGCATAATGGAGGGTTTACATAGGACCAAGACCAAGCCTCTCAATTACAGTACGTTGTCCATGATTGACCAGGGATTTGATGACAATCCTACTGCTTATCTGGAAAGGCTAAGAGAGGACTTGGTAAAGCACACCTCTCTATCTCCTGATTTAGTCGAGGGACACCTAATCCTAAAGGAAAAATTTAGTACTCAGGCAGCTCCTGACATCAGGAGACAGTTGCAGAAATTGGCCCTAGGACCACATAGCACATTAGAGGACCCTCCTGAAAGTGGCCACCTCATTTTTTTTTTTTTTTTTCTAGTGAGATGGAGTTTCGCTCTTGTTGCCCAGGCTGGAATGCAATGGTGCAATCTCGGCTCACCGCAACCTCTGCTTCCTGGGTTCAAGCGATTCTCCTGCCTCAGCCCCCGAGTAGCTGGGATTACAGGCAGGTGCCACCATGCCTGGCTAATTTTGTACTGTTAGTGAGATGGGGTTTCTCCATGTTGGTCAGGCTGGTCTCGAACTCCCAACCTCAGGTGATCCACCCGCCTCGGCCTCCCAAAGTACTGGGATTACAGGCTTGAGCCTCTGTGCTCAGCCCTCGGTCTTTTATAACAGAGACAGGGAGGCCCAGGAAAGATAGAGGAAATACAGGAAAGAAACAGAAGCTTTTGTGGCCACCGTGAAAGCCCACAAACCCCAGAATTCCCAGGGTGCACCTATTAACTGCTAAAGACATGTCAAGAACACTTATCTCATTCTAAAAGTTTATCTGCTCCCATGCAAGGTTTAATTTCTTTCACCAGGTTGAAACAGCTCGGGGTGCAATATTATTGCTAGTATATTTAACTACTTATCTCTGTAACCTTTGGCACTAGATTATTTCCTTATGTAATAAACGTGTTTAACCCATGCATACTTAACCTTATAAAACTTGGTTTTTCTCTGACACCTACAAGCCATCAAACTCCAAACTCTCAGACCACCGGAGCCTTGGACGATGGCTCCCCTTTGCTAGGAACCCTTACATAGACCTCTGGGAGGGCCAATTTCAGTAAAACAGTGCCTCCTGTCAGCAGGAAGCAGCTAAGACCAGTCATCGTCCATATTCTAAAGGCAGGTAAATGTATCTCTTCAGAGGGGGAAAATAGTATGTAACGGAGGGCAGAGCAGGGAAGTGCTGGGAAGGGAAGGGCCCTGGCTGGGGCTCCACCACCACATCTGTGCCCACAGACCTAGGTGAGGACAAACATTTCTGTTTTCCTGCCCAAATATTGCATTTCCCAAGACCACCCTGGCCTGTCACACCCCCATCCTGTGCCTATAAAAACACCGAGACCCTAGCAGGCAGAGACACAAGCAGCTGGATGTTGAGAGGAACACATCAGTGGAAGAAGACACAGTGGCTGGACATCAAGAGGACACCTGCGGAAGAGCACACCGACAGGCCATTGATAGGAGGAAGGACATGGAGTTCGGCTGGGGCAGAGGGAGGAAAGACTGGACCACTGAACAGCCCGACTCCAAAGGAATAGCACCTTCCTGCTCCATCTCCCTTCTGGTTCCCCCATCTGCTGAGAGCTACCTCCACTCAATAAAACCTTGCACTCATTCTCCAAGCCCACATGTCCTCCGATTCTCCCGGTACACCAAGGCAAGAAACCCTGGGATATAGAAAGCCCTCTGTCCTTGTGATAAGGCAGGGGGTCTCATTGAGCTGACTAACACAAGCCGCCTAGAGATGGCTAAACTAAAAGAGCATTCTTGTAGCACAAACCCACTGGGGCCTCAGGACCTATTGGCATTTACCTAGATGCAGCTGTGGGGTCCGAGCCCCACAACCTGCTGGTCTGCATGCTCCTCCTAGAGGTTTCATCAGCAGGGCACCAAAGAAGCAAGCCACATCCCCAACACTCCTTCTGTAAGGGAGACAAGGGAACTTTTCCTGTTTCACTTTCATGCCCACATAAAACCATCATGTTTCCCCTTTGTCCTAAAGAGACTTGCGTATACCTAAAGCTCTTTTTTTCCCAGATTTTGGAAGTTAGAAATGCAGTCCCTCACTTGGAAGCTGTACAAGTTGGGGCAATCAATGTGTGAACAACTCCTTTAGGGATGAATTAATAGACCTTGAGTTATTGCTGGAGTGAGCTGGACGAGGTGTCTCAGAAAGTGCAAGTCCATGCCTACGTGTGCCTCAGCTTTTCCCAACCAATAGATGTAAATGTTTTATCAGTTTCCCGGTAGGTAAGTTTCGCAAATGATTTCTGACTTTCTCTTAGACATCATGCCTTAACATTTCATCATTGTGGGCTAATTTTTGTGAAAAGTATGAGGTCTGTGTCTAGATTCATTTTTCCTATGGTATGGGTTTGTGAATTTCCAATTGTACCAGCACCATGCGTTGAAAAGGCCATCCTTTCTCCACTGAATTGTAATTTTCTCTTTTGGTAAAGATCAGCTGACTGTTTTTAGATCTAATTTTATATTATAAGGAAATTTATTATTCATCACAAAACCGAAACCACTGGAAAAATTCCATGAACCATAGAGGCAGTCTTGTATACTGGCACTTGGCCATCATCTCAATGTTTCTTTTTATATATAAAAAAATTTAGATAACTCCGTTTACCCTATGATTCAAGGTACTTTACAATATGATATTCATTCTATCTTTCCAGTTTTATACTGACTCTTCCTGCTTGTACTTCTTTTCTTGGGCTACTCTTTTCACTCTAAATATACCCTATACTTTCCCACATGCATAATTTATCTTATATTATTATATTTGATAGAATTCTCTGCTATCCCAAAATTCTACTTGAAGGATTCTATCCACTCTTGAAACCTATTTATTTTTATTTTTTTATTTTTTAGATGGAGTTTCGCTCTTGTTGCCCAGGCTGGAGTGCAATGGCAATGGTGTGATCTCGGCTCACTGCAACTCCTGCCTCCTGGGTTCAAGCGATTCTCCTGCCTAAGTCTCCTGAGGAGCTGGGATTAGAGACATGCGCCACAATGCTCAGCTAACTTTTATATTTTTAGTAGAGACGGTGTTTCACCATGTTGGTCAGGCTGGTCTCGAACTCCTGACCTCAGGTGATCCACCTGCCTCAACCTCCCAAAGTGCTGGGATTACAGGTGTGAGCCACCGCACCCAGCCAAATCCAAATTCTTCTATAAAACGATTCCTGACTACCATGATATGTCTTCTTTTGCCTTTGAACCCTCAGAAAGTGATGTTTTTACCTTTTCCAAATGTATATTTATCTCATACGTACATAAATTGCTTAAATTTAATTTTAAAACCTTTTGCTTTCAATGTGTCTCATATATCCCTTTCTTTTTTTTCTGTGAAGTAAAATTTATGAGTAATTTGTTTATTCATAGCCAGGGATCTCCAAATCTTCTATTTCAGTAGTTTCTCTTGATTTGTACAATGATTGAATTATTATGCCCAATTTTTTATCTATAATGTCACTTGCTCTGATTTAATTACAACATAAGCTTATCACTTCTCCCATTTGGTGGCTATGTACATACTCTTAAATGAGGGGAAACTAACCATTGCGATAACCATCCAGTCATGAGCAAGGTACAGGGAAGTAAATGGATTAAACTAAGAATTCCAATGTAGACACCACTTAACAAAAAACAAAACAAAACAAAAAACATTACATAGTAAACCCAGTGAGCTTCCATTCTCCCAAAGGATCTAGGTGATTTTATTTTGTATTCTCTTAATATTTTCTTATATATTATAAAAATAATATCTTCTCTACCATCTGGGCAATTTCAAGCTCATTTTAGGTGTTCAGATATTTAGCAAAATATTTGATTGTTAGAGTAAAACAATGTTTTGTAATCCTGAACATGAGTTCATGGATTTATTATCTTTAATATTATCTATATTAACCAAATAACCTTTGTATGTTTTGTTTGTTATTTTGATTCTAAAGTATGCTTAACACTTTAGTAGCCATTAAATAAACATTTGTTGAGTGAATGAATGAATCAGACCTGAAATATTAATATTTTCTTGAGTGTTAGTAAAGACTTAAAAACTAAATTGCACCTGTGTCTCTGAAGTTAAACATTTGGAATTGACTTTTTTTTTTACATTTGTTATATTTGAGTATGCATTCTCATTTTTATGTTAATAAAAATATAGATATGATCTATAGAGAAGAAAAGTAACAGAAAGACTATGTCAGGACGTGACCAGAAAGCTATATATCAATTTATAGTCTCTCTAGTAGCTATTCCTTCAAATAAATGCGCTCAGAGAACAAATTGGTTTTATTTAGGGTTCCGGTGATGCATGTAATTCTAATAATCACACCGGTCCCAAGTGCAAGTCTGATGGAGGCTACCTCCTAAAGATTGGAGTTTGATTTCTGAATCATAATAAGTATAAAGAGATAGATTTTAAGGACCTTGATATACACGTATGTGAATTGAGTGTGTGGGTCATCGAATTGTCATATCTTCCAGAGACACTCTTACCTCTTCATTGTTACTGAATGTTTTTTAGGAGCTTTGGATCAGAATGGCTGCAAGCACCTGGGTGTCTCTAAAGGAGCAGTTCCTATGTTGTGGGTGGGAGCTAATACCAAACTGATTTCAGTTACCCCTCTAAATCTTACCTAAGCTCCTTATGACATGAGCGCCTTTGCTAGAAATAACATAGAAAAGAGAGAAAGATTAGTATAGCAATGCTCATGTTTTGCAGAATGAATCATGACAAACCTTATTTTGAACCTGTTAACTAATGAGAATTTGATCCTCAACTATGAATTATTAACATTAATTATTAGTTATTTAATATGTTTCACATTACTGCAAACAAAAACTAAAGCAACTAGACCTAAACATGTAGCTTGCTATAGCTTTATTATTCTTGACTGTGAGATATTTGGAACAGCAGTATTCTATAGATTTTCTTAGTTTATCTATATTCATCTAATAACAAAAGCAAGAAATGTAAACCAAATTTTAAGATAAATGATAATCAATATATTATCCTGTTTAAGTGGGGCTTAATCAATTCAAGATTTTACTACCTGCTGGCCAATAAAAGAGAGAAAAGCAATTTTAATGGACTTCTCTCACAACACTTTTTTTTTTTTTTTAAATAATCTCTCCAGCTATTGTTTACACAACCTTCTCTATTTTCTCTGTATGTGAAACTTATACGGGCGATGACCAAAGACAAAACCATCTTATTTTATGATCCCCAAACCACAGCCACTCAGAGACCCAAAATAGAAAGTAATTTTAGTGAGCTCATCCAAGCTTTAGCCTACGCAGTTTCTTTTTTGCACAAAATGACTTGGCTAACATTCCAACCAAGGACCATAAACCAGCAGTGTGCATAGACACTGAGAATAAAAATATATTTAGATAGGTTGCATGGATTAAAGAGGCCTAAACCATCTGTCTTTAACGCAGGAGAATGTCATTTTCTTCAGTCAAGGGCCTGGGTTTTCCAGCAATATTCCAACATTTAAGGATGCAAAGAAGTGTTTTAACAATTAGATGTGCATATCGTCTACAGCGAAGTTGTATACATCTGTTTCTCTTATTATTATAGACTGTTATAAACTCAGAACATCTTAGTTATGGTTTCAGAAACAATTTGTTATGGGCTTTTTTTTTTTTTTTTCTTTCATGCTTCCTCGGGAACGGTTACTGCTGCTATTCTAAGCACACCATTTTGTAAGAATTTGTTTACAGGTTTACCTCCTTCCCTGGATAGTGAGCTTCTCCAGGGTGGGGAGTGGGCTTTATTTACCCTGTGATCCCAATGCCCAGTACTTAGTAAGTGATCTATCAGTTTATGTAGATGTGTATTGAATAAATTGCTTATTATAGAGCCCCTGGTGAATAAGGATTGTGTGCCTCAGGGGAGTGATGTAAAGAATAATTCAGGTGGTTTGGCAGCCTCTCATGAGCTAAGATACAATTCTTTAACAGATGCCCCATCTTATAGCAATAGAGTTGCCAGATAAAATATAGGACACCAAGTTAAATTTGAATTTCAAGTAAATAAGAAATATTTTAAAATAAAAGTGTATACCACATATTGTTAAGTCCCCAAAATTGCATCCATATAGTGTATATCTTCTTATTTGTTGTTTATCTGAAATTTAAAATTTTCTGGGCATCCTGTATGTTTATTTGCTAAATCTGACAACTCTATCAATAAGGGTGGATTGCCCAACAGAGCATGGGGTCTGAGACAGTACCCTCACTGAAATGAACTGATATATTTTCCTGTGCAAGTAGAACATGATTAATTCAAAGCCTTCATGCCTATGATCTTTGTGATATTTAGTCTGATTAGAATTTCTTTAAAGAAATTAAAAGGTGAGAAATATTTTGAAATATCCCTAATCTGATCTAATAATTTTCTAAGAAGAACTGTACTCTCTGCTAAAAAAAAATAAAAAAAGAAGAAAAAAGGAAAAAAAAGCTATTGGCTAGAGAACTCTTAAGATACCTATAGACGTTTAAAGGGTAGAGATATGATGCAAAACATTGTCAGAAAGAAGAAATATTTAGAATCACATGATGTGAGTGACATTGAACAAAACAGATTTAGCTAACAAAGTAACTAGTCAGTTCACAATGTTGCCTTAAGAACCTTTAAAAAGTGTGCAGCACATTTCAGGTAAGTTGTTTTGGGAGAGGCAGTGGGGAGTATGAGGCAGAAACATAAAGAATTTTCACAAATAACACAATAAATAAGTACATAAGAAATAGCATTTTGCCATTTGATTTCAAGGGAAGGATATACTCATTTACTCAATCCAACAGTTTCTAGTCAGCATATGTCATGTAGAATACATTTGAGTTGTGTATCATATTTGAAAGAACCTAAAAACTTTTACTTGGTGTAGGTACACCACATGAGTGGGAGGAAAATATAGCGTATTTTGCTATTCTTTAGTCAATTGTGCACATTCCCTATTTCCATGGAATTGAAGGTGCTGCCATGTTTAACCTCCATTTGGACCTAAAGTGTTTTTCTATATTGTAACTTTATTTTTAATACAATTATAGTGCAAGAACACTATAAATTCCCAAATGTTTGAAAACTTGATGAAGAAATAGCACAGGAAAAAAAACAAAATGAATGAGAAAAGCTTTAGGCAATAAGTAAAATATGGTTGTGATGAAGAGGCTTGAAAAGATGTGGAAAAAAAATAGTTACCTGTCTTTGGCATTAGCTCACCCTACTGGGTATGAGATATTAAATGCCTGCCTGAAGGTCAATCATCTGAGTTCTCACCACTTTCTAAAGAAATATTGTGCCTTTCCTTCTCAACCAATTGCCACCCACTGGTACATCTTTTCTTCTTCCCTTGGTGAGTATAGTAAATCCTCACTGCGTTACACTTAACATATAAAACCTTCATTTAAATTGAAATTTGTATGCATTACTTACATGAACTTGAATTTCATCATTCAACTTTTATTTATTCTGTGTTAAATGTTGAGATATTTTTGGCTGGCATAGAATGCATAATTATTTTACTATTTAAATTAGTACTGTTTTAGAAATTAAATGGTTTCTCACATAGATACATGGTTTCTAGGAGAGTATTATATTTATCAAAAAAGCTTATAGGAAACCCATTAAAGGACTTAGCAATGTAGATGATGAAAGGTTATTGAATCATGAATGTGTTTTAATGGTAGAGGTGCCAGGTGTATTAGTTTACTAGGACTAGTGTAACAGAGTACCATAAAGTGGGAGGCTTAAAACAAACAAAATTATTGTCTCATAGTTCTGGAGGCTACCAGTCCAAAACCAAGGTGTCAGAAGCCATGGTACTTTTTAAATAATGGGGATTTTTCCTTCCATCTCTGGTTTTAGTCTCTGGTAGTTTGCTGGCAAATTTTGGCGTTTCTTTGCTTGCAGTTATATAACTCCCATATTTGTTTTTTATCAACACATAGCATTCTCTTTGTGTATCTCTGTGTCTTCACATGGCAGTCTTTTTATGAGGAAGTCAGTCATTTTGGTTATGGGCCATCTCTACTCCAGTAAGACCTCATCTTAATGAATAACACTTAAACAGATCCTATTTTTAAATAAGCTCACATTCTGAAGTACTGGGAGTTATGACTTCACCGTATCATTTTTGGCAGATACAGTGCAATGCATAGAACCAAGATTCCCTAACAATCTGACACAGAATTGGAGAAAAGTAGGCAACCTCCACATTTTCTTTTTCTAGTCTATCATTGATGGACATTTATGTTGATTCCACGCCTTTCCTATTGTGAATAGTGTTGCAATGAATATGTGCATGCATGTGTCTTCGTAATAGAATGATTTCTATTTCTCTGGGTATATACCCAGTAATGGGGTTTCCGTTTTTTTTTTTTTTTTTTTTTTTTTTTTTTTAATTATACTTTATGTTCTGGGACACATACGCAGAATGTGCAGGTTTGTTACATAGGTATACAGGTGTCATGGTGGTTTGCTGCACCCATCAACCTGTCTTCTACCTTAGGTATTTTTCCTAATGCTCTCCCTCCCCTAGACCCCACCTCCTGACAGGCCCCAGTGTGTGATGTTCCCCTCCCTGTGTCCATGTGATCTCATTGTTCAACTTCCACTTATGAGTGAGAACATGTGGTGTTTGGTTTTCTGTTCCCGTGTTAGTTTGTTGAGTATGATGGTTTCCAACTTCATCCATGTCCCTGAAAAGGAAATGAACTCTTCCTGGTTTACTATGGCCTTGACCTCTCAGGCTCAGATGATCCTCCCACCTCAACCTCCTGAGTAGCTGGGACAGCTACAGGAAAGTGCCACCACACCTGGGTAATTTTTTGGTTGTTTGTTTTTTTGTGTTTGTAGTGATGGGGTTTTGCCATGCTGGCAAGGCTGGTCTGGAACTCCTGGGCTCGTGTGATCTGCCCACCTTGGCCCCTCAAAATGCTGAGATTATAAGCATGAGCCAATGTGCCTGGCCTTTTTTTTTTTTTTTTTAAATCTTTGACTTCTCCAATTTGTACCCTCATGCTGATCCTCATTACCATACACCTTGACTATAACAACTGTCTATTTTCTTTCCTTGCCTTAAATATTTCTACCCCATAATTTCCAGCATCTGGCACATATTAGGCACCTGGCAAGTATTTGATTAATTAAATCCAATGGAAACTATTAACCACCACATATTGTGATATTCCCACTTCAGAAGTCATATGTCAGTTATTCAGTATCTGACCCTATATTTTCTAAATCCAGTTTTATTTACCTCTACTCTTTTTAGTGGACTTTAATAGAGTTGCCTAGTCTTCTATTCCATGCATATTTTATGCAACTCTCAGTTCCTTTATATTCAAACAAGACATACCATTAAAGCCTAATAAAGTGCTACTTTTTTTTCAGATATTCTCAGCTTCTCAGCTGACAGAAGTTTTGTCCACATCTGACCTCCACAGTATTGTATTCATGCTGCAATGGGGCCCTGTAATGTAAGTGTTGGTGTACACAGCTGGGTCACATGTTAAAGCAAATAAGCTTCCTGAGGTCAGGGCCCACATTTCACACTATTTTATTTTCCCTGAAAGACCTATCACTGAAATGTGAAGAAGTGTTTTATAATTGAATAAATGGCCTATTAGGATATGAGATATGAATCCTTTCATAAGCTTATTTATCATAAAATTGTTTTTTCTTCTGAGTGGTTGTGGCCAATTCAGAGCTAAGTAGGCCAACCTATTAAATTCTAATCACTTGGCTGAACAAAAGCTGATTTCATAAATCATAGTTTAATAGCCTGTCTATAATTTCTTTAGGGTTTTTCAGCTGCACAGTAATGCTTGTTTAGCCAGTCAGTTCAATAATTGAAATTATACAGCCAGTAGTAAAGGTAGTAAATAGCCTGTTCGGTTCGTGTCATCAAGCCTTATACCAGAAATTTCTGTGCTGAGATTTCTTGGATAACCGCCGTATCTAATGCTATTCTCCATGTACACTGATATCAAACACATTATTTGTTGTTTCTATAAAGGAAGGGATTCCAGGGCATGTGATTTTCCTAATGTGCCTTCATATTTTAGACTTGCAATCAGATTTCAGATCTTTCTATTCTGCTTCCCGTAAATTCACTTAGTTTGAAGAATGTCTAACTCCTCTAAATAATATATCCCTATTTCTTTATAAGAGCCTGCATATGGAGAAAATAAAACCATAGTATTTAAAATTAACTGTAGGGTTTACATTATGACCCTAAATTTTTACTAGTAAATCTAAGGACAGATATTATTACACCCTCTCTCCGCAACTCCACATGTGTCCATTTGTGGTAAACTCTTGATAAGTAACTTCTGAGACAAATTCTCAATCTTGGGTCCATAACCCTACAGGACAACACACACACACACACGCATGCACACACACACACGTGCACACACACATGCGAGCACACACACACACACACACACTGGAGTCAAGACTTTTCATTCTTTGGTCATTGGGTCACTAGGCTATTTTCTAGAGTAATTACATCATCTACTTCTAAGATATAACATTGGTGAATGCAACTTAGTCTAATCAAACAGTTTGAATTTAGAATATAATATGGTTAAAATGTAAATGTCTGGTTAGAATCTAGCTCTGTGTATTTTGAGAACTGGTGAGCTATTTTTGCCTATTGTGGCTCAATCCTTGGATGTCTGGCCATGAGGATATGCTTGGAGATTACAAGCTGGTCATAATCAAAATAATTTGTCTGCTCTTTATCTTTCTCCCCTTTCTATTCTCAACAAGAGGACTACATTCAACTGACTTTATAAGAGTTTGAGACCTCAGTGGCATGCTGTCTTATTTATCTTTAGGCAATGAGACAAACACACAGCTTGTGTTGATGTTAGTACAAATGTTCATATCTCGTATCAGAAATGCTGGCTCTCATTTGGCCAAAGAAGAAAACATCCAAGACTTTTGATAAGAAAACACATCCCCACGTCTCTAATCCTAGCACTTTAGGAGGCCGAGGCAGGCTGATCACCTGAGTTCAGGAGTTCGAGACCAGCCTAGCCAACATGGTGAAACCCCATCTCTACTAAAAATGCAAAAATTGACGTGGTGGCGTGTGCCTGTAGTCCCAGCTATATGGGAGGCTGAGGCAGGAGAATAGCTTGAACCCAGGTGGCAGAGGTTACAGTGAGATCACGCCACTGCACGCCAGCCTGGGTGACAGAGCAAGACTCCATCTCAGAAGAAAGAAAACACATTCCAATTATCTACAATATATATCACGCACTCTGTGGAGAGGTAGTGTGCTTTGGGTTGGAGCTCTTACCCACTGGGTTTTGAAAAGATATCAGCAATAGTTCTAAAGCTTCTTTTGTCTTTATGCTGTGAACCTGTGTCTCTGTATAAAGATCAACTAGTCTAGGGAAGCAAAAAATTAAATTATTTTACTTTCTCCTTAAATTGGAAAAACCATTCTTCAACCAATAGAGTTATTTAATAAAATATTTTTGGATGTATACCTGGGAGTATATTATTGGGTTGCATGGTAACTCTATGTGTAACTTTCTGAGGAACCACCAAACTGTTTTTCATGGTGGCTGTGTGATTTTACATCAACACCAGCAGTGTATGAGGGTTCCAGTTTCTTCACATCCTCATCAATATTTTAATTTTAATGTCTACTTTTAATTACAGCCATCCTAGTAGTGTGATGGTCTTGACTTTCATTTCTTTAATGGCTGATAATGTGAAGTATTTTTAATATACTTATTGATAATTTCTTGACAGAAATGGCTACTCAGATACGTTCCTTATTTTTTAATTGGTTATTTTTTGTGTATTTAACGTTGAGCTATAAGAGTTCTTAGCAGATGTATCTTTGCAAGCATATTCTCTCATTCTGTGGGTTGTCTTCTCATTTTCTTGATGGTGTTTTTTGAAACAAATATATTTTCACTGTTTATAATGTACAGTTCATCTGTGGTTTTGCTTGTGCTTTTGGGATCATATCTAATAAGTCTTTGCCTAATTTATGGTCATGAAGATTTACACCTATGTTAATTTCTAAGGATTTCATAGTTTTAGTTCTTACATTCGGTTTGCCAGGTTCAAGCAATTCTCCTGCCTCAGCCTCCCAAGTATCACAGGCGCCCTGCCTCAGCCTGGGATCACAGGCACCCGCTACTACACCTCACCTTTTTTTTGTATTTTTAGTAGAGATGGGGTTTCACTATGTTGGCCAGGCTGGTCTCGAACTCCTGACCTCAAGTGATCCATCCACATCGGTCTCCCAAAATGCTGGGATTACCGGTGTGAGCCACTGCACCTGGTCTTATTTTTTATATGGTTTGAGGTAAAGGTATGAATTCATTCTTTGCATGTGGATATTCACTTGTTATTTATTGAAGATAATATTTTTCCATTAAATTATCTTGGCATTATTATTAAAAATCAGTTTACTATAAATGTGACAGTTTATTTCTGGACTTTAAATTCTATTCAGTTGATTATACATGTATATGTATCTGTATATCTATATCTGTATTGAACCTTCTTATGCCAGTACTGCAATATTTTGATTACTGTAGTTTTATAATAACTTTTGAAATGGGGAAGTATGAGTCCTCTATATTTATTACTCTTTTTGAAGATTCTTTTGGCTTTTATGGATTGATTACATTTTTATATGATTTTTAAGATCAGCTTATCATTTTCTGGAAAAAAAGCCAGCTCGGGTTTTGATAGGGATTGTGTTAAATGTGTAGATCCATTGGAAGAGTATTGCCATGTGAATAATATTACATCTTCTGGCCCACGAACATGAAATATTTTTCTATTCAAAGTTACCCTCTTCAATTTATTTTAATGATGTTTTATAGTTTTCAGTGTACAGGCCTTACACTTCTCTTGTTAAGTTTATTTTAGGTATTTGATTGTAAATAAAATTATTTCTTAATTTCATTTTTTATATTTTTACTGGTATAGAGAAATATCATTGGTTTTTCTATATTAATCTTGTTTTCTGAAACCTGGTTGAACTGTTTCTTTTTGGATTGCTAAGGATTTTTTGTACACAGCTCATGTCGTATGTAAATAGAAAGATATTTGCAATTATTACTTTCTGATATGGATATTTTATATTTTTAAATATTTCTGGCTATTATTTCCAGTACAGTTTTTAATAGAAGTGGTGAACACAAACATCTCCATTTTTTCCTTGTTTTTGGGGGAAAAACTTTCATTCTTTCATCATTAGGTGTGATGTTATATTTGAGTTTTTTGTAGATTCCCTTTGTCAGGTTGAGGAAGTTTCTTTCTATTCCTAGTTTGTTGAGGTTTTTTTTAAATAAAAAATGGATATCATTAAATACATTTTTTACATCTATTGAGATGATGATATAATTCTTGTTCTTTTTTCTTTTAATATGCTGTATTGCACTGTTTGAATTATGGCTATTCAACCAAACTTGAATTTCTGGGCTAAATCTTACTTGGTCACTATATATAATTATTTTTATTTATTGCAGAATGTAATTTGCTACTATGTAATTTAGGATTTGTTACACATATTCAAAAGGGATATTAATCTCAAGTTTTCTTTTGAGGTCTTCATCTGACTTTGGTATCAAAATAACATTGGCCTCATGGAATGAGAAGTGTTCCATGTTCTATTTTTTGGAAAAGTTTTTGAAGAATTAGTATTAGATTTTCTTTAAATGTTTGGAATAATTCACTCATTTCTCATCTTTTCTTTGTTGAAATTTACCTGATTTTAATTTACATATAATTTTTAAGCTACCTAATAACGGTACTCCTTCTGGTATCTATTGCTATCCTCTTTACTGCCTTGAAACTTGGATGGGCATAAATCCTTGTCTCAATTTACCACTGTTATAGCTAAGACCAGACCAGATTATAATATTTAACAATATCTACTGTAGAACTGAGTATAACACTAATAAATTACTCTTCATAAACTAGCCTAAAACTGTATGTTACCTATATTTGCTCATAGAGTCCAGCCAAGTTATCTTACGTTCCTCTTCTCATCTTATCCCCGGGCCTGCCAACATTTTCCTGTATGTCTTACTATGGTTCACCTACTCTACTAACCTGGTCCCAAATCCTTGAGATTAGATATAATAAATTTAGTTTTACGAGCTGCATAGATGTTACCCTACTATTCCTGTATTATCCAGATACTTTGGCATTCCATTTTATAATGAGATATAGTTTTAATTTTGCAAAACTTAAAGGATCATTCAGTTTTTTCTCTTACCCTAGAACAAAGATATTTCCTTCTCTCAAAGGTGAATCCATATCACCATCTCTAGAGAAAAAGGAAATAACAGAGAAATAAAAGCATAGTGCTAGTCTAGTCATTTAGGTTTTTTAAAACTGTGATCCTGTCATTCTAAGACACATTGGGCCCTATTCATTTAAATCATATCATCATGGAATGTTTAGAAGAAGAAGAAATCTTAGCAATATTTGGATAACTGGCCAGGCATGGTGGCTTACATATGTAGTCCCAGCACTGTGGGAGACTGAGACAGGTGAATCACTTGAGGCCCGGAGGTCAAGACCAGCCTGGTCAACATAGAGAAACCCTGTCTCTACTAGAAATACAAAAGAATTAGCTAAGCATGGTGGTGCATGTCTGTAATCCCAACTACTCGCAAGGCTAAGGCATGTGAACTGCTTGAACCTGGGAGGTGGAGGCTGCAGTGAGCCGAGGTTGCGCCATTGCACTTCAGCCTGGGCAAGGGAGTGAAACTGTCTCAGAAAAAAAAAAAAAAAAACTTAGATAACTGATAATAATTAGGTCAATTAATTACATTGTTGAATAAATTGATACTCATAGGGGTTAAGAAATAAAGTGACTTGCCTAAAATATTGTGGATAACATCAAGTACTTACTAGAACTCAAGATATACACAAATGTCCTCACATACAGTCACATGGACTCCCCATTCAACATATTAAAGCTATTTATCCTACCTGAATTAAAAATAATATTTGATTAATGCTGAAAGAAAGGGTGCAAATAACAGAAGCCTTTTTCGTTTTCCTTGGGGTTAACTTTAGCTTTTTTATTCATCTTAACCTACACACTCTTGCCTTTTGCAGTTAATATCTGCTTATCGGAGCTGTACTACAGTACCTATTCCAAAGTTAAATAACTAAACTCAGCAATATTTGCAAGTTTTATGCTAAATAGAAATATAAAAATGATAGCTATCAATTTCAACACATAAGCCTTACAACAACACTTTGAGGTAAGATATATTATTTCTTGATTATTAACTTTTATATTTATGCATTTGTATTAGTTGTACATATTTTTGAGGTACATGGGATATTTTGATGCAGTCATACAATATGTAATATCAAATCAGGGTTACTGAGATACGCATCACTTTAAACATTTATCATTTATTTTTGGTAGATACATTCCAATCCTATTTTTCTATTTATTTTTAAATGTATAATAAATGATTGTTAACTATAGTCACCCTATTGTGCTACCAAACATTATATCTTATTCCTTCTATCTAACTGTATCTTTGTATCCATTAACCAACCACCCTTTATCCTCCATTACCTACCACTCTTCCCAGCTCCAGTAACCATTATTTCATCCTCTATCTCCATGAGTTCGTTTTTTTAAATCTCCTATGTATGAATGAGAACATGCAATATTTGTCTTTCTGTGCCAGACTTATTTCACTTAACATAATGACTGCCAGTACTGTCCATGTATTTGCAAATGACAGGATTATATTGTTTTTATTATCAGTTTATGTATCATTTTATGGCTGAATGATGTTCATATATATATATGTATATATATATAACATTTTCTTCATCCATTCATCCATCGGTGAATGCTTAGTTTGCTTTCATTATCTTAGTTATTGTGAATAGTGCCGCAACAAACATGAGAGTGCAGATACCTTTTCAATATATTGATTTCATCTGGTCATATACCTAGTAGTAGGACTGCTGAATCATATGGTTTTATTTCTAGATTTTTGCAAAACCTGCATATTGTTCTCCATAGTGGCTGTACTAATTTACATTCCTGCTAAAAGTATATGAGGATTCCCTTTTCTCCACATCCTCTCCAGCATTTGTTATTGCCTGATTTTTTAAAGGTTAACCTATTTATTTTACCACCAAGATCTTTTTCACACCATAAGCAGTAGCAACAGTCAATAGCTTTTGATGATTTCGAGAATGTATTTTTTAATTTTTAATTTTTTGTAAATTTGTTATTTATAATTTGTATGAGTACCTAGTGGGTGTATATGTTTATGGGGTATATAAGATGTATTGATATAGCCATGTGGTGCATTATCATCATGGAAGATTGAGTATTCATACCCTCAAGCATTTATCCTTTGTGTTACAATCTAATTACATACTTTTAGTTAATTTAAAATGTACAATTAAGCTATTAATGACTGTACTCACACTGTTGTGCTATCAAATAGTAAGTCTTTTTCATCCTATCTAACTATTTTTTTTGTACCCATTAACAGCCCCCACTACTCTTCCCAGCCTCTGGTAACCATCCTTCTATTTTCTATCTCCATGAGTTCAATGATTTTTATTTTTAAGATCCCACAAATAACTGAGAACATCCAACGTTTGTCTTTCTGTGCCTGGCTTATTTAACTTGAATAATGATATCGAATGCCATCCACGTTGTTGTAAATTACTGGATCTCATTCTTTTCTGTGGCTAAATAATACTCCATTGTGTATCTGTACCACATTTTCTTTATCCATTCATCTGTTGATGGAGACATTGGTTGCTTTCAAACCTTGACTATTTTGAACAGTGCTGAAACCAGCACAGGAGTGCAGATATCTTTTCAATATACTGATTTCCTTTCTTTTGGGTATATACCCGGCAGTGGGGTTTCTGGATCATATGATAGCTCTATTTTTACTATTTTGAGGAACCTCCAAATTGTCCTCCATAGTGGTTGTACTAATTTACATTCCCACCAATAGTGTACAAGGTTTCCCTTTTCTCCCTATCCTCACCAGCATCTGTTATTGCCTTTGTGATAAAAGTCATTTTAACTAGAGTGACATGATATCTCATTGTAGCATTTCTCTGATGATTAGTGATCTTGAACATTTTTATATACCTTTTCACCATTTCTATGTTCTTTATTGATAAATGCTTCTTCAGATCTTTTACCTATTTTTAATCAGATTTGTTTTCTTTTTTTTTTTTTGTAATGAGTTGTTTGAGTTCCTTATATGTTCTGGTAATTAATTCTTTGTCAGATGTGTTGTTTGCAAATATTTTCTCCCATTCTGTGCATTGTCTCTTCATTTTGCTGATTGTTTCCTTACCTTTGCAGACACTTTTTAACTTGATGTGATCCTATTTGTCCAGTTTTGCTTTAATTTCCTGTACTTTTGAGGCCTTAAAAAATATTTGCCCAGCCAAGACCAATGGTCTCTAGAAATTTTCATGGTACAAATCCTCAACACGATGTTCTACCACCTAAAGCAGATAGATGAGGCTTCTGAAGAGGATGATACTCTCTGGACGAATAGTAATCCATCAAATCTTGGCTACCGTGAACAGTGCCACAACTGACATGAGAGTGCAGATACCTCTTCAGTGTACTGATTTCCTGTATTTTTCTGTTTCTTTTTTTTAATTCTCAGAATTTTACCTCCATTTTAGGTGTCTTAAAGTGTAACACCTGAAATTATTTTTATGGCACATCAAAAGTATCCTTGAAGGTCAAAGCTGGGACTGTAATTTTGTATAATTCTTTCATATGTTGTTGTTACTGCTTCACTGCTCATACAATCATATGCAACATTTCTACTGTGAACTCTTGGTTTTCTCTTTTAACTGTCTCTTGATATGATATGTTGGCAACGACAAACTCTACTGGGCTTGTTATGGTCTCAACCTTTTGTTTAATCTTTCTGTTATTTTCATCATATCCAGATGTATCATTTGACTCTGGCTCATGATATGGATCAGTTAACATTCATGAATTACAGCAAAGCCTAGGGCACATATTCTTGTTTATTGGCTAATTTGTTAATACATTCGTGAATTCCTGCACATTCAGTTTCATTTTACAAACGTTTTACAAATCATTTAATGATTATCTTCCTTTACACTGTAAAGGTAATGATGAGAGAACCCAATTACTATCTTGAATTAAACCCTAGAAATTTCCTCCCCAGTAAGATCCTTCCCCCAACTTGGCTATTACAAGTAATTGCAATACTGTTCTTCTAATAATTCAGTCCAAACTCCTGGGAGGCATTCGTATTTTATTTCATTCATTCTTTAGTTTCTCACATCTAATTCATCAGCTAATTTTATTGTCTCTGGCTTCAAATCATGTACATAATATGGCCCCTTATCATCATCTTCACTGTTACCAGCCTAGACCAAGACACTATCCTCTCTTTCTTGGATTATTGCAATAGCATCTCTAATGTCACCCTGCTTCTGTACTTAACTCTCTCCAATGTCTATTCTCAGCATATTAGCTAGGTGATCTTTTACAAATAAACATATGTTCATGTAATTCTTCTGCTCAGATTTCTCTTTTGGCTACCCATCTCAATAAAATAACCAAAGTTTTTATAATAGCTTTTAAGGCCCTTAGAATTTTGCCATAAATTTTTCATTGTCCATATCCCTTACAGCTTTCCACTTCATCCCCACTCAGCATAAGACACAATAGCCTTCTTGCTATTTATTGAAATGACCAGTCAAACAAACCTTTGTCTCGAGACAGCACTTGGTGTTCCCTCTGTTAAAAACACTCTTCCTCCCTTAGATATTATTCAAATTGTTGACTCTCTCACATTCTCTAAGTCATTGCCCAAATATTTTTTACTTAAGAAGGCATTACTGACTAACTTTAAAACACACTTTCAGGCAAGCAACGTAACAGTGTAAACCCTCATCACTGCTAATAAGTTCATTGGAAAATGTGAGGCCAGGCATCAGTCCTCATTTCTTGAGCCAGAATATCAGTGCAAAAGAACCAGAAAAGCAGGTGCTTTCCACTAGGGCAAACGCTGCAACACATTCTCCATGGGTAACGTCTTTGTTCCCAATCCAATACAAGACCCAAACTGCCTTCTTCTTGACACAGGCATTGTTTCAATGGCATTGAAGAGAAATTCCCTTTCTTTGTTATCTTTAATGTGTGTCAATAAGGAGATTATTTATGTCAGAATGTGTGTTTTCTCTAGCAGTTTGGAAGCCATAGAAGCAGAAGGTTTCTGTAATCTGAATTTCTTGAGCAAATTGTTCCACCAAGTTTTCATCTACTATCCCATCACATGCTGCAAAGAAAGCCAGAATATAGGATATAAAATATCTTTCCTCAGGCTTCAGGGCTTCCCAGTGCCAAATGTCCTTGGACAGGTCCACTTCCTGGGCCATCCAGAAAGAAACCTCTACTTTCTTATACGTTTTCCAAATATCATGACAGACCATCAGAGCAGATAGTAAAGTAAGTAATTATCAATGCTGCTAGGATAGAACAGGAGTTCCTCACTGATGACTTGCCAGTGAACCTCATTAGGATGAACTGCACTTTAGTGAAGTAATACATTGAGTTTATGGCCAACAGACTTATGCTGGAACTGGGTTTTTAAGACTTAATGGAGAAAATTTCACTGGAAGGAAAGATTAAGTTCTTTGAGAAGAGAGTAGGTGAGTATCAAAAGATGGCAATGATATCAAGTGCAATAGATAATTCTTTTACTTTGGATGCCGACTTCTAAATAAGCTTAATATATGATGTTATTTTGCTGATTTTTTTTCCCTCTAATCAAAAAGAAAACAACTAAAGTATATCAACTAGCTACACCATCCATTGTCCATAGTGTTCATTAACAGCATCTTTAAAACTGTATAGCTACCTCACAATCAATACTGTTGATTCATAATGCTAGTGGTATCACCTAGAAAGAGAGAAATTTTAAGACAAAAGCTACTCAAATTCTTATAAAAGAGCTTGTCCGTTTTTTGCTTGCGTGGGATCGCAGTTGACAGTGGTAGTCTTGACTTTAAAGTGAGTGGCAACCCTCTAGTGAGCTTAGCCCAGTAGGATTAAACATTCGCATCCTAGCACAGTCAGTTGAAAGATGCAGCCCACTGCTACAAACAGATTTTGAAGTTTACTTAACTAATTTGTATATGAAATTTTGGCTTTACAACCACAAATATTGTTTGTACTGTT
This sequence comes from Rhinopithecus roxellana, assembly GCF_007565055.1. Taxonomy (NCBI): domain Eukaryota; kingdom Metazoa; phylum Chordata; class Mammalia; order Primates; family Cercopithecidae; genus Rhinopithecus; species Rhinopithecus roxellana. Next base: position 117,411,954 of record NC_044555.1, on the reverse strand, counting down.
AAGGTACTAGCCTAATTTATTTGGTTTCTACACCAAATACAAAGTATTCTATTGACCACCAAGGGGAATTAATTTGAAATTCACTAACTAACTAAAGTAATTAAACTCGTGTAGACTAAGCATATAGTTTCCAAGTTTTATTTTCTTTAATGAATTGAAATACTGTTTATTCAACTTTAAAATCAATCCTGTGCATACTTAGGTATTATTTGGTTGGTACCACGTAAAAGGTTGTTATTTATACTGTAGTCTAGGTAGAGTGTCATGAGGATCTGTGTCCCACATGAGATAGAGTACTATGGTATAAGAGTTGGATAAAAGATAAAGGGGTATCTTTCAGGGCAAGAAGATTCTAACTTAAATCATTAGAAATTTAGGCATGTTCGGCTGGGCACAGTGGCTCACGCCTGTAATCCCAGCACTTTGGGAGGTCGAGGCGGGTGGATCACGAGGTCAGGAGATCGAGATCATCCTGGCTAACATGGTGAAACCCCGTCTCTACTAAAAATATAAAAAATTAGCAGGGAGTGGTGGTGGGCACCTGTAGGAGCTTGCAGTGAGCTGAGATTGAGCCACTGTACTCCAGCCTGGGTGACAGAGTGAGACCCTGTATAAAAAAAGAAAAGAAAGAAAGAAAAAAATGGAAATTTAGTCATGTTCTGGGTCTTAATATGTGTGAGGGTCCGTATCATTTTATTTCTCACATTTTATTTTCCCTGACTTCTAGTTCATATGAAAAAACCCTTGAAGTGTGTTTTATATGTGGGAGCTAAGGTGGTATTGTAAATTTTCAAGTCATCCTTGAACGAAATGAACCATCTAAGATCTTGCTTCTGTTAAATGGTAAAATCAGAACTGAAGTTGTATCTTCTAAAGGTTGTTTTTTCTTGTTTTGTTTAATTTATGTGTAAGTAGGTACTATTGAGTTAGTTCATTTATATTTACTACATCATTTTTAGAAAATATTTTTATTATTTATTTCTTTTTAGATTTTACCTGTAGTTTATACTTTGAAATACTCATCAGGTAGTGTGTTATAATTCTAGCATTTGTCTAAATGTGAGCATCATGTGGTGGAGTCGTGAGCTTCAGTAGGTTAGTCTACAAGTTATTAATACATTTTCCATCCAAATATTAATTTCAAAAGGAAGTATAAACTAATATATATTCTTAAGAGGTCTAATTTGAATTAATCTGGCTTTATGTTGGGAAAAAAATGCTGAGACATTGCATGAAACAATTAAATTTTGGTCACCTTTGTTAATTGATTGTATTGTATACGGGTTGTTTGACATTTGACCTGTTCTATTGTCAGTTTTCTTCGTTATTGATGTTGTAGTCAATTTTACAATTCCTATGAGACTTTTTTTTTTTCCTTGAAGATGGAGTCTTGCTCTGTCACCCAGGCTGGAGTGCAGTGGAGTGATCTTGGCTCACTGCAACCTCCGCTTCCCAGGTTCAAGCAATTCTCCTGCCTCAGCCTCCCGAGTAGCTGGGACTACAGGTGTACACCACCATGCCCGGCTAACGTTTTGTATTTGAGTAGAGACGGGGTTTCACCATGTGACCCAGGCTGGTCTCCAGCTCCTGAGCTCAGGCAATCTGGCCGTCTCGGCCTCCCAAAGTGCTAGGATTACAGATGTGATCCACCGTGCCCAGCCTTCTATTTTTTAATTGTTAAAGTTAATAAAACCAAATTATATGGTCAAAAATAAAAAAATAAAAAATATAACGCACCCACTCTCACCAACATCCTTCCCATGTCCCCAAACAAAAACACACACCTGCCACTTCTATCTCTCTTCCGTCCTTCATTTTGCTCCTTGAAGCACATCATTATACACACACTGTACACACACCTGTTTTACCTATTCATTGCATATATTTTTCTGAACACCCTTACTAAAATATAAGCTCCACAAAGGTAAGTTGCACTTATTTTCTTTTTATTTTGTTCACTGCTGTATCTATACCACCCACAAAAGTATCTGGTATAACATAGAAGTCACTGACTATTAAATGAATGAATGTGTGATTATATTAGTATAATTAATTTTCAAAAAGCAATTACATTTAGAGTACCTTTATAAAGAGAAAGTATATAAAAATCCATTGGAACATTAGGAATAAATTTAGGATCTACGTGAAGAAACTCAAAATGCTTCCTGGAAATATAAAAGGTGACTTGATTAAAAGGATGTTCCAATGATTAAAGGGGTGTTCTCATGTTCCAATGTGGAAAGGCTAAATAATAAAAAAGGCAATATAATTTAAAAATTAATTTACATATTTAAAATAATGAAATTATATTTCCTGATACATCCCAGCACCTAAAACAATTTTTGTCACCTCAATAAATATGTGTTAATAAATGATCCCTGCCCTCTAGGAGCTCACATTTTACTGAGGTGCATATAAGTGAACAGGTCAAGGCACTTAAACAAAAAAGAGCAACACGTAAACAAGATAGACAATCTCTCTCTCTTCTGTGTCTCCATAATAATGAATACCTTACTTTGTTGTAAGGATATGCACACATATATATCCTCTATTATGCTTAAATCCCTCCTTATTGAAACTATCCCTTTATCATTTATATCTCCTTTCTCATCATGGAACTTTAAACATAACAGAAACAAAAAAATATGAATATTGCTTTGTCTCCTATCACTTCTTTTTTTTTTTTTTGAGATGGAGTCTCGCTCTGTCCCCCAAACTGGAGTGCAGTGGCCGGATCTCAGCTCACTGCAAGCTCCGCCTTTCGGATTTACGCCATTCTCCTGCCTCAGCCTCCCAAGTAGCTGGGACTACAGGTGCCCACCACCTCGCCTGGCTAGTTTTTTGTATTTTTTAGTAGAGACGGGGTTTCACCCGGTTAGCCAGGATGGTCTTGATCTCCTGACCTTGTGATCCGCCTGTCTCGGCCTCCCAAAGTGCTGGGATTACAGGCTTGAGCCATCGCGCCCGGCTCCTATCACTTCTTAATGTGACTTTTATTGTGTCCATAATAGATGTCTCTCTCCCCACCCACCATGCACTGATATACATCTAAATGTAATTGTTTCTTAATTCCCCGCACTGTGAAATTCTAACCTTCAGAGACCCAATCTAAATCATCTCTTGCTTTTTGAAATATCCTCTAGTCTCTCAGGAAGACTTAATCACCTCTTCACCTCTTTGTTTCTGTAAAATTTGTTCATAATGCTGTCAATTACGAAGATAAAGGCAACTTCCTAACTATGTGAATGCCACAGGATATAATGATCCTGGTTCCTTGACACTAAAGAATACCACACATGCATACGAGTCCTGACAATTTAATGGAGCAGAGCTAGGACACCAGCCCACACATTTAATTCAGAAAGAAATAAACAACTATCTTATTTGGGATCTTTGCTACCCTCATCCAAATATACAGCTTGAGATTTTAAAATATTTATCAGATTATATCTCATCAACACTTTGTTCACAGTAAAATACAATCTCCTAAGCAGCTTACAAATCCCTGCATGATCTGGCCCCTGGCAATCTTCCTTACCTTTTTCTATCAACATGCCCTCACTGACTCTGCTTTTGCCATACTGTCCTCATTGTTGTTGCTCAACATACGAAGCTTATTCCCATTTTAGAGTTTATGCACATGGTAGTCTTTCTCTGGCTAAAGCACCTCTGCCAGATACTCCATTGGCTTACTTTGTCACCTCATTTATAACTCTGTTCAAATGTCATCTCCTTAGAGGCCTATGCTGACCATACAATCTGAAATGTTCCTCTAGCACTGAGACCTTTACCCTTATTTAGTTTCTTCATGGCACTTATCACTGCCTGGAATTACATTTTATATATGGTTGTTTATTGTCTGTTTCCATTGCTAGAATGTTAGCTCCATCAAGGCAGCATCTTGGTCTGTGTTATTTACTGTTGTATTACTAGTACCTAGTATTGTACTCATCACATTGCAGGTTATAAAATTGTTTTTAAATGAATGAATAGATGTATGGACTTGGAGAAGCTCAGATTGCTCAAGTATTCTTACTTTGTTGACTAAATCTGAATCATATTTCTTTTTGCCTTAAATGTAATCGCTTTCCCTATTTTTGTTTTGTTTCATTTCATTTTATTATTTATTTTAATTATCCAGCAACCCTGTGAGGGAGAAAAGCATGCTTATTTTTCTAATTTATAGATTAAGAAACTAATCTAACTTAAAGTAAGTTTAGTAATTTATCTCAATTATGACAGCTAATAATAGTAGAAGCAGGAATTCATGTCTGACTGGTTCTGGAGGCCATGCCCTTTTGCATACACAACTCTACATTTTTGAAAAAACCCTCAACACATCTATTATTTTTCCACATAATAGCTCTTGAATATTGATAATAATAATCACCCTTACTTATACTTGTTCACAGTATATTTGTTCATTTTCTTTAACCATTTCCCTTATAATTTCCCAATTACACAGTATCCTAGCTTTTCTCATCTAGATGCATTCCAATATGTACATGTACTTTAAAAGGCAGAGCTCAGGTATAAACAGTCTTCAAACTGCGGCCTGACTAGTCACAATAACAGAAGAATTATTAATTTAATAATCTGAGATCTGATATTTTGTTATTGTAGCAGCTACTTGCATTGGATGCTAAGAAGAAAACTGGAGAACAGCACTAGATATTGTGATTAACTTTGTCAGACAAAGAATTTCCTCCATTTCACCTTATGATCATTGATTGAAAATGTATTTCATGTAAGCAATCTAAATATTGAAAAAATTAACGTATCATTCTTAGAATTTATCCTGTTTATTTTATTCAGTCTATCAGTCCAGGTTGTTAGGATCACTTTGGATCTTGGTTTTTGTCTTCACTCTATTCTGTAAACCATCACTGAATCATCTCTGAAATAACTCCGTTTTAAATATCATTTGCTCAGTCAAAATATGTAAAATCATTGCATTAGACTTACTTAACTTGATATTTAAGTATATTTGATACCATTGCCAAAGTCAGATTTATAGTCCTAGAATGTCAATCCTTTTTCCCTCTGCCTAGTCAGAATATTAACTTCCAGTCCCATTTTCACCAACAAACAAGACTATGTCTATTTTTCTTTGGTCACTTTGAATGTAGGCATGATTTCACATTATTTAGCTTTTAACTTTTATTTTAGTTTTGTATTCAAAGGTGGTTTCTAAGCAGCAGATGGACAAGGGGTAAGTCTTATGATTATGTATGTACCCATGATACAACTATAGATCTAGATGTATTGTAGATGCCCTGCAGATATTTTGTTTATGAACAATTATTTAGCGTGTCAATGATCAATCCATATTAACCTGCAATTCTAGGATATATGGGAGTATAAATCTGCTTTTGCTTGCAATTGTATCCTCAGTATTAAATACAGAATCTGGTAAATAGCATATGATCAGTCAATGTTTGGAGAATTAATAAATGGAGGTAGAAAGAACAGCATGGGTGAACACTCTAATCAAAGTCACATTTTAAAAACCAGAATTCATCTCGACGTCCATCCAACCATTTACAAAGCATTTATGGAGTGTCTATATGCCAGGTACTCTTTTTGGCCTTCAAACAACTTACTTTCTAGTGGAGAGAGATACAATAATGAACCAAGAATCAAATAAAATTATTCAGATAAAGACACGTGCCCAGGAAGAGTATAGGACAGGGTAATTATCTTGATGTGACAAAAATTGTCATGGGGATTACTCAGCAATTAATTTTCTTTGCAAATAAGGGTATTTATGAAATGATAGCAAGGATCTTAAAGCCTCCTCCTGGAACTTCTAAGAAACAAATGCTATATGAATCCTTCACTTGAGCCCTTCTCTCCTCTAATTATCTGTGCTGTCTATAGAGGTTTGATTAGTGTTTCCCCAGAATTTGTTCATCAGGATTAGGGTGGGCCCTAATCAACTGACTAGCGTCTATTAGAAGAGGGAAATTAGGATACAGACACACACAGAGGAAAATGTCATATGAAGACACCAGTACACACAGGTGGAAGAAGATGTGATAACCAAGGCCAAGACTAGAGTGATACAACTGCAGGTCAGAGAATGCTAAGGATTACTAGCAATCATGAGAGCTAGCAAGAGGTAAAGAATAATCCTTCCCTAGGGCCTTTCAGAGGAAAGAGAACCCAATCTATCCATTGGTTTCAGACTTCTAGTCTTCAAAACAATAAGAGAGTAGATTTCTGTTGTTTTAACCCACCCAGTTTGTAATACGTTTTTATAGCAGCCCTAGTAAGTGATTATGTTGCCACAGCTCTGGAAGTGTTTTTCCTTTGAAGTATATACTTCATACTAATTGCTAGGCAGGATTTTGGCTTAGAAAACTAGGGAGAATGGCTGTTATTTGCATGTTTAAGTGTTTCTACCATAGATAGTACTCTTTGGTAAAATTTGTGTGCCAGACCTTTCATTAATGCAATTGAAAGACCTCCCACAGATAAAAGTTAAGGAGTTAAAAAAAAATCTAAGTCAAATCTTAGAACATAAAGCATCAAAGGAAATAAGAACATTATTTGCCACTCATGATTTAAACCTTCACAGTCAAGAAGGGTTAGGAATTTTATCATAAATTAATAAAATTGTATAAAGCCTCATTCAAAGTCATCCCAAATGCACAAATATAAGGAGGAAGCAACACAATACCTTGGCTTTGGAAACGAACAATCCAGGCTTGATCTTGAATCTTATTTCCTCTACGTTCTCACATCTGATCTCAGTCAAGGCACTTAATCGCTCTGAGCCTCAATTTTCCAAGCTATAAAATAGGAATGACAGCTTTTCTTCAGTAATCTTATGAAAAATAGAATGTTAAAAAGTGCGTGTCAAAGTCCCTGACAAATGTTATGCCCTCCATAAACAGTAGCTATTATTAAACTAGGTTAAATGAAAATTGAGAAGTATAGGAATACCTGTTTCAGAGATATAAACTAGATTTGGGAAATTATTTGGGTTATAAAACGCAAAGGAAAAATTAATTACGATCAGTTTTAATTTAATTCCATCCACAAAATTAAACTTTCAGAGTATTTTTTCCCCTTCTCGTCTTCAAATTTCTTATACTATTAATTGATTGATTTTTTCCCATTAGGTCTGCTGAATGCTTAACGTTTATTTGATCCAGTTTTGTTTTAAATCTAATATATTCATGAAGTCTCTCATAGTATTTTATTGAGCATTGTCAATTCCCTAGCTTTGATATTAGCCATAGTTAAAGTGAAAATTCCTCAATTTAGTAGTGAGCATTTGTAGTACAGTTTGAGATTGAATCTAAAGCTAAAAGTGGTGATTGATTCAGATTTATACACTATTTCAAATGTCAGAGTTTTCTCTTTAACTTTTTCCAATGGTAGGGTACAAGAGCAGATTAGGAAAAAGGTAGTAGAAAAGACTTCAGATGGGTTAAGGTGTTCTGACATCATTGCCAACTGTAGTGTTCCAGTTTCTTTTTATCTCTCCCAATGACACTATGTCCCAGTGCAGAAGTATCGTGGCATTTTGCAAAAACATTTCAAGTCGAAGGTTCTTTAATTGCCATATTCATCTTGCTATCTTCTTCCCACAGATGCTCTCCTTACACAGTGTTCCCTTTGAAGTAAGGTAGCCAGAAATCTTCAGCAGGGAGGGAGCAAGCAAATTGCAAGAGTTTGAACAGTTTGTTTTGCTTACTGTCTGCTCATTTGGGAGATTTTAGATCTGTCAGCTGCAAAACAAGTTCTGCATTCAAACACTTCACCAGAGACTTGGGGAGTAACTTAGCAATAATTCTTGAAGCTGAAGAAGAAATATTAACACAATTAATATTACACCAGCATCAAACATTAATATCAAGAGACAGTATAGTGTAGGATATCTGTTTTCAAAGTGTGGTCTCGAGATGACTGGTGGTCCCTGAGATCTTTCTAAAGGATCCACAAAATCAAAACTTTTCCATAACACTAAAATCTTTCATGTCTTTTGCATTCGTTTTCTTTAACAAGTACAAAGTGTTTCAAATGCTCCACGTCATGTGATATTACAATAGGCTGAATGTAGAAGCAGATATGAGGGTCCAACCATCTAACAAGGCCTTAAAGAGATTTGTGATAATGTGAAGCCATAGCACTTTTCTCAATAATTTATTTTTGGAAAATGTAATTATTTCCATTAAAATGTTGTGTGTGTGTGGATGTAGTGGTTTTGTTATAGCTATTTTAATTAAGACATTTACTTTTAGATGATTTATTGTATATTCACATGAAATGAGTTGTAAGAAATAATGAAGGAAGATGATGTGTATGCTTTACCTCATTTACCTTGATGGTAACATCTGGCAAAACTAGTACCATATCACAGCCAGGATATTGACATTGATTGAATCAAGATGTAGAATATACAGAACCATAAAAATGGAGACCTTTCATAGTCACACCCATTTCCCTTCCTCTACCAGAGCTCATGGCAACCTGAATCTGTTCTCAATTTCTGTGAATTAATAAATAAGCATTTTTATTTCAGTTTAATTTTTCATATGGAAATGATTGGTGGGCATAACTCAGAATAATAAAAGGTCCTTGGGACATTCAAATATTTTTATCAGTGAACTGAGATGCCGAGACCAAAAAGTGTGAGAAATGCCAGAGGTGCAGTGTTAGGAGGAGCACAAACTCTCAAGACAGACTACATGGCTTGACTCCCAGCTCTACCACTTTCTAGTTGTTAATTGGGTATGTTATCAGCCTCTATATCTATCAGTTTAATGGTCAAATTCGATCATTAGGATTCAATGAGTTTGTCATGTAGGTTACCTAGAACAATGTCTGGTATGTAATGACCGTGAGAGTGTTAGAAGTTATTTTCTATTAGATGCCCAACGTCTAGCCTTGGTCATGGGTGGGTTTGCCAACTAAAAGGCAGCAATGCACCCCTACCCAACCCCACGTACTTAGAGTAATTTCCTCTCTTTTCTGTTCACGTTCAAATCCTACCAATTTTAAATGATAGGGCAAATTATACCTCTTTCACTCACTGTTGTTTCTTGAAACCCTTTGCACTCTATGAAAACCCAGGTCATTCACTGTGGCTCTTACCCAAGATTGTATTTAATTACATACTATACTAGGTGAGTCTTGAACTATTTCACATGTGGATGTGTCTTGACCGCACAACTAGTTTGTAAGAGTCTGAGACTCTTAGAGATTTTCCTCTATTCTCCTTATTGCCCTACATACAATCGATGCCTAGGATATGCCTTTTGAATGAATGAACCATGTCAAAAAATGATAACTACATTAATTTTGAACCTAAACTTTCTATTTGATAAAGAATTCCAAGATTGAGGAATCTACCAAATTCAGTACTTTATAAAATAACCCTTGAAGCTATTTACCAAGCAAGGTCTAAGTTAATTATTGAATTGTGTTGGGAACAATTGTTTAATTGCATATCACAAAGAAATTATGGTTTTACAACAGGTAAAAAGAATGAAAAAGTGTGAAGAAAAATTACAAGGTTAAACTGATGTAAACTCATTTCTCAATATCTATTAGAAATAAGAATATTCTCTCACTGTATGTATGTGTATATATATTTCACTACAAAACACAGTTGTGTTACTAAGCTACCACATTCAAAAATATGTGGGCTGTTTCTGTTCATTAAATGTATAAACGTAGCCATATAAGGCTACAGATTCACAAATAACCAAAGAAAAACGTCAATCTAAGTCATATCCTGATTCTTGGGTAAATTTCACAGAAACTAACAACACCCTTACACAATGCACATGCTTTATTCCTGTATCTGAGAATGTTTTACACATGAAAAATGGAAAAGTAAAACAACAATGTGGAATAAAAGCTCAACATAAATCTAGAATAACCCAAAATGTCTGATATAGCAACAACCTTAAATTGTAAGAGGAATACATATGCTAAGACCCTGGGGAGTACAAGGCATTTGGGCCTGGTGCCAGGGTTAAAACTGATATTATGGGTGATCATATAGCTTGGTGGCTCATTTTAGTCAGTCTTTAATACCACAGACTTCCCAACTCCAACGCTTCCAATGTTAAACTGTAATAACACCACAATAGCCTAGGAATGTCAATTACATATCAATAAAATCACATGACTATGTTTGTGCTGTGCTTCTGTCTAAGCCACAAGAACACTATCCTTGGAAACTTACTAAAATTTTACGCTTGTGTTCAATGTTGATAGAATAATGCTCTATTTCCCCCTTTTTCTACTCTTTCAGTAATACTTAAATATTGTCTTCTTAGTGCTTTCTCATATAGTACCAACCATAAATCTTTATTATATCATGTGTCACATTCGTATTAGTTTCTATGTGTCCTTCCCCCAAGACTGAGTTCTTAGCCCTATTTGATGTCACAGAAACCTTTAAAAATCCCATTAAAGTTCTGGATTCAAGCCACAGGTAGAGCAGGGGTAGCATACAGCAGTAATTTAAGCAGGTAGACTCTAGAGATGCACTGCCTGGATTTGAAACCCAGCTCTGCCAGGACACTGTGACCTTGAGGAAGTTGCTTCATCTCTCTGTGACTCAGTTACCTCGTTTGCAATAGAAGCATAATAAAAATGGCACAAATGTAACAGAGATTTTGTGAAGATGAACTGAGTTAATGTATATTAAGCATTTGGATTAGGGTGAAGCCTATATTAAAAATAAACGGATGAATCATACCTATGTAGTTTTGCATAGCATTTTAGAGTGTTTGTAGACTCTACAGTCATATATGGATCCATAAGACTTGGAGGGTCACAGAAATAAATAAGAGAGAGAAATATACTTGTATTTTATTTAAACTACTGTTTTTGTTTTGTTCTTTGAAACAGGCAAAAGATGCCTAATTTTACAGACTGGGAAGCTAAAATTTGTTGAGATCAAATGACTTGTCCAAGATCACACACAACTAGTAGGTAACCAACCTGATGTTCAAAGACAGATATGTCTTACTCCATACCCTATTACCTTTATATTGTACCACACTATCTCACATTACTACTTGATCTGAGACTTTATCCCTGACCTATTGAGTGAGACTACGGGTTAGATATGACAATCTATTCATATGCTGAAAAACCCCACCAATCATTTTGATAAACAATCAGAATCACTTTTGTAAAAAAAAAAAAAGTGTTAAGTACCATTAAAAATAATAAAAAAAATACCTAGGTGATTTTCTTTTGCTTTATATACTTGCTAGTAATTGATCAATTTTTAGTTATTACAATTACTGATATTTCAAACCTATATTTCCTTCTGCATCTCCTTCTTCTGTGTAGCTCACTACAGCCTTTGTTATTGTTGTTGTGTGCTGGTGGTGGTCATGGTGATACAGCTATTCTGTTGTCTTTTTGGCTTTTGCTCTTCTCTCTGATGAACTGACAGATTATGGTTAAGGAAAAGGTGAAAACTACCAGGAGTATTAACTTGAGTTTAGAGGCCAGAGGAATCAGCAGCTAGTCCAATTCAGGAAAGTTCTCTGAGGCAAAAGGGCATGAAAGCAAACTGATTGTGAAAGCAGGATTCAGGACAGAATCAAACAGAACAGACAGATTTGAACTAAGATCTTTAACAATATCTTGGCAATTTCACTGAGAGCCTACACCTTTAAAAAAAAGTCTGATATTGCTTGTTGCTCAGGAATTCTCTAGTGAAATCTATGCAAAGAGCATGACAGTGCTGGACCTGATCTCTAGCACAGAAAGCTGACACGTATCATATTCAAAACCCTTGGGGACTGTGATCATAGGCTCATGCCTTCCATCTGGGTCCCAGATGGAATTTTTTGGAACATTGTTGAATTTGGCAGGATTTGAAGCTCTTCCTCATTGGAGCTAACATAGGGGTCTTGGCATCAGAGAATTTGATAACTGTTCTTTCCATTGAGACTGGTGTAAGAGAGATCGTCACAAAGGTATCAGGTTTTAAGACATATTCTTTAATATAAAAACATATTTATGGCATTAGTTTCTACATAATGCTGTCTCTGCCAAAATAAAGGCATTTGTTGCAGATGTTTGACTAAAAGAAAATTTAACTACAAACTGGATTCAAGGTCAAGGGCTTAGGGTTTTCATGTTAAGAGTGAAAGTCTAGAGGGAGGATGTTTCGGAAATCAGGTGGACAGGCAAGATAACAAAGTCAAGTGAGGAGTCAAAAAATTAAGCAGTCAGAAATGTTAACATTTATAGAAACAGAAGAGACACAGAAATGTAGATATTTAATAATCTAGTCAAATATTTGGGCATGGGATAGGCAGAAAATGTCTGCATACTAAATATTAGCAGAAGGAAACAACCAAGTGCTCAGATCAAGAGCATTTATGAGTCTCACTTAAGAATAAATCCATTCCTTTGTGGTTTTCCCAGAGCCTGTTGAGAGAAAATAGGTAACTGGGATCATCTGACTCAGGTCAAAAGTTATGCTATTGGATGAAATAAATGGCTTTGTACAGATAAAATATAATTTTGTGTATGTTTAAATCAACATTTATTAAGGTCTTCTGGGCTAGACCTCATTCTAGTTCATGATGGAATATATATATATAAATAAGTTATAGTCCTTCTTTATAATTCACTGTCTTTTATGGAGAAAAAATGTCCATCATCAACAGTTGGACTACAATATTTTATGAAAAATGACATGATGATGTACAGATTGTTATGCGAGTCCAGAGAAAGGTAGATAGATCAAAGAAGACTTCCTGGAAGACGTGTAACCTGGGCTGAGGTGTAGTCAGGTGAAGACGTGGATAGAGGCAAAATATAATATAGGCTGAGGGAAAAAATAAAAAGGCATGAAAATTTGAAAGATATGGGTGTTTTGAGGATTTATTTATTAAGTATTTCCTGAGCACTGAAATTGTGCTAAGAACAGATCTAGGTATTAAGAATATAGTTAAAGTTGAGATAGACAAGATGTTTAACTCATTAATCTTGCAGTCTATTGAGAGAGACAGACAACTAAATGGAAATTTAATAGAGTGTGATAAGCACTTTGGAATGGAAGTAGCAGAGTACCAAAAGAGCACAGAAGGAGGATATGTTTTTCAGAATGGGGGAGAAGGAAGAGGCAAAATGTCTAGGAAAACAACCCTTAAATTGCGACTGAGTCTTGAAGGATGGGTATGAATTAACCAGGCAAAAAAATTGGAGAAGTACCAACAGTGGAAATAAACACAAAGAAAATAAGGCAAAGGAAAACCTCGAATCTTCAGGCAACTGAATATTTCTGGGATCTGAAAATTTTTGTCGGATAGTTGTTTGAGTGATTGATCATGAAGTCTAGGTTGGAAAGAGAAAGTCTATAAACTCAGAGTAAATGGAAATAAAGGGCAGAAAGGTTTTTCTAAACTTAAAGAACAAATGTAGGAATAACAAAGGAGTAAAGAAACAAGAAATATGCTTGGTTGGAATTAGTGTGTGGAGAATATGATTCTATTATAAAAGGATAAAAGGTAGAGATGTTCTGATTGAAGACAATAATCTGACTGTGACAAGAGAGTGTAGAGGATGTGAAAGTCACTACAGATGAGTAAGAAACCTAGAGGTCTGTGCATTGGATATATTTTACACATAGATGTGGAATCACATAGATAGTGACAGGATTTGGAATAAGGAGAAGGCTAGGCACCCAAGTCTTTAGCCCACAGAATCCATAGATAAGAGCAACACAGAAGAATACAAATGTGGTGTATACAGAACACATGAGATTTTACAAGAGGATGGAAATAACATTGGAAATGGAAACAAATACATATTTCACCTGCTATCCTGGCGGCACATCATGTTGCAGGACATGCAGATAGACTCAATGGACAGCAGGTTTTCAGTTAAGACAGAAGATAAAGAAATGCATAATTAAGGGGTTAAATTTGCAAAGCAATTTAACTGTCAGGACCACAAAGAAAGAATTTCTGGGAGAAGGAAGCAAAGGTTAGTCAAGGGGGATGAAGGGACACAGCAGGACGGGGAGAATGTGATGGAATAGGTTGAAATAATACCTGCATAGGGAGCAGTATACAGCTTGGGAAAGATGAGAAGTCTGGTGGGTTTAATTAGATTTACTATTCAAAAGGGGAGGCTGAATGCATCTGGATCAGACCCAGTGTAGGCTGTGGGAGTCATTGCCCCAGCAGCAATATGCATCTGTTGAACGCTGGCCAACTGCAACACTGTGTCATCCCTCTTTCCTCTTCTGTTAGTCTCCCTTTCCTGCCTGACAAGTTCAGGCCAACTTACCACAAGGTTGAGTTTTCTAATGAACCTTATTCCGTCTGTAAGGGATCTTTACTGACATTCATTAGGCTGCTTCTTACAACACCTGCTGCAAACCCTTTTAAGTGTAGATTCTAAGCAAAACCCACAAGAAAAAAACCCAAAGTTCTCACTGCTTCACAACTGCTCAATCCTTCTCGAGATGATGAGGCCAGAGTGACTTAAAACACATTTATGCCTTCTCCAAATGTCTGTGTCTCAGTGGAATCTATGTCTCATCTACAGCATACAGCTGCTTTGCAGGGAAACTCCTCACATGCCCAAGAGTCCAAAATTGTGAGTGAATCCTACATTCCCAAGTTGCTCTTTCTCCCTACTTAATTGTGTACGTTCATATTTATTATTTATCTTTCATCTTAAAACTTAGATGCCTTTGTATTATACACAATTGATTTCTAATTTTCAGCTTGGATTTGCCAAACAATGCCCAAGTCAGATGTTAATATGCATCCATTTTTCATGTTTCAATTTGTAGAGATCCTAATAGCACTTTACATTTACAGAATATTTTTTTCTTCTAAATGCTTAAGGCATTTACCAACCTCATAACATCCTTGGAGATAGACATATGACTATTTACTATTTACCAACCTCATAACATCCTTGGAGATAGACATATGACACCTAACTGCTGCAACCTCAAAAATGCATTTTAACTTAGAATAACCTTTATTGAAAACAATATCTGAGCAACTATCAGCTGAATTTTCTGGATTTATGTACAGTAATTTAGCCTATCTCTAAATCATGAGTATACCTTCCATGTCCAAAATGAAGTTATTTATGAGTTTGAAGCTTGGTTTGCACCATGTTTTTAAATTAAATAATCTTATCCTTTTCATATCCGATGTTGATAACTGAGCTAGAGAAGATTTTCAAAACACAGAGTTGAAATAACATAGAGACTTTAGATTTTGTTATTTTAGGAGACAGTGTGCAAAAAGAGCACACTAGTATGGTAGAAAGAACATGACCCCATGCATCAATAACTTTGACCAATTTAATTTAATACATATTCATTTGTTATCTGTATCCATAAGGATTGGCTTGACTGCAATTAACCAGAAACTCCCAAAGGAACAGTAATATAAATATTGTAGACCTTTTATTCCATATAAAAGTCCAAGAGGAAGGCAGTCCTGGCCTGACCTGTCAGCTGTGCTCCATTAGGTCCACAGGAACTCAGTTTTATTCCAGTTCAATACTCTGCCTTTCTGTACCTTCATAGCTCAAGATGATAGCAGTTATATTCCAAGCAACAGGAAAAAGGAAAACTTATAAAGAACAAGGGCAGAGTGGGTGTTTCAGCCATTTCTTACGGGAAGTTCTTAAGAACAGCCACAAGATATGACATTTTTATATACTGCCTGTTGTTCAGAATTTCATCACATTATCACATCTAACTATTAGGGAGTTTGGAAAATTTAGTCAATTGGAGGGGCCATGTGCTCAGACAAAAGTTCTATTACTATAGAAAAAGGGAGAACAGATGTTAGAACCAAACTAACAGCCCATTGCAATAATGGTTACCTGAAATCTTTACAGTGAGAGTGTTCACTTTTTCACTAAACTGCTCTTTGACTATGGGCCAGCCAATTTTTATTTTTGGACCATAATTTTCATCTGCCATACAAGAGAATTGTACTGAATGGTCTTCGAACTCTCTTCTGTTTCTAATAGTCTGTGGATAAATAATGAATGGCCAGATGAATGAATAAATGACACCAAAGTGGCTTAGGAATCTTCAGAAAGAGACCAATAGGCTCCACAAGTACACTAGATCCATACTCTGGGTCTCTGACTTAATTACTATGGATTTAAGCAGGTCTCAAGACAATGAATGACTCTTTTTAATCAATAGGTATTTAATTCCTTAGTTATACAATCTGATATGCATTTAGAAATATACAAAACACAAATTTATACTTTAATAAATAGCTATTTTTAAAATCATATGTAGTCTTATCTCAAGCCAAAAAATATATAATGCATTGCCAGCACCTCAACAGTCTCTCATGTGTCCCTACTGGATTACAAACCTCTCCTTTCCTGAAAGGTTCTAAAGTTTAGAGATAATTTTATCATAATTATTGTGATTAGCTTCCTTATTTTCTTCACAGTTCTACTACCTAAGTATGTATCTCTAATTATTATAATTTAGTTATTTTTACTTTTGAAACAGAAGACCAAAATAATTTTGTGTATCTTGTGATACAGATCAGAATTTCAAATTATGTTTGTGAGATCCATACACATTGCTGTGTGTAGCTTTATTCTGCTCACTTTGATTGCTAATTGGTTGTATTAGTCCATTCTCACACAGCTATAAAGAACTATCTGAGACTGGATAATTTATGAAGAAAAAGGCTTAACTGACTCACAGTTCTGCAGGTTTAAAAGAAAGCATGACTAGGAGGCCTCAGGAAACTTACAATCATGGCAGAAGGTGAAAGGGAAGCAAGCATGTCTTACCATGGCAGATCAAGAGACAGAAAGAGCAAAGTGAGAAGTTCCACACACTGTCAAACAACCGGAACTCATGAGAACTCACTCACCATATGAGAAAAGCAAAGAGGACGTCCATCCCCATGATTAAATCACTTCCCACCAGGCCCTTCCCCCAACCCATGAGGATTACAGTTCAAGATGAGATTTCAGTATAGACATAGAGCCAACCATATTATTCGTACCCAACTCCTCCCAAATGTCATTTTTTTTCACATTGCAAAGCCAATCATACCTTCCCAACAGTCCTCCAGAGTCTTAACTCATTCCAGCATTACCTCAAAAGTCCAACAGGCCCCATGCAATTACAAAATCCATCAAGGCAGTCATTAAATCTTAAAGCTTCAAAATAATCTCCTTTGACTCTGTATCTCATATCCAGGGCATACTGCTGCAAGGGTGGGCTCAACAGCCTTGGGAAACTCTGTACTTGTGGCTCTGCATGGAATGGCCCATGCAGCTGCTTTCATGGGCTTGCATTGCATTCTTGTGTCTTTTCCAGGTACATGGTGCAAGCTGTCAGTGTATCTATCATTCTGGTGTCTGGAAGATGGTGGCCCTCTTTTCACAACTCCACTAGGCAGTGCCCCAGTGGGGAATCTGTGGGAGTTCCTACCCCACATTTGCCTAAGCACTGCCCCATTAGAGGTTCTCCATGAGGGCTCCACCCCTGCATCAGACTTCTTCTTGGACATCCAGGAATCTTCTGAAATCTAGGCAGAGTTTCCTAAACTCTTGCCTTCTGTGCACCTGCAGGCCCAACACCATGTGGAAGCCACCAAGGCTTGGGGTTTGCACCCTCTGAAGCAACGTCTTGAGCTCTACCTTGACCACTCTTAGCCACAGTTGAAGCTGGAGCAGCTGAGATGCAGGGCACCATGTCCTGAGGCTGCACAGAGCAGTGGGGCCCTGAGCCTGGCCCAGGAAGCCATTTTTTCCTCCTAGGCCTCTGGGTCTGTGATGGGAGAGGTTTCCACAAAGGCCTCTGATATGCCCTAGAGACATTTTCCCCATTGTCTTGGCTATTAACAATAGACTCATTTCTACTTATGCAAATTTATGCAGCCAGCTTGAATTTTCCCCCAGAAAATGTTTTGTTTCTTTTGTTTTTTCCACTGCATGGTCAGGCTACACATTTCCCAAACTTTTATGCTCTGCTTTCCTCTTAAAATATAAGCTTTAATTTTAGGGCAGGGGCAAAATGCTACCACTCTCTTTGCATAGCAAGAGTGACCTTTACTCCAGTTCTTAACAAGTTCCTCATCTCCATTTGAGACCACTTCAGCCTGGACTTCATTGTCCTTATCACTGCCAGCATTTTGGTCAGAATCATCCAACAAGGCTCTAGGAAGTTCCAATCTTTCCCTCATCTTCCTGCCTTCTTCTGAGCCATCCACATTTTTCCAGCCTCTGCCTGTTACTGAGTTCCAAAGTGGCTTCTGCATTTTCAGGTATCTTTATAGCAATGCCCTACTTTCCTGGTACTAATTTTCTTTATTAGTTCATTGTCACAATGCTATAAAGAACTACCTGAGACTGAGTAATTTATGAAGATGAAAGGTTTAATTTACTCACAGTTCTGAAGGCTTAAGGAGAAGCATGACTGGGAGGCTTCAGGAAACTTACAATCCTGGTGGAAACTGAAGGAGAAGCAAGCAAATCTTACCATGGCAGAGTAGGAGGGAGGGAGAGAGAGAGAGAGAGAGAGAGAGAGAGAGAGAGAGAGAGAGAGAGAGAAGGGGAGGTGCCACACACTTTCAAACAACTAGATCTCATGAGAACTCTTCACTATCACAAGAACAGCAAGAGGGGAGTCTGCCCCCTTATTCAGTCTCCTCCCACCAGGCCCTTCACCCAACACGTGGGGATTACAATTGGAGATTGGATTTGGGTGGGGACCCAGAGGCAAACCGTATCATTGGTATTCTATTGTATGGTACATGCTACAATTTATCTCTTCTTTTAACTGTTGATGACATTTGAATTGTTTGAAAATTTTCACTCACATGAACAGTACTGCTTTTAATATATGTATGCATGTTTTGCGGTATGCTTATGTAACATTTCTCTAAAGCAGAAGATCCTAACCAGGATTCTTGAGATTTCTTGTTGCTCATCCATTCTGTCTAACCCTTGATATTGACAGACTTACTAATATAGTCCATCTATAAATGCGAGCCTTATCAACTAGGACCAGTCTGATTTTAGGAAAGACATTAGCAATATATATAGCCTTAATTAATATGGAAGCAAACGAGTAGAAAGAAGACTAGCCTTTTTACAATAAGGATTCTTAAACTTTAGTGTGCAAAATATGATGTCACTGGTATATTAATTCATTTATTCATGCAATCAAAAATATTAAGTACCTACTAAGTGGCAGGTATTATACCTGATGTCATAAAGCTGAGAGCCTTGATGGAAAGAGAGACAACCAAATAATAACATGGATTGACAATAAGTGCTTGAAGTAATATGCTTCTACAAGAGCACATAAGAAAAGTATAAACTAGGGGAAGAGTAATATGGCAGAAGAATAGGCCCCACCAATCATCCCCTTCACAAGAACACCAGGTTTTAACAACTATCTACACACAGAAAATACTGTGACAAGAACCAAAAATCAGGTAAGAAATAACAGTACCTGGTTTTAACTTTATATCCCTGAAAGTGGTATTGAAGAGAGTTTGAAAGACAGTCTTAAATAGCTGATGCCAACCCTCCCCCATTCCTCAAAAGAGGGTGAGAAGCACAAACAGTCTGTGAACCTGGAAGATGGAGAGCACAGCAATTGGGGGACTTTAAATTGAACTAAGTGCTGCCTTGTCACAGTTGAGAGAAGTCATGCTATTATCAGCCAGTGCCTGCACATGAAGGGAGCATTTGGAGCCGACCTAGCCAGAGGAGAATCACTCAACCCAACAGTCAGAACTTCAGTCTCTTAGCAATCCTCATCATTGTAGCCAAAGTGCTCTGGGATCCTAGGTAAACTTGAAAAGCAGCCTAACACACAAAAATTGCAGTTCCTAGGCAACTCCTAGTACTGGGCTAGGCTCAGAGTCAGTGGACTAGGATGACATGTGAACTGGGCAGACATCAGAGTGGCTAAAGGAGTGCTTGCAACACTCCTCCCCTAACCACAGGCAGTGCAGCTCACAGCAATGAATGTAACTCCTAACTTCTGCTTAAAGAGAGGAGAGTGAAGAGTAAAGAGTTCTTTGCCTTGAACCTTGGATACTAGCTCGGCCATCATAGGATAGGGTACCAGGCAGAGTCATGAGGCCCCCAGTTCCAGGACCAAGCTGCCAAATGGTATTTCTAGACACACCCTGGGCCAAAAGAGAACCTACTACCTCGAAGGGAAGGACCCAGTTCTAGCAGGATTTATCACCTACTGAGCCCTGGGGCCCTGTATAACCAATAACAATACCCAGGGAATACACCGTAAGCCTTGGGCTCTGAGATGTGCTGACTTCAGATATGACCTAGCACACTCTCAGCTGTGGTGGCTACAGTGAAAGACTCTTTTTTTTTTTTTTTTAAGTAAAACAGAGAGAGAGAGAGAAGTAAAGGGGACTTTGTCTTGCACCTTAAGTAGAAGCTCAGTCACAGTGAGGTAGAGAAACAAGCAGGCTCTTGGGGTCCCTGAGTCCAGGCCTAGGCTCTTGGACAGCATTTCTGGACCTACCCTGGGACAGAGAGGAGCCAACTGCTTTGAAGGATGAGTCAAAGGCATGGAAGCTTTCACCACAGGCTAACAGAAGAGCCATTAGGCTTTAAGTGAACATCATTGGTGGCCAGTGGTATTGGTGGTAGTTGCAGGGAGAGGCTCTTCTGCATGTGAAAACAGAAGAAAGAGTGGGAAGGACTTTGTGTGGTGCTTGTGCACCAGCTTAGTCACAATAAAATATAAAATCAGATACATTTCAAAAGTGTTTTACTTCAATTTCTGGAACTCAGAATGCATCTCTGAACCTGCCCAGGACTAAGGGGAGCTCACTGCACTGAAGGGAAGAAAACAAACCTGGCTGGCTTTACCACCTGCTGATCATAGAGCCCTAGGGTCTTGAGGAAGCACTGGCAGCCAGGTACAGGTTACAGGTTACAGCGGGTCTTGGGCAACACTCGGTGATGTGCTGGCTTCAGGTCTGACCCAGTGCAGTCCCAGTGATGGTGGTTACAGGGAATCTTGAATCACCATGCTCCCAGTTCTAAGCAGATAAGAAAAAAGAGAGAGAGAGACACCATTTGTTTGCTAGAAAGTAAAGGAAAAGAATGAGAGTCTCTGACTGGTAATCTAGAGAATTATTTTGAACCTTATCCATGGTCGCCAAGGTGGTACTTCTATGAGTCTGCAAAAACCAAAGCATTACTGGGCTGTGGCCCAAGTCCCTTCTAATACCTGAAAAAAAAAATTGAATATCTGGAATGCCTTCTCAAAAAAAAAAAAAAAAAAAAGAAAACCAGGTACAAACAAGCCCAGAGTGTGAAGACTATAATAAATACTCAACTTTTCAATGCCCAGACACCAAAGAACATCTACAAGCATCAAGACCACCCAGGAAAACACAACCTCACTAAATGAACCAAATAAGGCACAAAGGATAAATTCTGGAAAAACAGACAGGTGACCTTTCAGATAAAGTCGCTGTTTTGAGGAAACTCAAAGACATTCAAGATAACACAGAGAAGAAATTCATAATTCTATCAGATAAATTTAACAAAGAATTAAAGTAAGTTAAAATAATCAAGCAGAAATTCTGGAATTAATAAATGGAATATATATACTGAAGAATACGTTAGAGCCTCTTAATAGCAGAACTGATGAAGCTGAAGAAAGAATTAGTGAACTTGAAGACTGGATATTTTAAAATACACAGTCAGAGGAGACAAAAAAGAATAAATATAATTAAGTACAGCTACACGATCTAAGAAATAGCCTTAAAAGGGTAAATCTAAGAATTATTTACCTTAAAGTGGAGATAGAGAAAGAGATAGCAGTAGAGAGTTTACTCATGGGATAAGACAATAAGAGATAAAACAAAAGAAGACACAAAGAATGTCATTATATAATGATAAAGTTGTCACTTCAACAAGACAATATAACAGTTGTAAATGTGGATGTACCTAATACTGGAGCACACAGATCTATAAAGCAAATATTATTGGTGCTAGAAAAAGAGACAGGCATCAATACTATAATAGCTGGAGTCTTCATTACCACACATTCAGCATTGGACAGTTCAGTTCTCCAAAACTGAAAATCAACAAAGAAACATCAGGCCTCATCTGCACTGTAGAATAAATGGACCTAATAGAGATTTACAGAACATTTCATCCATTGGGTACAAAAGACACATTATTCTCCTTAGCATGTGGATTACTCTCAGGGATAGACCTTATTTTAGGTCACAAAATAAGTATTAAAACATTCAATAAATGGAAATAATATCAAGCATCTTCTCAGACCACAATGGAATAAAACCAGAAATCAATAGCAAACGGAATTTTGGAAACTTTACAAACACGTGGAAATAAAACAATATGCTTCTTAATTACCAAATGAAGAAATTAAGAATGAAATTGAAAAAATTCTTGAAACAAATGATAATGGAAGCACAACGTAGCAAAACCTATGAGATACAGCAAAGCAGCATAAAGAGGAAAATGTATAGCTATAAATGCCTACATAGAAAAGAAGAAAAACATCAAATAAATAACTTAAGCATGACTCTTAAATAACTAGAAGAGCTGGAGCAAACCAAACCTGAAATTATTAGAAGAAAATAAATATTAAATATTGGAGCAGAGACAAATGAATTTGAAGTGAACAAAACAATGCAAATGATCAATAAAACAAAAAGGTGATTTATTTCTATTTCTAGTTTTTTAACAGAGACAGGATTTTGACAGGTTGGCCAAGCTGGTTTCAAACTTCGCACCTCAAGTGACCTCCCAAAAAGTGCTAGGATTACAGGCATGAGCCACCATCCCTAGTCCCCAAAAGTTGATTTTTGAAAAGATAAACAAAATAGACAAACCTTTACCCAAACTAACTTAAAAAGGGGGAGAAGACAAAAATAAAATCATGGATAAAAAAAGAGACATTACAACTGACACTGCAGAAATTCAAAAGATCATTAGGGGCTAACTTGAGAAACTATGTGCCAATAAATTAGAAAATCCATAAAAAAGAATACATTTCTAGAAACATACAACCCACCAAGATTGAACCATGGAGAAATCCAAAACCTGAATAAACCAATAAAAGGTAACAAGATTGAAGTCATAAGAAAAAGTCTCCTAGTAAAGAAAAGCCAGGGGCACAATGGCTTCACTGTTGTATTCTACCAAACATTAAAAATAGAATTTATACCAATCCTACCCAAACTATCCTCAAAAATAGAGGAACAGGTAAAAATTTCAAACTAATTCTACAAAGCCAGTCTTACTTTGATACCAAAACCAAAGACACATTAAAAAAAAACTATAGGCCAATATCTCTGATGAATATTGACATCAAAATTCTCAACAGAATACTAGGAAATTAAATTCAACAATACAAATATCCTTCGTTATGACCAAGTGGGATTTATTTCTGGGATGCATGTGTGGTTCAACATACGTAAATCAATCAATGTGACACATCATATTAACAGAATGAAGGACAAAAACTATATGACAATCTCAATCAATGCTGAAAAAGTATTTGATATATTCCATCATCTCTTAATGATAAAATCACTACAAATGGGTATAGAAGGAACATTTTCAACATAATAAAAACTATATATGACAGACTCACAGTTAGTATCATACTAAATAGGGGAAAATGGCAGCACTTCCTCTAAGGTCTGAAATATGGCAAGGGTGCCCACTTTACCAGTGTCATGAAACATGGTAATGTAAGTCTTAGCTAGACCAATAGGACAACCAAAAGAAATAAAAAGGCATTCATATTAGAAAATAAGAAGTCAAATTGTATTTGTTTGCAGTTGATATGATCTTTTATTTGGAAATACCTAAAAACACCACACAAAGTTATTATTAATAGAACTGATAAACAAATTGAGTAAAGTTGATGGATACAGAATCTATATACAAAAATCAGTAGCATTAATATATACCAACAGTGTACAACCTGAAAAGAATTCAAAAAGTAATCTCATTACAGTAGCCTCAAATAAAATTACTTAATAAATTCTAGTTATATAACTAGAAATTAACTTATAAGAAGTTAAAGATCTCTACAATGACAATTATAAAACACTGATGCAAGAAATTGAAGAGGACAACAAAATGGAAAGATAATCCAGGAATTGAAATAATCAGTATTCTTGATATGTCCTTACTACCCAAAGCAATGTGTTGATTCAATGCAATTTTTATTAAAATACTGATGACATTGTTCAAAGAATTAGAAAAAAATTTTAAAGCTTATTTGAGCAAAAAGATGAACACTGGCAAGAATCATATTACCTGACTTCAAATTATACTACAGAGTCATAGTAGAGTATGGTGCTGGAATAAAAATAGACATATAGACCAATGGAACAGAATAGAGATCCCAGAATCAAATCCACACACCTGCAGTGAACTCATTTTCAACAAACTTGCCAAGAACATACACTAGGGAAATCATAGTCTTTTCAATAAATGGTCCAGAGAAAACTGGATATCCATATGCAGAAGAATGAAACTAGACCCTTATCTCTCACTGTATACAAAAATAAAATCAAAATGGAATCAAGTCTTAAATCTAAGCCCTCAAAATATGAAACTACTACAAGAAAACTTTGAGAAAAATATCCAGAACATTGAACTGGGCAAAAATTTCTTGCACAGACAACCAAAGCAAAAATAAGCAAATGAAATCACATCAAGTTAAAAATCTTCTGCACAGCAAAGGAAACAATCAAAAAAGTGAGAACACAACCCACAGAATGGAAGAATATTTGCAAACCACCCATCTGACAAGGGATTAATAACCAGAATATATTAGGAGCTCAAACAACTCTTTAGGAAAAAAATCTAATAATTCAATGTGAAAATGGGCAAAAAATCAGAATAAACATTTCTCAAAAGAAGACATACAAATGGCAAACAGGCATATGAAAAGGTGTTCAGTGTCACTGATAATGAGAGTAATGCAAATCAAAGCCAAAATGAGATATCACCTCATCCCAATTTAAATGACTTTTATTCAATAGGCAATAACAAATGCTGGTGAGAATGTGGAGGAAAAGGAATCCTCATACACTGTTGGTCAGAATATAAATTAGTACAACAGCTATGGAGAATAGTTTGGAGGCCTCAGAAAACCAAAAACTGAGCTACCATATGATCCAGCAATCCCACTGCTGGGTATATGCCAAAAAGAAAGGAAATCCGTATATTGAAGAGATATCTGCACATCCGTGTTTTTTTGCAGCACTATTTACAGTAACCAAGATTTGCAAGCAACCTAAGGGTCCACCAACAGATGAATAAATCAGAAAACAATGTGGCTCTTATACACAATGGAGTGTTATTCAGCCAGAGGAAAAAAATGAGATTCTGTCATTTGGAGCAACATGGATGGAACTGGAGGTCATTATGTTAAGTAAAATAAGGCAGGCTAAGAAAGACAAACATCAGATATTCTCACTTATTTGTGGGATCTTAGAAACAAAACAATTGAACTCATGAAGATAGAGAATAAAAGTATGGTTACCAGAGGCTGAGAAGGGTAGCGGAGGTATGTGGGGGGGTGGAGATGGTTTATGTGTACCAAGAAAAAAAAAAAAAATAGAAAGAATGAATAAGACCTACTATTTGACCACACAACAGGGTGACTATTATCAATAATAATTGTACATCTAAAAATGACTAAAAGCATGTATAATTGTATTGATTGTAACACAAAGGACAGATGCTTAATAGGATAGATACCACATTCTCCATGATGCGATTATTACAAATTTCATGCCTGTATCAAAATATGTCATGTAACCCATAAATATATACACCTACTATGTACCCACAAAAATTAAAAAGAAAAACAGAAAAAAAAAAAAACCCAAAACTGTAAACTCATACTGGGAGATGAGAGAAGTCACTACAGCTGAGAAATGATAAATGAGGTAGGGTTAACAGATAAATACTGGAGTGAAGAGAGCCTTGTGGATGAGCCTAAGGGCATGGATTAGGAAAAAATAAATAAAACTTTTCCAAGAGTCCACTGTGTGTGAGAGGCACTCAGACACAGCCAGTGTGGCTAACTGCAGAGTGAAGGTGAGAGATAAATGAAAGAGAAGGAAGGAATCAGGATATACAGAGACCTAAAGAATGTATTAAGAGATGTATTCTAATTTGTAACCTAATTTAGAATCTCTGTAGTGATTTAATTTTGGGGGTGTCACGTGATCAGATTTTTATTTTGCAAAGAACAATCTGCAAAAGTGAAGAAAAGAAGCCATGGTAACTTATTCTTGAATTGTGGTGGAAGATGAAAAAAGATAGATACATGATAGTTAGATGATAGATTGATAGAGTGATAGATGATAGATAGATAGATAGATAGATAGATAGATAGATAGATAGATACCTAGATAGATCGATCAATTTCATAACTATTTAGTAGGTATAGTCAAAAGGATTTGGTGTTACATAGGTGATATGAGGTGAGAGTGAAAATATCAGAGTTGACATTTACATTTCTGGTTTTCACACCTGGGTAAATGGAGTCAACATGAACAGAAAAAATGAACACTGGAAAAGAACAGGCACTGGGAAGAGGAGATCATATTTCGTCTTGGACATACTGAGTTTAAAGTACTTTTGATACTTGAGTAGGGCTCTGCAACAGACTGCCTGAATTGGAATTTAAGGGTAGCCGCTTGTGTAACCCAGGGAAGGTATTTATCACTGCTGTGCCTTAGGTTCTTGATCTGTAAAACATAAATAATGATTAATAGTAACTTCATATAACTATTGTAAGGAATAAATACAAAGTGCACAGAGGAGAGCTGGTACTTGTTATGTACTCAAAACATATTAGCTGTTTTTATTTCTGTTTACTATTGTTATCTAAGAGGAGATGTAAGTTAAGTAGTTGCATATAGCAAGGTTCAGCTGAGAAAAAGCATTGCAACTAGATATGTACTCTTATTTTATATTGTGAAAATTTCAAAATATTTACAAAAGTAGACAGAAAACTAGAACAAGCAACATGTATGCATGCTGCATCTTCAACAAAGATCAATTCATAATCAGTTTTATTTTATGTATATGCCCACATACTATATCTCTATCCAGAATCATTTTGAAGCTAATTCCAGATATCACATCATCTAGTCTATCAAGGTACTAGTATATATGATGATATGCTTTTGAGCTTTTGAGTGTCAGCTGCATACAGAAAGGCAATTGAAATCCAGGGAGTGGATATGATTGCTAGAAAGGCAAGTGTAGGGTGAGAAGACAAGAAAGCCTTGAGACATTCCAATGTTGGATGGCTGAACAGAAGAGAGTAGGACTACAAGGAAGCAGATAAACTGTTTATAAATATTTTATTGGCTGCGTATTTCCACAGACTGCTATCCTGATTACCCATTTTTGTACCCACACACTGTTGCACTGCATACACTCCCATGCAGAGGCATCCTATAGGTTATGCATGATTCTAGCTGATTAGCTGTAAATTCACAGCTTTTTTTGCTTATTACAGAAAAATCATACTACATTTCCCTGGTTAATTCAGCCTTCACTTCTTCTATATTTCATTCATTTTTCTCTCTCCTCACACTTCCAAAACTTCCCCCTCCTCCTCCAATTTCATGCTCAGATGATAACTTTTCATACCTCACTGGACAACTAGGTCAGTTAGAAGAAAACTTTCCTAGATGTGCTCCACCACATTCACCCAGCTGCTTATTGTCTTTGAAGAATGCAGTCCCAGGTATTAGGTTTTTGCCATTACTTTTAACGGCAAAAATAATGGCAAAAACAGCAATTACTTTTGCACCAACCTAATATCTCACCATTTGACTACTAGATGCCACATATTTCATTTCAGTGCATCATCAATATTTACCTCTCTACAGAATTATTCACATCAGCACAGGAACATTATTATTATTATTATTATTTTTTAGTTTCTTCCATTTAAATCCACAAACAGGCAAAAAAAAAAAAAAAAAAAAAAAAAAAAAAAAAAAAAAAAAAAAAAGCTTTTCCTGATCCTCTTGCAGTTACTGTCACATGTCCTTTTTATTCTTTGCAGGAAATCCTATTGTAAGAATATCTATATTCACCGTCTCCAATTCTTCACCTCCTATTGCTTCTTTTTTTTCTTTCTTTTCTTTTTTTATGTTTATTCTTTTAATTTTTTATTATACTTTAAGTTCTAGGGTACATGTGCACAACGTGCAGGTTTGTTACATATGTATACATGTGCCATGTTGGTGTGCTGCACCCATTAACTCGTCATTTACATTAGGTATATATCCTAATGCTATCCCTCCCCCTTCCCCCCACCCCACAACAGGACCCAGTGTGTGATGTTCCCCTTCCTGTGTCCAAGTGATCTCATTGTTCAATTCCCACCTATGAGTGAGAACATGCGGTATTTGGTTTTCTGCTCTTGCGATAGTTTGCTGAGAATGATGGTTTCCAGCTACATTCATGTCCCCACAAAGGACACGAACTCATCCTTTTTTATGGCTGCATAGTATTCCATGGTGTATATGTGCCACATTTTCTTAACCCAGTCTGTCACTGATGGACATTTAGGTTGATTCCAAGTCTTTGCTATTGTGAATAGTGCTGCAATAAACATATGTGTGCATGTGTCTTTATAGCAACATGATTTATAATCCTTTGGGTATATGCCCAGGAATGGGATGGCTGGGTCATCACTTGCCATCAGAGAAATGCAAATCAAGTCCACAATGAGATACCATCTCACACCAGTTAGAACGGCAATCATTAAAAAGTCAAGAAACAACAGGTGCTGGAGAGGCTGTAGAGAAATAGGAACACTTTTACACTGTTGGTGGGACTGTAAACTAGTTTAACCATTGTGGAAGACAGTGTGGCAATGCCTCAAGGATCTAGAACTAGATATACCATTTGACCTCCTATTGTTTCTTAAACCCCCTTCACTCAGGCCCTTGTCCCCAGCATTCCACTAAAACTGCTCTCACCAAAATCACCAGTGACCTCAACATTTCTAGAATCACTAATAGTTTCTCTACTTCACCTTACTTGACTCATCAGCAATATCTGACTCATTTGATCACTCCCTCCTTTTTAAATATACTGTCTTCACTTGTTCTCCAGGATGCTACACACTCTTCATTTTCATTTTATATCACTGAATGCTCTTTCTTGGTCTCTTTTTGGGAAGTTTTGCGTGTCTTCAGCCTTTTAATGTAACACTGCCTCAGGGCCCAGTCCTTGGTCTTTGATACTCAATTGCTTGGTGATCTCGTCCAGTCTCATGTATAAATCAGATGCTTCATAGGTGGCTTGAACCTAACAAGTTTTAGGAAAAAATCTTGGTTTCCACTCCCTAAATCTACTACTCTCATTGTCTTTTACGTCTCAAAAAAATGGCAGGTCCATTTTTCTAGCAGCTCAGGTTGCCACATGGAGGTTATTTTGACTCCTGTCTTCCATGCCGCACATTCAATCCATTAGTAAATTCTGCTGGCTCTACCTTCAATTATACCCAGAATCCTACCACTTCTCTCCATCTGAACTGTTACTGCCCTGCTCTGAGAAACCATTACCTTTCAGTTAATTCACTGGATTAGTTTTTAACTGGTTGCAGCAATATTAGAGTTAGGGAGGGGCATACCTCTTCTGGTCTTATGCCTGGGTTCCATGTTAGGATTAGTCGGTCTCTGTATGTGGGCTTGCATTTGAGTAAGAATAATCTATGAGGAACACTGAAATTAAGGTAGCCATTGTGCACTCGGGGTAGGGGTTGCTACTAAGCCAATAACAAAGAGGCAAACATCAAATCCTTGATTAATTCCGGCAGATAATTCCAACTGGTGGCATAAAGAGGATGAGTGAGAACTTATAATAAGTGGCAAGAACAAGGCCTGAGTGAAGGATGCCCTATTTGGGGGTAAGGAACATGTATGCTTGGGGAGAGCCCCACCCAGAGGAATTCCTATGCAGAAAAGAGTAAAAATCTGGGTTGGCATTTGCAGTGACTTATGAATAAGACAAGGCAGAAGTAAATAATATCCTGTGTATGACTGGAGGAGTGATAGAAATTCTTTAATGAGGCGAGAGCAGAGTCATTTAGGACCAGCTTTGGGGAGGGGATTCCTTTGAGATTGCATGCAATATTCTTTGCAACTGGCCTTTCGGGTCACACTTAGAGACCTGCCATTGAAATCCTGAGAGTTTCTTTAAACATATCCCAAGGAAGCACAAAGACTGAAGGAAAAAGCTCAGTGTATTTGAGACTAATTCATTTTCTTTATTTAGACTGTTGTCTCTTTATAGAATTACTAATGTGGCACTCTTTCCAGCAAAATTTGAGGGTATGAGAATTCTGATACCAAATTTTGCCCTTTAGATCAGGATGACTCCATAAGGCAAAGAGAATGGATCTAGATTCCAAGACATGTTTTTGCAGAGGTTAAGAGCTACCGTTAGATCCTGCACTGATTTTTTTTTTTCTAAACAGAGTTTATCATGACAGCTTTCTCCATTAAACTATGGCTGGAGGCACTGAACAATGCCTGCTGTGCTGGAATGTTCCAAGAGAGAGCCCACTGGGAGCACTAGCAATGAACAAGTAATAGTATTTGGGCCAATTCTGTTGCATTCTGTAGAAAATTACAAGGACAAAGTTGTCTTGTTGGCATTTTGAATGAGTGTAAGCAGTGATTCAAAGTATTTTCCTACAATTAATATTTGCAAAAACTTGTTAAAAATTTAACTATCTTCCTTAATAGCCAAACTAATTAAAAGTGAGCCTTTTCCTTCATATGATGAATTAGTCATCCAAGGTAAGATAATAATAATGTTGATGGCATTTACAGATAATTCTATTCTATCACCAGTGGGAAGAAGAAAAGCTAAATATCGATTCTTCAAAATGTGACAGAAGTAAACAACTTTTAGTCACAAATGTTAGCGTTCATATTTTTTATATTTCTAAAAATATTTCTCAAATTATATGAAATTTTCAGAGAATGTAATTTACTCTTCAACAAGTATATTTTATTTACACATTATACATATTTTTATTTTAGATTTTACTAAAATATGTTTTACTATACTATTTTAATAAAACCAATAAATTATTACGAATAAGGAAAGAGAGAAAGAAATATGAAACATGCACCAGTTAATGAAGTTTTATAGGCAATATGTTCCTTCTTGTGAAATTGGTTTTGTTGTAATATGATTTCTCATAATTAAAGTGTTAATTGTATTTGTAATAACTTTTTTGAGATAGTCATCATTAAACCCATTTTATAACTAGAAGAATTGAGTTATGAAAAATTTGATTTTTTCACAATGTCACAACAAAGTTAAAGTTGTAGCCTCAGGAATAGAACCTCAAGATGTTGATGTCTTGCTTCCATATAGCAACACACTACAGTATGTGTTTGTATGAATTTGTATTTGTGTCTTGGGGATTGTTTCCTAATATTGTAACTTTAACTAATTTTACCCTTTAGGAAGGAGAAAAATAATGTCTCACCTCTGTTTACATTCTGTGACCCAGTATGTGACTATAGGTATGATAAGAGTAGATATTCCCATATTAAGTTGGCAGAAGATCCTGGGAAATAATTGTTTCAAGAGTTTTTCCAAGGACAGGATCCAGCGCTTTCTCAAGGGTACAGTATGTCCAAATAACTCTCATTGTACTGATTATCTTAAGTTTTAGTCCCAGGGCGAATGTCCTAGCTGTGTCAATAAATTGCTCTGTAACTTTGAGTAACTCACTGAATCTCTATGGTTCCTTTTAGCACAAAAATCAGAGAATACTTAGATTCCATGCAATGGAAAGTGACATTACACAATGCTGGCTTGAATGTATACTGACAGTTAATCTGAATAATTAGTTTTATTTTAATTGTTCTGGGATCTTAACCCAATACACTTTCTTCCTCTGCCTTGCTGCTTCTCTTTACATAAATTTATTTAGATTACCTCAGGGTTCATGACCCATACAATCCTGATCAGTCTAGAAATATTTACTCCTATATTTTTTCAGCTGTGGCATTTACCTTTCTAGACACTTTGCATTTAGTAGTGGTTCCTCCTGTGGTTGATAATGTTATTGCCACATATAGTAGCATTGAGAGAATATTGGAAGGGAGCCCAGTGATTTAGTCCACTTGAATCCATTATCAAGGGTTTTTAGGGGTTATATAACCCAGTTCCTCCTAGTTATAGTCCCCTGTTACAAATTAACCATCTGGTTTGGTAGAAGCTGCCTTTTAACTGTTTTTCGTTTGGCCTTTGTGCCAAATGTTGGTTCCCATGGAAATGATTTAAAACATGCATTAAAATCTGGGAATGACTGTGTTTTCTTCATCTAAGGGCTTCCATTGTCTTTATAACATCAAAGTTTTTTCTTTTATTAATAGTTACATAATTGTCACCTGTTAAAGTCACTACCAGAATAGGTAGTGATGTAGGGGCATGAATCCACCATCATAATTTCTACCTTCCAGGATTATAAATGTATAATTATGGAGCAAACATATAGAACAAAATAGCTTGTCTGTTACAGTTAATGAGTAAAATATTTACCAACTGTACATAAAAACACAATATTTTATAAACAAGTTTTTTTAGGGGAAATTGTGAAGGACTAAAATCCCCTATACTCTTAGAAAAATTATTTGAGCAGAGCTGTCTAAGGTAAAATAAATTATTTTTCATTGACCAAACATCTGTTTTTCAAACTGTCATGCCCCTTAGCTTTCATATTAGCAGATGTTAGTGCTCTAGTACCCTTAACCTTCTCAGCAAGTAGCTTTTCTGGTAAAAAAAAAAAAAAAAAAAAAAAAAAAGTGTATGTGAAACCCTAATTTAGGTATCAGAATGTCCTCTACACTTGACATATGAATATATTTTCAAACTCAACTGTTGGAAGTCCTCTCGTAAGCTAGAGCAGCAGATCAATTCCACTATCACACCAGTATCCACTTTCAGGAAAGTTACTGGAATTAAAAAGCAAATGCTTAATAACTAATAAAGGTGTAAATGTAATTTATTTTGTATGCCGTCAGATGATCTGCAAATTAAGAGCAAAAGAGAAACAAATGAAAGAGTACAGGGGGATAAAAATGGTTTAATGTGGGACATAGACCTGTTTTAGTTAATATACACATGTGAGAGAGAGGACCTCATTTATCAAGACTTTGAGGGATATGAACTAGCCTATAAATATATTTTTCATAACAAATGAAATATGTTATTTAATAATGGTATTGATAGTAGTACTTTACTTTTACTGTGTTTGAGTTACTGTGGCGAGCACTAGCCATACATTAATTTATTTAATTCTAATAACACACCTTGAGGTAGATAATATCACTATCTCAATTTTACAGATGAAGAAACAGGAAGACAGAGTTTTGGTGTCTTGTCAAATATCCCTTGTCTAGGTATATGGTAGAAGTGATAAACCTGGAGTCTAGCATTTCTCTCATTTTGCTGACTCTCATAGAGCTAGCATCTCCATGTGTAGCCATTTTGAACAGAACCAGAACATTCTTCCTAACCTTCCTTAACAGCATCACCAAACATTATTTAACTTTTCTCTGATGGCTGAGAAATCACTTTTTCTGAGAGACCATCCAGACTAATCCAAACATTCCCTCTAATCCTTGTTTACCTTATTCATTACTGGGTGCCTAAATTCCACAAACATTTATCTCCACGTAGCTTTGTACATAATTTAATCTTACCGAATGCCCATGCTTCTCTGATCTTCCAAAATGTTCCACTGTGCAACTGAAACTCACAGTTCTCATTCAAATTTTCATGACAATTAATCTCTTTCTATATTTTCTTCATCTTCTTGGTCTAAATGAAAGCTGGCTTTCTACTGACAATGCAGACTCCTTGCATCCCCTCTCAACTGGTGAGTGATTTTTGCTTTCTTCTTGTCATTTCCTTTCATACTCTGTAGATTTTATCAGTTAGTGTTATGAACTGAATATTTGTGTCACCCAAAAATTCATTTGTTGAAGCCTTACTCCCTAATGTGATGAAATTTGGAGATGAGTCATTTGAAAAGAAATGTTCATTTTGATAAGGGTGGAGCCCGCATGATGGGCTTGGTGTCCATTAGTGTCCAAGAGGAAGAGGCTGTCATGGTGGTGTTTATCTATAGTCCCAGCTTCTGGAGAGTCTGAGAAGGGAGGATTGCTTGAGCCCAGGAGTCTGAGGCTATATTACACTATAATCACACTTGTGAATAGCCACTGTACTGGAATCTGGGCAGCATAGTGAGGCTGGTTCTATAAAGAAAATAAAATTAGAGGAATACACGCCAGATTTATTTCTGTTTCTTTTTTCATCATGTAGAAATACAGCAAAAAGGCAGTGACTGTTGAAAGTCAGGAAGAAGGGTCTCAAGGGGAATTAGAATCAGGCAACACCTTGATTTTGAACTTCTCAATCTCTAAAACTCTGAGAAATTAATGTCTGTTGTTTAAGCCATCCAGGCTATGGTATTTGGTTATGACAGTCTATCTTAGTCTGTTTGGGCTGCAGTGCCAATCCACCCATACTAGGTAATTTATCAGTAGTATAAATTTATTTTTCAAGTTCTGGAGGCTGGAAGTTCAAAGTCAAGGCAGTAGCAGTTTCAGTGTCTAATAAGGGCTTGATCTCTGCTTCCAAGGTGGCACCTTGAATGTTGTAGCCTCACATGGCTGATGCAATGGAGGACAAAAAGGGACCTAGCTAAGTCTCTCCAACCCTTTCGTAAGATTGCTAATCCCATTCACAAAGTCTCCTTCCTCATGACTTAATCACCTCCTAAAGGCCCCACCTTTTATTATCACATTGTCATTTAAATTCCAATATGTGAATTTTGTTGCAAAACGTACATTCAAACCATAAATCAAACTTGAGTTAAGATACCTGGATTTCTGATTTATTTTTATGTCTACCACACCTTCTGTCAACACTCTCAGTATAGATCGTACATCTTTGATATCTAGAGTATTTCCATGATATTTTATTCCACCTCACTCCAACTACCCACTACCATAGAAACACTCCAGATCTTATCATTAGAGATAACAGCTTCAAAGCCCAAAGTTCTATTTCAGGACCCCTCTTTCTGAACAATGCTACCATCTTTTTAGCTCACTTGTAGTACCTCCAACACCATTTATTTTAAACCAACACGACTTTTAATTGATTGATTATACCACATTTTGTTTCATTGCTCATTCTCAATCGTATGCCACAAGTTCCCTTCTTACCCAGTTTATATAATATGCTAATTCATTAAAATCACTCTATTACACATGCCCTTCACTCCCTTATACCTCTGTGCTCTGTCTTTCTTGCCAGTTTCCCACAAGCCATGAACCTACCCCTGAGCAGTTCAGTGTTACCAGAGGAAAGCACATAATTGGGCACTCGACATTGCCTGGGAATCCTGATGCCTTTCCCAATGTATTTATTCCCTTGCCCTTGAAGAAGAGCATTTTAAACTTTTCCCCTCTTATTAAAACTATCTTAGCTTCTTCCACTTTTACCTTTCAACTAAAGGTCTCACTTTTTATTTCACCAAGAAAGTAGAAACAATCAAAAAAGAAATAGCTCTCACATTCCCACCACCAAGCCTATCAACCTAACAACACCTGCATCCATATATACTACACTTCAAATTGTTATACCAGACACATATTCCAACTTGGGCCATGGATCCCCATCTTCTCTGCTATACTCAAAGACTTTGTTCCTACATTTCTTCCAACTTTCTCTACTTTATGATCAATTTCCTCATTCTTATTAGATAATTCCCATCAATAATACCACTTCCTATTGTAATTAGCTCCTATCTTGAAAAAAGTGAAAAGACAAAGCCCTCTGTTAGAACCCACATCCCTTTTATCCCTAGATGCAAGACACTCTTCCTCCTGATGTACCTACTTTCCCTCATAATCAAAACTCCTATGTCTTACCACCCACAGCTTCCAGGTGTTCTTCTTCACCACTCCCTTGAAACCACATCTCTCAAGATCACTAGTGACTTCCACCATTCCCAGTTTTTTCCACTTAAACGTTACTCATCTTTTCAGAAGCAGTTTACGACATTCATCACTCACTTATTCTTAAACTTTTTCTGTATTTTGGAGGCCCCACAATTGCCTTGCTTGCCTTTCAATTCACATGTTATTTCACTTTATTCTCTCTTGTTGTCTTTCCTTCTCTTTTTAATCTCTAAATAATGGAATATATTTCATGAACCATCCTGTTTTTCTTATTCCATATGTGTGTGTGTGTGTGTGTGTGTGTGTATATATATATATATATCCAATACCATAGTCATATACACACACACACACACACACACACACACATATATTCTTACTCATCCAATACCATGGTCACACATACGCTGTAAGAATGAATTCATTTTATGAATAGATCTCAAGTCCAGTGACTATTGACATCAAGATTCACAAATCTAACTGCATATGCAGTATCTCCACTTAGAAGTCTAGGAGACATTTGGCTTTTGATATGGTTTGGCTCTGTGTCCCCATCCAAATCTCATCTTGAATTGTAATCCCCACGTGTTGAGGAAGGGACCTGGTAGGAAACAATAGGATCATGGGGACGGTTTCCCCCATGTTGTTCTCATGACAGTGAGTGAGTTCTCATGAGATCTGATGGTTTTATACGTGGCAGTCTCCCCTGCACTCTCTCTTTCTCACCTTCCACCATATAAGATGTGCCTTGCTTCCCCTTCACTTTCTGCCATGACTGTAAGTTTCCTGAGGCCTCTCAGCCATGTGAAACTATGACTTAATTAAATATTCTCTCTTTATAAATTACCCAGTCTTGCCTAGTATCTTTATAGCAGTGTGAAAATAGAATAATACAGCCTCTGACATGTCCAAAAGAGACCTATATCTACACTCCAGTTTCAATCTCCCATCCCAGTATTTTCCATCTTTGTCCTTTTACCATTATACATGGACTTGATTTAAAAAAAAAAAAAAAAAAAAAAAAAAAGTTTTTAGGTTCAGGGGTACATGTGCAGTTTTTTATATAGGTAAGCTCATGTTATAGAGGTTTGTTGTACAGATTATTTCAGCACCCAGATACTAAGTCTAGTACCCAATAGTTACTTTTCTGCTTCTATCCCTCTTCCCACTCTCCCGCTAAGAACGTAACTAAGCATGGAGGTGAAAAATCTCTACAGTGAGAATTACAAAACATATGGAACCAAAAAAGACCGCCAATAGCCAAGATAATTCTAATCAAAAAAGTACAAAGCAGGAGTCATAACACTATCCGTCTTGAAGCTATACCTTAGGGCTTTAGTTTTTTCTAGTTCTGTGAAGAATGTCATTGGTAGTTTGATAAGAATAGTATTGAATCTGTAAATTGCTTTGGGCAGTAGAGCCATTTTAATGATATTGACTCTTCCTATCCAAGAACATGGAATATTGTTCTATTCGTTTGTGTAATCCCTGCTTTCTTTGAGCAGTGTTTTGTAATTCTCATCAAAGAGATTTTTTGCCTCCCTGGTTAGCTGTATTCTTAGGTATTTTATTCTTTTTGTGAACTTTGTGTCTGGAATTGCATTCCTGATTTGGCTCTCAGCTTGGCTGTTTTTGGTGTATAGGGATGCTAGTGATTTCTGTATGCTGAATTTGTATCCTGAAATGTTTAAGGTTGTTTATCAACTAAAGGAGCTTTTGGCTGAGATATGAAGATATCTAGATATAGAATCATGTAATCTGCAAGCAGGGATAATTTGACTTGCTCTCTTCTTTTTTGGATGACCTTTATTTCTTTATCTTGCCTGATTGCTCTAGCCAGGAGTGCCAACACTATGTTGAATAGGAGTGGTGAGAGAGGGCATTCTTGTATTGTGTCAGTTTTAAAGGGGAATGCTTCCAGTTTTTTCCCACTCAGTATGATGTTGGTTGTGAGTTTGTCATAGGTGGTTCTTGTTATTTGAGGTATCTTCCTTCAATACTTAGTTTGTTGAGTTTTCAAAAAAATATGTAAAATTTTATTGAAAGCCTTTTCTGCATCTATTGAGATGATCTTGTAGTTTTAATCTTTAGTTCTGTTTATGTGATGAATCACACTTATTGATTTGTGTATGTTGAACCAACCTCGAATCTCAGGGACGAAGCATTCTTGTTTGTGATAAATTAGCTTTTTGATGTGCTGTTGGATTTGATTTGCTAGCATTTGTCGAGGATTTTAGTATTGATGTTCATCAAAGATATTTCCCTGACATTTTCTTTTTCATTGTGTCTATGCCAAATTTTGGAGTCAGGATGATGCTTGTCTTATAGAATGAAATGTGGAGGAGTCCATCCTCATCAATATTTTGGAATAGTTTTGGTAAAAATTGTAAGAGCTCTTCTTTGTGTATCTGGTAGAATTCAGCTGTGAATCCATCTAGCCCTGTGCTTTTTATTTTTTATTTATTGGTTTGTAGGCTATTTATTACTGATTCAATTTCAGTTTGTTATTGGTCTGTTCAGGGATTCAAATTCTTCCTAGTTCAGTCTTAGAAAGATGTATTTGACAAGGGATTTATCCACCTCTTCTGGATTTTGTAGTCTGTGTGCATACAGGTGTTTATAATAGCCTCTGATGGTTATTTTATTTATTTAAGGTCAGTGGTTATATCTCCAGTGTCGTTTCAAATTGTGATTATTTGAGTTTTCTCTGTTTTTTCTTTATTAGTCTAGCTAGTCATCTATCTATTTTTTTTTAAGAAGAAGCATCTATTGGCTTTGTTGATCTTTTGTTTTATATACTTTATGTTCTAGGGTACATGTGCACAAAGTGCAGGTTTGATACATATGTATACATGTGCCATGTTGGTGTGCTGTACCCATTAACTCATCATTTACATTAGGTATATCTCCTAATGCTATCCCTTCCCCCTCCCCCCACCCCACAACAGGCCCTAGTGTGTGGTGTTCCCCTTCCTGTGTCCAAGTGATCTCATTGTTCAATTCCCACCTATGACTGAGAACATGTGGTGTTTGGTTTTCTGTTCTTGGATTAGTTTGCTGAGAATGATGGTTTCCAGCTGCATCCATGTCCTACAAAGGACATGAACTCATCCTTTTATATGGCTGCATAGTATTCCATGGTGTATATGTGTGACATTTTCTTAATCCAGTCTGTCATTGATGGACATTTGGATTGGTTCCAAGTCTTTGCTGTTGTGAATAGTGCCACAATAAACATATGTGTGCATGTGTCTTTATAGCAACATGATTTATAATCCTTTAGGTATATGCCCAGTAATGGGATGACTGGGTCAAACGATAATTCTAGTTCTAGATCCTTGAGGAATCACCACACTGTCTTCCACAATGGTTCAATTAGTTTACAGTCCCACCAACAGTGTAAAAGTGTTCCTGTTTCTCCACATCCTCTCCAGCACCTGTTGTTTCCTGACTTTTTAATGATCGCCATTCTAACTGGTGTGAGATGGTATCTCATTGTGGTTTTGATTTGCATTTCTCTTATGGCGAGTAATGATGAGCATTTTCTCATGTGTCTATTGGCTGCATAAATGTCTTCTTTTGAGAAGTGTCTGTTCATATCCTTTGCCCACTTTTTGATGGGGTTGTTTTTTCTTGTAAATTTGTTTGAGTTCTTTGTAGGTTCTGGATATTAGCCCTTTGTCAGATGAGTAGATTGCAAAAATTTTCTCCCATTCTGTAGGTTGCCTGTTCACTCTGATGGCAGTTTCTTTTGCTGTGCAGAAGCTCTTTAGTTTAATTAGATCCCGTTTGTCAATTTTGGCTTTTGTTGCCATTGCTTTTGGTGTTTTAGACATGAAGTCCTTGCCCATGCCTATGTCCTGAATGGTATTGCCTAGGTTTTCTTCTAGGATTTTATGGTTTTAGATCTAACATTTAAGTCTCTAATCCATCTTGAATTAATTTTTGTATAAGTTGTAAGGAAGGGATCCAGTTTTAGTTTTCTACATATTTCTAGCCAGTTTTCCCAGCACCATATATTAAATAGGGAATCCTTTCCCCATTTCTTGTTTTTGTCAAGTTTGTCAAAGATCAGATGCTTGTAGATGTGTGGTATTATTTCTGAGGGCTCTGTTCTGTTCCATTGGTCTATATCTCTGTTTTGGTACCAGTACCATGCTGTTTTGGTTGCTGTAGCCTTGTAGTATAGTTTGAAGTCAGGTAGCATGATGCCTCCAGCTTTGTTCTTTTGGCTTAGGATTGTTTTGGCAATGCGGGCTCTTTTTTGGTTCCATATAAACTTTAAAGTAGTTTTTTCCAATTCTGTGAAGAAAGTCATTGGTAGCTTAATGGGGACGGCATTGAATATCTCAATAAATTCGGTATTGATGGAATGTATCTCAAAATAATAAAAGCTATTTATAACAAACCCACAGCCAATATCATACTGAATGGGCAAAAACTGGAAGCATTCCCCTTGAAAACTGGCACAAGACAGGGATACCCTCTCTCACCACTCCTATTCAACATAGTGTTGGAAGTTCTGGTCAGGGCAATCAGGCAAGAGAAAGAAATAAAGGGTATTCAATTAGGAAAAGAGGAAGTCAAATTGTCCCGGTTTGCAGATGACATGATTGTATATTTAGAAAACCCCATTGTCTCAGCCCAAAATCTCCTTAAGCAGATAAGCAACTTCAGCAAAGTCTCAGGATACAAAAATTAATGTGCAAAAATCACCAGCATTCTTATATACACCAATAACAGACAAACAGAGAGCCAAATCATGAGTGAACTCCCATTCACAATTGCTTCAAAGAGAAATGCCTAGGAATCCAACTTACAAGGGATGTGAAGGACCTCTTCAAGGAAAACTACAAACCAATGCTCAGTGAAATAAAAGAGGACACAAACAAATGGAAGAACATTCCATGCTCATGGACAGGAAGAATCAATATCGTGAAAATGGCCATACTGCGCAAGGTAATTTGTTGATCTTTTGAATGGTTTTTCATGTCTTAATCTTCTTCAGCTCAGCTCTGATGTTGGTTATTTCTTGTCTTCTGCTAGCTTTGGTGTTGGTTTGCTCTTGGTTCTCTTGTTCTTATAGTTGTGATGCTAGGTTGTTAATTTGAGATCTTTAACTTTTTGGTGTGGGCATTTAGTGCTATAAATCTATCTCTTAACACTGCCTCAGGTGTGTCCCAGAGATTCTGGTCCATTGTATCTTTGTTCTCATTTGTTTCAAAGAAGTTCTTGATTTCTGCCTTAATTTTATTATTTACCCAAAAGTCATTCAGGAGCAGGTTGTTTAGTTTCCATGTAATGGTATGGTTTCAAGTAGTTTTCTTAATTTTGAATTCTATTTATATTGTGTTGTGATCTGAGAGAGTGGTTGGTATGATTTCGGTTCTTGTGCATTTGCTGAGGATTGTTTACGCTTGATTGTGAGGTCAATTTTAGAGTTTGTGCATGTGCACAAGAGAACAATGTATATTCTGTTTAGGGTTGGAGGGTTCTGTAGATGTCTACCAGGTTCATTTGGTCCAGTTTTTAGTTCAGGTACTGAATAGCTTGTTAATTTTCTGCCTCGATGATCTGACTAGTACTTTCAGTGGGGTGTTGAAGTCTCTCACTATTATTTTGTGGGAGTGTAAGTCTCTTTGAATATCTCTAAGAACTTGCTTTATGAATCTGGTTGCTCCTTTGTTAGGTGCATATATGTTTAGGATGGTTAGGTGTTCTTGAATTAAACCCTTTACCATTATGTAATACTGTGCTTTGTCCTTTTGAGTCTTTTCTTGTTTTAATGTCCATTTTGTCTAAAATTAGGATTGCAACCCCTGCTTTTTTCTGTTTTTTTTTTTTTTTATTATTATTTGCTTGGTAGATTTTTCTTCAACCCTTTATTTTGAGCCTATGAGTGTCATTGCATATGAGATGGGTCTGTTGCAACAGCATACCAATGGGTCATGCATCTTTATCCAGCTTGCCACCCTGTGACTTTTAATTGGTGCATTTAGCCCATGTGCATTCAGGTTAATATTAATATGTGCGGGTTTTATCCTGTCATAGTATCTTAAGGTAGTTATTATACAGACTTATTTATGTCATTTCTTTATAAGTGTCTCAGGTCTGTGTACTTAAGTGTGTTTTTTTGTTTTGTTTTGTTTTTGTTTTTTTTTGAGAGAGAGAGTCTCGCTCTGTCGTCCAGCCTGGAGTGCAGTGGCACAATCTCGGCTCACTGCAACCTCTGCCTCCCAGGTTTAAGCGATCCTTCTGCCTCAGCCTCCTGTAGTGGGACTACAGGTGCATATCACCATGCCCAGCTAATTTTTGTATTTTTAGTACAGACGGTGTTTCACCATGTTGGCCAGGATGGTCTTGAACTCTTGACCTCGGGATCCACCCCTTGGCCTTCCAAAGTGCTGGGATTACAGGCATAAGCCACCGCACACGGCCTTAAGTGTGTTTTTATAGTGGCTGATAATAGTCTTCCATTTCCATATTTAGTGCTCTTTTCAGAAACTCTTGTAAGAAAGGTTTGGTGGTAACTCAATCAGCATTTGCTTTTCTGAAAAGGATCTTATTTCTCCTTTACTTGTGAAGCTCAGTTTGGCTGGAAATAAAATTCTGTGTTGGAATTTCTTTTCTTTAAGAATGTTGAGGCCAGGCGCGGTGGCTCAAGCCTGTAATCCCAGCACTTTGGAAGGCCGAGACGGGCGGATCACAAGGTCAGGAGATCGAGACCATCCTGGCGAACACAGTGAAACCCCGTCTCTACTAAAAATACAAAAAAACTAGCCGGGCAAGGTGGCGGGCGCCTGTAGTCCCAGCTACTTGGGAGGCTGAGGCAGGAGAATGGCGGGAACCCGGGAGGCGGAGCTTGCAGTGAGCTGAGATCCGGCCACTGCACTCCAACCTGGGCGACAGAGCGAGACTCCGCCTCAAAAAAAAAAAAAAAAAAAAAATGTTGAAAATAGGCTCCCAATCCCTTCTGGTTTGTAGGGTTTCTGCTGAGAGGTCCACTGTTAGTCTGATGGGCATCCCTTTGTAGGTGACCTGTCCTTTGTCTTAGCTGCCTTAATATTTTGTCTTTTATTTTGACCTTGGAGAATCTGATGATTATGTGTCTTGGAGATGTTCTTCTTGTGAAGTATTTTGTAGGGGTTCTTTGCATTTCCTGGATTTGAATGTTGGCCTGTCTTGCTAGGTTGGGGAAGTTCTCATGGATGGTATCCTGAAATACGTTTTCCAAGTTGGTTCCATTTTCCTCATCTCTTTCAGGCATACCAATAGCCATAGATTGGGTCTCTTTTCATAATCCCATCATTTTTTAAGGTTTTGTTTGTTGCTTTTTATTTTTTGTTTTTATTCTTGTTTGTCACACTTATTTCAGAAAGCCAGTCTTCAAATTTTGAGATGATTTCCTCAGCTTGGTCTATTCTGTGGTTAATGCTTGCAATTGCGTTATGAAATTCTCGTAGTGTGTTTTTCAGCTCTATAAAGTCAATTATTTTCTTTTTTATACTGGCTTTTTTGTCTGTCAGCTCTTGTATTATTTTATTTTGATTTTTAGCTTCCTTAGATTTGTTTTACAATGTTCTACTGAATCTCAATGATCTTTGTTCATATCAATATTCTGAATTCTATTTCTATCATTTCAGCCATCTCATTGTGGTTAAGGCCCATTGCTGGGGAACCAATGTGGTAACATTGAGGTAAGAAGACGTTCTGTCTTTTTGAGTTGTTAGAGTTCTTGCAATGGTTCTTTCTCATCTGTGTGGGCTAACATTTCTTCAGTCCTTGAAGTTGCTGTCCTTTGGATGTTCTTTTTTTTTTTTCTTTTATCCTAATTGGTAAACTTGAGGGTTTGATGGTGGTATCAAGTGAGTTCAGCTGATGATTTTGTTTCTGGTAGATTTTAGGGGGGCATGGCTCCACTCAGGACTCCTGAACTGTGTGCTCTAACTCTGGGGGACTGGCATTGGGCCCCCGCTTTGTTCTTTGGCTCCTCAAGGTGAGGAAACCTCTGAACTTGGGGACCGAGGTACTCCCAGACTGCTTGTCACAACATTCTAATGATTGGTGTCAGCCAAATCACTTCATAGGGTGGTATCAGTGGGATCTGTTCTCATTTGCTTGTGCCAGCAGCAGTGGTGGCAGCAGCATGGCAGGGTGCATGCTCTTCAGCTACAACAGGGCCCTAGTGGGTGCTGTGCTGGGGTGCCAGCCTCTGTGGGGGTGTTTGGAGTAGGGGCAGTGGCAGTGGCAGCTTGGCTTGGGGGAACGGAGGACCCCCACTTACAACTGTTCATGTGTTCATATTGGTGGTGGTGTTAGCATGGGGCCAGGGCATTGGTGGGCACAGGACTGTATGCACCCTCTGTGCACATTCACTCTTATAGCATTGGCTGTTCAAGGCAGGGATGAGTTTGCTGTTCTTCCTGTAGCAGTGTCAACACAGAGGTGGGGTGCTCATGGGGTCAGGACTGGCAGTCTCTGTACTCACCAAAGTGCCAATGATAATTGCAGCGTAACAAGGGGAGGGTGGGTGGGGTTCAGCCACACCACCAGCAGTGGCATAGAAGGATGTATGTACACACCTGCAATTGCAGGGAAATGAAGGCAAGGTCC
Source organism: Rhinopithecus roxellana (assembly GCF_007565055.1). Classification (NCBI taxonomy): domain Eukaryota; kingdom Metazoa; phylum Chordata; class Mammalia; order Primates; family Cercopithecidae; genus Rhinopithecus; species Rhinopithecus roxellana. Next base: position 117,367,309 of record NC_044555.1, on the reverse strand, counting down.
ACCTACACATTCACATGCCAGTGATGTGATATGGGAGATGGCTATGGGTGAGTGTGTGCTGGCAAAGTGGCATGGGGCAGGCTGCAGTGGGGAGTGGGTCCAGGAAAGCTTGTGCATGTCCATGGGGGCTGCTTTTCTGGAGCACTCTGCCAGTCAGGTGTGGTCTGCCAGCATAGGAGCCATGATGGAGGCCTCCGGCAGGTACCTGGGGGCTGCACTGCAAGTAGGCATGGCCAGGCTGCAGCCCCAGGAGGGGCCAGCAGACTGAGGGATGCTCTGGTTGAAGTGGCCCCATCTCATGAGCAAGACTACCCTGCAGAATTCAGGTCCAACAGTTCCCCTAAGACTAAGGTCTCCTATGAGAGCAAGTTGAGCCTAGGGATATGGGTATCCCTCGTCGTGCGGTACTACAAATCCTTTTACACCAAACCCTTTGGTCTCCTCAGTGACTTGAGCTCTGCCCCTACCACTTCTCTAAGCAGCTCTTCCTGCCAATTCAAGTGTCTGTGGTGGTTAAGGGGTCTCTGCCTGAAGGGATTCCAGAGGCCTGTGGCAAGAGCAGGTTGCTCCTTGCCTGTTCAACTCACCTCTTCTGCAGGAGTCACTGGGGGTCGGGAATGAGTCCTTGTTCATGGTAGTTCCAGTTCATGTTCCTCTCCCTCTATGTCTTCCCTCCATCTGCTCTCATTGCCTTCCTTCTGAAGATCTGATAGGAGTTTGCCGGTCTTCCTGATGTCCCAGTCCCTCGGTGGGAGATGTTCCTCTTGGTTGTGTCTAGCTGGCCATACTGGGGAGACCAGATCTTTATTTGAGTCTGTCTCACAGGGTTCATATTGTGAAAATTCTGTTGACTCTACCTTCAATATTTCTTCCAAGTTTGGCATCCTCATAAAGTCTCTACAACCTAACAGCCAAAAGGATCTTGTTAAAAGTTGAGGTAGATCTTAATAAAAGCCAAATTCCAAGTAAGACCCTATAATTCTGTACATTTTCTGACCTCATGTTTTATCTACTGAACAGCTCCCCTGCCACTCTCTTAGCTTTTTATATTGGACATCCTGGTGTTTCTTAGAAAACTGGACAAATTTCTACCTCAGAGACTTTGCACTTACTATTTCCTCTGCTGGGAAGGCTCTTCTTTCAGATATCTTTATAAATCATTCCTTTATCTCTTTCAAGTCTCTGGTCAAATATTACATTCTCAGAGAAGACTCCTCCCACTATACCTTCTAGGAAAACACTTACTCTCTAGTTAAAAATTCCTTATCCACCCTCTTTTTGTTCTTCCTAACACTTATCTATATAAGAAATTTTATTTTATAAATGTATGTTTATTCTATTTTTGTTTTGTACGCTACAATTTAAGCCCAAATAAGACAGATAATTTATCTGTCTTGTCTATTCTTGTATGTCCAAGAACTCAGTGTTTTTCACACAGAAGTTGTTCAATAAATCTTTGTTGAATAAGGTGTTATCTTGTTCTTGTGTTCTGTTCAGACGCACCTTTCCTGAGGAGAACTGAATAGCAACGTGACAATGCAATCATCCTTGAAAGTTTATCGTACAGCTAGCCATTGATCAGGCACTCCTAAAAGATTAAATAACCCTTTGTACCTATGGACAGATTTTGGAAGAAAGAAAATGTCCCAGATACCTCAAATATGCCCACTATTTTTTCATGGCTTGAACATTTTTACAATGAAAACAGATTTTTATTCAAATTCAACTAATTCAGTGAAAATTTTAGGCACTTTTGTGTACCTAACCCGATTTGAAAATCAAATTAATGCTATCCATAAGATAGTATTTTTACTTTACAGATGAGAAAACTGGAACTCTGTGATGTCACAACTTACTTAAATTTCATATCTTAAGTGGTATAACCAGAATTTAAATTCGCATCCCACATACTTTCATACTTTCGACTAGGTCAGGGTGGAGTTATTTATTTGTTATGTTTTGTTTCTTTTGTTTGCTGTTTATGTACTGGAGATAAGCAAAAACTAGAAGAGTTAATACATTGGTCTAAATGAGTATCAAAATATTTGATACCAGAATTGATTACTGCTAAGGTGCGAAGGAGTTTAATAACAGGATGGCACAAAGAACAGACAGCCATAGAAGAGTGAAAAAGCTACAGCAAAATTTACTCACTTCTTAAATATAATAAAATGTGTGTGTGTGTGTGTGTGTGTCTGTGTGTTTAGTATGGACTAGCATACTATAACTTTATGCAAAGATATAACTGAACATAAAATTATTTTATGAAATTATGATGATTAATATGACTATCAATGAATATCAGCAACATAATAATACCCTCAGAATGTTTGAATTTCATTGGACTAATTGTTCATATGTTAAGTAGCCTCAAGTAAACTGGTTTTCAGTTCTTGCATTTTAATTTAAAAATTTTTTTTTGTAAGAATCTTCACTCCTCTCTTTCTAGCTCATCTATTTAAATAATTTGTTATAGGTTTCATCATACTTAGAAAGAAAGATATAAATGCATGCATGTGTACATTCGTGGTGTACATATGGGACATGTACACTATGGAACAAATGGGACATGTTGTATGTATTAGTTTGCAACTTGCCTGTTGCCTTTAATATATCAAAGTTATAGTTCTATGCTAAGTACATGTAGTTATAACTTGTGTTTCTTTGTCTTAAACATTACATGGTTATAATGTGGCTGTATAATATTTTATCTTCTTTTTATTAACATTATTTTCTTTGTGTTTTTACTTTCTTTTTCTTTTCTATTGCAAACAGTACTGTGGTGAATATCATAATAGTATTTTTAAGCAATCACACTTTATTTTATTTTATTTTATTTTATTTTTTTATTTTTATTTTTTGAGATGGAGTCTCACTCTGTCACCCAGTCTGGAGTGCAGTGGCGCGATCTCAGCTCACTGCAATCTCCGCCTCCCGGGGTCACGCCATTCTCCTGCCTCAGCCTCCTGGTAGCTGGGACTACAGGCGCCGCCACCACACCCAGCTAATTTGTTTGTATTTTTAGTAGAGACGGGGTTTCACCATGTTAGCCAGAATGGCCTCGATCTCCTGACCTCATGATCCACCCGCCTCGGCCTCCCAAAGTGCTGGGATTACAGGCGTGAGCCACCACCACCCAGCCTGTATCTGGATATCTAAATCTCTTGCTAGACTTCAGAAGTTTTCAGCTATTATTTTGTGAAATAGATTTACTAGACTTTTTCTTTTCTCCTGATCTCCTTGGCAACCAAAATTTGAATATTTTGTCACTTTATGGTGTCCCATAAGTTATATAGGCTTCGTTAATTCTTTTTTGTTCATTTTTGTTTATTTTTGTCTTAATGGATTATTTCAAAAACACCTGTAGTCATGTTCTGGAATTATTTATTCTGCTTGTTCTTGTTTACTCTTGAAGATTTTGCATGTATTTTATAATTTACTTAGTAAGTTGTTTTATTCCAGAATTTCTGCTTGTGCTTTATTTGTAATATTTATCTCCTTGGTAAATTTCTCATTCATGTTCTAAATTATTTCTCTATTTTTTTTCTGTTGTTTGTTCTGCATTCTCTTGCATCTCACAGACTTTCTCTAATATCATTAATTTTAATTATTTTGCTAAGATTTTATAACGTTTTTATTGGAATCTGTTGCTAGAGAATTGTGTTTCTTTGGAGGTATCATGTTTCTTTGCTTTTTCAGAATTCTTGTGTCCTTATGTTGATATCTGCATATCTGATATAACATGTCTGATATGCCAGTTTTTTTGAATTTGCTTCTGTAGGAGAGGATATTTTCCTGAATATGCATCTATTATGTTGGTTAGTGTATCCTTTTATTCTGGGCACATGCAGTAGTGTAGCTTCTGTATGATTGTTTTTTACTGTAACAGCATCAGAGGTGTCTGATTTTTTCAGTAGCTTGGATGCAATTGTTATTGGTGGCTACGCTGAAGTTTTGCCAGGAATAAAGATGCCACATGGGCTTGTCCTTGGGCCCCAGGACAGCCAGTAACTGAGTTTATGCTAGTGAGTCCAATTTGGCCAATTACTGGGTTTCCAATCCACTTGTTTGTATCTCATTACTGGCAGCAGTAAACTGTGTGGGTAGGTAGATTATTGGACCCCTGGAAAGCAGGCATGTTGTAAATGATGGCCGTAGCAATAATGGATGACCCTCTGGCTTCCATGTGTTCTGTACTGCTGCTGGCAGTGTCTGAGACAGAGTGGGTGGCTGTCCCAGTCCCCAGGCCTGCAGGTGGCTTATGTGGGTAGGAGCCAGCTGTCAAGTTAGTGACAAGAGGGCAGGCCTGATTATAGGTCCTTAGGAGGAGTGCTCATGTGCTCATGATAGATTTGGCTGGTTGGTACTCAGGACTTCTGGAAAACGTGCTTGTGCATTGGGACAATGAAGTTGGGCTGGATTGGCTAGTCAACAGGCCCCCTAGTGGTGGTTCTAGCTGTGGTAGGCAGTGGCAGGGTGATCCCCAGGCCTTGGGTCAAATGCTCAGATGTGGGCATCAGTGGCTGTACTGCAGCCCTGCTATTGAGGATGGTGGAGTTGCTTTTATTTTCAGTAACTTTAAGCAGGTGTCTGGGGAATATGTGCCTTGCTCACACTCGAGCTCTGGCAGTAACAGGCTGCATTGATGGTGCTGCAGGCAAGGGAGTTTGTCCTCAGGGTTCTTGAAAGGGCATGGTACTGCTGCTCGGGCAGTGTGGTTGTTGCTAATGACTGATGTTTCAGCCCTGGCAGTAGCAGCCAGCTTCAGCAATGTCTTCAGTTGAGGGATGTCATTGTGGCCCTAAGGATGTGGAGATGCAGGTACTGTTGAGCCCTCAGGAAAGATGCAGTGTTATGCCCAGACCCTTTATTCCCCGAAGAAGTCCACCAGAATCCAGAGTCAAAGCCAAGCGGCAAGGATCTTTAATGCAAGTTTGAACTTGGTCCCTCTGTTTTACAACATACAAGAGGGCCCCGAATGATGCATGTGGCCGCTCTTTATAGCCCGATGCATACAGGATATGCAAGGTTACAGAGGTACAAAGGAATTCTTTTGGTTGCAGCATTACAACTGGTAATTAGTTAATACAATTAACAGTTTTCCATTTGTTCCCGTGCTTTTAGTAAAACTACAAACGGTTGTGATCTTATCAGGGGCTCTCTAGATGGTGTTTCTGAGATGTGTGTGTGGGGGGGGGGTGTATTGGGCTCAGGAAGTTGGGACAAAATAGAGGATTGTGTTCGTACTGGGACCAGGACTAAGATATGTGGCAGACACTGGTAATTAGAGCAGGACAGAGACTTTCACAACGTTTGTCCTTACAATGTCTGGAGTCTATAGATAACCTAATTAACCTAATCGGTTAGGTCCGGGGTCGATCTTTAACTAGGCTGAGGGCGCCGCCCGGGCTGTGAGGGCGCCGCCCGGGCTGTGAGCCTGTGGACTTCATTTCTGCCTTTTAGTTTTTTCCAGTTCATCTCTTTCAGCAGCCTGGTGAAGGCTGAGTTCTCAATATAGCATCATGCAGTCACTGTTTGGGATGCAGAGGCTGCGTGGGAACCAGCATAAGCTTCCTCTCTGGAGCAATGCTTTCTCAAGGTCTCCATGAAGCTCCCTATGTTAGTCTCAGTGCCTTTAAAGGTTAAGGGACTCCCATGCTAGACTGCAGAAGTCTGCAGTGAAAATATAGAGCACTGGGTGTCTCTTACTTACACTGGGGGAACCTCTCCAGGATCCCAGTCAATCCTAGCTGAGCAGACTGCCTTGAATCTCTCTCCTTTGCTTTAGGCATTTGCAGCCACTTCTTTGTAGAATTCCAGTGTTCTCTCTTAAGTGATCTGCTCAAAGTGTAATTATCTACTCATTATTTTTGTTTTCTTTGTGGAGGTGGGGAGTACAAAGTGCTTCTAGTCAGCCATCTTGAAGTCTGTCTATATTTTCACATTTAAGAGTTGCTAAAAGATTGCCCTTCATTTTTTTAACCAATTTACAATCACACAATGATGAATACATTTTATTTATTATACTTCCATACAAATTGGGTATTCTAAAACTTTCAAAAAAATTTGTCAGGTGGAAAACCATCTCATTTTATTAATGTTTTTCTTTAACTATTAGTGAGGTTTATTAGCAATTTATATTTCTTCTGTAAATTTCCAGTGTATCACTCAGGGTCATGGCCAGAAACATATGACATACCTGTGTCTATATGGCACATATGTGTCAAATTTAAAAGAGTTAAATAAAAGTGGCATTTTATAAAGGCAAGTGCATTGTTTTAGGCAATGCCTATAAAACTTTTGGACTCTAGAACTCTTTATACTCTTAAAATATTTTAAGGGCCTCAATGAACTTTTAGTTATGTGGATTATCTATCAATATTTAATATATTAGATAACATTGAGTATTTTAATATCTATTTTATCTAAAACATGAATAAACTCATATGCTAACGTAAAAGCATAATTTATGACAAATAACTCTTTTTTCCCAAAATAAAATTAGTGGGAACAGTTGCATTATTTTACACTTTTGCAAATCTCTTTAATGTCTGGCTTAATATAATATAGCTCTCTATTTACTTGTATATTTAATCTATTGTGGAAAGAGTAACACTTTAACATCATCATGACATCATCTTGAATGTAATTTTGATTTCCTATTGAGAGAAGTTAGCTAACTCGCCTTAGGTAGACAGCAAGGGAAAGGTTTCCAGAGAGCCCCCAACCCAGGGGTCAGTTCCTCATTCCTACATAACATAAAAAACAGCCTGGGAAAACAATCAAGCTGTGGGTACTGATAAGGGAACTAATACATGGGGTTGTGCCTGGAGACATGCCTATGGCTGCGCAGATAAGAGAACCTACAACCCACTGAGATAAAAAACTTGCACAAACCTCTGACTCACTCAGATAAGGGAAAAGACCCAACATAGCAATGCCTTTGTCCTTTGTATAATCAGTGGGCTCCCAAGAAAAAGTTTCTTCTCCTTTTGTGGGCATGAACATGGTGGGCTCAAGTGGGTTCTGGTGGACACTTTCCTTCTTTGTTTGGACTGTGAGCCTGGCCTCTATGAGTCATTACTTCAGCTCTTGATTGGTCCTGGGCAAAGGTCCCTGGCCGAGTTTCAACTTCAGCTCCTGATTGGTCCTAGACCAAAATCTCCAACCAAGCTGAATCACACTGTCTCCAAGACAGCCCACAAACTAAGTACATTCGTTTCCCTTTCCAGTGCATAAAAACCTCAGACCCCAGCCTCATAGTAGGCAACACATTCAGGCCCCCGTCTCCACTGCAGAGAGCTTTCTTCTTTCAGTTATTAAACTTTTGATCCAACCTCACCCTTGTGTCTGCACTCCTTAATTCTCTTGGACGTGAGACAAATAACTCCTGGTACTATCTCAGACAATAAGAGACTACTATAGTGTAGTTCATTGGTGAGACTACCACAATGTTGCCAACAAAAGAGTCATAGGATCCTAAGTTGTCACATTTCAGGGACCACTGGTTTAAGGAAACCAATGAGTGATAATGCAGTACTCCAAGGGTAATAACAATGGGGAGTTCTTTAACATCACTAGACCTGAAGAAGCAAGAAGTGGCCTTGCTGATAAGGAGAGTTGCTTGACTGGAGCTGTGTTCTTTGGTACAGAGAGACAGCCAACCCATAGTAGTACAGCATGAAGACAACTGGAGTGAAAACTAACCTTCTTCATTCTCTTCTTACCCTCATCTTCTACAGTTTTCCAAATCTCACCAGAAGCTAGGGACAACGGAGCTGATTGATGCAATCCATATGAGCCAATCTCTTTGAAGATGGAACTATAAAGAGAAGGGCAGGGAGTAGATCTAGACGGGTAAATGGAAGAAAATTAGTGCATCCATTCCATTTTCTTTGTCATTTGTATGTATTCTTGTTGAACTCTGAGAGCTCTTTTTTACTCATTAAGAAATTACATTGAACATTGTTTATGAAATCTTTAATAATAACATTTATTTGCTTTGATAGCTATGTCCTGAAACCTTCCATTTTTTGTTTAAGTGTCTTCCATTCAAACTTTATTTATGTAAATTTCTTGACATATTCTTTCAATAATTTAATATTTATGCTTAATATGTTTCTAGAATACATTTATTTGTATATGGAAAAATATAGGAGTCTATTTATATTTTATTTCAAACTTGTCCCAAGGTCATCAAATTTACATTTATCTTGCTGTGATTTGAAATGTCACCTTTATGATATATTGTATCATGTATCATATGATATATGGTATGTCTAATGATATATTATTATATATCATATATGTTATCTTATATTGAATATGATATATTCAATTTATATATATATATTTCCAAATGTTTTATTTCATTTCTAATCTGGTTTTCATTACTTGTTTCAGAAGTATCCCCAAAATTTGTAGTTATAACGTTTTTATAATACATTTTAATTTTGTTGGGACATCATCATCTTCTACATATATAGATACATTTACAATCTTGTTAACATTTTTTGTAATGGGAAAATTTAAACTCTACCAAAAACAGGCATTTCCTTCTATGAATGGGTGGGTAGAGGAAAGTGTATGTCTTTTAAGGTATAAACTTTCCAATCTACAACTTCAAGGGTTTGTCTTTCTGACTGCAATATCTCATCAAATGGATTTTCAAAAGTTCAGGTTGAGAAAGATAAATACCTCCCCAAGAAGTCCGTTTGCTTCAGAAAGAAATATACATATTCCTGTAAAATGATTTTCTGTGCTTACCCAATTTTTAGGAAGGAGGAAACTTTCTGCTTCTGAATTTCTTGTTTTGCTGAGCAGCATATTTTTTTTCCTTTTTTTATTTTTTTATTTTTATTTATTTATTTATTTATTTTTATTATACTTTAAGTTCTAGGGTACATGTGCATAACGTGCAGGTTTGTTACATATGTATACTTGTGCCATGTTGGTGTGCTGCACCCATCAACCTTTTTGAGACATAAAATTGAAAATCTAAGGAACAGGGATTAAAATATTCAAAATAATATATACATAGAGAAACTGTTGAAGAAAAATAAAATATCCAGAAAGTAAAGTGATGAAGTGAGAATCACCAAAGGAGGAATAATCTTATGAAAGCAACTAGACAAGACAGTTTTGGGAGAAGAGAAAGAGATCAAAGTAGCCATAGTTAAGTATGGATTTAGAACAAAGTGATGAGGAAAAAGTTTTAGGGAGTTTGGCTATGTGATTAGGCTATTTTTCTTCTTTGTATCTTCAAGATTCCATCCAGAAAGATGTACATTTTTCTAAATGGATTTTTAGAGTCCAATTGAAGTTTTATTTCCATGTGTCTCCAAACTGAAACATGCTTTAAATTGAGAATGAGAATGCCCAGTTTTATCTGGGTTATGCCTATGACCACTGACTATAGCTATTGACTTTTTTTCCTCAACTTCCTACTAAGAGTTGTTTCCATCAATTGGGATTTCAAATGACATTCAAGGATAAAAATATTTGATGGAAGATGTGACTCTGTTGGATTTGTCAGTTGTTTACTGGTCCAGCAAAATATTCAGGGTAGAAATATGTCAACATTGTTGAGTTTTTAATGGAGTTCTTTAATAGCGCCTTCTTCATGTGTCATTATTAGCTATGACCATGAGTTAGAGTTTATAAAGCATTTTTACACAAGTTATCTCATTTAATCTAAACAAATATTCGGTGAGATAAGAAAACCAGAACCTTGTGTGTGTGTGTGTTTCCTTGTGTTTACTCATCATTTTATTAATAAAGAAACTGGAGGTAAAATAAGTTTAGTGGCTTGACTCTTAGAATCACCCGCTTGTGTGTTTGTGCATGGATGTGTGTTTGTATGAGACAGAGAAATAGACACTTGTTATGTAAACTTCGTAATTTTTCCCTACCAATTCAGTTAAGTACTGGTTTAACAGATATAAGTTTTCTAGTATAATAAACACTTTACCTTTATGCAGTATGCAATCATAAAATTGGTTTCTATACACTGATATAACCAATAATATTATTAGATCATTTTCCTGACAAATTTTGTTTTAATTCTGACACCTGTGTGTTTTACAAAGCTCCAAGCAATATGCTTTTACTATTATATTTGTTATCTTAGCAATAGTAACTTTTGCAATTTAGTTTGCATGGCAAGATTACTAATTTTAAATAGTAAATGGCTACAGTAATAAAAATGAATCATCAAATTCCTTATTGAGTCTAGCTTATCAAATGATATGCCATAAAACCATTTTAAAAGCCAAATTCATAATTAAGTAAAAATTATCATTGAATGTACAAAATTCAATAAACATTGGAATGGCACCATCACCTATAAATGTGAAATGTCAGGCATGCACCGTTATGTTATTTAGTGTGTCTTAAATTTAGCCCATTTCCGTATGGATTCAAGTTTTCACTTTTGTACGACGTTTTCTAATGATATTTTGTGGTACCTAATACTTTAAATAGGAGAAGAACTTGCTCTTAACAATTATACAAAATAGTATAGTTAAAACTTGACATAGTCTTTTGAATTTAGATACAATATTTTAACTGTTAAATGAGAGTGCAATAAATGTTGAAACTTTTATTATGTTTTAGATAGATGAAATGTTAGGTCGTAGGCTGTTCTACTGAAAAAGGCAGGATTTAATAGGTATCTGTTACTCTTCCATCTGCTTATTTCTCTTCTGTCTGGAATTTACCTCTCACATTTCTTCACACCAACATATTTACTTCAATTTTTTTTCTAGGAAACCTTACCTAACTGTCCTGGCCAACAGTAGACTCTCTTTTCATGCTGGAAGTATTGTTTTGTCTACCTCTCTTTTGGTATGTGCTATTGAATTTTTAAACTTTAAAATATTCTATGTACATAGTAGGTATATATATTTATGGGTTACATGAGCTGTTTTGATACAGAAATGTAATGTCTAAAATCACATCAGGGTGAATACATTAATGCAGTATCTATAACCTCAAGCATTTATTCTTTGTGTTTTGAGCAATCCAAGTATGCTCATAATTATTTCAAACTGTACAATTAAATTATTTTTACAATAGTCACCCAGTTCTACCAAATATTAGATCTTAATCATACTTTCTAACTACTTTTTTTACCTCTTAATAATTCCTACTCCTCCTCATCCAGTCACTACTCTTCTATTCTCTAGCTCTATGAGTTCAATTGTTTTAAATTATAGATCCTACAAATAAGTGAGAATATGCAATGTTTATCTTTCTGTGCCTGGTTTATTTCACTTGACATAATGACCTCCAATTCCATCTATATTTTTGCAAATGAAAAAATCTCATTCTTTTTATAGCTGAATAGTACTCCACCGTGTAATGTACTACATTTTCCTTATCCATTCTGCTGTTGATGCACACTTAGGTTGCTTTCAAATCTTGGCTATTATGAACAGTGCTGCAATGAACATGGGAGTGCAGATATATCTTCAATATACTGATTTCCTTTTTTGGGGGATATATATCCTGCAGAAAGATTGTATAGTAGCTCTATCTTTGCTTTTTGGAGGAACCTCCAACTGTTTTCCTTAGTGGTTGTACTAAAATACATTCCTACCAGCGTGTAAGAGGGTTCCCTTTTCTCCACATTCTCACCAGTGTTTGTTATTGGCTGTCTTCTAAATAAAAGCAATTTTGACAGGGTTGAGATGATGTCTCTTTGTTTTGGTTTGCATTACTCTCATTAACAATGATGTTCAGCACAATCTAATAAAAGTGACATTTGTATGTCTTCTTGTGAGAAATATCTATTCACCTTTTTTACCCATTTTTAATAAGATTATTAAAAATTTCCTAAAAAATTGTTTGAACTCCTTGTATATTCTGTTTATTAATCCCGTGTCAGATAAATAGTTTGCAAACATTTACTCTTATTTTGTGTGTTGTCTCTTTAATTTGTTGATTGTTATCTTTGCTGTGCGGAAGCTTTTTAACTTGATGTGATCATATTTGTTCATTTTTACTTTGCTTGCCTGTGCCCGTGGGCTCAAGAAGTCTTTGCCCACTCCAATGTCCTGTAGAGTTTCCCCCAAGGTATTTTCAGTTATTTTATACTTTGAGGTCTTAAATTGTAGTCTTTAATCTATTTTGATTTGATTTTTTATATAGTGAGAGATATGAGTATATATTACTATTTTGCATGGGAATATCCAGGTTTCCCAGCATCATTTATTGAAGAGACTGTTCTTTCCCCAAAGTATATTCTTGAAACCTGTAGAAAATGAGTTCACTGTAGATGTTTGGATTTATTTCTGGGTTCTCTATTTTGTTCCAGTGGTTTATATATCCATTTTTATGACAATTACCATACAGTGTTTGTTACTATATCTCTGTAATATAATTTGAAGTCAGATAATGTGAATCCTCCAGTTTTGTTATTTTTGCTTAAGAGAGCTTTGACTATTCTGAGTCTTTTGTGTTTCCATATACATTTTAGCATATTTTATTTTTTTTCTATTTCTGTGAAGAATGCCATGGTATTTTGATAGGAATTGCATTGAATCTGTAGATTGCTTTGAATTGTATAGACATTTTGACAATAATGATACTTCCATTCCATGAACATGGAATATCTTTTGATTTTTTGTGTCCTTTTCAATTTCTTTTGTCAATGTTTTATAGTTATCATTGGAAAGATTTTTTTACTTATTTTATTATATTAATTTCAAGTTATTTCATTCTATTTGTAGCTGTAGTTAATGAGATTATTTGGTTGATTTCATTTTCATATTGTTTGCTGTTGACATAAACAAGTACTACTGCCTTTTGTATGCTGATTTTATGTCGTACAACTTTACTGAATTTGTTTATTAGTTCTAATATGTTTTGATGAATTCTAGATTTTTTCAAATATAAGATTATATTATCTGTGAACAAGGATAGTTTGACTTATTTCTTTTTAATTTGGATGCCCTGTATTTCTATCTTTTGTCTGATTGCTTTAACTGGGATCTTTACTACATGTTAAATAATACTGGTGACAGTTGGCATTCTTATCATGTTTCAGGTTTTAGAGAAAAGCCTTCCACTGTTTCCCCACTCAGTATGATACTACCTGTGGTTCTGTCATATGTGCCTTTCATGATGTTGAGTTATGCTTCTTCTATACCCAGTTCTTTGAGGTTATTTTAATCATGAAGAATGTTGAATTTTATCAAATGCCTACTTAGAATTAATTGAAATGATGATATGGATTTTGTCCTTTATTCTCTTGATATTATGTGTAACATTTATTGGTTTGCATATGTTCAACTGTCCTTGCATCCTTGAAATGAACCCCACTTGATCATAATGAATAATATTTTAATGTATTGTTGAATTTTGTGTGCTAGTATTTTGTTGAATGTTTTTACATCAATATTCATTTGAAATATTGGTCTGTAGTTCTTTTTTATTTATTTCATGTGTCTTTGTCTGATTTTGGTATCAGGGTAATGCTGTCCTCATAAAATTGGTTTACAAGTATTATTTCCCCCTCTGTTTTTCCAAATAATGTGAATAGAATTTGAATTAATTCTTCTTTAAATGCTTGGTGGAATCCAACAGTGAAACCATTGGTTTCTGGGCTTTTCTATACTAGTAGACTTTTATTACAGCTTTGATCTTGTTACTTGTTATTGGTCTGTTCAAGTTTTGGATTTCTTCATGGCTCGAACTTGGTAGATTGTATTTGTCTAAGAATTCATCAGTTTCCTCTAGATTTTCTAATTTACTGGCATAGAGTTGCTCAGATTAGCCATTAGTTATCCTTTGAAATTTGTGTGGTATCAGTTTTCATGTTTCCTTTCTTATCTCTGATTTAATTTATCTGAGTCTTCGCTACTTTTTACTTAGTTACTCTGCCTAAAGGTTTGTCTATTTTGTTTAACTTTTCAAATAAAAAACAACAAATGTTAGTTTCCTTGCATTATTAGGTTATTTATTTGAAGATTTTTTTATGTAGGCACTTATAGCTATACTTTTTTTAGTCCCGGTTTTGTTGTATTCTGTATGTATTCATATGTTGTGTTTTCATTATTGTTTCTTTGAAGATATTTTAAAATTTCTTTCTTAATTTCTTCATTGACCCACTTGTCATTCTGGAGCATGTTGTTTAATCTCCATGTAATTGTATAGTTTTCAGAATTCCTCTTGTTATTTATTGTTAGTATTATTCTATTGTGTTCAAAGGAGATACATGATATTATTTCATTTTTTCTTAAAATTTTCAATTTTAAGTCTTGCTTTGTGACCTCAGATAGCCTAGCCTTGAAAATGATCATGTACTGCAGAAAAGAATGTGTATTCTGCAGCTGTTGGATGAATTGTTCTGTTTATACCTATTAAATCCATTTGGAATAGTGAAAATTAAGTCTAGTGTTTTATTGTTTATTTTCTGTCTGGAAGATCTGTCTAATGTTGAGACTGGGGTGTTGAAGTCTCAAGCTATTTTGTTGGGCTCTAGCTCTCTCTTTAGTTCTAATAATATTTGCTTTATATATCTGGGTGTTCAATTGTTGAACATACATATATTTACAATCATTATATTCCTTTGCTGAATTTACACTTTTATCATTGTACAATAATCTTCTTTGTCTCTTTTTACATTTTTTGTCTTAAAATCTATTTTGTCTGATGTAAGTGCAGCTACTCCTTCTCTGTTTCGGTTTCCATTGGCATATAATATTTTTTGTCCTCAGTTTATTTTAAGTTTATAGGTATATTTTTAGGTGAAGTATGTTTCTTGTAGGCAAAATAACATTGCTTCTTGCTTTTTGCTCCATTCAGCCACTCTAAGTCTTTTGATTGGGAATTATATAGTCCATTTACATTCAATGATTTTATTGAAAATCATTGAATTTATATATTGAATTTATTTATACATTGAATTTATATTGAATTATAGTTCATTTACATTCAATGATTTTATTGAAAAGTGAGGACTTACTCCTATCATTTTATTTCATTTCTGGTTGTTTGTGTTCTTGTGTTACTTTTTTGTTCTTACTGTCTTTCTTTTAGTGAATAAAATTTTCTTTTGTAATGTGATTTAATCTTTTCTTTTTTTGTTTACATTTTATGTTTTTTTTTTATTTGAGGTTACCACAAGGCTTGCAAATGCTATCTTATAATTCATTATTTTAAGCTTATAACAGAATAACATTGTTTGCATAAAACAATCAAGCCAGCAAAAATAGAACTAATAAGAATGTTACAACTTGAGTGCATTCCATTATTTAATATTCTCTTATTTCTATTCATGTCTTATTGAATTGATTATGTCTTAAAAATTTGTCATATTTGTTATATTTGATTGGTTTGTTTTTATTCTTTCTACTTAAGAGTTGTTTAAAGACATCAGTTACAGTGTTATAATCTGTGTTTTTCTATGTACTTACTATTACCAGTGAGTTTTGTACCTCCATGTGATTTGTTATTGCTCATTAATGTCATTTCCTTTATGATCAAAATACTCTCTTTAGCATTTCTTGTAGGATAGGTCTGGTATTCATGAAATCTCTCAGCTGTCATTCATCTGGGAAAGTCTTTAGTTCTCTTTTATGTTTAAAGGATGTTTTCACCAGACATCCTATTTTAGAGTAAACATTTTCTTCCTTTATCATTTTAAATATGTCATGCCATGCTCTCATAACCTGTAAGATTTTCACTGAAAAGTCTGCTCCCAGATGTATTTGACCCCCATTGTATGTTATTTGTTTCTTTTCTCTTGCTGTTTTTATAATCCTTTATTTATCTTTGACTTTGAAATGTTTGATAACAAAATGCCTTGAGGTAGTCTTCTTTGGATTAAATCAGCTTGGTGTTCTCTAACTGTTTTTCTTCTGATAGAATCCTGATTTATTTCTTCATGTTGTGTTGAATTTCTTTGAGATTCTTCAGAATAGTTATTTTGAATTATGTTTCTGAATGATCACGTATCTCTGTTTCTCCAGAATTGTTCTCCTGCCTTATTTAGTTTATTTGGTGAGGTCATGTTGTTCTGGATGGCTTGTAGATGTTCTTCAGCATCTGGGAATTGAAGAGTTAGGTATTTATTGTAATCTTCACTCTCTGGGCTTGTTTGTACCCATTCTTTGGGAAAGCTTTCCAGATATTTAAAATGTATTGGTGGCTGTTTTCTAAGCTCTATCTACTTTAGGGGGCACCCCAAGCTCAGTAACACTGTGGTTTTTTCAGACTTGTAGAGGTACCTCCTTGATGTTCTTGGACAAGACCTAAAAGAATTATGTGGGGGGGGTGCGGAGCAAGATGGCCGAATAGGAACAGCTCAAGTCTCCAATTCCCGGCGCGAGCGACACAGAAGACCGGTGATTTCTGCATTTTCAACTGAGGTACTGGGGTCATCTCACTAGGGAGTGCCGGACAATCGGTGCTGGTCAGCTGCTGCAGCCTGACCAGCAAGAGCTGAAGCAGGGCGAAGCATCGCCTCACCTGGAAGCGCAAGGGGGAAGGGAATCCGTTTTCCTAGCCAGGGGAACTGAGACACACAACACCTGGAAAATCGGGTAACTCCCACCCCAATACCACGCTTTAAGCAAACAGGCACACCAGGAGAATATATCCCACACCTGGCCGGGAGGGTCCCACGCCCACGGAGCCTCCCTCACTGCTAACACAGCAGTCTGCCACGATCTATCCGCAAGGCAGCAGAGAGGCTGGGGGAGGGGCGCCCGCCATTGCTGAGGCTTAAGTAGGTAAACAAAGCCGCTGGGAAGCTCGAACTGGGTGGAGCTCACAGCAGCTCAAGGAAGCCTGCCTGTCTCTGTAGACTCCACCTCTGGGGACAGTGCACAGCTGAAGAACAACAGGGGAAGCAGCGGGGGCCGGTGCAGACGCGAACGACTCTGTCTGACAGCTTTGGGGAGAGCCGTGGATCTCCCAACGCGGAGGTTGAGATCTGAGAACGGACAGACTGCCTGCTCAGGTGGGTCCCTGACCCCTGAGTAGCCTAGCTGGGAGAAATCCCCCACTAGGGGCAGTCTGACACCCCACACCTCACAGGGTGGAGTACACCCCTGAGAGGAAACTTCCAAAGGAAGAATCAGACAGGTACACTCGCTGTTCAGCACTATTCTATCTTCGGCAAACTCTGCTGCTGATACCCAGGCAAACAGGGTCTGGAGTGGACCTCAAACAATCTCCAACAGACCAACAGACAGTCCTTCTGACTGTCAGAAGGAAAACTATCAAACAGGAAGGACACCTATACCAAAACCCCATCAGTACATCACCATCATCAAAGACCAGAGATAGATAAAACCACAAAGATGGGGAAGAAGCAGGGCAGAAAAGCTGGAAATTCAAAAAATAAGAGCGCATCTCCCCCTGCGAAGGAGCGCAGCCCATCGCCAGCAACGGATCAAAGCTGGTCAGAGAATGACTATGACGAGATGAGAGAAGAAGGCTTCAGTCCATCAAACTTCTCAGAGCTAAAGGAGGAATTACGTACCCAGCGCAAAGAAACTAAAAATCTTGAAAAAAGAGTGGAAGAATTGACAGCTAGACTAATTAATGCAGAGAAGGTCATAAACGAAATGACACAGATGAAAACCATGACACGAGAAATACGTGACAAATGCACAAGCTTCAGTAACCGACTCGATCAACTGGAAGAAAGAGTATCAGCGATTGAAGATCAAATGAATGAAATGAAGCGAGAAGAGAAACCAAAAGAAAAAAGAAGAAAAAGAAATGAACAAAGCCTGCAAGAAGTATGGGATTATGTAAAAAGACCAAATCTACGTCTGATTGGGGTGCCTGAAAGTGAGGGGGAAAATGGAACCAAGTTGGAAAACACTCTTTAGGATATCATCCAGGAGAACTTCCCCAACCTAGTAGGGCAGGCCAACATTCAAATACAGGAAATACAGAGAATGCCACAAAGATACTCCTCCAGAAGAGCAACTCCAAGACACATAATTGCCAGATTCACCAAAGTTGAAATGAAGGAAAAAAAATCTGAAGGGCAGCCAGAGAGAAAGGTCGGGTTACCCACAAAGGGAAGCCCATCAGACTAACAGCAGATCTCTCGGCAGAAACTCTACAAGCCAGAAGAGAGTGGGGGCCAATATTCAACGTTCTTAAAGAAAAGAATTTTAAACCCAGAATTTCATATCCAGCCAAACTAAGTTTCATAAGTGAAGGAGAAATAAAATCCTTTACAGATAAGCAAATGCTTAGAGATTTTGTCACCACCAGGCCTGCCTTACAAGAGACCCTGAAGGAAGCCCTAAACATGGAAAGGAACAACCGGTACCAGCCATTGCAAAAACATGCCAAAATGTAAAGACCATCGAGGCTAGGAAGAAACTGCATCAACTAACGAGCAAAATAACCAGTTAATATCATAATGGCAGGATCAAGTTCACACATAACAATATTAACCTTAAATGTAAATGGACTAAATGCTCCAATTAAAAGACACAGACTGGCAAACTGGATAAAGAGTCAAGACCCATCAGTCTGCTGTATTCAGGAGACCCATCTCACATGCAGAGACATACATAGGCTCAAAATAAAGGGATGGGGGAAGATCTACAAAGCAAATGGAGAACAAAAAAAAGCAGGGGTTGCAATCCTAGTCTCTGATAAAACAGACTTTAAACCATCAAAAATCAAAAGAGACAAAGAAGGCCATTACATAATGGTAAAGGGATCAATTCAACAGGAAGAGCTAACTCTCCTAAATATATATGCACCCAATACAGGAGCACCCAGATTCATAAAGCAAGTCCTTAGAGACTTACAAAGAGACTTAGACTCCCATACAATAATAATGGGAGACTTCAACACTCCACTGTCAACATTAGACAGATCAACGAGACAGAAAGTTAACAAGGATATCCAGGAATTGAACTCATCTCTGCACCAAGCGGACCTAATAGACATCTATAGAACTCTCCACCCCAAATCAACAGAATATACATTCTTCTCAGCACCACATCGCACTTATTCCAAAATTGACCACATAATTGGAAGTAAAGCACTCCTCAGCAAATGTAAAAGAACAGAAATTATAACAAACTGTCTCTCAGACCACAATGCAATCAAACTAGAACTCAGGACCAAGAAACTCAATCAAAACCGCTCAACTACATGGAAACTGAACAACCTGCTCCTGAATGACTACTGGGTACATAACAAAATGAAGCAGAAATAAAGATGTTCTTTGAAACCAATGAGAACAGAGATACAACATACCAGAATCTCTGGGACACATTTAAAGCAGTGTGTAGAGGGAAATTTATAGCACTAAATGCCCACAAGTGAAAGCAGGAAAGATCTAAAATTGACACTCTAACATCACAATGAAAAGAACTAGAGAGGCAAGAGCAAACACATTCAAAAGCTAGCAGAAGGCAAGAAATAACTAAGATCAGAGCAGAACTGAAGGAGATAGAGACACAAAAAACCCTCCAAAAAATCAATGAATCCAGGAGTTGGTTTTTTGAAAAGATCAACAAAATTGACAGACCGCTAGCAAGACTAATAAAGAAGAAAAGAGAGAGGAAACAAATTGATGCAATAAAAAATGATAAAGGGGATATCACCACCGACCCCACAGAAATACAAACAACCATCAGAGAATAGTATAAACGCCTCTACGCAAATCAACTAGAAAATCTAGAAGAAATGGATAATTTCCTGGACACTTACACTCTCCCAAGGCTAAACCAGGAAGAAGTTGAATCCCTGAATAAACCAATAGCAGGCTCTGAAATTGAGGCAACAATTAATAGCCTACCCACCAAAAAAAGTCCAGGACCAGATGGATTCACAGCTGAATTCTACCAGAGGTACAAGGAGGAGCTGGTACCATTCCTTCTGAAACTATTCTAATCAATAGAAAAAGAGGGAATCCTCCCTAACTCATTTTATGAGGCCAACATCATCCTGATACCAAAGCCTGGCAGAGACACAACAAAAAAAGAGAATTTTAGACCAATATCCCTGATGAACATCGATGCAAAAATTCTCAATAAAATACTGGCAAACCGGATTCAGCAGCACATCAAAAAGCTTATCCACCATGATCAAGTGGGCTTCATCCCTGGAATGCAAGGCTGGTTCAACATTCGCAAATCAATAAACGTAATCCAGCACATAAACAGAACCAAAGACAAGAACCACATGATTATCTCAATAGATGCAGAAAAGGCTTTTGACAAAATTCAACAGCCCTTCATGCTAAAAACGCTCAATAAATTCGGTATTGATGGAACGTACCTCAAAATAATAAGAGCTATTTATGACAAACCCACAGCTAATATCCTACTGAATGGGCAAAAACTGGAAAAATTCCCTTTGAAAACTGGCACAAGACAGGGATGCCCTCTCTCACCACTCCTATTCAACAATAGGAGTTGGAAGTTCTGGCTAGGGCAATCAGGCAAGAGAAAGAAATCAAGGGTATCCAGTTAGGAAAAGAAGAAGTCAAATTGTTCCTGTTTGCAGATG
This sequence comes from Rhinopithecus roxellana, assembly GCF_007565055.1. Taxonomy (NCBI): domain Eukaryota; kingdom Metazoa; phylum Chordata; class Mammalia; order Primates; family Cercopithecidae; genus Rhinopithecus; species Rhinopithecus roxellana. Next base: position 117,346,810 of record NC_044555.1, on the reverse strand, counting down.
ACATGATTGTATATTTAGAAAACCCCATCGTCTCAGCCCAAAATCTCCTTAAGCTGATAAGCAACTTCAGCAAAGTCTCAGGATACAAAATTAATGTGCAAAAATCACAAGCATTCTTATACACCAGTGACAGACAATCAGAGAGCCAAATCATGAATGAACTTCCATTCACAATTGCTTCAAAGAGAATAAAATACCTAGGAATCCAGCTTACAAGGGATATAAAGGACCTCTTCAAGGAGAACTACAAACCACTCCTCAGTGAAATCAAAGAGGACACAAACAAATGGAAGAACATACCATGCTCATGGATAGGAAGAATCAATATCGTGAAAATGGCCATACTGCCCAAGGTTATTTATAGATTCAATGCCATCCCCATCAAGCTACCAATGAGTTTCTTCACAGAATTGGAAAAAACTCTTTAAAGTTCATATGGAACCAAAAAAGAGCCCGCATTGCCAAGACAATCCTAAGTCAAAAGGACAAAGCTGGAGGTGTCACGCTACCTGACTTCAAACTATACTGCAAGGCTACAGTAACCAAAACAGCATGGTACTGGTACCAAAACAGAGATATAGACCAATGGAACAGAACAGAGTCCTCAGAAATAATACCGCACATCTACAGCCATCTGATCTTTGACAAACCTGAGAGAAACAAGAAATGGGGAAAGGATTCCCTATTTAATAAATGGTGCTGGGAAAATTGGCTAGCCATAAGTAGAAAGCTGAAACTGGATCCTTTCCTTACCCCTTATACGAAGATTAATTCAAGATGGATTAGAGACTTAAATGTTAGACCTAATACCATAAAAACCCTAGAAGAAAATCTAGGTAGTACCATTCAGGACATAGGCATGGGCAAGGACTTCATGTCTAAAACACCAAAAGCAACGGCAGCAAAAGCAAAAATTGACAAATGGGATCTAATTAAACTAAAGAGCTTTTGCACAGCAAAAGAAACTACCATCAGAGTGAACAGGCAACCTACAGAATGGGAGAAAATTTTTGCAACCTACTCATCTGACAAAGGGCTAATATCCAGAATCTACAAAGAACTCAAACGAATATACAAGAAAAAAACAAACAACCCCATCAAAAAGTGGGGAAAGGATATGAACAGACATTACTCAAAAGAAGATATTCATACAGCCAACAGACACATGAAAAAATGCTCGTCATCACTGGCCATCAGAGAAATGCAAATCAAAACCACGATGAGATACCATCTCACACCAGTTAGAATGGCAATCATTCAAAAGTCAGGAAACAATAGGTGCTGGAGAGGATGTGGAGAAATAGGAACACTTTTACACTGTTGGTGGGATTGTAAACTAGTTCAACCATTATGGAAAACAGTATGGCGATTCCTCAAGGATCTACAACTAGATGTACCATATGACCCAGCCATCCCATTACTGGATATATACCCAAAGGATTATAAATCATGCTGCTATAAAGACACATGCACACATGTTTATTGCGGCACTGTTCACAATAGCAAAGATTTGGAATCAACCCAAATGGCCATCAGTGACATACTGGATTAAGAAAATGCGGCACATATACACCATGGAATACTATGCAGCCATATAAAAGGATGAGTTTGTGTCCTTTATAGGGACATGGATGCAGCTGGAAACCATCATTCTTAGCAAACTATCACAAGAACAGAAAACCAAACACCGCATGTTCTCACTCATAGGTGGGAACTGAACAATGAGATCACTTGGACTCGGGAAGGGGAACACCACACACCAGGGCCTATCATGGGGAGGAGGGGGGAAGGGGGAGGGATTGCACTGGGAGTTATACCTGATGTAAATGATGAGTTGATGGGTGTTGACAGGTTGATGGGTGCAGCACACCAACATGGCACAAGTATACATATGTAACAAACCTGCAAGTTATGCACATGTACCCTAGAACTTAAAGTATAATGATAATAATAATAAATAAATAAATAAATAAATAAATAAATAAATAAATAAAAGAAAAAAGAAAAAGAAAACAGAAAAAAAAAAAGAAAGAAAGAAAGAAAAGCCTTACCAAGGACTCCCATGCCCTTGCTATCCGCTTAAGTAATTCCTTGTTAACTCCTATATCATTACTAAGAAGTCAAAAATCAATGATATATGCTGGCAAGATTGCAGAGTAAAAGAAACACTTTGCCGGGCGCGGTGGCTCAAGCCTGTAATCCCAGCACTTTGGGAGGCCGAGATGGGTGGATCACGAGGTCAGGAGATCGAGACCATCCTGGCTAACATGGTGAAACCCTGTCTCTGCTAAAAACTACAAAAAGAAACTAGCCGGGCGAGGTGGCGGCGCCTGTAGTCCCAGCTACCTGGGAGGCTGAGGCAGGAGAATGGCGTGAACCCGGGAGGCGGAGCTTGCAGTGAGCTGAGATCCCGGCCACAGCACTCTAGCCTGGGTGACAGAGCGAGATTCCGTCTCAAAAAAAAAATTAAAAAAAATAAAATAAATAATATAAAAATAAAAAAGAAACACTTTAACACTGTGAGTGGGATTGTAAATTCGTTAAACCATTGTAAACGACAGTGTGGTGATTCCTCGGTGACCTAGGGGCAGAAATACTGTTTGACCCAGCAATCCCATTACTGGGGATATGCCCCCCAAAATATAAATTATTCTGTTATAAAGATACCTGCACATGTAGATTCATTGCAGCACTATTCACAACGGCAAAGACATGGAATTAACCTAAGTGCCCATCAATAATAGACTGGCTAAAGAACATGTGGTACATGTACACTATGGAAAATGATGCAGCCATAAAAAAGGTTGAGATCATGTCCTTTGCAGGGACATGGATGTAGGTGGAAGCCATTATCCTCTGCAAACTAATGCTGGAACAGAAAACCAAACACCACATGTTCTTACTTATAAGTGAGAGCTGAATAATGACAACACATGGACACAGGGTGGCAAGGGGAACAACACAAACTGGAGTCTGTCAGAGGGTTGGCGTTTGGGTGGGGGAGAGCATCATGAACAATAGCTAATGGATGCTGGGCTTAATATCTATTTGATGAGATGATCTGTGCAGCAAACCATAATGGCACGTGTTCACCCATGTAGCAAATCTGCCCATCCTGCTCATTTACCCCAAAGTTAAAAATTGAAGAAAAACAATAGAAATAGCATTTAATCTATAAATTGCTTTAGGCAGTATTGGCATGTTAACAATATTGATTTTTCCTATCCATGAGCATGGAATGTTTTGTGAAACATTTAAAATATCAGCTAAAATATTTACATGTTTATGTTAATTATTATAGTACAGTCTTTGAAATTTAGTAGATCAACTACTGAAATGTCTGATTTATTTTTTCCCAGGTTTATTGTGATATAGCTGGTATACAAAAAACTCCACATATTTAATGTATTCAATTTGGTAAGTTTTGACATATGTATACACTTGAGTTGTCATCACCACAAGCAAGCTAATAAACATATGCATAACCTCCAAAAGTTTCCTTGTGTACCTTTCTTTATTTTCGTTTTCGTTGCAAGAGCACTTAAGGTGAGATCTACCCTTCTGACAAATTTTTAAGTACACAATACCTTATGTTAATTATAAGCACTATGTAGTACAGGAGATTTCTGGAACTTATTCATCTTGTATTACTGTAACTTTATACACATTGAAGAACTCTCCCCATCCCCCTACCCCCAGCTGCCGGTAACCATTATTCTATTGCTTACTTTTGTAACTTTAGCTATTTTAGACGCCTCATATAAAAGGAATCATTCAGTATTTGTTCTTTTGTGGCTGAGTTATTTTACTCAGTATAATGCCTTTCAGGTCCGTCTATATTGTTGCAAATGGTAGAGTAAAATGCATTGCCCAGTACTAAATTATTGTCAGGTTTTGCAAAAGTACCCTATTTAGTTTCCAATAGTGAATTACCATAGTGAATGTGTACAGTTGACAGAGTTACCAAGATGTATACAATGAAGAGAATTTCACTTGAACTTGAAGATACATCTTTAGAATTTTTGAGTTTTCTACAACTAATTAATTTAATTAATTTAATGCTAACACTAGTACTAGTTGTCAGTCAATGAAGATATCAGCTATGACTCTGCAGTCAGAAAGTACTAAATGATATGCCCATGGCCTGAGAGAAACAATGTGTTTATGACTATGCATAATGTGAAAATAGAGCATAGACCTCAGGCAAAGTTCAGTTCTGAGTTAAGGATTAAATTTGCAAAGGCAAAAGCCACCGACACTGGAGGTTACCTGAGTCTCAGTTTATCAGGGAATAGTTTCCTGAACCTATCAAATTTAAGACACTGTGTTAGGCATCAAGTAATTCAAGAAATGAGTTATAACATCCTCTGCTCTCAACAGAAAATACCCATTATCTATATTTCTCTTGAAAATTCCTGAAAACTCAAAACAATCACAGAAGAAACAACTCAAGTTATACCTTAAGATATGTGTGTAAATTTTTTTAAAAATTGTATTTATTGCACTTTCACATAAATGACTACCATTGACCCAGAGATTTTTAACTAAGCTATTTTTATAAAGGTGTCCTTCTCCCTAAGTCATGTTTATTGACTAGAAATCAATACTGCAGTAATAATTGTAAGATTCACATTAATGTAATGCATAACTATAAATACTGGAGAATTAATTTATAAAGTTCTACTCCAGGTCATTGTTTTACTGTCCCCCCACTTCCAAAATGCGTTCAAGATTTATTCAGGCATACTTTGTCTCATGCTATCTGGCTCTGCATTCTTTATGAAAATTTAGTAGGGGGTTCAAAGGGTGTCACATGAAATTCGTAGTGTGGTACATAATGTGTATTTCAGATCATGAATATGGAATTGTGAAAAGAATGACTATGAAATAGTTCAAAGTAATAGACTGACAGATTTATATTTTCATGATAAATATATCCTAATAAAAAGAGCAAAACAATTTCAGCTCAAACTTCATAAGTTATTATATGAAATATGGCAAAGGAGAAAATATATGTTCTCTATCCAGAAACTGTCTTGTAAATCATACACCAAAAGAAATATATTAGACTTCTAAGATAACATAGATTGGTTATTATTTCAGCTAATATTTCTATAATTTTCAGGAGAATTCTACAAAATAAATATAAAGTTATATACATTCAAACTATATATTTTCTTAAGTATAAAGTTAAAACTATCTTTTCTAATGAAGGAATACATAACCAGAGATGTTAAGGTCACAGCCAAATATATTTAGATTCAAAATCAATATTAAATTTGGTAAAATACTTCATGTTTTTTGAAGGTTGTTAGTTATCAAGCAAAAATCATCTACCTTAATTATTTTTAAACAGATCATAGTATTATTAATTTGCCTCAAGCAATTCTTTATCTTCACCAATATCACTAAATGGTTTTTGTACATATGGAATATTTTAAATCACAAAGTATTTACTTTATACCCCTCATATTTTTATCTAATGTCTTCTGAATGAATCTAAAGTATGAACCAAGCCTAGATGCCAAAGATATTTTAAAATTGAAGAAACAGACATGGCCAAATTCCAAGCATAGAAGTGTTTATGCAGTTTCATATGGGTTGGCTGCATTCTCATGCAAATATCATATTGTAGTTTTCATAATCCCCACGTGTCATGGGAGGAACCCAGTAGGAGTTAACAAAATCATAGGAACAGTTACCTTCATGCTGTTCCCATGGTAGTGAATGAGTTCTCACAAGATCTGATGATTTTAGTAAGGGGTTTTCCCCCTTTGCTCAGCACTTCTCACTCCTGCTGCCTTGTGAAGAATAACGTGTTTGCTTCCCCTTCCTCCATGATTGTAAGTTTCCTGAGGCCTGCCCAGGCATGTGGAACTTGCACTCAAATAAACCTCTTTTCTTTATAAATTATCCAGTCTTGGTAAGTTCTTCATAGCAGTGTGAGAACAACTTAATACACAGTTTAAGGTGATTAAGGGAATTGTTGATAATTTCTGCTTTTTGAAGAGAAGCTACATTGAGAGGCAGAAATTTTAAAGTTATTAAATTTAATTTGCATATTATGAGAAACAAGAGATTTAATATTTTTATAGTTTGTGGTTAAGAACTGTAAAGATATTTGTCAGCGTTATGAGTACTAGTGATGCCACTCCCAATACTATTATCATTACTACTATTTATTGATCACTATTCTATGTCAGGCACTGTCTTAGACATATTTATGCATTTGGAATTGTCACAGAACTCTAAGAGATATATGTGATTATTCCCATATATCAGATGAGGCAATAGGGATTTGACAGGATAAAGTAAATTGACGAAAATCACATCGCAATAAAATGGCAGAACCAGTCTTCACACCGAAGTCTCCCTGATCCCAGCATCATCTCTATAGAAAATTCTTAAAAATATATTACAAATGCTCATAGTTCTAGAAACTAATGTTGAAGACAGATATTTACAAAAATTATTAGGGTACTGGATAAAGAGGACTGCTCAGAAAAAGTCCCTATGAAGTGTTTTACATGATTCATGGTGTGTCTTTAAAATGAAAGCAGATAGTAACTAGGTTACACAGGAAGCAATGACAATCACCAGGAAAGATAAATATGTAAGGAAACAGAAAAGGCATTCCTTGATTTTTTCCCTTTGAAAGACAACCATGTATTCAAAGCAAAAATAATAACCTTATATTATGGAATTCACTGCATGTGCAAATGTAAAATATATTAAAATAATAGCACCAAAAATCGGGGAAATGGATTTTTTCTGTTCTAACGTTCTTCCATTTGTACGAATTTTAACAATATGAGCTCTAAGTAGACTGTGATATAAGTATACCTACTGTAATCTGTAGAAAAAACACTTGAAATAAATGAGTTCTAGTTAAACATTCAATAGAGTAATTAAAATAGAATATTTAATATATTTGATTAACCCAAAATATGGCAGAAAAGGAGAATATTTTTAAAGATTACCATAAATAATAGCAAGTTGTTAGATTTAAACCCATGCTGATTGATAATTACATTAAATTCAGAACAATTAAGCAAGCTAATTAAAGGCAAATATTGTAATAAAGGAAGCACCTGTTATATAATTGAATGAAAGATGGACACCATATTTTGACCCCTAGGTTGTTTATTTCTCTACAGCAAGCTGAGACCTGTTAGCTCAAAAGACAACTCCTGCCAAACTCAAATTTTTACGCATTCCATCATTTTAAAAATAACCCAAACACACAGATTTTTAGCCATTTAGGACCTTTCTACTTTGCATATCCTGCAAAAACTCACCTAACAGCTGTTACCCATCAAGGTAGAGCCTTATAATTAGGAGACTCCAAGCTGCCATAACCCTTCAGAGCTCCCTAATTCATAGAATCTCCACTGTGCTGCTGAGAGACATTACCTAGATACTAAGTATGCTCTTTGATCCCTCTCCCCCTTAAATGTTATCTTGCCCTCCTCCCCTTTTGTAGAATGCCCCCTACGCCTTAGCCTCTGTGTGGCTATTCTCTAAGAGACTCCACTTCTCATGAAACTCGAAGTGCCATCCAATAAAAGCTTGTTGTGTGTTACTACCTCTGGTGATCATATGTTTTCCTTTTTGATCAATCCCCAGATTGCTGAAACTCACTACAAAAATCACCCCATGCTGTCTACAAGACAGCCACTTTCTCTCTTAATATTTCATTTTAAAATTAAATAAATGTTGCAAGACCGGTACAGAAACCCCTATATACCCTTTGCCCAAATTGGTTCAATTCCCCTAATTTTTTAACACTTTATCATATTTGTACTCTTTCTTTTTCCCTACACTTGTCTCTTTCTCTTCCTCCCTGTCTCTTTCTCCCTCCCTCTCTCTCTTCTTATCTCTCTTCTCTCAGGATGTATATATGTTGTATTTACATACACACATAACTGTTCTCTGAATAATTTAAGTAGCACTCACTAAAAATTCAGTGCATTTGCCCACAATAAAAGCACTCTCTAACACACCCCACTACAATCATCCAAATTAAAACATTAAAAATGATGCTACACTCTCAAAAATATGCAGACCTCATTCAGATTTTACCAACTGCCTAACATAATGTCTTTTTTACCTTTTGATCCAGAATATAAGCTCATATTTTGCAATATCTTTAATTGCTACATCCTGTTGGATTTATTTTATCTGAAATAGTTCATCAGTCTTGCATAGTTTCTCAATAGCTTGAGAGTATTATTTAAGGTTTCAAGTCTTAAATCTTAAACATTGCAAGATGTCTTTTGATCTAAGTTTATCCAATGCTTCGTCATGACAAGACTCAGGTTTCTTATTCTTGGCAGACATGATAATGCAGGGACTTCAAAATGGCTGACTGGAAGCATTTTGTGCCTGCTTCCTCCACTTAGAAGAACCAAGAGAGACTATACACAAGCACTCTTGGAATACATTCTCCAAGAGAGAACATGTTAATTCAACATAAAAGTGGCAGGAAACACCAAAAGCAAGGAAGAAGATGGAAGAGAGGCAGGCAGCTTGGCCAGGATCAGTTGGAAGGTGGGAGTGACCTTCCCAGTGTGAGGAAAGGGTGAGAGCGGTTCAGCAGCCCACATCTCCAACATGGAACCATGCAAACCTGGCCACCAGAGAAACCATCAACACTCTTATGGGACAGAACTTCTTTACAGGCTATGGGAGCACTGAGCTCCACACCCATTCTGAGAATTAAGTGGTGACAGCAAGTTTTCTTTCTTTTTTTTTTTTTGATGGAGTCTCACTCTGTCACCCAGGCTGGAGTGCAGTGGCACCATCTCAACTTACTGTAACCTCTGCCTTTTGGGTTCAAGTGATTTTCCTGTCTCAGCCTCCCAAGTAGCTGGGTTTACAGGCATGCACCACCACACCCAGCTAATTTTTGTAATTTTAGTAGAAACAGGGTTTCACCACGTTGGCCAGGCTGGTCTCGAACTCCTGACCTCAGGTGATCCACATGCTTCAGCCTCCCAAAGTGCTGAGATTACAGGCGTGAGCCTCGGTGCCCAGCCAGGAAGGTGCCATTTTAAAACCCAGCCTTTGGCAGACTTAAGTCTATCCTGGAACCCAGCAATGCTGGAACTGAGGAATTAGAAAAATTCAGGCTGGTGCTGCTAAGACTAGGGCAGAAGCTAGGAGTGCTGCCACAGCTGTGGCTGTGAGGCAATTGAAGCATAAGCTGTGGTTGTTAATGCTAGGAAGCAAATGCCACCAGACTAGAAGGGACAAAAGCATGGGGTGAGTAGCCACTTAGCCATCAGCTGGGAGGGAAAGCCTGCAGCCAGGGATGAGGTGTGAGTTAGGTGTGAGCTACTTACACAAGGGCTAGGGGCAAGCCCCACCTACAATGGGACATGAGAGTGACATATGTTCCCTACCCCCCAGCCCAGGCTGTGGCAACCAAGATGTGCCCCAAACTCTCCAGTGGAAGGGCCTCAGTGTGGCTGGCACAATGCCTCAAATAAGCGTTCCACCTGGCCTTGAAGACCACTCCAACCCCACCCACCACTGCCAACTGGTCTCAACATTAGGGGGACTGAGCATAAGCCTACCCAGTCGGGTACCCCACTCTCAGTGCCAATTTTCTGTATTTTTCCATTCTTGAACTACTATGAAATAACACCTGAGACTGGATAATTTACAGAATAGAGTTTTAATTGGCTCATGGTTCTGCAGCCTTCACCGAAAGCATTATTCTGGCATCTACTTTGCTTCTAGGGAGGCCTCAGGAAGCTTACAATTATGGCAGAAGATGAAGGAGAAACAAGCACATCACATGATGAAAGCAGGAGCAAGGAACTATGAGAGACAGAGTTGAGGGGGTGGGTGCCACACACTTTTAAATAAGCAGATTTTGTGAGAACTCACTATCACAAAGACAACATCAAGCCACGAGGGACCTGGTCCCATCATGCAAACACCTCCCACCAGGCCTCACATCCAGCAATGGAAATTACAATTCGACATGAGATTTTGGTGGGGACAAATATTCAAACAATGTTATGAGGTCAACATGAACTACCCTGGGCCATAAGAATAGGCACATTCAACCCACCACTGACACCCCTGAGGCCTGAAGACAGGCACACCTGGCATCCTAGTCCCCAGCACAAATTTACCACAGCTTCCAATAATAATCATACTCTAACCAACTAAGACAATTACACATACCATTAATGCCGTTTAAAAGCAAAGAAATCATATGGCGTCTAAACTACTGCACAAACCCAAAATCATGGCCAATGTACTCTACAAAACCAACACCATAGATACATCTTCAGGAAAAAAGTCTTCTTTATGAAAGTAAATTCTAAAATAGGAAAAAGTCACTGTTAGAGCAGATGTACCAAAATAAATGTAAGGACATGAGAAATTTTAAAGCCAGAAATTTTAAATCAAGAAAATATGACACCTACAAAGAAGCATAATAATTCTCTAGTAATCAAAAAGAAAATTTTGAAATTTCATAAAAATTGGAAATATTGATTTTCTTTTTTTTTTTTTTTTTTTTTTTTTTTGGTTTCATGTGTTTTTTTTTTTTTTTATTCTTTTTTTTTTTTTTTTTTTTTTTTTTATTATACTCTAAGTTCTAGGGTACATGTGCATAACGTGCAGGTTTGTTACATATGTATACTTATGCCATGCTGGTGTGCTGCACCCATCAACTCGTCAGCACCCATCAATTCATCATTTATATCATGTATAACTCCCCAATGCAATCCCTCCCTCCTCCCCCCTCCCCCCTCCCCATGATAGACCCCAGTGTGTGATGTTCCCCTTCCCGAGTCCAAGAGAATTCTGAAAATCAATACAAAGAAATCAGATACATAAGTTATGATTGAAAAATTTGCTAATGGAATAGATACTATAAAAAAATAGAAATTCTGGAATTAAGCAATTTATTAAAGTAGATACAACATTTATTTGAAAGCTTAAACAATAGACTAGATCAAAAAGAAGCAAAGTAATATTTTAACTTGAAGGCAAGTCTTTTGAAATCTAGTAAGACAAAAATTTTTTAAAAATTAAAAATGAGTAGCAAAAACTTTGTGATGCTTGGGTCTACATAAAGCAAAAAAATAGATAGATAGATAGATAGATAGATAGATAGATAGATAGATAGATAGATAGATAGATAGATATTCCAGAGGACAAAGAGAAAATAAAAAATTATAAACCTACTTAATTACATTATAGATAAATACTTCCCAATTCAAGCAAGAGACTTAGACTTTCCAAAACAGAAAATTTAATAATACCCAGGCAGATACAACACAAAAGGTTTTCTCCATGGCACATTGAAATCAAACCGTTCTAAGATCAACGATAAAGTGAAAATCCTAAAAGCAACAAGACAAAAACATCTAGTTACCTCTAAAGAAAACCCATCAGACTAACAGTAGATTTTACAGCAGAAACAGTATAGACTAGGAGAAAATATGATGACATATTCAAAATTAGTTCAGTCCCTGTGGAAGTTTGGAGATTTCTCAAAAATTTAAAAATAGAATTATTATTTCACTGGCAATCTAATTACTAGGTATATACCCAAAGGTAAATAAATCATTCTACTAAAAAGAGGCTGGGTGTGATGGCTCATGCCTGTAATCCCAGCACTTTGGGAGACCAAGGTGGGTGGATCACAAGGTCAGGAGATCGAGACCATCCTGGCTAACACATTGAAACTCTGTCTCTACTAAAAATACAAAAAATTAGCCAGTCGTGGTGGCATGCACCTGTAGTCCCAGCTACTCAGGAGGCTGAGGCAGGAGAATCGCTTGAACCTGGGAGGCGAGGTTGCAGTGAACAGAGATTGTGCAACTGCACTCCAGCCTGGGCAATAGAGCTAGACTCCATCTCAAAAACAACAACAAAAGATATCCGTATTTGCATAGTTATTATAGCATTATACAAAATAGCAAAGACATGGAATTAACCTAGATGCCCATAAATGGTAGATTGGATAAAGAAAATGTGGTATATATGCCATGGAATACTACACAGTCATAAAAATCATACAATCATGTATTTTGCAACAACGTGGATGCAGTTGGAGGATATTATCCTCAGTAAATTAACACAGAAACAAGAGACCAAAGACTGCATGTTCTCACCTATAAGTGGAAGCTAAACATTGTGCACACATGAACATAAAGATGGGCATAAATACTGAGGACTCAAAAAGGGGGAAGAAAGAGAGGAGACAAGGGTTGACAAACTACCTACTGGGTACTACATTCACTATTTGCGTGAAGGGTTTATTCAAAGCCAAAACCGCAGCATCATGCAACGTATCCAAGTAACAAAACTGCACATGTACACTGTGAATCTAAAATTTAAAATCAATAAATAAGTAAAATAAAAATTTAAAATAATAAAACTGAAAAAAAAATACTGGAAGAAAAAATACTGTCAGCAGACAATACTATTCAGTGAAGTGGTTCTCCATAAATGAAGAAAAAATAGTCTTTCTGAGACAAGTTAATCTTTAGGAAATTTGTTATCACTACACTAGCCTTACAAAAATTATGAAAGAAGTCCTAAACCTGGAAGCAAAAGGATCACCTTTACCATAATGGAAACACACAAATTATAAAATTCACAGGTAAAACAATCACAAAAAGGTGAAAGATAAAAGACTCTAATGGCACCAATAATCATCGAAAAAAATGATAATCAATAAGAGAAAAAGAAGGGAATAAAGAATATATAAAACAATCAGAAAACAATTAACAATATGACAGAAATAAGGTCTAACAATGGCCTTGAAATTAATTAGATTAAATTATCCTCTTAAAGAATATAGATTGACTGAAAGGATAAAAAGAATAAAGCCTGGCTATATACTACTTACAAAAAACTGACCTTACCATTGACACACATATAAACTGAAATAAAAGAGCTAGGAAAAATATTTCAGGGAAAATAAAACTAAAAGCATGCAGGAATAGCTATACTTATATAAAACAGCCTTTAAGTAAAAAACAGGGAAAAGAGACAAAGAAGGTCATTATGTAATTAAGAAGGGAGACTATATTAGCAAAAAATTAACAATTCTAAATATAAATATACCCAACACTGGAGTACCCAGATTCATAAAGCAAATATTACTAGAACTAAAGAAAGAGACTTCAATACAATAATAGTGGTGGACTTCAACACCCTTTTATCAGCATTAAACAGATGATGTTGGCAGAAAATCAGCAAGAAAGCATTGGATTTAAACTGGACTTTGACCAAAAGTACCTAACAGACATTTACAGAAGGTGACACAAACAAATGGAAAAGCATTTCATGCTCATGGATCAGAATAGTTAATACCATTTAAATCACCATACTGCTCAAATGATCTGTAGATTCACTGCAATCCATATCACAGTATCAACAACATTCTTCACAGGGTTAGAAAAAACAATCCTAAAATTCACATGAAACTAAAAAGGAGACCAAGTAGTCAATACAATCCTGAGCAAAAAGAAAAAGCTGGAGGCATCAAATTATTCAATATACATTGCATATATATATATATATTCAACGTATATTATTCAAAATACATTACAAGGCTATAATAACCAAAACAGCATAAGTATTGGTATTAAAATAGACACATAGACTAATGAAACAGAATACAGAACCCAGAATGAAGCCACATATTTACACTCAACTATGCTTTGACAGAGTCAACAAGAACATACATTGAGGAAAAGACACCCTCTTCAATAAATGGTGGTGATAAAGTAGATTGCCACATGCAAAAAGCATGAAACTGACCCCCTCTTTCTCACTACATACTAACATCAAGTCACAATACATTATCGACTTAAATCTAAAACTTGAAACTATGAAACTACTAAAAGAAAACTTTGGTAAAATACCCCTGGACATTGAGTTTGGCAAAATTATTTCGTGTAAGACCTTAAAAGCACAGATGACAAAAGCAAAAATAGATAAATGAGATTGCATCAAGCTAAAACACTTCTTCACAGTATATATGTATATAGAGAGGTCAAACAATTAAATAGAAACAAAATAGCCACGAAACAAATTACATGATTTATAAACAGGCAAATATCTAAATCAACTTTTTTGGGGGGCAGGGCGGGGCAGAAAATGGAGTCTCGTTCTGTCGCCCAGGCTAAAGTGCAGTGGCATGATCTCGGCTCACTGCAACCTCCATCTCCTGGTTTCAAACAACTCTTCTGCCTCAGCCTCCCAAATTGCTGGGAGTACAGGTGCACGCCACCAGACCCAGCTGATTTTTGTATTTTTAGTAGAGATGGGGTTTCACCATATTGACCAGGCTGGTCTCTAACTCCTGACCTCGTGATCCGCCTGCCTTGGCCTTTAAAAGATTAATCTGTGTTGGTATGTGTGTGATAGATTGAGGGCAATGTGAAGAATCTGTTGTACATAAGCACAATTATAAAATGAATCAGAAAATTGATGCAAGCAAGACATTTTGATGGCTTGGACTAGGTGGTGGTGGTGGAAGTAAAGAGGTGTGAATGTGAATGGATTTGAGATATATTTAAGAGATAACATCTCTAAGACATAATGTAAGATTGAAGGTAGAGAGGTTGCAAAGATAGTTCCTAGATTTCAGGCATGCATATATGGATAGATAATGGTGCCTTTAACTGAAATAGAGAACTTTGAGGAAAGAATGAGTGAATGAACCTATTCATAATAAAATTATTGGCAATTGAGATATCAAGAGGGGATGTTTAAATATAATGGATGAGATCTATAAAAATGTATAGGAAATATAATTATCAATAGTTAACTATTCAAATGCTTCCCTTGAGGTCAAGGAGACTGAGTTGCCTGTTATCACCACTCATATTCGATACTTTACTGGAGAAAAAGGAAATAAAAGGCAGAATAATTGGAAATAAAAAATTAAAATGTCATTACTTGAAAGCATCTTCTAAAATTATAATGTAGCTTACATGCTATATGTTATCTTATTAGTTTATATTTTACATATTACACATTTATAAACTATGTATTATTTATGGCTCATGCATATGTGGTAATGTCATTTATCGTAACATAGTAGATTTAACAAAGTTACTGGATACATAGTTAAACACAAAAGCAGTTGTATTTCTTTATATAAGAAAAATATATAAAAATATTATTTTTAAAATATGCAATTTAGTATCAACAAACACTAAATATTTAAGAATTAATACTATAAAGATTTGTAAGATTTATAACCTAAAAACTGAAACGAACAGACTATTTTAAGTAACTAAAGGAAGCAAATATAAATAGAAGACTAGGCCGGGCGCGGTGGCTCAAGCCTGTAATCCCAGCACTTTGGGAGGCCGAGACAGGCGGATCACGAGGTCAGGAGATCGAAACCATCCTGGCTAACACGGTGAAACCCCGTCTCTACTAAAAATACAAAAAAAAAAAAACTAGCCGGGCGAGGTGGCGGCGCCTGTAGTCCCAGCTACTCTGGCCACTGCGCTCCAGTCTGGGTGACAGAGCGAGACTCCGTCTCAAAAAAAAAAAAAAAAAAAATAGAAGACTATGCCATGCTTTTAGATTCAGAAAAAATTTGGTAAAGACATCAATTATTTAAAAGTTAACCTGGCCAGGCGCAGTGGCTCACGCCTATAATCCCAGCACTTTGGGAGGCTGAGGCGGGCAGATCAGAAGGTCAGGAGATCAAGATCATCCTGGTTAACACGGTGAAACCTCGTCTCTACCAAAAGTACAAAAAATTAGCCGGGCGTGGTGGCAGGCACCTGTAGTCCCGGCTACTCGGGAGGCTGAGGCAGGAGAATGGTGTAAACCCGGGAGGCGGAGCGTGCTGGCGCCACTGCACTCCAGCCTGGGTGAGAGTGTGAGACTCCGTCTCAAAAAAAAAAAAAAAAAAAAAAAAGTCTAAGGTTTTATTACAGTTGCAATAAAATTCAGAGCAGATTATTTTGGGTGAAATTAATTGGTAAACTGATGCTGAGATTCTGATGTAAACTGATGGGAAGATATTGTTCTGCCAAGTGAGATGTGCCTAAATAAATAGAGATTAGAAATGCTAATTTGGAAGAGAAAATACTGTAAAAATGTCATTTATCTTTAAATTAATTTTTTAAGTCAGTGTGAATACAATAAAACTCCCAATATTTTTTTAACTTTGAAATTCTGATTATAACATATTGCAAATTCAAATGTCTGCTAACACCTAAGACAATCTTGAAGGAGAAAAAGAAGTAGAACTTGTTCTAGTAGGCATGAAGATTTAATAAAAGCTTATACTAATTAAGAAAATGTAACATGTTTACAGAAATAAATCAATGGAAAGAACAGATAGCCCAGAAAAAGACCTATGCATATATGCATATTTGAATTTTAAATGAAGAACCATTAACAAAGATGTTAACTTTACTCAAGCTGAGATAGTTAAATATTCATTTTGAAAAACATGAATGTATATGCCCACTTCACTCCACATTCAAATATGAATCCGGTTGAGTTATAGACCTGAATGTCAAAGGCAAAACTATAAGGCTTTTAAAAGAAAATGAAAGTTGATATATTCATGACCATTAGGTAGTTTCTTAAATAAAACGTAGGAACACATACAATACAAAACGGGAAAAAGAAGTCCACGTTAAACCAACTACATTTAACAAAAATGCCACACATAGTTTAAAAAGCACAGAATGAGTGAAATACTTCCAAAATCTATAAGCAACAAAGACTTTGTATAAAAACTATTTTTGCAAAAGATACAAATCAGTAAAAAGAAAGAAAGAAAGAAAACCCAACAGAAAAAAGGATATGAATTTTAGTGGGCACTTCACAAGCGAGTAAATCCAAAATGGTAATGAACACAGGGATAGGCCTTATACCTCATTAATATTCAGACAATTAAAATTAAAATTACATCACTAAATACCTACAGACTTAGCAAAAGTTGAAATACATTGAAATTGTCTAGAATGCAGATCAAAAGGAAATCTCACCCTGTTGGTTGGAGGATGAATTGCTACAACCACTTTAAAACATGATTTAGCATTATCTACTAAAATAGAAGCTACACATAGGCTATGAACAAAATCCCACCTTTGGATAAAGACCTTGGATAATCTGAAAATTTAGACATCAGAATACATTTACATAAATGTTTATATCAGTGTTGTTTTTAAGAGTTGCAAACTTGAAAATAATCTAAGGTCGGGTGCTGGTGGCTCACGCCTGTAATCCCAGCACTTTGGGAGCCGAGGCTGGTGGATCACGAGGTCAGGAGATGGAGACTATCCTGGCTAACATGGTGAAACCCCGACTCTACTAAAAAATAGAAAAAAAATTAGCCAGGCGTGGTGGCGGGCGCCTGTAGTCCCAGCCGCTCGGGAGGCTGAGGTAGGAGAATGGTATGAACCTGGGAGGCGGAGCTTGCAGTGAACTGAGATCACACCACTGCACTCGAGCCTGGGCGACAGAGTGAGACTCTGTCTCAAAAAAAAAGAAGAATCTAAATGTCTCCAAATAGTAGAATGGAGTGGGTATATGCACATAATCGAATAATATACACCCATGAAAATAAATGCCATTTATGTAAATTTCAAGGATAAGCTAGTATAAACCACACATTTTGAGATATGGAAGGGGATATATGTTGAGTGTCTGAATTAGATTAATATTTGATTTATTGACTCAGGTGCTACTAGGACGTGTCCTATTTTTAATTATTATATAGTACATATTTATGTGCTTTCTATTTATAGCCATGTTTCACAATAAAAATTTAGACTAGTATTTAGCAATTAGATTTATTTAAAGCTATTATATACTTTGAAATATTAATATCTCTTATTCAAAGTTATGCATACACATTTGCTCACAGAAAGGTAGACCTGATAATAAGGTAAAACAAAAGTCAGGTTAACATATTCAAAGAACAAGTATAGTTTTGTGATTCTCAATTAGTCATGATTGTTACCATAATCAAACCTATCAATTACTTCCTACAGTTCGATAAGTGCATAATGTTTTAAATCCAAGGTAACTGAAAATAAGGCGGTGTCTGAAATTACTAGTACTAATACTGCAGGGGGTACAGGTAATGACACTGTCCTAAAAACTTTCTTTCTGTAACAATATTTTTGTGTGTGTACCTCAAGAAAATGTTGCTTTTAACCTAGTGGCTTAAAACAAAAACACATTGCAGGAAGTATACTAGGATTTTAAATATGATTTAAGGTAACGCATCATATATTTACCAGAAAGGAAAAATATGTTTGTGTATATATATGTGTGTATATATATATACACACACACGCACACACACTCACACACAGATACACCTGAAAATAGCCATCGATTTTTCTTGGCTCATAGAACAGCAACATTAATGCTCTTATTGGCACATTACCAGGGATTTAAACCATCTTGCTATTTCAAGACTTGTGCAACTGTGGTGATAACACTGACAAAGGAACAGAAATTGTACTTCGCTAGGGAAAAGTGGCATTCAATTTTAAAATCTTACACAAAGGTGTTTTAATGAGAATGAATGTCCTGTCCAATATACAGGCTTACAAACCAGTTATTTAGAAATGGGCTGATATCAGCATCTGCCAAAATTCTTCTGAGGTCCAGAGTAAATTAAACATAAATGAGAATGAAAACTCATTAAATTCATAGCTGGACCCTGCATTTCTAATTCACAAATACAACACTATATTCTCTGAAAACTTCCAATGACATTGCAAAGGCAGTATATACTTCCAGGATGGATGGATGCATAGATAGATTGATAGATAGATAGATACATAGATAGATAGATAGATAGATAGATAGATAGATAGATAGATAGATAAATTATGTTCTTTTGAAAATTCTCTCATGACCATGTAAATGAGACCAGAGCGAAAGTGACTGCATCCTATAGCTAAAAGATAGAAAACTAGTATTAGCCAGAGCAGAAGTAGGCATTGCTACTTTGGCCACTTAAAATAGATAGCATGCTGGTATACAAGCTGGGTAAAAATGAGTTTCAGTTATGAATGTGCATGATCTTGTATCACAGTCCCTCAAAAGAAAATTGACCATTTATAATTTTTGGTAGTGGGAGGATGTCTCTGGGGTTGTGTGTTCTAGAAAGATTGATAACATTTTTAAGGAACTGAATTATTTTAAAGCATGAACATTTGATGTAATAAAAGCAAGCTTCAATTTCAAAACAATCATCTGCTTGCTAAAAATAGGGACTCCTGGCCGGAAAGCATCTAATTGAATACAATTTCTATTGGTGTATTTTTAGTACACTGTGTGATTAGTACATTGTATGGTTAGTCAACTGTAAGTAGAAATAGAAATAAATAGTAGAAACTGAAGTTTCTCCTTTTCACCTACCTCCTCCCCACATATTTTTCTCACTTTTGGCTGTCCCAACTGCTGTTCAGCTCACTGAACTTCCCCCTCAGATTACATGTATCTTTCTTCCTTCTGATATACTGGACAGTGACTATGACACACGGACACCTACCAGTGCACCATCTTGTGTAACAACTGTAAATTGACTAATGGGGCGTTTCAAAGGTACATTTTAATGATGGAAACATTTCAAAAGAGTCTTTAATTCTGATAAGAATTCCCAAAGAACTGTGATATTAGGTGAGCAAAATGAAAGTATAGCTCACACCCCAAACATAAGCTGTGGAAATATTTCATTCATTCAATATGTCATACCTTTTGTAGAACCAAGTGTTACTGCTTTCATTATTTCTATTATTGGACTTTGGACGACACATTAATGAAAAAGCAGAAGAGAAAGTTAAGCTGTCAATTTTCCATATTTGTCTCTAGTTACACAGTACAACTTCAATAACATCTCTGCAAAAATATATTTAGGACTATTTGTGAAAATGCTTAAGGTAATTAATTCAAGCTCAAATTAGGAATTAATTTGATATCAGGGACATTACTTCTTAGGAAAAAAATCCCTTCGGATCACAGCCTGCCTGAGAGCAGATATTTTAGGATTTCACTTGATTGGATACTCTTAGAAATATAAAGTAACAAACGTCTATGTATATATTTATATAAAAGTATCTATTTTTCATCTGTCAAAGAAGCTTCTTCTTTCCATCTACCTCCTCCCCACAAATTTTTCTCACTTTTGTTTGTCCCAATTGCTGTTAAGCTCATTGAACTTTCTCATCAGATTTCATGTATCCTTCTCCCTTCCGATACGCTGGACAGTGACTATGACACCCTGGCACCTACCAGTGCATCATCATGTGTAACAAAGCACATAACCCCCAACAACTGAATTGGATGCTTTCCGAGAGTTAACTGTATTCATTTCAGAGCCTGCTTGCTATGATATGAATGTTTGTGTACCCCACAAACTTTATATGTTGAAATCCTAACCCCCAAAGTGACAGTATTATGAGGTGGTGATTTTCAGAGGTGATTAGGTCATGAGGGCAGAGCCCTCAAAAATGAGATTAGTGCCCTCATAAAAGAGACCCCTTGGAGCTAGCTAGCCCTTTCCACCATGTGAGGACACAGTGAGAAGGCACCCTCTATGAACTAGGAAATTCATAGCTTCCTAGTTCATCTTGACTACCCTTCCTATAGAACAGTGAGAAATGAATTTCTGTTGTTTGCAAGCTACTCAGTTTATAGTATTTTTGTTATAGTAGCTCAGACTAAAAAACTGCATATACCATTTATGTTTATTATTATAATTACCTAGTTTAATTAAATATGCAAATTGATAAAATATGATTTAAAAATAGTGTTATTTTTATTAAAAACAAGAGCAGTACTTTGAGAAGACTATGAAAGTCAAAACAAGTTGCTGTCAAATTAAATGTGGTGAAAGAAAAGTATAAAATATTAGGTAAAAATATAAAACTCTCTAAGTGTTCTGTACTCAGCTTTCTATACAAGTCTCTAAGTTCCATTTAAAGGAACAGAAACTGAAAATGGTATTCTTTGCATTATGGCTGAGATTTATACAATCAGGAATAACACTTGGTTGCACATTCAAGAAAGAAGGCCTCAGCCTACATCAAAAGGTTGGCAAACTGATGTACATCTATATATTTTTTACTTTTTTACTTTTTTAAAGAATGTTTAATTTATATACTTCCAAAATAATGATTTGCTCCAACCATCATTTAATTAACCAAGCAAATACTGGTCACAGTTGGAATAAAGTTCATGTAATATAATAACACTTTGTATTTCTTTCTCTTTTACCTTTACTACCTAGTTATTCTCAGTTCATTTGTATAATAAAGTTTAATTTGTTATAGTAAAATTAGCTGGTCAATGATTTCAAAAAATGTGTAACAGAGCAAATGTATAGTGAAGTCAACATAGAGTAGAGATAATGTTTAGAAGATGAAAAAACAGTACATTGATTGTTGCCTGATAATCAAACGTAGAACTTCTTAAGGGCGCAAATACGCATAGAATTATGCTAAGAAACATATTGAAATTTCTATTCTTAAGGACTAGAAGAAAAGTAATAGAAGATTCTATCTCAGTTTTGCCATGAGTTCCATTACAACTCTTTCCCTAGAGATAATTTTTGAAACATTCTATAGTATTCAACAGATGTGGAAATACACACAAATATAGAAATACATAATAGAAATATTGAATTATACGTGAATGGACAATCTAATATTTTATCATTATTTTCCAAGACCAAATAGTTTTGGGAGCTGAAGCTAGAGAAAAGAATGTAATTGGCAGTAAGTCTGTCTGTGAAGAGCAGAGTGAGAAAGTAAATTTTTTTTTTATTAATCCAGAAAGTCTACATAATAAAGATGGGAATTATTATAAAATTTTAAAAGACTACCTAATATTATATCATTATTTGTCAATATCATATAGTTTTGGGAGCTGAACCTAGAGAGAAAAATGTAATTGGCAGTAGGTCTGTCTGTAAAGGGCAGAGTGAGAAAGTAAGGTTTTGTTTTTATTAATCCAGAAAGTCTACATAATGAAGACGAGAATTATTGTAAAATTTTAAAAGTCTGGGTAATAAAAAAGTCTGGGTATGTATTTCATATACAATTAGGTAAAAACCATTTCTTTTGCTTTAATTGAGATTATAAGCCCTTCTACTTATTTTACTCTCTCAACAAAGATGGGCAAAATACATTAACATTCATGGAAATATTGGATCACTTAACAACCAAATAATATGTGTCATGGAATTTTCCTTTGAATAAATGTTTTCACATTGGAAATCCAGTCAGAAAAGAAAATTTATGAATTATAAAAGGATTATAAAAAAGAGAAAAAAAATTCTACTTGTATTTCCAGACACATCTAAAATTTGACTAGAAACATTGTGGCATAGTAGCAAGCTGGCTAAACTCCCTCCAGTAATGAAACAAACAAACAAATAATGCAGCCCCTAGGATATCACCAGGAATACACCAAAACTCAAATATGAAGGTGAGACAGTTACTGGGGCACAGAGAAGTGAAAACACTCCTTGTAGATGGTAAGAAAATCATACTTCCACATCTGTCATGTCCTTCCCTCATTCTGCCTGGCACCAAGCAGGCAGAAAATTTTCACCAACTCACTCTTTCTACACTGGAAAAAGTGGGATTGAGGTGGAAAACTAGCTTCTCCACTATCTTGTACTTGCTTTAACCCCCAGGAAGCATCAGAGTGTCTGAAGGGAGAATTATCCCTGAAGATAGATAGAGACAAAGGAAGAGGCAGGACTACCACGCTCAGCCAAAAAAAAAAAAAAAAAAAAAAACTCTACTGTGTAACCTGGTCAAAGGACACACCAAATCAGAGTGCCTGCCCAGCAATGCCACACTGTGGTAGGTATGTCCCACAGGTTCCCTGGGCAAGAACCTCTAGCCAGCCTCCTCACACTGCCAACACATTCTTTTGGGCACCTCCTTCATTCTGGAAAGAAAGAACTCAGATAGCTTACTAGAGCTGAGGTGATTCTGGGCTTAAGGTGCCACCTAAGAGCCAAAAGGGGCTGTTACCTAACAGCAAAAAACCTCTAAGCAAACATATCTAATAGAAATTAAAATAAGCCAGACAGATAAGAGTAGAATAATGAACTAATCCTTCAATGCAAAGATATATACGTACATCCATAAGAAATAACAGCAAACAGGGAAACATGATGGTTCCATACGGAGAAAGCAAAGAGCCAGTAACTGACAATAATGAGACAACAGTATGTGAGTTCTCTGAATAAAAATTCAAAATAGTAGTTTCAAGGAAACTCACTGATCTTCAAGATAACACAGCAGTGCAATTCAGAAATTTATCAGAAGGGGTGGAACAAGAAGGCAGAATAGAAGGCTTCGTTGATCACCCCCCGCTCCCCGCAGGAACACCAAATTTAGCAACTATCTCTACAGAAACGCACCTTCATGAGCACCAAAAATCAGGTGAGCACACACAGTACCTGATTTTAACTACATATTACCACAAGAGGCACTGAAAAGGGCTGGAAAGATAATCTTTAATTATCCATGCCATCCCTCTCCCATCCCCTGGAAACCACTGCATGACACAGAGTATTTGTGCTTGGGGAGTGAGTATTTGTGCTTGGGGAGTGAGACTTTGCATTGAACTCAGTGCTGCTCTGTCATAATGAAAAAAAAGAACCCGCCTGTACTTAGTTGATGACCATCAACAGAGGGCGCATTTGAACTGGCTCTAGCCACAGGGTAGTCCCCCATCCCAGTGGCTGGAACTTGATTTGCTGCACACCTCACCACCTTAGGCTGCAGTGCCACATACACTTGAAAGGTAGTTTAGGTCACAAGGACTGCAATTCCTAGGCAAGTCCTAGTGCTGAGGTGGGCTCAGTCAACGGACTGGGAAGACACCAGCCAGGGCAGCTAAGGGAGTGCTTGTACCATCCTTCCCCCAACCCCAGTCTGCACAGCTTGTGGCTCCAAAAGAGATGCCTTCCTTCCGCTTGAGGAGAAGAGAGCTAAAAGGAAAGGGGACTTTATCTTGCATCTTGGATACCAGATCAGCCACAACACAATAGGGTGACATGAATCTTGGAATTCGTGGATAAAAAACTCCTGTACTAATGAAGAGGATGGAATTCTCAGGCCATCAACGCACCAGGCAGAGTTTGACTACATGCACCTCAGCAGTTTACGTAATATGTTCAAAATTAGATATTTCTTTCAGGGGTTTTGTACATCAAGTACTTCATATTCTCAGAAAATTTCAGAAAGGTAGGCTCTCAAAAAACAAAACTGAATTTATTACCATTCTGGTAAATAAATGTCATGTAAGATTTTTTTGTTCTTCTATTGAATATGGTAAGATATATGTATACCTACTACATTGTATGCCATTGAATATATAAACATCATTAATCAAGCAGGATGAGGATTTCTGCCACGTTAACTCTCCTTTCAGCATGGAGCCAACCACAGAATAAAAAGTACTTATAAAAAAAACACAGCACAGTCTGATTAAACACAAACATTGGCAGTTGCAGACTAGGCAACAAAAGTTATATTACACAAGATATGATGTAAGACATGTTCTAAACTTAGAAAATTAAGTAGAATTAAAATTATGTGGGATATATCACATAATTATTTTCTAATGTAATTGGGAATGTAGAAATATAGTGAGTCCTAATTAATTCTTTTCTAAACAGCAAACTTTCAATTTCATATAACACAACAATGAAAATGAGTGCAAAACACTCCAACCTGATTTTGTAACAATAAAAAAGAGAATAACATGTTTCAATAGTCTTAATCTATGTAAATCAATATCTATGTGACACACTTATTTCAAAATATACCTAGCTTACAATAGCTGGATGTTAATCTTTCTAAATAAAATAATAAATTGGCTGCCACCAGGAGCATAAACTTTTATTGTATAAAACATCTTTATTTCATCTTGTAAAACTGGCAACTTTGGGGATTCATTGTTCATGTAGCAGCTTGAAATCAGTGCTAAAATGTTGATTATTTTGTTTTAATAGTCTCAACTTCATAAACCACTACAGGTGTTGTATTCTAAGAATAATGGGGAGGCAAAATAAAAACTTTAATACATTTTTAGAAGAGCTATGGTGCCACTTGCATTATCTTACAGAAATTGGTTATAATTTATAAAAAGTTATTCATCTCGGTTGCATATATGTGATTCATTTAAATATTTTAAATCTTATTTATTTCATAGCACTGTAATGCTTAAAGAGATCTTAAGAAAAGCACAGTGTTGGCCGGGCGCGGTGGCTCAAGCCTGTAATCCCAGCACTTTGGGAGGCCGAGGCGGGCGGATCACGAGGTCAGGAGATCGAGACCATCTCTGGCTAACACGGTGAAACCCCGTCTCTACTAAAAATACAAAAAGCTAGCCGGGCGAGGTGGCGGCGCCTGTAGTCCCAGCTACTCGGGAGGCTGAGGCAGGAGAACGTCGTGAACCCGGAAGGCGGAGCTTGCAGTGAGCTGAGATCTGGCCACTGCACTCCAGCCTGGGTGACAGAGCGAGACTCCGTCTCAAAAAAAAAGTTATTAACTGGGTATTGAGTGAAGAAAAAATCTATTTGAAGCAGTTTCTGAGGAGACTATATATTTCAGATTAATTCAGAATAAATTATAGTGCAACTGTTTGGAGGTAGCCACAGTACACTTAACTTGAAAGAAGCAGTCTATAATATGGACTCAAGATTGAGTTTTGAAGAAATCGTCCCAATATTGTTCTTTTGTTTTTTAATGTTTTTTTATGTTCTTTATGTTTTTTTTGCAAGTATAGAACTTTTCATTTTCAGTTTCCTGAATGCTATGCATTTTTCATTTGACAGGCACTTACGTAGATTTAGATATTTTATTCATTTAATCTTCATAATAATGCTATGACAAAAGTTGTTTTTCATTGTTGTGTAACACATCACCATCGACTTAGTGGCTTACACACCCTCAAACTTACTATCACACGATGCCCATGGGTGATGAGTTCACCCATTGCTTACCTGTGTTTTCTGCTCAGGGTTTCTGCTCATGTCCTCGTTGGGAGGCTTGACTGGAACAGAACTGCTTCCTAACCCATTCAGGTTGTTCACAGAATTCCTTGTCTTGAAGTTATGGAACAGAAGTTCCAAAGGTTTGTTGTTGTCCCTTTGTTGTTGTTTGTATGTCTGATTGTTTGGTTTGTAGTTGTCAGCCAAGGACCACTCTTAACTCTCAGGTTCTTGCCACAGGACTCCCTCTATAAACAGTTCACGATATGGTCGTTTGCTTCTCCAAAGACAGCAGGATAATCCCTCTCGTTTCAAATATCTCTCTTCAATCTGCTAAAACAGAGTTCTGTATGTCATAATGTAATGATTAGAGGGATTGTGCCATAATAACACCCATCTCATACGTAATGATACCCACAGGCTCAAAGTAAAGGAATGAAGAAAGACCTACCATGCAGCAAATGGAAAGCAAAAAAGAGCAAGAGTCACTATTCTTATATCATATAAAAGAAACTTTAAACACATAAAAATTAACAAGGACGGAAAAGGTCACTACATAATGATAAAGAATGGTACAATCCAACAAGAAGACTTAGCTATCCTAAATAAATATGCAGCCAACATTGGAGTACCCAGATTCATGAAACAAGTTTCACAAAAAGACTGACAGCCAAGCAATAATAATGGGAGACTTTAACACCTGACTGGCAGCGTTAGATAGATCATTGAGGCAGAAAACCAGCAAATAAATTCTGTACATAATTTCAACACTTGGCCAACTGGGCTTAGTAGACATCTACAGAATACTCCACCCAGCAACCACAGAATATGCATTATTCTTGTCCATACACAAAACACATTCTAATAGCTACCACACTCTCAATTATAAAGTCAGGCTGAAGAAAGTTTTTTTTAAAAAAAGGAAAAAACTATTACTACACACACTCTTGAACAACAGTACAATAAAATAGAAATCAATATCAAGAAGATCCCATAATTACCCAAATTACCCAAATACATGGAAATTTTAAAAACTTGCTCCTGAATAACTCCTGGGTGAACATCTAAATTAAGGAAGAAATCAAAATGTATTTGAAATTAATGAAAATAGGGATACAACTTACTAAAATCCCTGGAATGCAGCTAAAGCAGTTTTAAGGGGAAAGTTTCTAGTGAAAATACCTTCAAGAAGTTAGAAATATCTCAAATAAACAATGTAAATGTGTACCTGCTGGAACTGGAAAAATAAGAATAAACCAATGCCAAGGCTAGCAGAAGAAAAAAAAGTAACTAAAATTGGAGAAGAAATGAATAAAATTGAGGTAGAAAAACCATCGAAAGAATCAATGTAACCAAGAAATAGCTCTTGGAAAAGAATAAACAAGATTAATAAACTGTTATCTAGAGAGATGAAGAGATAGAGAAATTGCATTATGTTTCTGACAGCAGTTAACTACCTACATAACAATGTGCCTATTAGGTTTCCTCTTTTCCCTGGCCCCAGCTCTCACCTGGTTCTAGTAGGTCTAGGGATGATAACAGCTTCCAGATGTTGTTGGTTCCTGAGTGCCCCAATATCCCTTATTGGTTTCTGTCAGTCTTCCCAGATTCTGTGAAAAGTCCCT
Organism: Rhinopithecus roxellana; assembly: GCF_007565055.1. NCBI lineage: Eukaryota > Metazoa > Chordata > Mammalia > Primates > Cercopithecidae > Rhinopithecus > Rhinopithecus roxellana. Next base: position 117,319,192 of record NC_044555.1, on the reverse strand, counting down.
TCATTTCATTCTCTTCACCATTCTAACTTAGTTTACCTCCTGTTTTTCCTGTTTTCTGTTGAAATCCTGATTGACACTAAGTATATCATCTCGTGTCTGCATTGCAGAAAGGGGATTATGGACAAAGAGTGAAGACTCATGTTAGGAAAAAATGGGTAAATGGATACCAGTTAGGGCACTCACAAGAGTCAAGTAAGTTGACACTGGGAATGAAAAAGAAGGGCTGGAAAGAAAAAGCAGATAATGTTAGTGAAATGGGTGTTAGAAAAAAAGCAGAGCATAGAGTCAAGGATGATGCTCAGTTGTTTTTTATTCATAAATTTTGGTGACGCTATCAAGTTCAATAGAGATTATAGGATGTATATAGAGTAGCAGAAATCATTTGTTCAATTAAAATATACTGAGTTATAGTGCTTATATTATATCCAGGTAGGAAGTAGGATATACAGGTATGAAAGTGAATACAAAAGTATAACTAAATATATTAGAGTTAAAGAAAGAGGCCTAATCCAGAGATAAAAATTAGGGAGAGAGGCAGCATATAGGTGGTAAGTGAAACCAGGCTGAAAGGAAAATAACACAGAAACTACATTCAAAAAAAGAGAAGTAATTATACCATGAATATTAAGGTTTATTTATGGACTCTTAGTTTTGTTCCATTTTTCTATATCTCCTTTTTTATGCCAGTACCATATCATTATCATTCCTGTGGCTTTGTAGTCACTTTTGAAATCAGGAAGTGTGAATCTCTATCATTTTTCTTCTTTTCCAAGACTGTCTTGGCTATTCAGTGTCTTTGCAAAACCGATGAATATTAGGATCAGCTTTTCTGTTTCTGCTAAAAACGCTGCTGCAATTTTGATAGGGAGGACATTGACTCTGTAGGTTATCATATAATATTATATATAATATAATATGGCATATTATATTACACAATAATACCATAGTATTATCTGTAGATTATAGGTTATTACCATTTTAACAATAATAAATATTTTAATTCATTTACATGTAATAATTTTCCATTTATGTAGCTCTTCTTTAATGTCTTTTGGCAATGGTTTATAGTTTTAAGAATACAAATCTTGCACCTCCTTGGTTAAAGTTACTAATAAGCATTTCTTCTTAATACCATTCTAAATGAAATTGCTTTGTAATTTGTTTATTTTATATTACTTTCTATATATAAGATCATGTCATATGAAAATAGAGGTAATTTTAATACTTTGTTTCCAATTTAGAAACCTTTTTTTTAAACAACCTAATTGAGCTGGCTAGAACTTCTAGCACAATATTGAATAGAGAAGTAGCAGAAGTAGACATCTTTGTCTTGTTAAAAACAGATCTTGGGGGGAACGTTTTCAATCCTTTACCATTAAATATGAGTTTAGCTATGAGTTTTTCAGACATAATTTTTGTCATGTTGCTATGGTTCGAATGTTTGTATTCCTTACAAAACTTATGTTGATACTTAATTACCAATGTGGTCTTATTAAGGGTATGGCCATTACTGGGTGATTAGGTCATGAGGGCAGAGTCCTCATGGATGGGATTAGAGCATTTATAAATCAGCTTGAAGAGATAGGTTTCTTTCCTTCCATCTATGCGAGGACATCCCCTTTAGAGGATGCAAAACATGACACCATCTTGGAAGCAGAGATTGAGCTATGACAAGATGTTGAATTTGCCAGTACCTTGATGTTGGAGTTCCCAGCCTCCTTGCAGAATTGTGAGAGATACATTTCTAGTTTTTTTTTTTTTTTTAAATAAATTACCCAGTAAAATGTATTTTATTATGGAAGCAGGGAAAGACTAAGGCACACATGGAGAAAGTTTATATTTCTAGTTTGTCCAGTATTTTTATCGTGAGATGGGGTTTGGTTTCATTAAATGCTTTTTCTGCATCAAATGACATGATCAATTGTCAGGTTTTTTTTTTTTTTTTCATTCTGTTAATGAAATGTATGTCTTTGGTTGATTTTTGTATATTGAACCACTCTTGTATTCCTAGATTAAATCACTTGGTCATGATATGTAATACTTTAATATGCCACTGAAATCATTTTGCTTGCATTTTGTTGAAAATTTGTATATCTATATTCACCAGGAAGATTGGTCTGTAGTTTTTTGTCATCTTGGTCTTATTTTGGTAACAGTAATACTGACCTCCTAGAATAAATTAAGAAGTGTTCTCTCATTGTCTATTTTTTGAAAGTGTTTGATAATGTTTAACGTTAATTATTTCTTAAATAGTTGGTAGATCTTGATAATAAAGTCATCATGTCCTAGACTTTTCCTTGCTGGAAGGTTTTTGATATTCAATCTTTTTACATGTTATATGTCTATTCAGGTTTCTATTTTTTTCTTGAGTCAGTTTTGGTATTTTGTATGTTTCTAGGAATTTTTCTACTTTCTCTGTTTTTCCAAATGCATTGACTGTATAATAGTTCGTAATAGTGTCTTATAATTCTTTCCATTTCTATAAGGTCATTAATAATGTCCCCATTTCAATTTCTGGTTTTACTGATTCTAATCGTCTTTTTTTGTTATAGCCAATCTAGCTAAATATCTGCCAATTTTGCAAAGTGCAGTGACTCACGCCTGTAATCGTAACACTTTGGGAGGCCAAGGTGGGCAGATTGCCTAAGCTCAGGAGTTGAAGACCAGGCTGAGCCACATCATGAAACCCCATCTCTACTAAAAATACAAAAAAAATTAGCCAGGCATAGTGGTGTGTGCCTGTAGTCCTAACTACTCAGGAGGCTGAGGCATGAGAATCTCTTGAACCTGGGAGAAGGAGGTTGCAGCGAACTGAGATCATGGTACTTCACTCCAGCCTGGGCCACAGAGGAAGATCCTGTCAAGAAAGAAAGAAAGAAAAGAAAGAAAGAGAGAGAGAGAGAGAGAGAGAGGGAGGGAGGGAGGGAGGGAGGGAGGAAGGAAAGATGGAAAGAAGGAAAGGAAAGAAGGAAAGAAGGAAAGAAGGAAAGGAAAGAAGGAAGGAAGGAAGGAAGGAAGGAAGGAAGGAAGGAAGGAAGGAAGGAAGGAAGGAAGGAAGGAAGGAAGGAAGGAAGGAAGAAATCTGTCCATTTTAACAATATTTTCAGGGAGCCAACTTTGATTTTATTGATATGCTCTATTATTTATCTATTATTGATTTGATGTTTTTCTGCTGTACTCTTTATTGTTTTCTTGTGCTGATTTGGCTATAATTTGAGCTTATTTTTCTAGATTCTTAATGAGGAATGATAGGTTACTGATTTAACATGCTTCTTTTTAATGTAGATGTATATAACTGTAAGTTTGCCTATGAGCACTGCATTTGTTTTGGTATAATGTGTTTTCACTTTCATTTGTCTCAAAGAATTTTTAATTTATCTGCATTTTCTTATTTGACCCATAGATTGTTTATGAGTATTGTGTTTATTTTTTATATATTTGTTAATTTTTCAGATTTTATTCTGTGACTTCAGATTTTATTTGCAGTTCCATTTATTATGGCCAAAGAAAATACTTTGCATGATTTGAATATTTCAATAGATTTTGAAGTCAAACATGTTTGACTTGTTTTGTAGTCAAACATGTTGTATACCTTGGAAATTGTTTCATGTGCCCTTGAGTATAATGTATGTTTTTCTATTGTATATTTTTCTGTTGTTTATCCAAATAGACCTAATAGACATATAGATGTGTTATCTATATGTTATTATAGATATGTCTATATGTCTATTAGGTCTATTTGGATAAAAACATTGTTCAAGTTCTTCCTTTCCTCATTTATCTTCTGTGTAGTTTCACTATTCATCAGTGAAAAGGGTTATCAAAGTCTGCAACTATTATTGTTCAAATATGTATTTCTTCCTGACATTCTATCAGTTTTTGCTTCATATTATTTTGTGGGTTTGCTATTAGGTGTACATTTGCAAATGTTGTACCTTCTTGATAGATCCTCATAGGTTGACCTTTTTATAATAATTCAATGACTTTCCTTGTCTATTACAGCCATTATTATCTTAAAGTGTATTTTGTCTTTGTATTAGTCAGGGTTCCCTAGAGGGACAGAACTAATAGGATACATATACTTAATATAATATATATTAAGTATTAACTTAATAAACTCAAGGTCCCACAATAGGCTGTCTGCCAGCTTGTGGAGCAAGGAGAGCCAGCCTGACTCTCAAAACTGAAGAACCTGGAGTCCAGTGTTTGAGCGCAGCAAGCATCTAGCATCGGAGAAAGATGGGAGAAAGAAATATTTGCTGGCAGCTGGGACGCTAGGCCAGTCTCACCTGTTCATGTTTTTCTGCCTGCTTTATATTTGCTGGCAGCTGATTAGATTGTGCCCATCAGATTAGGGGTGGGTCTGCCTTCCCAGTCCACTGACTCAAATGTTAATCTCCTTTGTCAACACCCTCAAAACACACCCAGGATCAGAAATTTGCATCCTTCATTCCAATCAAGTTGATGCTCAGTATTAACCATCACAATCTGATAGTATAGTCACTCAAGCTTTTTTTATTATTTCATGGAAGTTTAATGTTTTTTCATGTTCAACTTATTTCTTTGAATCTAAAGTGAGTATGTTGTAGATAATACATAATTGGATCATGTTTTTCCTATACAGTCTTCCAATCTCTGACTTTTAATTGGGGATGTCTAGAAAATTTACATATAATATATTTGCTGACAAGGATGATTTTTACTACTGTCATTTTCCTATTTGTGTTATATAAGTCATATTTTTTCTCTCAGCTCTTCCACTGCTGTCTTTTTTGTGTTAAATATTGTTAGTACATTATTTTGGTTCATTTTTATTGGTTTTACTCTATATTTTTAATTGTTTCAGTGTCTGCCTTGTGGGTTGCAACTAAAATCTTAATTTACAACAACCTAGTTAAAGTTAATGCTAATCTTATTTCAATAGCACTATGAGTTTAATTGTGTCTCCCCAAAAATATATGTTGAAGTCCTTACCCTTAGTATCTCAGAATATGGCCTTATTTGAAATAAGTTGCCGCAGATGTTATTAGTTATTAGATAGGATGAAGTTATACTAAAGTAGATTGGGTTCCTGATTCAATATGACTGGTGTCTTTTTAAAAAGATAGATATATGAAGACACAGTGATACAGGGAGAATTCCATGTGGAGAGGGAGGCAGAGTTGAAGTGATACATTTGTTAGACAAGGGGCACCAAAGATTTCTTGCTAGTCATTACCAGGAGCTAGTACAGTAGCATAGAAAAATTTGTACTTATACCCTGTCTAAAAAAAAAAAAAAACAAAAAGGAACCCTGCTGACACTTTGGTTTCAGACATCTAGATTACAGTACTGTGAGACAATAAATTTCTGTTGTTTGAAGCCACTGAATTAGTAATACTTCCTTACAGCTTTCATATATATAAAATAAATTTGCTCACATGATGATTATGGAGACTGAAAAATCCCAAGATCTGTAGCCTGCAAGCTTAAGATCCAAGAGAGACGAAGTGTAGTTCTATTATGTGTCTGAAGACCTAAGAACCAGGAGAGCCTCTGGTGAAAGTTCAAATCTGAAAGCTGGCAGGCTGAGACCCAAGAATAATGATATTTCAGTTTCTGTCCAAAAGTCGGAAAAGACCAATGTTTCAGCTTAATCAATCTGGCAGAATGAGTTCCCTCTTCATCAGTCATGTTGTTTTATTCAGGCCTTCACTTGATTGGATGAGGCCTACTCACATTAGAGGGGACAATCTTCTTTACTTAGTCTACAGATTCAAATGTTATTTTTTTAATTTAAATAGATGTATTTTATTTTAAATCGACAAATAATCATTGTATATATTTATGGGGTTCACTATGGTGTTTAGATACGTGTTTAAATTGTGGAATCATTAAATCAAGCTAATTAGAAAATCGATCACCTCATATACTTTTATTATTTAAATATTTAAAATATACTCAGCAATTTTAAAATATATGACGAATTATTATTTATGATAATCATCATTCTGTGCAATAGATTGCTAAAGCTTGTTTCTCCTGTCTAACTGAAACTTTGTACCCCTGAACAAAATCTCCCCTGTCTCCATCTACCCAGCTCTTCCAATCTCTGGTAACCGCCAAAGTGATTCAAATATTTATCTCATTCCAGAAACACTTTCACTGACACATCCAGGATAATGTTTAGTCAAATGGTCTAATCAAGTTAACACATAAAATGAATCATCACAAGTATGTTAGAGGTGATTATGATGATGGCTTAGAAAGACAAGAGAAGAGCTGTAGGGAAAGTTTCTACCATGTTAGATAATACATATACAACATCATAAACAGACTGTTGTTAGATATATGAATGTTAAAAATGCTTCTGGTGATATCTGAGATGGGAAAGAGAAACATGCTAGTGGAAACTGGAAGAAAGATTATAGATTTTATAAAATGACTGAGAACCTGTCTTAATTATGTTCTATTTTTGTGGAAAGTAGAATTTGTAAATGATAAACGTGAATATTTAGCTGAGTAGATTACCAAGCAAAGTGTGAAAGGAGCAGAAAAGAGCTAATTTTATTTTTATTGCCATCTACATCTCTGTTTTAGAGGCGATGGATGTCTGCAAACGGAGTCTTTCTCTCTGGGGTGCTACGGCACAGATTGATTTTTCTCTTTGGCCTTTCCCCCTGCAGATACTTAACTTTCCCTGGACGGCTAAGTCAATTTCCACTTGTCTATCTGCTCTCCAGCTTCTAAAATTGTGTTTCATTTCTTGTCAGCTGTCATTTCTTCTCTTTTCTTTGACCTTACAGATTTCTGCCTTTAAATACTTTAATGTCATTTTAGTAGGATTTCAATTGGGAACAGAAGTTAATGTGTGGATTAAATTTACCTTATTGAGTGCACTAAAAATCCTTGATTGACTGTCAGGGTTCTAGCAAGCTCCTCGTTTTAACATTATGAAGTTCTTCCTTTGCTGAATAACCTTTTTGTTTCATATTTGACCTAAACCTTGGGATGGAGTAAACCATTCATTTGCTTATTTCAATATTTTCATTTCTATGCTTTCAAATAAACTAAACTTGTTCCAATCTGCTATACATAGGTTTGTTTATATCTTTATAGTAAACATCTGAGTTAAGAATTATTTTCTCTTTGTAAAGGCATTGTGACTCAGATACTACTTGTAAAGTCTAAGGAACACACAGCTAGTAAATGGCATAATTGAAATTCAAATGGAAATCTGATTCTAAAATATACTTGTAGCAACGTGGCTGATTCCTCTTACTGTATCTGCTCCTGTAAATTTTGGAAATTCATTACAATTTTTAAAATATCAAATATTTTCATATATTTAGTCTTCACTACCATGAATAGCTTCGATGGGAATAATGATCAATTCTAGAATGTGCTTGTCTTTTCTATCTCTATGACTTTTAGGGTTAAAATAAACCTTGTTGGTTTACAAATGATGCCCGAATGATTTCTTTCCTCTAAATGCTACAGCACTTCACTACGTGGAAGGTCTACAAAGAAGCTATGTGGGGGAGTGAAGTAGGAGGTGACTGAGATTATGTAATTCAGTTCATATATGTCATAATTTTTCATTGTTCCCACTGTTTTAGAGAAAAGTAACAAAGGAGAAGACATGTGGGTGTGTAGAGAAATGCAAGGTAGAGATGTTAATGCTACAGTATAATCTTCTGTGGGTGTTTAGCCTGGGGATGAGAAAACTCAGGAGAACCATGCCAATTGTGTTGAAATATTTGAAGAGCTGTTATGTAGAAGAGAGAATAGACTTTTTTTCTGTAGGCCCAGAGGGTATAACTAACATTAAGGGATGAAAGTCATAGGGTAGAAAAATTTTATTCAATTTAGGGAATAACTTTCTAATAGCGTGTAGTATTGGAACAGGTGGCTGCATAAAGTCCCAGAAAGTGTTCGTTCTAATGCTGAATACCCATGCATCAAGAGTCCTGTGGAAGTGATGCTTGCAGGGATTAAAGAATGAAGTAGAATTTAATCTAATATAATCTCTTCCTACTAGAATGCCAAACTCAGAAAGAGTTTCTCTCTCTGTGTGTATCTCTTTCGTGCTCTCTTTGTCTAATTTATCTACCTATTTAATTTTCAAAAAGATGAGACTGACAGAAAGGAAGTTTAAGAGTTAAAAAGAATAATGTGTGTATGTGTGTATATGTATGTGTGAAAAAAATGTATTTTAAAGGTATTGGATGTACGTTGAGAATGTTTATATTCCTCTATCCCTTTAGGTTTATGGTTAGCAAAAGAAACAGTAACAAAGATAATTTTGTTATATCTTACTGTACTACAGAAGGAGATTTCCACAGTAGAAAAAAACTTTTAAATCAGAGATAACCTGGGTTCAAATTCCAACTTTGTCACTTTTAGCTTTTTGACCTTGAAAAAGAAACTGAACCTTTATAAGCCTTCATTTTTTTACTATAAAATTTGGATAATAATGTATCTTAACTGTAGGGTTACTGTGAAATTGAATGAGACAAGTCACATGAAGCACATTTTATATTGCCTCGTATGTAGACAGCAATAATAAATCCTGGTTTCATATATTTCCTTACTTTAGTTTACACTGTTTTTACAAACATATCACATCAGCTGATAGAATTTTGATGTCATTGTTTAAGTTTCTGGGCATCTGGTGTCAGAATGCAACTGTTTTTCTGTTTTAAGATCATTCAATCAACAAATTTTTCTTGAGCTCTAATTTTGCTCATTCTATCTTTCCATGAGAAATGTCATTTCATTTGGCAATGGTTAAACATAGGCAAACCTTTAGAAATATTTCCTTATTTATTTTAAAATTTGTGCTTGTAAAATACTTAGTTACAATATATGTTTACTAATTTACTGTTTTTTAAAGTTGTTTCACTACAAAAAAAAAATTTGTGCTATAAACCCCAGAGAATACTTTAATGCTCAATTATCTGAAAAAATAATCTATGGTAGGTTTTTTCAAAGCCCTGCTGAATTCTAGGCACTCTTTCTAGAATTTGTGTGAGAAAATGTGTAGATATGCAGTTTACTTCAGAATTAAAAATATGACTACAGAATACATTCAAACTTTATACCTCTGATTGTAGCATATTGAAATGCTTAAGAAGTTCCTTTAGTGCGGATGGTAACAACTATGTATGCAAAAGTACCAGAGAAATTTTATGTGTGTTTTTCTGCATGTATCTTTGTGTATGGTTACAGTATGATCGTGGCAAAGGGATAAGATACACACGTTACACTTTTCATGCCTGATTAATTCATAAAAGGCATGTGTGTGCGTGTATGTATGTGTGTATTTGCTTATGCTCACTTTCTGTGCTTGTGTAAATAATGAAGATTTTTTCCTGTATCTGTGCTTTCAGAAACCATACCTGACTAACTGATGGGGAATGTGTGGTTCCATGTTGCTACTACATTAATTATTTCTGATTAAATTGTCTAGTTGGTTATATAAATCATGAATTAGATTCTTAGGTTAATTTGACTAAAACTACCAACTAGTAAATATTTTCAATTAACAGATTTTCTTCATAGTTCCCATCAATGATACATTTTTCTTGTTTTTTAAAGAATATTTTGATTACAATACAATAGTGTCATTGTAAAATGATTGACAAGTATAATGAATGAAATAAAAATAGTTGAATATTTTTAAATCAAAACAAATTCAGTGATAAAGGTTAATATGTTTTATTCTAGTTGTATGTCTGTGTGTAGCAGATAAAAGAAAATATCCATGGAAATTGAGATGCAAATGAGATTGAGACATCATTAGGATAAAAATGTTAGAATCATAAATGTCAGAAAAAAAATTAGTACCTGTTAAGCTTGAGGAGATCTTTGTACTTTCCAAAGATAAAAAGAAAGTTGTTGCAAATCAATTTATTTTTATTTTAAAAAGATGAAGTGATCCATCTCATATACAGTTGTAGATAAATGCATATATAGTCATACAGTGTATATCCTGATGCTTTATATAATATGTGACAGCAAGCTTGTCTTTCTTCTTTAATAATTGTTGAAAATGTAATTTTTGTGACCAGACAGTAATTGATTACAAGAATGGAATATAGTGTATTTATTTATTCATTTCTTGAGCATTTCCATTGCTTTCTACTTTAAAATAACATAAACAGTGCTGCAGTGAAGATACATGTACTCAAATATTTTTGTAATAATTCTACTAATTTTCATTAATTATATTCCTGGTAATGCATGTAATAAATTAAATGATATAGATATTTTAAATATTCTTATTACAATATTACTTATTTTTGCCACATTATTTTCTAGAACAGCTGTGTCGATCTATTTTCTTGCTGGGAAGGTAAAATGCAAACATTAGATGTCTTGAACCCAATAAAAAGGACAATGTAAACAAGTTGTATTAGTTTGTTATACTGTTATGAGGAAATACCTGAGACACAGAAATTTAATTTAAAAAAAAAACAGAAGTTTAATGGACTCATAGTTCCACATGGTTGGGGAGGCCTCAAAAGCACAGTGGAAAGCAAAAGAGGAGCAAAGGCAAGCCTTAGAAGGCAATAGGCAAGAGAGTGTGTGCAGAGGAAGTGCCCTTTATAAAACCTTCAGGTCTCATGAGACTTATTCACTGTTATAAGAACAGCACGAGAAAAAACCCATTCCTGTGATTCAGTTGCGTCCTATCAGTTCCATCCCATGGCACGTAGGGATTGTGGGAACTAAAATTCGTGATGGTACTTGGTTGAGGACACAGCCAAATCATATCATTCTGCCCCTCGCCACTCTCAAATCTCGTTTTCTCACATTTCAAAACACAATCATGCCTTCCCAAAGTCCCCCAAAATCTTAACTGCTTTCAGCGTTAATTCAAAAGTCCACAGTCCAATGTCTCATCTGAGACAAGGCAAGTCTCTTCTGCCTGTAAGCCTGTAAAATCAAAAGCAAGTTGGTTACTTCCTAGATACAATGGGGGTAAAGTCATTGGGTAAATACACCCAAATGGGAAAAACTGGCAAAACGAAAAGGCTACAGGCCACATGAAAGTCCAGAATTCAGTGGGGCAGTCAAATATTAAAGCTCCAAAATGACCTCCTTTGACTGAAGGTCCCACATCCAAGTCACACTGATGCAAGAGGTGGGCTCCCACAGCCTTGGGCAGCTCTGCCCCTGAGACTTTGCAGGGTACAGCCTCCCTCCTGGGTACTTTCACATTACTTTCCACCTCTGCTGAAAACTTCTGCCTGGATATCCAAGCATTTCCATACATCCTCTGAAATCTAGCTAGATGTTCCCAACGAGATCATCTACATCTGAGACCACCTCAGCCTGGACTTTATTGTTCATTTCACTATCAGCATTTTGGTCAAAGCCATCCAACAAGTCTCTAGGAAGTCCCAAACTTTCCCACATTTTTCTGTCTTCTTCTGAGCCCTTTCAACCTCTTTCAGCCTCTGCATGTTGCCCAGTTCCATAGTTGCTTCCATAAGTTTTGGTATCTTAATAGCAGTACCCCATTCTACTGTCACCAATTTACTCTATTAGCTCATTCTCATACTGCTATGAAGAAATAACAAGACTGGGAAATTTATGAAGAAAAGTAGGTTTAAAGGACTCACAGATTCACATGGCTGGGGAGGCCTCACAATCATGGCAGAAGGCAAAGGAGGAGCAAAGGCATGTTTTACATGGTGGAAAGCAAGAGAGCATATGCTAGGGAACTGCCCTTTATAAAACCATCATATCTCATGAAACAGTCACTATCATGAGAACAGCACTGGAAAAACCCACCCCCATGATTCAATTACCTCTTGCTTGGTTTCCCCCATGATAAATGAGGATTATGGGAGCTACAATTGAAGGTGAGAATTGGAGTGGGACACCTTCAAGCCATATCACAACTACAGTACATTAACATAGTTGTGTTACCACACAGGCTTTAAAATTAAAGTTATTTTTGCATGAAATAAAACAATGAAAATAGTCAATAAAATAATGGAAAGTATGAGAACTTAAATAATTGGATTCTATGAGAAATAACCAAATAAATATTCTAGAGATTAAAAACACAATGTCTCAACTTAGGCCATATAAAATATGTTTAACAGCAGACAGGACATGGCAGAAGACAAATTAGTAAAATGGAAAAGATGTCAATGGAAAATAGTCAATGTGAAGCACAGTGCAATAAGGAATTTTTTTACTGGACACAGTGTAAGGAAAATGTGAGCACATTAAAGTATCATATATGTTGTTAGAGTTACAGAAAGAGAAGAGAGAGAAAATAGAGCAGATGTAATATTTGAATATGTAATACCAAAAATTTATAGACTTCAATTCACAAATTCAAGAATCCAAGTGAACCCCAATCAAAATAAAAACAAAGAGAACCGCATGTATATGCTTAGTCAAATTACTATAAGCTGAAGTCAAAGTGAAAAAACATACCTTAAAAAAAAATAGCTGTGGTTTGGGAAGTGACACATAATGTTACTTTCAAATGAGCCTCAGTAATACTAACGGCTAGATTATTTTCTATAAGAAATGGAGCCAGAAGACAATAGAAAGTTATTATTAAAATGCTAAGTAAAACAAAATCCTCATAAAGACCTACCAATCTATGATAGTATCCCTAATAATCATTCAAACTGAAAGTTAAATAAATCATTTTCAAACAAAAAACTGGTGAGATAATTTATCAGCAGAAGAACTGCTAAGTGAATTTCTTAAGCTAAAATCAATGATACTACATGAAAAACAGAATCACAGTAAAAAAAGAAGAGTATTAGAAGCTTTAACATATAAATAATTATAAAATAATTTTGTGATAATATTTTTAACATGAAAACAACCAAATCTTGGTAGATTTATAATAAATATGTATATAAATATATGACAGATATCACAAAAGGCATGGAAACAGTGTAAATAGTTATATATGCTTTGCAAAATTTTTGCAGTTTTATAAAAATATTAACAGTACTAAAAAAGGGTTGATTATAATAGCTAGGCATGCATTCTGTAACCTAAAGTTGTTAATAAAAAAAATAAAGGAATGTATAAGTAAAACAAGAGAACTAATTGTATAAGAGTGTATGATTAATTGAAAATAAATAAATTTACCAAAAATGAATGAGAAATAATGAAACAAGTTGCAAAATGGTTGACTTGAACCTACCTATGTTAGTAATTGCTTTAAATGTACATGTACTAAACACTCTAATTGAAAAGCAAACTGTCAGAACAATTAAAAAATACAACTATATGCTGTTTAAAAAGGACAAATATTAACTACAACAACACAGAAAGTCTGGAAGAGAAAGGATGGAAAAGACATACCATGCAATCTCTAAAGAAAGTTACTGTAGCTAATATAAACTATAGCAATATATCAGACCATGTTGAAAGTTACAACTTTTATTCTTTGGACCACAAACCCACACACAGAAGAAGATTATTAAAATATGCATTTAACAAAACACTTTATTTAGAATAGATAAAGAAATCCTGGAAGTCATTAAAAACAAGATAGGCAATTAAATTTAAAACAAAAAGGTAGGCTGGATACCGTGGCTCAGGCTTGTAAACCCAGCACTTTGGGAGGCTGAGGTGAGAGAATTGCTTGAGTCCAGAAGTTTGAGACCATCCTGGGCAACATAGTGATAACCTTTCTTTAAAAAATTAAAATAAAAATTAGCCAGGCTTGGTGGTGTATACTCCAGAGGCTGAAGCAGGAGGATTACTTTATCCCAGGAATTCAAGACTGCAGTAAACTATGATCATGGCACTGCACTCTAGACTGGGTGACAGTGAGTCTAGTCTCTGTCTATAAATAAATAAATATAACATAGTAAAAGAACCTAAACAAGACTTTCAGAAATTGATATGTACATACCAATAAGCACATAGGATGATGATCAACACAATTAATCATTAAGCAAATGAAAATAGAATCACAATGAGACACTACTACAGACCTACTGATGACTAAAATTAAAAAGACAAATAATACCAAATGTTGACAAGGATGTAAAGGAACTTACAATCCCATATTTTGCCAGTGGAAATATAAATTGCTGTCAGTTTTTCAGAAATCATTTTGGCTGTTTCTACTATATCTAAGAATACATACATCTGGTGAGCCAGCAATTTCACTACAAGAGAAATGAGTTCTTATCTTCACCATGACATGAGCAAGAATATTCATAACAGTTTTATACATTATAGCTATAAATATAAACTGCCAGTTAAACAAGGAGTTTGACTGGGGAGATTTTGGTCGAAGAGTACAAAGACTTAGTTAGAATGCTGAATAAGTTCCAGAGCACTATTGTACAGCATGGCGACTGTAGTTAATAGTTATGTAATGTATACTTTAAAATTCTTTATAGAGTAGATCTTATATATCTTCAACACCAAAAAATAAGTATATATGGTGATGGATACATTTATTAGCTTGATCCTGTCATTCCTCAATTTATACATATATAAAAATATCATATATGCTTCAAATATATATAGGTTTTTTTTGCTAATTATACCATAGTGAAGCTGAAAGAAGATAAATAAAATAAAATGTGGGTTTTTTTTTTTTTACCATTTGAAGAAGTTGGTAATAGTACAATAATAATAACAGTAATAATTGTTATATAACCCAAATATTTCAAAGAATGAATGACAGTTAAAAGCTACATATCTTATATTACAATTTTAGTTACATTATTTATCTAAAGAAGTCAAAGCTTAAATATGATTAATTGATATTTTAAAAAGTAAATAATTTTATCAGGAAATGCAGAAGAGAGAGTACTTCCCAACTCTCGGTAGAAATCCAGCATTGTCCTGACGTCAAAATCTGATATGTAAATTATAATAGAAAACTACAGAAAAATGTCTGTTATGAATATGGATGCAAAAAAGCATAAAATATTAGGATACAAAATCCATCAATATATAAAATGTATACTACATGATAACCAAGTGGATTTTTTTACCTGGAATTTAATATCAGTTTAATATTTGAAAATCAATCAATGTGATTCACTATGAACAGAGAAGTGGAGAAAAATCAGAAAACTAGAAGTGCATTTCCTTTATCTGATAAATAATATCTAAGAAAACCTTCAACTTATATCATATTTATTGGTGAAAACTGAACTCTAAACTGGGGAACAAGAAAAGGTTATCTGTGCACACCATTTGAAGTCAAAATTGTAATGAAAGCTATAACAAGTAAGACAAGGTTGAAAAAATATGAAAGGCCTCAGCCTGAGAAGCAAGAATTAAAGCTCTCCTTATATGAAGATTATATGATCATAGATGTAGAATATACTAAAATATGCACAGAAAATCTACTAATGCTAGTAAATGATTTTTGCACATATTCAGGATACAGTATGAAAATATAGAAAAAATAGATTTTTTGCTTACTGGTAACAAACAATTGGAAAAAGATTTAAAGTATCACTCAAAATAACATAATATGAAACAATTGGATATGAATTTAACAAAATACATGCAAAAATTATACCCTGTAACACATAAACGTTGCTGAGAAAAGTTAAAAAGCCATAAATTGGTGGGAAGGGATATTGTATTCATGAATTTGAAGGTTCAATATTGTTAGGATGCCCATATTCATAAAATGTTAAAAAGATTTATTGTAATCCCACATCAGTCATGAGGATTTAAACAAAAAAAAAAGGTTAAGTGGATTTGAAACTTATAAGAAGCAAAACACCTACAATGCAGAAAACCAGTTTTGAAAAAGTAGCCCAAAGTTGTAATACTTACATTAGCAGATTGAAGGCTCAATATTTAACTGCTGTATACGATCAACTGATTTTCTGACTAAGATGCTAAGGTAGCTAAGTATGGAATGAATAATATGTCAACAAATAGTGCTGAGAAAAGCAGGATATCTGTAGATAAGAAAATACATATTTACATTTATCTCACTGCATGTATAAAAATGAGCTTGGAATGCATCACAGATCTAAATATAACAACTCAAATTAAAAGCTTCTGGAAAAAATTATAAGAAGATGTTGCTGACTTTGAGGTAGGCAAAGGGTTCTTAGACATAAGAACAAATTTTAGTCATAGAAGAAAAATTATCTGATACAGCTGAAAATGTCACTATAAGAATTTTATAATACAATCAGAAATATCAACAATAGAAAAAAATGAGCAGAGGAAAGAATCTCAGTGTTCAAAACATCAGTTCTTTGAATCAACTCAGTCAGACAATCATAAAGAAAAAAGAATAAAAAGAATGATTAAAATCTCTGAAAAATATGGGATTATGTAAAGACACCAAACCTATGACTCACTGGTCATTGTGTTGTGGGAATTGAGGGACTGGACAGACCAATGTGTGGAACAGGAGGATTTTATTTAGGTGACCACTGGCTTAGCGAACTAACATCCAAGGCTGAGCCCTGAACAAAGACAGGGCTCGACTTTTATATATGAATCTGAAAAGGACGTGAAACCTGTTAGGTGGGTAAGCAAGCTTACAGAAGCAGAACAAAGGCAGTTTATCAAACAGTGACAGGTTTTACAACTCAAGCCAGGTGTTGCAACTCAGACATATCTTGTGACCTTCACTGTGCTGCACAGAAGGGAAAAACAGGAACTTAGAAAACTTGCAAAGATAATTGTGAGAATAGTAAGGGGGAAAGTGGAAGCTGAAAGAGAAAAACTTGTTTTTCCCAACCTTGCTCCAGGTTGGGAGGGAGACACTCTGGGGCCCACCCCTTCTTGGCCCTGGCTCTGCAGACAGTGCTATCAAAGCCTTGACAGAGCCCTGCCCTTCCCTGGGTCTTGGAGTGAGTCAGCCTAGTACAGAAAAACTTGTTCTGTTTTTTTTTTTTATATCTTCTGCTTCAATTGGTGTCCTTGAAAGAAAGTGAGAGAGAGCAAACAACTTGGAAAACATATTTAACGATATTGTACACAAGACTTTCATCAACACTAGTATAGAGGTCAACTTTCATATCCAGGAAACTCAGATAACCCCTGTGAGATACTATATAGGATGACCATTCCCAAGACACATAGTCCTTGATTCTCCAAGTTCAGAGCAAAAGAAAAAAATATTAGTGGGAACTAGAGAGAAGATACCGAGAAAGAGAGAAAGAGAGAAGGACAGAAGGAAAGAAAGAAAGGAAAGGAAGAAAGAAAGAAAAAAGAGAAAGAGAAGGAAGGAAGGAAGAAGGAAGGAAGGAAGGAAGGAAGGAGGAAGGAAGGAGGAGGAAGGACGAAGAAAGAAGACCGGAAGAAGGAGGAAGGGAAGAAGAAGGAAAAGAAGAGAGGAAGGGGAAGGAAGGAAGGAAAGAAGGAAGGAAGGAAGACCTCCGGAGGAAACGAAAGAAATCCCCCCCCCACAAAAGCAAAAAACGACAGAAACCAGAAAGAAGAAGAAAAGAAGAAAGAAGAAAAAAAAAGAAGACATGAAGTAAGAAGTAGGCCGGGCGCGTGTGGCTCAAGCCTGTAATCCCAGCACTTTGGGAGGCCGAGACGGGCGGATCACAAGGGTCCAGGAGATCGAGACATATCCTGGCTAACACGGAATGTGAAACCCCGTCTCTACTAAAATACAAAAAATTAGCCGGGCAGAGGTGGCGGGGCGCCTGTAGTCCCAGCTACTCGGGAGGCTGAGGCAGGAGAATGGCGTGAACCCGGGAGGCGGAGGTTGCAGTGAGCTGAGATCTGGCCACTGCACTCCAGCCTGGGCGACAGAGCGAGACTCCGTCTCAAAAAAAAAAAAAAAAAAAAAAAAAAAAAAAAAAAAAAAAAAAAAAGGAAGGAAGGAAGGAAGAGAGAGAGAACAGAAGGGAAGAGAAGAGAAGAGAAAAGAAAGAAAAGAAAAGAAAAAAGAGAAACAAAGTATCAGGCCAACAATGGACCATTCAGCAGAAACCCTACAAGCCAGAAGAGAGATTGGGGGCATATATTCAGCATTCTTTTTTTTTTTTTTTTTTTTTTTTTGCATATTCAGCATTCTTAAAGGAAAGAAATTTCAACCAAGAATTTCATATCTAGCCAAACTACACTTCATAAGTGAAAGAAAGATTAAATATTTATTAGACCAAGCAAATCATGAGAGAATTTGCTACCACCAGAACTGCCATATAAGAGTTCCTTGAGGGAGTACTAAATTTGGAAACAAAAGGCCCTAATTAGCTATTGCAAGAACCATTGACAATGTAAATGAACAACACAATCAAATCATCAAAAAACTAGCTAACAACACAATAACAATTAAATCTGCAGGTATCAATATTAACATCCAATGTAAATGGCTACATGCTCCACCTAAAAGGCACAGAGTGACAAGTTGGATAAAGCAGCCAAACATAACTGTATACTGCCTTCAAAAGACCCATCTGACATGCAATGACACCCATAAGCTCAAAGTAAAGGGGTGGATAATAATTTATCATCAAACAGAAAGGAAAAATGAGCAACGGCTGCTACTCTTATTTCAGACAAAACAGACTTTAAACCAACAATCATCAAAAAGGACAGAGAAGAGCATTACATAATGATAAAATGTTCAATTCAAAAATATGTGACTATTCTATCTATATATGGACCCAATACAGGAGCATCCAGATTCATCAAACAAGTTCTTAGGGACACACAAATAGACTTAGATAACCACACAGTAAAACTGGGAGACTTCAACATTCCAGTAAAGGAATTAGAAAAAGTATCAAAGCAGAAAACTAACAAAGACGTTCAGGACCCAAATTTGATACTTGACTAAATAGACCTAACCTCTACCAAACCTTCCACCCAAAAACAACAGAATATACGTTCTTCTCATCTGCACATGGCACATACCCTGAAATTGACCACACAGTTCTCAACAAATTCGTAAAAACTGATGTCACACCAACCACACTCTCAGACCACAGTGCAATATAAATAGAAATCAATATCAATAAGATTTCAGAAAATTATAAAATTACATTAAAATTAAACAACCTGCTGCTGAATTACTTTGGGTAAAGAATGAAATTAAGGCAGAAATCAAGAAATTCTTTGAAACTACTGAAAACAAAGATACAACATACCGGAATCTCTGGGGTGTAGCAAAAATAGTGTTAAGAGGACAGATTATGACACTAAATGCCTACATCAAAAAGTTAGAAAGATCTAAAATTAACAACCTAGCGTAACACCTAGAAGAACTAGAAAAATAAGAGGCAACCAACACCAAATCTGCCAGAAGAAAAGAAATAACCAAATTCAGAGAAGATCTGAAGGAAATTAAGATGGGAAAAATAATGCAAAAGATGCAAAAAACCAAAACTTGGTTTCTTGAAAGAATAAATAAGATTGATACACTTCTAGTTAGAATAATGGGAAAAAATAAGAAGATTTAAATAGAAACATTCAGAAATGAGAAGAGCACATTACTACTGACTACACAGAAATACAAAAAACCTTCAGAGACAATTACAATCACATCTACTCACACAAATTAGAAAACCTAGAAGAATAAAATAAACTCCTGGAAACACAAAACCTCCCAAGATTTAACCAAATGTAAATTAAAACCGTAAGCACGTCTCTAAGGAGTTCCAAAATTGAATCACTAATAAAAAGCCGATCAACCGGAAGAAGCACAAGATCAGTTGAATTCACAGCCAAGTAGTACTACCAGACATATAAAGAAGAGCTGGTATGAATTCTACCGAAACTGTTCCAAAAAGTTGAAGAGAAGGCACTCCTCCCTATCTCATCCCATAAAGCGCACATTGTTCTGAAACCCAAACCAGTCAAACACACTGCAAAAAAGGAAACTTTAGGTCAACTTTCCCAATAAACTTAGATGCAAAATTCTTCAACAAAATACAAACAAAGTTAATCCAGCAACACATCAAAAAGTTAATCCACCATGATCAAGTAGGCATCACTCCTGGGATGCAAAGTTGGGTCAATATATGCAAATCAATAAATGTGATGCATCACATAAACAGAACTAAAACCAAAAACCACATGATTATCTCTATAGATGTAGAAAAGACTTTCAATAAAACTGAACATCCTTTATGTTAAAAAACCCTTGACATACTAGGCATCAAAGGAAGATAGCACAAAATACTAACAGCCATCTATGACAAAACCATTGCCAACATAATACTGTACAGGTAAAACCTAGAAGCATTCCCTTTAAGAACCAGAATTAAACAAGGATACCCACTTTTACAGCTCCTATTGAACATAGTATTGGACATCATAGGCCCATTCTATTTCCGCAGAAGAATATTGAGATGTCCAACAAAGCGGACAATAAGAAACAATGGGGAAAGGATTCTCTGTTCACTAAATGGTGCTGTGATAACTGGCTAACCATATGCAGAGGATTGATAGTGAATTACTTCATTTCCCTACATCCCAAAATCAACTCAAGATGGATTATAGGCTTAAATGTAAAACCAAAAACTATAAAATCTCTAGAAGAAAACCTAAGAAATACCATCCTGGACATAGGTCCTGGCAAAGGTTTCATAAAAAATTCTCCAAAAGCTACTGCAACAAAAATAAAAATTGACAAGTGGGACCTAATGAAACTAAAAAGCTTCTGCACAGTAAAATAAACTGTCAACAGAAAAAAATAAAAATAAAAAATAAAACAGATAATCTACAGAATGACAGAAAATATTTGCAAACTATGCATCCAACAAAGGTCTAATATTCAGAATCAGACACTGGAACAAATTAACAGGCAAAAAACAAACGACCCCATTTAAAAAATGGGCAAAGGACATGAACAGACACTTCTCAAAAGAAGACATATATGTGACTAACAAGCATATGAAAAATGCTCAATATCACTAATCATAGGAGAAATGCAAATCAAAACCACAAAGAGATATCATCTAACAACAATCAGAATGGCTATTATCAAAAAGTCAAAAAATAACAGATTCTGGTGATGTTGTAGGGAAAACAATTTGACCCAGCAATCCTGTTCCTGGGTATATACCCAATGGAATATAAATAGTTCTAACATAAAGACACATGCACTGATATGTTCTTCACAGCACTCTTCACAATGGGAAATCAACCTAGATGCCCATTGATGGTGGGCTGAATAAAGAAAATGTGGTACATGTACACCATGGGATACTATGCAGCCATAATAAAGAAGAAAATTGTGTCTTTTGCAGCAACATGGATGGAGCTGGAGGTCATTATCCTAAGTTAATTAATGCAGAAAAAGAAACCAAATACCACATATTCTCACTTATAGGTAGGAGGTACACACTGAGTACACAGGAACACAAAACATGCAACAGTAAATACCATAGCCTACTTGAAGGTGGAGGGTGTGAGGAGGGTGAGGATTGAAAATTCACCTATTGGGTACTAGGATTATTATCTGGATGATAAAATGATCTATACAGCAAACTTTCACAAGTACTCCCAAACCTAAAGTAAATGTTGGAAAGAAAAAAAAAAAAAAAACACGTTATTCCTCAAGAGTGTTTACACAAGTAGCATATTTACTGTAAAAGCTAGAAAATGGAAATAACTGATCAATGAAGAAATAAATTATGGTGCATCCATATGATGTGTACTGAATTTAATAGTATCCCCTTCAAAGTTATGTCCACCCAGAAGCTGTGACTAGGATCTTAGTTGGATATAGGGTCTCTGCATATGTAGTCAAGTTAAGATGTGGTCATGAAGGACTAAGGTAAATTCTAATCCAGTGACTGGTGTCCCTATAAGAAGAAGGAAACTTCGACACCAATATACTCAAAGGGAAAATGACTATGTAAAGACAGAGGCTGAGATTAGATTTATGCTGCCACAACCTGAAGAAGAGCAAGGATTGATGGTAACTCCCAGAGACTAGAAGAGGCAAGAAAGAATATTTTGATAGAGCTTTTGGAGGCAATATGGACTTGCCATACTCATTGATTTTGGACTTTTATTCTCCAAGAACTTTCAGATGATAAAATTCTGTTATTTTTAGCTGTACAGTTTGTGGTAATTTGTTATGGCAGCCTTATAAAGTAGTACACAGAGGATGTTACCCAGAAAAAAACATAAATGAACTATTGATATACAAAACATGGATGTATTTTTAAAATACTTAGAAAAAGAAGTTGAAATGAAAAATGCATGTAGTATGATGTCCTTTATATACAGTTTTAGAAAGGTAAAATTGTTAATAAGATAAAAGAGACCAGTATTTTCCTTTGTTCAGATGTGTGAGGAATTCACTGCAAAGAGCATGAGGTAATTTTATGAGAAAAAAAGAAATACTCAATATCTTTTTCTTTATAGTTATTGATGTGCATACATTTGTCAGTACAAATCAAATTGTACACTTAAAATGGCTGCATTTTATGCCATACAAATCATAGCTCAGTAAAGTGTATTTTAAACAGAAAAGAAATACATGCATTGTAGAAAATTTAAAAATAAAATTATATAAAAAATGATGTTTATATCATGGTATTAGAAGGAAATCACCGTTAAATTTTCACACAATCATGTTCTATCCTAACTTTCTTACTTGTCACATCAATTTCCCAAACCAATAAGACACTTTAACAGAACTATAACTTTCTAATCTGTATTACAGTTGATAAAGTTTGGGTGTATCCTCTAAATCTCACGTTGAGATACAATCCTCAGTGTTGGAGTTGGGGCCTAGTGGGAGGTGTGTGAATCATGGGGGCATAATCCCTCATGAATGGCCTACCAACATTTCCTTGGTGATGAGTGAGTTTACACAAGATCTAGTTGTTTAAAAGTATGTGGTACATCCCCCGTTCTCTCTTGCTCCAGCTCTGGCCATGTGACATACCTCCTCCCGCTTCACCTTTCACCATGCATGAAAGCTCCCTGAGGCCGACTCAGGCGGAGCAGTTGCTATTGATAGCACCATGCTTGTACAACCTGCAGAACCGTGAGTCAATTAAACCTGTTTTCTTTATAAATTACCCAGTTTCAGATATTCCTTTATAGCAACGTAAGAAAAACCTAACACCACAGTCTCATATTACAATTACATAATTTCTTTAAATTTTAAATATAGATTTTTAAGTTTGTTTTCGCTTTAAATTATTCAATTCAATTTTATTTATTCTGATATATGGTTTCAGAATAAAAATAATTATGAATAGTGTTTTGCAAACAGTTATTATATCTTTAATTTTGTAATTATTTAAAATAACCTTTTCTTATGTAATATATTTACACAAATTCTTGATCATTTAGATATTATAATCTAGTCAAGGACTCACATCTAGGCTTATAGCGTAACATTCGCTCTTGTTCTGATTTGCCTATTGTATATTTCAGTGATGATTCATGAAGGTTTTCTCTTCGTTTTTACTTTTTAAAATAATTTCACTTAATGTTAAGTGACATTTAGAATACTTTTTATGTTTCAAAATTAATAAAGGTGAATTAAAGTCATATATTCAAGTGAATTCATACTGAAAGATGAAATTTCAAATTTCCATTTCTTAAGTCTCTCAGTAATTTCTAAAATTTCTTAAGATATTATCTGTTATTTGTATTAATTTTTAATTTTATTTTACAAGTTCATTGTTTCTTCAAGTATATATTTCTATTATATTTTCTAACCTGTAATATCTCATTTATAAGAAAATTATTGATTTTGTGTATTTAGCTTATAATCATCCAGTTTACTTCTGTTACTTGCAGTATTTTGTAGTTGCCTCTTTTGCATTTTCTATTTATCTAATCATAGCACCTTAAAATAACGATTATTTTGTCATCAATTTTCAAATAGGTAAATTACGGATTCTTTTCTTATTGCCTGAGCAATACACTCAGACTAGTATTAAATTATCTTGATGATAGTGGATATTATTTCTTGTCTTTTATTCCAATGAAAATAATGTTGGCTCTTGGATTATGGTAAACTTGCACTGTGGCTAAGCGTACGGCCTATGGAGAAATTCTGCATTTCCTAGTTGAACTTTCAGTGACTTAGACTCCTGAGCCTTTTTCTTCATTTGAAATAAAGGAACTGATAGTGCCTTATCTTATAGAGTTACTGTAAGGATTAAATGAGGTAACAAATGTAAAATGTTTACTACCGTGGCCAACATATTCTAAGGGCTCAGTGTTAGTAACATCAGGTATGAATGCTAAATAAAATGTCTTTAATATTCTTCTGTGGAGCTACTTTTTCCTTATGCTATTTATATTATAGATAATAAAATATGATTTATTATAGTAACATATTAATAAAAGAATATATAAAGCTATTTTTTCATTGATGAAATAATAAAC
This sequence comes from Rhinopithecus roxellana, assembly GCF_007565055.1. Taxonomy (NCBI): domain Eukaryota; kingdom Metazoa; phylum Chordata; class Mammalia; order Primates; family Cercopithecidae; genus Rhinopithecus; species Rhinopithecus roxellana. The sequence goes on along the minus strand of NC_044555.1, from coordinate 117,294,904 downwards.
TCCTCACCATAGAATAGCATCGTTTTATACACAAATGAGTTTGATTTGCTAGGGGGGTTTGTTAAAAATATATTTTAAATTAGCATGTGTACGATTACTCTGTACAACTTTGTATTATAAGGTCATGGTATTAGTCTTAAACTAGCTTGGCAAAATATAAACCTTAGTTATTTTTGTAAGTGACAGAAGAGTTTACCCAGCATATTAATTAGCCGATCTTAAAATTTTAAATAAATTCTCTGTAAAACCAAATGAAACTAGTGCTATATTTTTGGTAATGCTTTATTACCTTTTTCAATATTTTCCATTGTCATTGTTTCAAGCCTTTTGCTTTAAGATAATTTGTATTTTGTATAGAAACTTATACTTTAAATTAGAAATTATACTTCTTAGCATATGTTTATTGACAATATTATCTTATAATTTTAAAATATCTTCTTTATTGTGATTTTATTTTCTTAGTGATTAAAATTTGATTTATGTTCGAGTTCTTTTCTTGATTACAATTTCAAAATACTTATCATTCATTTTTTCTTATACATTTTATAAACAGTACACTATATTGTACATAATGTTTTGTATACTGCTTTTGATCAATTAAGTTCTTTAAACACCATTAATTTTACTTGTATATCCTAATTTTTCTATATGTGGTGTTTTTTGGGGGTAATAGCCTTATTGGTATATAATTCACATACCATACAACTCACTCATTAATGGAGTACAATTCAATGGCTTTTAGTATGTTTACAGAGGTAAGTAACCATTAATACAACCAATTTCAGGAGATTTTCATTACTCTTAAATAAACATCCACACCCACTATTTCAATGCTTGCATACCATTGCATTACACAGGCACACTGTGGTTACTAAAATATTATCAATTATTGAACAACTAGATTATTTATACATTATGATATTGTTCCCAACACAGAGAAATGATAAATATTGGATGTGATGTGAACCCCAAATACATTGATTTGATCATTACACATTCTATGTTGGTAAAAAATATCACACGCGCCCTATAAATACATATATTTTTCAATAATTTTTTAAATTACATATTCTGATGAACATTCCTGCAGCCAAACTTTGTGTAAGAACACTATAAGTATACGTGCAAATATTACCAGATACATACCAAAAGCTTTTAACATCTGCATAACTTTTCATGGAGAAATACGTTCCTTCTAGATCATTCGACCATAGCTATTAGTATTTTTAAAATGGTAAACATTAGAAAAATCATGTTAAATTTGTATATTGTTTTGCCTTCCTTCAGGTGTTACCAAGTGGAACACCAAAAACACCTATTTTGATTAGCTGTTGTGGTTTATTTTCTGCCTCAGAAGTATATTAAAACTTTTTTGTTTCTGTTCTTTTCAGTTTTTGAAAATAACCATTTCTTTTGTAATTGTTTTGTATTTTATTTCAGTTGCTGCTCTGTCTTCTTTAATTAAGGCTATATTAGCCTTATTTTTCCGTGTTTTTAATGACAGTGCAGTTGTGTTTTAACTTTTTTAGAAATGACATTCCCAGGTTATTAGGAACTTGTTTTTCATCAACAGCGGTAATTCATCAAATTGATAATAAAATGTATCAACTGAATTTTTAGTATCTTTCCAGATTACCATTGTTTTTGCTTGATGACGTATGCTATTACATTTATTGATGTTAAATAACTTTGCAGGTTAAGTGTAAAACCTTTTTCTAACCAACTTATATTTGGATGATATACCATTGTGTTTTATTTTTTATAATTTTCATATCTATACTCAAATCTCATTGCAATTTTTGTGTTATATTTGTTTTTTAATATACAGGAATTTCTTCCTTGACAAAGTGATTAGAATGTTTTGATACTTTTTCTGTTGTAAAAGAGTTTGGTTTAGAGTTCATAATTTCTTGAAAGTATGGAGATATTTCAGTGTAAAGTTGTCTGGCTTTTCAGATTATTTAGAGCTAATTATTTGATATAATTTTTTAAATATTTTTTTTTTTTACTTTTGAGACGAAGTCTCACTCTGTTGCCAGGCTGGAGTGCAGTGGCACAATCTCGACTCACTGCAACCTCTGCCTCCCGGGTTCAAGTGATTCTCCTGCCTCAGCCTCCCAAGTAGCTGGGACCACAGGTGCATGCTGCCACGTCCAGCTAACTTTTGTATTTTTAGTAGAGACGGGGTTTCACCATGTTGGCCAGGATGGTCTTGATCTCTTGACCTTGTGATCCAACTGCCTCAACCTCCCAAAATTCTGGGATTACAGGCATGAGCCACCGCACCCAGCCCTATTTGACATACTTTTAATTTTAATTTTTTTGAACTTCTATTTTAGATACGAGGGTATGTGTACACGCTCATTACATGGTTGCATTGCACCCAGATACTGAGCACAGTAATCAAAAGGTGGTTTTTCAACCCATGACCTCTCCCTCTTCCCTCTAAAAGTCCAGTGTCTATTGTTCCCATGTCATAATTTTTATTTTTTTCATGAGTATAGGTTGATTCACAGCTTATAAGTTTTCTATTTTGTATTTTGATATCCTGTGGTTTCCTAGAAAATAAGTCATATTTTCTATATTTCCAAATTCATTAACAAAGAGTAGTACATATTTTCTAATACAATCAATAGTTATTAATACAGCCCCTTGCTATCTCTGATTTATTTGTATTTATTATACATTATCCATTAAGCATGACAGAGGTTGCTGTAGTTTGTCTTCAGAACCAATTTATAGCTTTAAAAATAAATTAAAATATATCACTATTTTATAAATTGCTAATTCATAGTTTCATTATTTTTACTTACTTAAAAGTACAGATTATTTTCATTATTTCTCAGTAAAAAATGTAGTAATGCTACATGATGAATTTAACTTTGACAGCTTTGGCTGTAGTCCATGTTTTAGTGAAAATCTTTGTTTTATAATCCTTTCGATGTATATTTAGAATCAGTTTGTGATGAACATATGACTGAGAAATGAGTTCTGGAGGAATGAAACCAAAGAATACACGTTATTCAGTATCATATATATTTTCATTTGTGGTTAATTGGTACGATTCCAGTAACTTCAGAGCTAGAGAGTGTAAAAATGCTGCAATATTACACAATCAAATTGAGATAGCATGAGGAATAAAATCTTTATGATAAAAATACAAACACAAAAACAACTCTGGCTTCATTTTTACGTCATATGTCTTAACCTGGGGGTTAATAACCTAAAAACTAAACCTGGATACCACATCAAATTGCTTTCAACGAGCTCTACAAAATGACATCCTGGCCAAAATTAGAGGTTTCGGTTTAAAAAGGGTAGAAAATAATTGAGGGTGTAGGGTGTGTGTGGGCAAATAGATAAATATATGCCCTTTCTTTCATTTTGATATCAATGCTAGTCCTAGGATACTTTCTTGGAGACCTATGACAAAGTGTCTTTGAAAGTTTAATCATTTCTTGCAAATTATTTTTTCAGAAAATTGATGTTTGAATTACAAAAAAACATTAAAAATTGCTCTAGTGGCCGGCGCGGTGGCTCACGCCTGTAATCCCACTACTTTGGAAGGCCAAGGCAGGTGGATCACGAGGTCAGAAGATCGAGACCATCCTGGCTAACACGGTGAAACTCTGTCTCTACTAAAAAAATGCAAAAAAATTAGCCAGGCGTGGTGGCAAGTGCCTGTAATCCCAGCTACTCAGGAGGCTGAGGCAGGAGAATGGCATGAACCCGGGAGGCGGAGCTTGCAGTGAGCCGAGATCGCGCCACTGCACTCCAGCCTGGGCGACAGAGCAAGACTCTGTCTCAAAAAAAAAAAAAAAGAAAGAAAAGAAAAGAAAACAAATTGCTCTAGTATCAGCATGTATATTGACTTCACAAAATATTTAATGCCAAAATGATAATTTATGGAGAGAAAAATTTCATTTTCTTCCAAGCATGTGTAGTGAGTGTGTCAAAGGTAATCATTAAGCATAAGATAAACTAAGAAAAATGCATATACTGATAATGTATTTATACAGGAAATAAATAATGATAATACAAATTTACAAAACTGAGAAAATTAAGGGAATGGATTGTGTCTGTTTTTATTTGAAAAGACTATTCTAGTTAGTTGAGATGTAAGAGTTGAAATATGATTGCTATGATTCTTGTACTTATGAGAATAATTTTACAGATGACAAAGCATACAATTACTAATATAGTTACTACTCACTCTAGGAAATAATTGAAGTCATTTATTAATTTTGAGATTTTTTTCCTTTTTTCCAAAACATTATCATAAGTATTTTTCCATCTTTATATGGACTGGTATATTCAGATTTTTCTCATTTTTCAGATAGGAATAATATGTGCTATGCACACAACTGATAACAAAAAAAAAAATAAAAACATGAAAACAGGACTAGAGTATACCTACCCATGTCTACAAATGTGCCTGTGATATGAAGGTTATAGTACTTGCCAACCAAACGATATCTTGCCTTCTAAACTAGATTCCTTTCAAATCCAATACTTCCCCTTTATACTGGCATGTTGGTTACATACATTCAGAGGAATATTATATATAGTCATACAACTAGTATTAGTCAGTCAGCATGCTGATTATAAGGCAGTCGCCTATGTGGTGAAAACTACTGATGTAATATATTCAGCTCCGTCCCCGTGGGGCTTTCATGCCTTTGGGTATGATGTTCACTATATCTAAAATGTCCTGTAACCCACAAACTAGCCTTAGAATAATTTCTTATCTTTCAAGTTTGACTTTACGTGCTATTTCACCTGTGAAGAATTTGAATTTTTTGACCAATCTTAATTTGCCAAAGAAAATTGACTGTGCTGTCTCTTTAGTCTTCTACTGTGCCCTGGCATGGATAAAACTTAATTGAACGTACTTATTTTTGTAATGATAAATCCTTTGAAGTCAAATGCCATGTTCACTTGTTTTAATTCAACATTTCCAACACATTATCTCAAATATTATGTGTTGATTGAATAAACAATTAAATGAATAAATATATTAATGAATGAATAGAAATCAACAAGTCAATTAAGTTAATAAGCTGATCAGATTTGTCACTTACACCTCAACCACCTCAAAGAAATTGGCTATTACCTTCAAAAGATGAAATATGAGCTTGTGTGGAAGTTATACAAGAAAACAGCATACTTGGTTGTTTTCTTAGGAATGTGTCACAATCACTTCATTATGATGCCAACAACATCAAATTGGGCTCTCAATTTGCATTTGAGGGATTGACAAAACTAGATGTATCTTCAAACTAATCCCTCTACATGAATAATTATAGCAGCACTGTTCCCAGTAGCCAAAGGGGAAAAACAATGCAAATATCCATCCACTGGTAAATGAAAAAACAAATAATGAATTTCATACAATATCATGTTCTACAGTGATGAAAAGAAATGAAGTACTGATACATGCTACACTATGAATCTTCAAAATATTGTGCTAAAGGGAAAAGCCAGACACAAGAGGTCCCAAATTGTATGTTTTTATTTATAGGAAATTTCCAGAATAGGCAAATCTGTAGAGACAGAGACAGAAAGCAGGCTGATGGTTGTCAGGGGCTGAAAGAAATGGCTACTTACTGTGAACAGAGTCTATTTAGGGTTCTTAAACAATTGTTAGAACTAGATAAAAGTAATGGTCATACAGAATTGTGAATATACTAAATGCCACTAAATTGTATACTTTAATACAGATAATTTTATGTTATGCGAATTTCACCTTGATTAAAAAAACATAGATGGCTGGGCTCCGTGGCTCACACCTGTAATCCCAGCACTTTGGGAGACCGAGGCAGGTGGATCATTAAGTCAGAAGTTCGAGACCAGTCTGGCCAATATGGTGAAACCCCGTCTCTACTAAATATACAAAAATTAGCCAGGATTGGTGGCACACACCTGTAATCCCAGCTACTTGGGAGGCTGAGGCAGAAGAATTGCTTGAACCTGGAAGGTGGAGGTTGCAGTGAGCTGAGACTGTGCCACTGCACTCCAGCCTGGTTGACAGAGTGAGACTCCATCTCAAAAAAACAAAAAACAGGCCAGGCGTGGTGGCTCACGCCTGTAATCCTAGCACTTTGGGAGGTCGAGGTGGGTGGATCACCTGAGGTCAAGAATTCCAGACCAGCCTGGCCAACATGGTAAAACTCCATTTCTACTAAAAATATAAAAATTAGCTGGGCGTGGTGGCATGTGACTGTAATCCCAGCTACCTGGGAGGCTGAGGCAGGAGAATTGCTGGAACCCAGGAGGTGGAGGCTGCAGTGAGCTGAGATTGGGCCACTGCACTCCAGTCTGGGTGACAGAGTGAGACTCCGTCTCAAACAAAACAAAACAAAACAAAACAACAACAACAACAACAACAACAACAAAACCATAGATGTGGCTGTAGGGGAAACATCAATGAATATGAGGATACAATAAACTCATATGGGATTAATTGATGTTATTTATCTTTATTCACTTTATTAAATTCATGTTTTTGTCTAATCTTCTAAGAATTATGAGAATTGATCTAAGAGTTTACTGATTATAAAATTTTGCCAAAAGGAAGAAAGATACTTAGGTCTTTGTTTTAGGAGTAACTTCTGCTTAGAAAATAAATGTGAATTTATTACTTCGGTGTCAAGAGTGTTTATTTTAATTAGGAAAGAACCTATCTGTCTCTGAACACTGTACAGCTTCTTTTAAAAAGCCAAAATTAATTACATATGCCACTGTCATAATACGTAATATAACCTATTGACTCTAGAATTTGAGTTGTTAGCTCTGTCTTATAAATAAATATAATTTTATTGCTCAATGCTTTTTAAAGTGTGAAAGGGGCCATTGATGTCATATTGAAAATGCCTGTAAGATGGTTTTACATCTGCAATCTACAAAGAGACATTGATAGATGGGATCATAAAATACTTGTGAAGTTAGTCCTTAGTGCTACTGACTTTTTGCAGTAGTTGTGAGCATGGTTCTATGAAGGATTTGACATATGTTGCTGCTTAAGTAGAAGGGTCCATGTTTTCACTTGGAATTAATTCAGCCCTTTCTCTTACAGAGGAGCCTCTGCTTCTGTTCTGCTCTAATGACAGCATTCTCATTAGAAAGCCCAGAGGGATTCTTTAAAAGTGCAAATGAGATCACATTACTGGGACTACCCTCAAAACCCTCCAGACTTCCCATTTATTGAACAGAAAAGTTTAAAATTCTTACAGTGGCTTGCAAAGCCTTTCATCTCTCACGTCATCTTCCGTTGCTCTGTGTTCCAGAGATTTTGGCCTGTATGCTATTGATTGTGTATACTAAACATGATCCCATCTCAAGGTTTTCACATTTGCTGTTTCTACCACGCAGAATGTTCTTATAGAGATATTTGCATAACTCAGTCTCTTAATTTCTTCAAGTCTCTGATGGCATATCACCTTATTATGGACGTTTTCCCTACTTCTTTTATTTAAAAACAGCAAATTCCCCAGCACTTCCTATTTGTTATTGCTTTATTTTCTCCATAATAGTCATCGCCATCTGATGTACTACATATTACACATTTTTTAAATTTATTGTCTGATTCCCTTATCTAGAATATCAGCTACATAAAGCCAGAAATATTTTTGTCTGTTTTGTTCACGGCTGTATTACAAGCACTTAGAAATAGGCCTGCCCTTAATAGGCACTTAGTAAATACTGGTTGAGTTAATGACCTGCTTGGCATGTGGTGATCCGTTCAATCTAAAGAGTCTGATGATTCATTCCTGCCTGTCTAGTTATGAGTAATTTTTTGCCCTTGGTAACTTTGTTTCTGTAATTTCTTTTGAAATTCCTATTAGTCACATTTATCCAATATGTTGTCTTTTTTTTTTTTTTTTTTTTTTTTTTTTTTGTCTTTTTACTCTATTTTTTTAAGAGACAGCGTCTTACTCTATCACCCAGGCAGAAATGCCGTGGTGCATTCACAGCTCACCACGGTCTGGAACTCCTGCGCTCAAGTGTTCCTCCTGCCTTAGCCTCCTGAGTAACTAGGACTACCTGTGTGTGCCACCACCCCTGACAAATTTTTTTACATTTTTGTAGACAGGATCTTGCAATGTTGTCCAGGCTGGTCTTGAACTCCCAGCCTCAAGCAATCCTCCTACCTTGGCCTCCCAAAGCACTGGGATTACATGTTGAACCCCAACATCTGGCCTTTCAACTCTATTTTCAAGAGATATTCTTGATTATATATTTTATTCTTTCTAATGATTTCCAACTTTTAATTGGTGATGTTTAATTTCTATACATTCTCATGTGTTCTCTTATATTTGCTTTTATATAAAATCCTGCCCTTTTTTTAATTGATGAAATTGGTATCATCCCAAATATACTTGAGTAGTCTAATTATATTTTTCTTCCATATTTCTTCCTTGAATTGTATTTATTTCTCCTAGTGTAAAAATTCAATTTAATCCTTCTGATCTTTCTATTTTGTACAATTTTTTTCAAATAGGGTTTATCTTTGATGGTTAGTCATTTTGTAAAATTTAAGGCCTAGGTTGCCTAGTTGTAGATTTTTTCCGTAATAGGTGCCTTCCTTATCTGAAAGGGAAGAGTTCTGTGTAATTGAATAAGTATTGTAGCCTACTCAACTTTTCTTAATTGTGCATGGGAGGATTGGTTAATAACCAACTCACTCTGCTTCTTATCACTTCGTAATTAATTGAAACAGAATCATGTGTGCTGAAAACTTTCCAATGAGCCTAACTTTCCCAGGCTGAACATATTATTATCATTATTTATTTATTTATTTATTTTTGAGACAGAGTCTCACACTGTCGCCTGGGGCTGGAGTGCAATGGTATGATCTCAGCTCATTGCAACCTGTGCCTCCCGGGTTCAAGCGATTCTCCTGCCTCAGCCTCCTGAGTAGCTGAGACTACAGGTGTGTGCCACCACGTCCAGCTAATTTTTGTATTTTTAGTAGAGACAGAGTTTTACTATGTTAGCTAGGCTGGCCCTGAACTCCTGACCTCGTGATTCCCCCACCTCAGCCTCCCAAAGTGCTGGGATTACAGGTGTGAGCCACTGGGCCCAGTCATGAACATATTATTTATTTAGGAACAGTCTTTTGGTAGTGAGCACTGGGATGCTTCTGTATAAACTGGAATGGCAAGTGGCCAGTGTGGTCAGATGCAGCCATTCTTTTATTCCCCTTAGGTGTTGGTACTCTCAACTGCACATCTTCCAGTTGTGACTGGTATTCCAGAGCTGTGTTAGGAAGATCAGCTTCCACCTCAACTGTCAGTAGCACTTTCAGATTGGCTTCTTTCACTTAGCGATATGAATTTAAGATTGGTCCATATTTTTTCATGGCTTGATAGCACATCCCTTTTTATCACTAAAGCATTCTACTGTATGAATGCATCACAGTTTGTTTATTCACTTATTGAAGGACACGTTGGTTGTTTCCAAGTTTTACGAATATAAATAAAGCTGTTGTAAAAATTCCTGTGCAGTTATTTCCCAGCTTTATTGAGATATTAATTGACAAATGAAAATTATACGTATTCAAGTTGTACATGATGATTTGATATACATATACATTGTGTCATGATCACTACAATCAAATTAATCAACACTTCCATAACCACGCATAGGTATGCTTTGTGTGTGTGTGTGTGTGTGTGTGTGTGTGTGTGTGTGTGTGTGTATAAGAAGGTGAGGAAACTTAAGATCTAATCTCTCTTAGCAAATTTCAAGTATACAATATAATATTATCAACTCTAGTCACCATGCTATAAATTACATCCTCAGAACTTCTTCATCTTATACCTGAAATTGTGTACCCTTTTACCATTATATCTGCATTTCCCTTAGGCTTTCAGGTTTTTGGGTAGACAAACGTTTTCCACTCCTTTGTGTAAATATCAAGAAATGTGATTATTGAATTGTATGGTAACACTATGTTTAGTTTTGTAAGTAACTGACAAACTGTCTTCCAAAGTGGCTATACCATTTGGATTCCCACCAAAGATGATTGAGAGCTCCTGTTGCTCTAAATCCTCGTGTTTTAATACAATTTTGTAACAGTATTATAGTCCAAGAATACGAAATGTGCCCAATATAGAAAATTCAAATTTATCCCCAATCCTATTTAAAAAAAAAACTATTTTCTGCTACTATGTGTGTATTTTCATATACACAGTCATACAATGTATATATGTTTGCTTTCTGCGTTTTTTGTTTAAAGACAAATCATTAAAGAATGCCATATTTTTGCACACTCTTCAGAAGAGCACTTTTTTTGGGGGGGGGATGGAGGAGGGGAGATGGAGCCTGGCTCTGTCCCCAAGGCTGGAGTGCAGTGGTGTGATATTGGGTCACTGAAACCTCTGCCTCCCGGGTTCAAACAATTCTCCTGCTTCAGCCTCCTGAGTATCTGGGAATACAGGCGCACGCTACAATGCCCAGCTAATTTTTTGTATTTTAGTGTAGATGGGGTTTCACGGTGTTGCCTGGCTGGTGTCGAACCCCTGAGCTCAGGCAACCTGCCCACCTTGGCCTCCCAAAGTGCTAGGATTACAGGAATCAACCACCGTGCCAGGTCAGGGTAGAAGAGCACTTATAATGGTAGATTAATTCTGCATTATTTGGATTTGCTACAGTTGAATAGCTATTTCTCCACTGTTTGAAATTCATGTGATTTTTAATTACCTCTTATTATAAATAACAGTGAGATCAATGTACTTGGACCTGTTAGAGTACTCCATCTAAAAACTGGTTGGATTTCAGAATATTCTCAAGTGCTTAGCACTTTTAAGTTTTGAAACCAGGAAATAAATGTTAAATTAACCTTTAGGAAGTTAGAAGAGGCCCAAAATGAGGATCATGGAAAACCCATATATGGTACCTACTTTGACCCGGTATTCTAAGCACATAATTGGTATTAACTCGAGTAATGCTCACAAGAATCTGAGGAGACTTTGAAGCATTATTAGCCCAATTTTAATGAAGTTGAGTTTAAATAATTTGCTCAAGGCATCATACCTAGCAAGCATGGGATTGACCATTCAAATCTATACAGCCTGTAAGCAGTGGTCTTCACAGTTTCACTCCATTGTTGTGAGAACATTTGATTTGCATGATTTAAGGTGGAACACAATTCTTGATAGGGCCATATAGATCTCATTATGTCCTCTATTCTTACACATGGTCTATTGTCTCTTTAGATTACCTGATGACCTGCAGAGGCATTTGAGTTTGCAGCCCCTCGGCAAAGTAATGAAAAACCTACTGGCTATGAGGTCACTAGTGCGTCAAACAAAGACATGGCCCAGCTGCTTATGTTGCAAATGTTGGGAAAACTGATCAATTCTCTAAATCAGTTCCCTAAAAATGTATTTTGGTTTGTGGATGAATAATGCTGAATAAATACGAGATAGCTATGTATAATCACAATTTTGAAAATACATGATCCCCAACACAATTTTAGTTGTGCCTGGATGCAGATGAATTTTTTCACTTTTATTTCTCTGAGAAACTATTTTAAACCCACACCACCCTCATTAATTTCCACATCAAACAATAGGGCTTTGACTATCAGCAGATGTTTATACTCTCTCTTAGCCATAACAATTTAAGAAACTACACAAACTGTAGGTAACAGACTAATGGCTCTTTTTGCTTGTCATTATCCAACATTTTTGTTGAAAGACCCAAAGTCAAAGAGGATGGTCCATGAACTAAATGAATTACGAATCCATCTAAGGCCAAAAGAGAAGAATGTAACTTTAAAGATACTAAGCCTATGCTATTACAACTTGAACTCCCTACAAAAATGTGAATTCTTATGAAAGACAAATAATAACTTATTTTCATAGTATAGATTAGGAAAATTATGCACATTTTATAGATTATAGACAAATTAATATCCATTTTATAGTAAGTTATAGTTTACTAAATACTTAAGTAATGTTTAAATTAATACTTCAAACTATAAATACTTAATAATATTTAAAATATTTGTATACTTAAAAATAGTAGTCAAGGCTGGGTGCAGTGGCTCACGCCTGTAATCCCAGCACTTTGGGAGGCCAAGGTGGGCGGATCACGAAGTCAGGAGATTGAAACCATCCTGGCCAACATGGTGAAACCCCATCTCTACTAAAAAAAAAAAGAAAGAAAGAAAGAAAGAAAATTAGCTGGGCGTGGTGGTGCGTGCCTGTAATCCCAGCTACTTGGGAGGCTGAGGCAAGAGAACTGCTTGAACCCGGGAGGCAGAGGTTGCAGTGAGCTGAGATTGCGCAACTGCACTCCAGCCTGGCGACAGAGCTAGAATCCATCATAAACAAAATAAAAACAGAAATGAATAGTCAACTGTTTAGCCTTTCTTGTCCAGTTTTTTGGTTTTCAAACCACCCTGAAGAAATGTGTGTCTTTCCTTGGGGATGCGGGGGTATACCTGTGATATGTGGCTTTTTAAAAAAGCTTTTGTTGCTTTTTTTCCTTTTTTATGGAGAGAGAGTCTCACTCTGTCGCCCAGACTGGAGTGCACTGGTGCAATCATTGCTCACTGCAGCCACAAACTTGCCTCGGCCTCTTAAAGCACTGGGATTACACGAGTGAGCCACTGTGGAAAGACAAGCTGCTTTTGTGCGTGTTAATTTCTTCATCACACATTTTATTTTTAAAATTCTTTCTAGTGTCTTGAGTTGAATGTTCACTTTTTATTTTTCATCCATTATTTTTTCAAATATGAAATAATTCAATGCTATGAATTGTCCATGGAGTATACATTTGGTTGCCTTTTATAGATTTTTATATCTAATATTCTAATTATTTCATTTTATTAATATTTTCTAATGGAGGTTTCACATTTTCCTATTTTGCTTGAGGGTTGCTTATAAAAGTTTTGTCTTTATGGTTGCTTATTTTCACATCTGAGAATTTTTTGTTTTTAGTTTTGTGCATAATTTATAATTAGGTAAACTCTTCTGCAACATCATCTCTACCTCCTACTTTGCATGCTATTCTATAGCCAATCGTTTTCTTTTATATTTACCAAATATCTCTTAAATGCAGGTCATGAGTCTGACACCACACTAGGATGTAATAATATACATGAAGCATACAGTGTATCTGGATTCTAGGATCTTACAATGTTGGTCTAGTGGCATACAGTAAACAAATAAGAGCAGGCATGGTAAACATATTGAGATCATATATATAAAAGTTGAGTGGGGTCACAATTGAGAGAAAGTGAGTTTCAGAGAAACTCTTCATAGAGATGAAACATGAGAAGAGTTTTGAGGGGAGAGGTATTTACCTAGTAGAAAATATTTGGATGGAAACATTCTCTATTCTAAAATCTAATAACTTTGTAGAGGGGTACTTCCTCTTCTGTATGATCTCCTATTCTGTGCTCTTTATCCTGTGCACTTTCATCTCCCACAGATTCACTTTCTCTTCTTATTTTAAACTTCTTCCTTCTCACTCAACTCTTTCCTTCCAAATTTATGAATATATCCAGACGGCACTCATTTTAACACACATGTACACACACATTCCTCCTCTTAATTCTTCATCCTATTCAGCTCTTGCTCTTGTCCATAATCAGAACTTTCTGTCATGATTTTCTGATCTTGCTTTTCTCAACTCATTACAATGTGACTCTTATCCCATTATGGCAGGAAGTTATTACGCTGAGATCACCACTGACCATCTAATTGCAAAATCTAATGGGTATCTCTCATTACTCTTACTTTTGGAGGCACACGATCATATTGTGCACATATATATTGCCGACACAATCCCGATATTATCTGGATTAAGATTGTTTGCATGTATCTTCCTTAATAGACTAGAAAAATGTGAGGGTAAGAGATATTATGTATTATCTATCTTTGATCTATCTTTGTAGCCCTGATGCTTAGATCAGTGCTTAGTACATAATAGACACTAAAAAATTTAGTGAACTCAGTGGTGCCAGCAATCATTCAGATATTGAATTCTCCTGGGGAGATTCTTTATGGTGTGATGATGCATTTAGGTCAATTCTGTCCAATTATCATTTTCATGTCCTAGAGTCATTCTAAACACTCTAGCTCTTAACGTATGTATTACTTTGATGATATCTTTACTAACGCTTTGGTGTGTCAGTCCATTCAGGCTTCTATAACAAACTACCAATGACAAGCTATTTTACAAACAGGAGGAATTTGTTTCTCACAGTTTTAGAAAACCAGAAAGTTCAAGATGAAGGTGCCAGCAGATTTAGTGCCTGGTGCTGGTCATTTCCTGCTTCATAGACAGCATTTTTTGTTGTGTACCCACACTACAGAAGGAGCAGGTGAATATCTCTCGAGCTTCTTTTATAAGGGCACTGATCCCATTCATGAAGACTCTACTCTTGATGTAAATGTCTCTAAAAGGCCCCACAACCAAATACCCTGACATTGGGTATTAAATTTCAACATACAGTTTTTTGGTGGGATGCAAACATTCAGGCCATAGCAACCGATATAAATATGTTGAATCATTCCCTCATTCAAAAGGAGTTTTCCGTCTAATGGATGTAGATATTATGAGTAGAGAATCAGAGACCCCACTGCTGTGGAAGCAGACCCTTCAAATTAGGGTAATTTTCTACTGAAAGGTTTTGAAAGCTTCAACAGGTCACGAAAGTTTCATTTGAGACAAACTCTCATTCCACGTAATATATGTGTAATGTGTGATGTACAAAGTGTGTTTGTGTGTGTGTGTGTCTGTGTATGCGTAGACACATCCATGTGTGTGTCTGTTTATCTCATAGGGATCTTGGTTTTATACCCAAGAAAAGAGTATGGCTTCTCTTAATTCTTCTTCTCCCTACTAGCCCTTAGAATTCAACCTGCTTCCTGTCACAGAAAGGTACATGACTATCTTAAAATGTGATTTTATTAGCCCCCCTTTTCTCTATTATAATCATGGGAACTTGTCATTATTATTCAGATTAGCTTTACTACTGTATTAATGAGATAATTAATGTGTGTAAGGATGTATGTGTGTGAGTGTGTGGGTATTTGCATGCATAATTTTGGTTTCTTCTTGAATTTCACAGAATAGATTTGTCATTTACATCATTTGGATACATAATACATTCCATTTCTGTAAGTTTTTTTTTTTTTCATCTTTTGAAAATTAACAATGGCTATCTGGAGCCAAAGTTTTTACCAGAGAGAAATAAGGTTTCTCTTTATTATAGAATTGACATTTTCAATTTTTATTATGAAAAGCAACTTTAAGTATTTAATTGCCTGGGTTTTAAGAATGTATTGAATTTTCTAATTTCAATGTTAATGGATACATATTTCTTTCTAGATTTCTTTTCTTTTAAATAATAAGCAACTGGTTTGACATGTCTTTAATCAAGATTTATCACGACCTTATTAGAAAGTTAATGTTTGGAACATTTACTCTCTGATGAACCACCAATTTTGTACTTTACATTTATCTGCAATTTCCAACAGTGAAGAGGTTGTCTGCAAATGGAATTAATTCTTCTCTATTTGGTTATCATCTCCTTTGTTCCAATCCCTGGTAATAGATAAGTTTGTTCAAGATATTAAACAGGTAGATCAAGGATCTAAGTAGCAGGGAACATTTTTAATTTCTTAAAATTCATTTATTATGTTGATAAATCTGACCTCTTTGATAGTTTGTCATTTTCATAGAACCGATTATTCAGTAGCACCATTGCAGACAATATAGCTACCATCTTTGCTTAGGTTTTCTAGCCTCTGGATCTGATTGAGAAAGGAAGACATTTGAAATCATGTCTAAGTACATACGACTCAATCATTGATTATGTCAGTTTATATCTACACATGGAAATACATATATATATGTATATATATATATGTGTGTGTGTGTGTGTGTGTGTGTGTGTGTCTATACTGCAGTTAATGTAATGCTTCATGGAGTATATATTTTAGTATGTCAAAATGGTTATGTTATATTTCAGAACTCCTTTCCCTTAGAAATACATTGTTTGAAGTATATTTTTATTGAACTACAGTATCTATTCAGAAAAGTACAAGACTCATAAGTGTAAAGCTAGAATAATTTTCTTAAAGTGAATGTATGTATGTAACCAGAACATAAACAAGGTCATAAAACAAAATTACTAGTGCCTAGAATCACCCTTATATTTCTTCCCAGACACACACTTCTTACAATTACAACTTTTGACACCATGTATTATGACTGAACTTTGTGTACTTTCAAACTTCACATGTGGAAATCCTAATACCCAATGTGATGGTATTAGGAGGTAGGGTCTTAGGTAGCTAATTAGGTAATGAATGTGGATCCCCTATGATTGATGCTATGGTCTGAATGTTGGTGTCCTCCCTAAATTTGTGTGTTGGAACATAATACCCAATGTGATAATAGGGGAGGGAAAGTAATTAAGGGAAAGTAATTAAGTTATGGGGACTCTACCCCCATAAATGGAATTAGTGCTCTTATAAAATAAGTTTAAGGGAGCATTCTAGTTCATGTGAGGACATAGCATTCATCCTTTCTACCATGTGAGGACATAGCAAGGGTGTGCCATCTATGAGGAATGGGCCTTTGCCAGACACAAAACTTGCCAGTGCCTTCATCTTGGACTTCGCAGACTCCAAAACTGTGGGATACAAACTTCTGTTGTTTATACGTTACTCATTCTAAGATATTTTGTTGTAGCAGCTCAAATGGACTAAGACAAATGAAAATTGCCCTTATAAGAAGATAAACCGCAGCTTCTTTTATTGGTGCTTGCTTTTCAACATGTGAGGACACAGTAAAAAGACATCCTTCTTCACGCTAGGAAGAAGGCTGTAACAAAAATCCAGTGATACTGGCAATCTTATCTCAGACTTCCCAACCTCCAGAACCATGAGAAATATATTTTTGTTGTTTAAACTATCCAGTCTATGGTATTTTTGCTATAGCAGGTCACTGGGAGGTTTCCCCTTCAATGGAATTGAATGCGATTCAGTTTAATCAGGGTTCAATATATAGTGCTGTTTCTCTGATTACCAGGATTCAGGGGTTCAGATGGAAATTGGAGTGGTGGTACCATTCATTATTGCCTCTAGCAACCCACAAGCAAAAATTTTTGTTTCCTGTTCCTGTGACTTTATGCTTTGCTAGCCTAGAGGTCTTAGTTCCAGAGGGAGGGAATTTTCCAGAAAAAGACACAACAATGATTCTATCAAACTGGAAGTTAAGACTGACACCCAGCAATTTTGGGCTCCTCCTGCCTCAGTCAATAGGCTAAGAAGGGAATTACTTTGTTGGCTGGGATGAATGATCCCAACTACCAAGAAGAATTTGGATGGTGAGTCTACAATGGTAGGGAGGAAGAATATGTATAGAATACTAGAAATCTTGTACGGATTCTCTTATTATGACTGTGCACTGTAATTAAGATCAGTGAAAATCGAAAACAACCCAATTTAGGCAGGACTATGATTGGCATAGGACCTTCTGGAATTAAGGTTTGGTTACCCTGGCAGGTAAAAAATGACAACCAGCTAAGATGCTTGCTGAAGGCAAATGGAATACAGAATGAGTTGTAGAGGAAGTTAGTTAGAAATGCCAGCCTTGATGGTGTGACCAGTTTCCAAAGGAGGACTGTCATCATCATGAGTATTCCCTTCTTATTTTGTTATGAATACAGTTGCGTGTATACACAAATATGTGTGTGTGTATATATGTAAAGCAAATGCCTTTGGTTTATTTTCTCTATTATTATATTATAATTTAAAATAAAACATATTGACTTTATATTAGTATTTAAGTATTGTTAATGTTACATCATAGTATTAAAGTTATGGGGTGTCAGGAGAGGAGTAAACATCACTCAAGGACTTTACTTTCTCTTGTGCGGAGGTCAATGCATTTTTTGTTGTATGCAGAACAGTTGCATCATGTCAGGAGGAATTATGACCATTTTCCTGTCTTAATCTGGACATTAAGTATGGTTTAAGGAGATGTGTACATGTGCCCAGTTAACAAGGGGTCTTCTAGTTATGGTTCATTTAATGTGTCGACCTGACTGTGCTAAGGGATGCTCAGATAACTAGTGAATCACTCTTGTGGGTGTTTCCATTAGGATGTTTCTGAAATAAATTAGTATATGTATTGGTGAACTGAGTAAAGTTGATGAACCTGCTCAATGTAAATGGGCATCATCTAATCTGTTGAGGACCTGAATAAAATGAAAAGGCAGAGAAAGGGTGAATTCACTCTCTATGTTTCAGCTGGGACATTCATCTTCTGCTGCCTGTGAACATAAGTGCTCTGGTTCTTGGACCTTTGCATTTGGACCAGAACTTACACAGTGGTTCCTCTGGTCACTGGGCCTTCATACTTGGACTTTGTCATTTCACATCAGCTCCCCTGATGCTCAGGCCTTTGGGCTTGGACTGAAACTACACCACTCTCTTTGTTGGTCCCCCAGGTTGCGGACAGCAGAACATAGGACTTCTCAACCTCCGTGATTGTGTGAGTCAATTCCTTGTAACAAATCTTATATAGCTAGACATAGATAGATGATAGATAGATAGATAGATAGATAGATAGATAGATAGATAGATAGATAGACAGACAGTAGATAGATAGATCTTCTCTTGCCCCTTTTTCTCTGGAGAAGCCTAAGACAAGTGGTTGAACATCTTTTCATGTGCTTATTCACCATCTGTAGATCATTTTGCAGTGAAATGTCTGTTCATAGAGTCCTCAGAAATAATACCACACATCTACAGCCATCTGATCTTTGACAAACCTGAGAGAAACAAGAAATGGGGAAAGGATTCCCTATTTAATAAATGGTGCTGGGAAAATTGGCTAGCCATAAGTAGAAAGCTGAAACTGGATCCTTTCCTTACTCCTTATACGAAAATTAATTCAAGATGGATTAGAGACTTAAATGTTAGAACTAATACCATAAAAACCCTAGAAGAAAACCTAGGTAGTACCATTCAGGACATAGGCATGGGCAAGGACTTCATGTCTAAAACACCAAAAGCAACGGCAGCAAAGGCCAAAATTGACAGATGGGATCTAATTAAACTAAAGAGCTCCTGCACAGCAAAAGAAACTACCATCAGAGTGAACAGGCAACCTACAGAATGGGAGAAAATTTTTGCAATCTACTCATCTGACAAAGGGCTAATATCCAGAATTTACAAAGAACTCAAACAAATTTACAAGAAAAAAACAAACAACCCCATCAAAAAGTGGGCAAAGAATATGAACAGACATTTCTCAAAAGAAGACATTCATACAGCCAACAGACACATGAGAAAATGCTCATCATCACTGGCCATCAGAGAAATGCAAATCAAAATCACAATGAGATACCATCTCACACCAGTTAGAATGGCAATCATTAAAAAGTCAGGCAACAACAGGTGCTGGAGAGGATGTGGAGAAATAGGAACACTTTTACACTGTTGGTGGGATTGTAAACTAGTTCAACCATTATGGAAAACAGTATGGCGATTCCTCAAGGATCTAGAACTAGATGTACCATATGACCCAGCCATCCCACTACTGGGTATATACCCAAAGGATTATAAATCATGCTGCTATAAAGACACATGCACACGTATGTTTATTGTGGCACTATTCACAATAGCAAAGACTTGGAATCAACCCAAATGTCCATCTGTGACAGACTGGATTAAGAAAATGTGGCACATATACACCATGGAATATTATGCAGCCATAAAAAAGGATGAGTCGCATCCTTTGTAGGGACATGGATGCAGCTGGAAAGCATCATTCTTAGCAAACTATCACAAGAACAGAAAACCAAACACCGCATGTTCTCACTCATAGGTGGGAACTGAACAATGAGATCACTTGGACTTGGGAAGGGGAACATCACACACCGGGGCCTATCATAGGGAGGGGGAGGGGGGAGGGATTGCATTGGGAGTTATACCTGATATAAATGATGAATTGAGGGGTGCTGACGAGTTGATGGGTGCAGCACACCAACATGGCACAAGTATACATATGTAACAAACCTGCACGTTATGCACATGTACCCTAGAACTTAAAGTATAATAAAAAAAAAAAAAAAAGAAATGTCTGTTCATACCTTTTGACCATTTTCCAGTTAGATTATTATTGATTTTTACAGTTGACTTTTAAGACTACTCTACATATTCTGGATATAAATCCTTTGTTAGATATGTGGTATACAAATATTTTCTCCTTGTCTGTACCTTGGTTTTCTTCCTCTTAAAAGAATCTTTAGACTTTGATGAAATCTAATTCATAGGTTTGAGCATTCGTGCACTACCCCAATATGGTTTTATGCTATGACCAACCTGCAGTAAAGTCCATCTACCAAGTTTATAATTTCATTTATTTTGTTTTTTCAAAATTTCTAGTTAAAATACAAAATTGTAATATTCTAATGAAATCATTCACCTTTTTCTCCTATCTGCCATCATTTGCTTTCCAACTATAATATCTGGAATACCTCAGCTCTGTTATTATGCTATTTTTTAATCTTCCTTTTGGCTATAGGGTTCTGTCTTTTGGTAGGAGGAAGTTTTTGATGAAGGCAAGGCATTAGTTATGAAAGAAGTTAGACACTCTATGTGATAATATTTTCCTGCACACATAGTTTCAAATTTCCTCTGCTAAGCAGAGAGAATGAGGACTGTTCACTTTAATCTTAACAGAGAGACTGATTTCAATGGGAGCTTCATTGCACTTTTTGTAAAGCTTGGTAGACTTCTCCTTTGACACTGATCCCAGGGTACATACTTTCAACTACAGTGTAACTGAGTCTAGATCTTACAACTGACAGCCTGGTATCATAACTGAGTTCCCTTCACTGGCTGGCTTCAGCTTTCTTTTTCATCTCCTGAGCAAAAATAAATTGCATAAAACTTTACACCACTTTACAGAGAATATCAGCGTAGCATTTTAGCACCTTGCTACTTGTAGCTTCAGAATTTGACAAACTTTTTGAAAATAAAACAATACACATGCAATGCCCAGTTTTCTGCTGTTTAATATGTTGAACATTTTGGGCCTTAAAGCTTTCAATTTTCTCTCTAGTTTGTTGATACTGACAAACACTTTGCTTATACCTCTGTCTTTCAGCAACAATTCTGCCTGAGCAAAGACTGGATTTTGAGTTCTCAGTCCATTTATGACAAAATGGACTCCTGGGGTAAAAGTATCTATTCAAGACTCTCAGTGTTTCTTCTCCCTCCCAGAATCTTGAACACTCTGGTCTTGTTTCTTTATGAGTTCTCTAATGCTTTTAAGAATAAGTTATTTATATTTTATGCAACTTTTCTACTGTCTTTTTCTCTGTGAGGCATTGGTTGGCTTTGAGATACTTTATTTGTTGTCATTTTGAAGTACTTTTAAAATACTGAAGCACTAAAACAGAGGTACAATCAGTTTTGTTCATAGTTGCATCTTGCACAAGGATACTAGTATTACATAATAAATTTGGAAGATAAATTTGCTGTTTTTAAACTCTAAGTAACAGACTGCTTTTGTGGAATAAAGAAGTGGAAAATTTATTTTTTGTGTGTGTATTCACAGAGTCGTTTCTATATTTTGTTTACATTTATATACTCTGAGTAGAATTGAATGGACAGAAGGAAAATTATTTTATTTCAAATCATTTGAAGTCGGTAATGAATTTCCTGATTAAATTTTGTTTGCTGCTCTACACTTGAATTTTTAATGATAACTTTCCAGCTATTAAATTGCTATGTTATGACATCGTTCTGAATATTATTGATAAGGGTCTTGTTACAAACTGCAGAAATGTTACTGGGTAAAATGACTGGCCTCTCCACCAGATACGCAATTTAGAACAATGTGATATCCATTCATTCATAGAGGTGCTATCCCCACCTCTACCCAAAGATCCCCTGGCACTCAGGGTGCATGGTGGCTCCCCTCCTCACCCCCTTCCCTCCTGGATGGGGTGCTTGGGCATATCCACAGCATGCACCCGTGTCTGCGAATGTGGGGCGAGGTGTATGTTTGCAATGGTCATGCAGTGTGGGAGAGAACTGTGGCTGCTGCCCAGGCCCCAGGGCAGTCTCAGGGGCCAGGGGCCTCACGGGGCTGGTTGGCCAGCCTTTCCCACTTGCCATCCCCTCCTGCCATGTGCCCATAAGGTCTTTCCTCCCTGGGCAAGAAGTCCAGCTTTGTCCGAGCCAGAGGAAGGATACAGTGATTTAAAGAATCCATTTGCATAGAGCAAGAGGTTCTTCTGGACCTTAACTGATTTTTTTTTTTCTTTTTCCTTTTCTATGTGAGGTTTCTTTTCCAATCCCTGCACTCTGCTTATGATAGGAAAGCAACAGAGGAGCCATCCCACCGGCTAATAACTGCAAATTTGGCAAAGTCTGTCTGGGACTTAATCAAAATAAATTCATGTACCCCCCGAGACACCTTTTTGTCCCAAACTCATTTACAAACTTTGGTTGAAGCCCTAGAAAGGAAAACCAGATCTGAGGGATCCAAAGCCAGGCAACAGGCACAGAGTAAATGGGCAAGACTAATTCCTGTTGATTAAGCACCTGCTTCACGGAAGGAGGCCATGTTCCTTGTCATATATAGATAAGGCCTAGGGAACACAAAGGTTGCCAACAATAGGGAGAATAGAGGAAAAGGTGAGTGTGGATAATTCCTATTCTCTAGGCCCTCCCTGCTTCACCAGTGCAGGCCACAGTGGCGCCCGTGGGTGGCAACCATCTAAGATCACCGGGACTCAAGGATAAAAAGGCAGAAGAGAAAAGGGGGACTCCCTCACAGCCTGAGTTTTCTGTAAAAGAGACAAGGGATATGAGGGATGCCTGTTTTTCTCTCTTTCAAAATGGGCAATCAATTATCTTATCTTCACCATCCTCAGTCTATAATCCTCTGGAGTGTTTCCTGAATCACAGGACTGCTTTGTCACTCAGACTCTGGAAGAAAAATGCCTCATAGCATTTTGCACAAAAGTTTGACCAAATTATGATCTGCAGGAAGGACTGTCTTGGCCTCAGGAAGGAACTATTCATTTTGATACCATCCTACAGTTGGACCTTTTTTGTAAACATGAGGGCAAATAGTCCAAGGCCCCATATGTGTAGGCTTTCCTTACCATGCAGGGTAATCCAGACCTTTGCTGACAGTGTAGGATTTATCCAGACCTCCTGTTTCCCATCTCAGGAAAGGCTGCCGGGGCAATCCCAGGGAACTAAAGAAGTAAACCCTAGAGGCACATCCAGCAATAGAGCCAGCTTCCTCCAGCCCTGTTCCTCAGAGTCCACTCTGTTGTCCCTATCCAGTTTCTTTTTCTCGCTTGCCGCTTCCTAGCAATCCTCAGCCTAGACAATTCCCAGTCCCACTCTTGCGCCTCCTACGGATGCTTGGTAAGTTTGGCCCCAGTAAAGTCCAGGTCCCCTTCTCGCTACAGGAATTAAGGCAAATTAAGGGGGATTTTGGCAAGTTTTCAGATGACCCTGATAGATATATAGAGGATTTCCAGAATTCAACCCAAGTATTTGAACTCTCCTGGAAAGATGTTACGTTACTTTTGAATCAAATCTTGACTAACACTGAGAAGCAGGCCAATCTGCAAGTGGTAGAGAGATTTGGGGATGAGCTTTGTATCACATGTACTGTCAGGGAATGGGTCAAATGTTACCCAACTGGAAAAGAAGAAGTACCATTAGATGACCATAAATGGGAATCCAATGACAAGATGGAAGAAGGAAAGAGGAGACACTTTCAGGTGTACATAGGTGGGGGGCTTATGCAGGACTAGAACTAAGCCTCTCAGTTATGCCAAGCTATCCATCCCACTGCCTTCCTGGAAAGGTTAAGGAAAACCTTGGTAAAGCACACTTCTCCATCTACTGATTTGACTGAGGGACAACTAATCCAAAAGGATAAGTTTATTACTCAAGCAGCCCCTGATATCAGGAGGAAGCTGCAGAAACAGGCCCTGAGACCAGATAGTCCTTTGAGAACCTCCTGAAAGGGGCCACCTCGGTCTTTTATAATAGAGATAAGGAGGCCCAGGAGAGAGAAAGGAGACACAGGAAAGAGGCAGAGGCCACCATGCAAGCCCACAAATCCCAGAATCCCCAAGGTGCACCTGTTAACTGCTACAGATGCGGTAAGCCAGAGCATTTTAGGAAGGATTGCCCGGGCAGCTTGAGGAAACCACCTAGACCCTGTCCAATCTGCAATGGGGACCACAGGAATGTGGACTGTCCCTGGGATGCTGGTCACTGCATCCAGAGCCAATCTCCCAAATGCTCCATCAGGACCTGGGACTCCTCTCTCCAGCTCCGGTGGTCCAGACCATCATTACCATCAAGGAGCCCTGGGTAATTCTGGAAATCGAAGGAAAAAAACTGGACCTCCTTTTGAATACTGGTGCTGGTCTCTCAGTTCTCCTCTTCAATCTGGACTCCCTGTCTTCTCTTAGCATGACCATGAGGGGTGTCTTAGGAAAGACCTTTAACCCGATGTTTTTCAAAACCCTTTTATTTGTGATTGGGGAGACCTCTTGTTTGCCCATGCCTTTCTAATTATGCCTCAAAGCCCAACTCCTCTGTTGGGCAGGGATATTTTGGCCCATATGGGGACCACTGCCCTGATGGCCCTAGGAAAAAACTCTTTGTCTCCCCCTAGTGGAGTCTGGTTATGACCCAGAAGTTTGGGCAATTCAAGGGAAAATCGTCCAGGCCACACCTGCCATACGGGTCTGGATCCACCTTAAGAATACCACTTCCTTTCCTAACCAGAAACAATATCCCTTGAAACCAGACATTAGGAAAGAACTAGAAGCCACCATTGATAATTTAAGGTGACAGGGCCTCCTCAAACCCTGAAACAACCCTTGTAATACCCCAATATTGGGGGTACAAAAACCCAACAGGGAATGGAGACTAGTTCAGGACCTCTGCCTCATTAATGAGCCTGTGGTTCCAATATACCCAGTGTTTCCCAATCCATATACCCTACTAGCCCAAATACTTGAGGGGACTAAATGGTTCACAGTCCTGGACCTAAAGGATGCCTTCTCCTGCATAGCAGTACACCCAAACTCCCAGTATATGTTTGCATTTGAGAATCCTTCACCAAACCATCCAGTTAAATGTGACCATGTTACCTCAGGGATTCTGAGACCGCTCCCACTTATTTGGGCAGGCACTGTCAACAGATGTCTCAAAGTTCCTTTATTCTCAGGTTAGTTCCTTCCCTTTCTCCCTCTATAAGCCCAGATTGGGAGGGACCTCACACTGTACTTCTTTCTATTCCTATGGCAATGAAGGTCACTGGAATATATTATTGCATTCATTATACCTGAATAAAGGCCTGGGGAGCCGATGGAGTTACCTCTATCAGCCCAAAAGAGCACCCAAAATACCAGTGTGAAGAGATCAGGGACCTCAAGCTAAAATTCACAAAACGAAAGTGTTAATAATTTACCTTCCATGGATATCCTCTTTATAGTTTTGCCTATGCTTGCTGTTCTTACCTTCATTCTGTTGTACACCACAGGGTATAATATTGTTTTCAGAATTAATAGTATATTTTACTTCTTACTTCTGTAATCTTTGGCACTAGATTCTTAGCTTTAATTCCTTTTGTATCATACACATATTTGATTAATGCATACTTAACCTTGTAAAACTGGTTTCTTCTCACCATCAAACTCCAAACAGTTAGGCAACTGGAGCCTCAAATGATGGCTGTCTTTTGCCAGGGACCCTTAGGCAGACCTCTGGAAGGAATCTGACTGCTGTTCTCCCCAAAACAATGATCCCTATCAGCAGGAAGTAGCTAAGATCAGTCATTGTCTGTATTCTAACATCAGTTAGATGTGCCTTTTCAGAAGGGGGAAATAACAGCAACAGGAAACAGAAATTCTAGGCAGACAAGGTGGGTCCCTGGCGAAGTCCCACCTTCAAGCCAAAAAGCCTGAGAATTCAGCCCAAAATGAGAAGTATGTCCCTGTTTTCTGGCTCAAATGTTTTGTTACCCTAAACCACCATGCCCCTACTCCATCCCATCCTGTGTTTATAAAGACCCCAGACTCAGCTGGCAGAAAGGAGAAGCAGCTGGATGTCAGGGACTATGGCTGGACATTGGAGAGAAGCAGCTTGGCTTCAGAGGGATAGCTTGATGGTGTAACTTCAGAGAACAATCCAGCTGGAGATGGTCAGACTTTGGGGATGATTACCTTCCCACCTTGCCCCCTTTTCAGCTCCCCTTCTCCATGAGAGCCAGTTTCATTGTCAATAAAATTCCCTGCATTTGCCATCCTTCAATTCATTTGTATGACCTCATTTTTCCTGGATGCCAGACAAGAGCTCAGGAGCCATGAGTGTGGACATAATAGGCTGTCACACTGGCCCTTTGCCCTCATTGGCAGAGGGCAGCCTCAGGCCCACTGAGCTGTAAACAATTAAGCTGTCCATGGATGGCAGAACTAAAAGAGTGCTGTAACATGCCCTCTGGGGCTTCGAGGGTCATTGGCATCCCCACCTGGATGCTGCCGCAGGGACCACATGGAGTTCGCTATCGCCGGCACCAAAACAGCCAGCCAGTTCCAGTACTCATGCACTCCAGTTCCAGCCTCATTTGCTCACACGCTCCCTCCCACGAGGAGTTGAGAACAGCAGACTAAGTAACCAAGACACCCCTGTTGCAAGTCCTGCAAAAGGGTCAGGGAAGTATTCTGCTTCACTGCAATGTAAATTAATGTAACTAACCTCCTGATTATAATATTATTATAATATAAAATAATATTTTTATTTATTTAATATTTTTATTTATTTAATATAAAATAATTATATTATAATACAAAAAAATTTAAGCTTCAGAAAAGGAATTGGAAAAAGTTTACATTATAACCAATAAGGGTGGACCTTTCTGATTTTCATGGCTGTGTTTACAGAAGTCAGAATGGTGCAAAATTTTCTAAATAATTCTGATGATCTGGATACAATCTCTTTGGCCTCAGTATTTTCTATTGGCTATGCATAGCCTTTCATTTAGGTCTATGCTATAAAAATAACAAGTGACACATAAACATTTTATTAAAATAATCAAACTTTTAAAAAACAATGGTAAGTGACTGGTTAAATTGTGTCTTTTTTCTCTCTATTATTCAGCTGATAACTCACAGCAACCATTTGCTTCAATGTTCAGTTAAAGGCTGTAATGTTGTCATGCATCTTTCAGAGGTCATATTATTATTATTTTGATAAGTAAAATGTATATTCACTTCTAAATGTAGCAGATACTGCAAGTGGTCTGAAGTAGAATCTGAGTCACTGCCAAAAATAGGGCAGGTAGTGAGACCAAACTGGCTAGAACCTAACCCAATCCACAAGTTAGGAACATGAAAGGTACAAAAGTGAAGTTCATCTAAAAAGATACGAAAATTAAATAAATGAATAAATTATTCAGAATCTAAATAATACCTCAAGAGTATACATAATGTTTATTTTCTTTCTTTTTTGCTCTTCATTGTTAAATCCAAATAGGTATGTGGTTAGTTATTCATTTTTATATTTTTAAATGAAAGAAAACTTAAAACTAAATCATTTATAATGAATTTAATTTATGTAATATAACACTCTAAATGTACTAGGACACAGAGTACAACATTTTGAGCTATAAAACATACATTGTTATTTAAAGTGGAAAGATTTTAACTTGAAGTACATCAAGCCACGGGGCTGAAATAATTTATCATAAGATATGTCTAGCAAATTCAACTCAAGCTCATAAAAACTAAATATCACACCTATCATTGCTAATTATAGATCTTGTTTGTCACATCTATGTAGACTGATTTCATCCCCCTTGGGATACACATAGTCTTTTGCTAGTCTTTTGCAGTTAAACATGAGATAATCAAGGATTTTTTATTTTTTATTTTTTTTGAGACAGAGTCTCACTCTGTCACCAGGCTGGAGTGCAGTGGGACAATCTCAGCTCATTGCAACTACCAGCTTTCGGGTTCAAGTGATTCTCCTGCCTCAGCCTACCCAGTAGCTGGGATTAAAGGCATGCACCACCACACACAGCTAATTTCTGTAGTTTTAGTAGAGACAGGGTTTCACCATATTAGCCAGGATGGTCTCCATCTCCTGACCTTGTGATCCACCCACCTCGGCCTCCCAAAGTGCTGGGATTACAAGCGTGAGCCACCATGCCAGGCCAATCAAGAATTTTTTTTTAATTCTATTCAAGTTGATATTATGCTAGATTATTAATTTTATACTGGGTATATTTTGAAGAATGCATACAGAAAATTTAATCAATTTGTACATTTTTTATTATAGGTTTTATTAATAATCTACTAGTAGAAGATTTCAATATATTACCAATATAAATCTAGGTTAATTGAATTTTCTTCAAATTTGTTTTCATCAAATTCAATGGTTTTATTTAGTTGTCAAGTCTTTTGTTTACTTTGAGGATCAGCAGCAATTGTATAGCATTGTGAACAGGTCTTTGTAGATACGAGGAAAATTGATTATTTCATGTGGTTAAAAGACTCCCAAAGAAAAAATGTTGTACGTAGATAGAAAGGTATTTCTCTCATATTCATTACCTTTAGCATGGATGAAAGGTTTTGCCTTGGGTATCTGAAGATGTCTCATAATGGGTAAATGCACTTGTCAGTATTTCAATAATAGTTCTGATTTCCAATAGTCTGTCTATTGTCCTTTAAATTTGTTATATATTTCCATACTTGATATCCTTAACCATATATCTAGACACTATATTTTCATTGCTTCCCAAAAGAAATTTCGCTAGCATTGTGGGCAAGAGATGAGCTAGAGGAATATGTTCCAAATACTATTTTCAGACTGATTCTGAAACTCACTCTATATCTTCTGTGGCTGGGAAAAAAAAACAATTATCTACATGTTCTTGACCCAGAACACTAGGAAGAATATACTATCATGCTCAAATCATCAGTTGTTACTTTGAAAGATTAGCTGTTAGAAAGAAGGATGCCAAAACAATACTTGTTGGTAGTTGCATTCTATAAATCTGTGCTTCTGGGGTACTTTTAATAAATTAGTTACTGAAATCTTACATATAATCTATATTAACCTTGCATCCAGTACAAAATTATACAATACAACAGCTCAAACAGATGCTCACAATTTCAGCTTCTCCTTAAACATGTCAGCTGAAAAGATGCTAATTCCCGAAGCAACATGTTTCATTGTTGGACAGATGTACATGGAGGACCAAAGAGAGAGTGGAAAACATAAAACAAAGGCACATTCTTCATCCTAGCTAAACATAAAATCTGCCTTCTTATAACTCCAAACTATCGATTTGAGGTGGACACAGCTGTGATGATAACAAAAAAAGTTGTAGGAAAATGGCAAAGAAAGAAAAAAAGAGAAAAACAGCAACAACAAAAAACTCCTCCCTGGCCAGGGACCTTTGTGAGCTGGAATACTACATCCTCAAAATCCAAGAAGCTAAACAGGATCTGAGCATTCAGTCAAGGATTGACAAGAATAACACTAAGCTACTAATTGATTTTAAGATGCCTGCAATTGCGTAACTATATTTTTACCCTGTTGATATACATATTCAGCATGTCATCTTTTCAGAATATGAAACAGTAATGAATACTGTCCATCTATAAGAATTAAAAGGGAGGCGGAGCAAGATGGCCGAATAGGAAACAGCTCCAGTCTCCAACTCCCAGCGCGAGCGACACAGAAGACCGGTGATTTCTGCATTTTCAACTGAGGTACTGGGGTCATCTCACTAGGGAGTGCCGGACAATCGGTGCTGGTCAGCTGCTGCAGCCTGACCAGCGAGAGCTGAAGCAGGGCGAGGCATCGCCTCACCTGGAAGCGCAAGGGGGAAGGGGATCCGTTTTCCTAGCCGGGGGAACTGAGACACACAACACCTGGAAAATCGGGTAACTCCCACCCCAATACTGCGCTGTAAGCATACAGGCACACCAGGAGAATATATTCCACACCTGGCCGGGAGGGTCCCACGCCCACGAAGCCTCCCTCACTGCTAACACAGCAGTCTGCCGTGATCTATCCGCAAGGCAGCAGCGAGGCTGGGGGAGGGGCGCCCGCCATTGCTGAGGCTTAAGTAGGTAAACAAAGCCGCTGGGAAGCTCGAACTGGGTGGAGCTCACAGCAGCTCAAGGAAGCCTGCCTGTCTCTGTAGTCTCCACCTCTGTGGACAGCGCACAGCTGAAGACCAACAGGGGAAGTAGCGGGAGCCGGTGCAGACGCGAACGACTCTGTCTGACAGCTTTGGGGAGAGCCATGGATCTCCCAACGCGGAGGTTGAGATCTGAGAACGGACAGACTGCCTGCTCAGGTGTGTCCCTGACCCCTGAGTAGCCTAGCTGGGAGAAATCCCCCACTAGGGGCAGTCTGACACCCCACACCTCACAGGGTGGAGTACACCCCTGAGAGGAAACTTCCAAAGGAAGAATCAGACAGGTACACTCGCTGTTCAGCAATATTCTATCTTCGGCAACCTCTGCTGCTGATACCCAGGCAAACAGGGTCTGGAGTGGACCTCAAGCAATCTCCAACAGACCAACAGACAGTCCTTCTGACTGTCAGAAGGAAAACTATCAAACAGGAAGGACACCTATACCAAAACCCCATCAGTACGTCACCATCATCAAAGACCAGAGACAGATAAAACCACAAAGATGGGGAAGAAGCAGGGCAGAAAAGCTGGAAATTCAAAAAATAAGAGCGCATCTCCCCCTGCAAAGGAGCGCAGCCCATCGCCAGCAACGGATCAAAGCTGGTCAGAGAATGACTTGGACGAGAGGAGAGAAGAAGGCTTCAGTCCATCAAACTTCTCAGAGCTAAAGGAGGAATTACGTACCCAGCGCAAAGAAACTAAAAATCTTGAAAAAAGAGTGGAAGAATTGACAGCTAGACTAATTAATGCAGAGAAGATCATAAACGAAATGACAGAGATGAAAACCATGACACGAGAAATACGTGACAAATGCACAAGCTTCAGTAACCGACTCGATCAACTGGAAGAAAGAGTATCAGCGATTGAAGATCAAATGAATGAAACGAAGCGAGAAGAGAAACCAAAAGAAAA
The DNA here is from genome assembly GCF_007565055.1 of Rhinopithecus roxellana. Taxonomy (NCBI): domain Eukaryota; kingdom Metazoa; phylum Chordata; class Mammalia; order Primates; family Cercopithecidae; genus Rhinopithecus; species Rhinopithecus roxellana. Next base: position 117,263,755 of record NC_044555.1, on the reverse strand, counting down.
AAGAAGAAAAAGAAATGAGCAAAGCCTGCAAAAAGTATGGGATTATGTAAAAAGACCAAATCTACGTCTGATTGGGGTGCCTGAAAGTGAGGGGGAAAATGGAACCAAGTTGGAAAACACTCTTCAGGATATCATCCAGGAGAACTTCCCCAACCTAGTAGGGCAGGCCAACATTCAAATTCAGGAAATACAGAGAACGCCACAAAGATACTCCTCCAGAAGAGCAACTCCAAGACACATAATTGCCAGATTCACCAAAGTTGAAATGAAAGAAAAAATCTTAAGGGCAGCCAGAGAGAAAGGTCGGGTTACCCACAAAGGGAAGCCCATCAGACTAACAGCAGATCTCTCGGCAGAAACTCTACAAGCCAGAAGAGAGTGGGGGCCAATATTCAACATTCTTAAAGAAAAGAATTTTCAACCCAGAATTTCATATCCAGCCAAACTAAGTTTCATCAGTGAAGGAGAAATAAAATCCTTTACAGATAAGCAAATGCTTAGAGATTTTGTCACCACCAGGCCTGCCTTACAAGAGACCCTGAAGGAAGCCCTAAACATGGAAAGGAACAACCGGTACCAGCCATCGCAAAAACATGCCAAAATGTAAAGACCATCGAGGCTAGGAAGAAACTGCATCAACTAACAAGCAGAATAACCAGTTAATATCATAATGGCAGGATCAAGTTCACACATAACAATATTAACCTTAAATGTTAATGGACTAAATGCTCCAATTAAAAGACACAGACTGGCAAACTGGATAAAGAGTCAAGACCCATCAGTCTGCTGTATTCAGGAGACCCATCTCACATGCAGAGACATACATAGGCTCAAAATAAAGGGATGGAGGAAGATCTACCAAGCAAATGGAGAACAAAAAAAAGCAGGGGTTGCAATCCTTGTCTCTGATAAAACAGACTTTAAACCATCAAAGATCAAAAGAGACAAAGAAGGCCATTACATAATGGTAAAGGGATCAATTCAACAGGAAGAGCTAACTCTCCTAAATATATATGCACCCAATACAGGAGCACCCAGATTCATAAAGCAAGTCCTTAGAGACTTACAAAGAGACTTAGACTCCCATACAATAATAATGGGAGACTTCAACACTCCGTTGTCAACATTAGACAGATCAACGAGACAGAAAGTTAACAAGGATATCCAGGAATTGAACTCATCTCTGCACCAAGCGGACCTAATAGACATCTATAGAACTCTCCACCCCAAATCAACAGAATATACATTCTTCTCAGCACCACATCACACTTATTCCAAAATTGACCACATAATTGGAAGTAAAGCACTCCTCAGCAAATGTACAAGAACAGAAATTATAACAAACTGTCTCTCAGACCACAGTGCAATCAAACTAGAACTCAGGACTAAGAAACTCAATCAAAACCACTCAACTACATGGAAACTGAACAACCTGCTCCTGAATGACTACTGGGTACATAACAAAATGAAAGCGGAAATAAAGATGTTCTTTGAAACCAATGAGAACAAAGATACAACATACCAGAATCTCTGGGACACATTTAAAGCAGTATGTAGAGGGAAATTTATAGCACTAAATGCCCACAAGAGAAAGCAGGAAAGATCTAAAATTGACACTCTAACATCACAATTAAAAGAACTAGAGAGGCAAGAGCAAACACATTCAAAAGCTAGCAGAAGGCAAGAAATAACTAAGATCAGAGCCGAACTGAAGGAGATAGAGACACAAAAAACCCTCCAAAAAATCAATGAATCCAGGAGTTGGTTTTTTGAAAAGATCAACAAAATTGACAGACCGCTAGCAAGGCTAATAAAGAAGAAAAGAGAGAGGAATCAAATAGATGCAATAAAAAATGATAAAGGGGATATCACCACTGATCCCACAGAAATACAAACTACCATCAGAGAATACTATAAACGCCTCTACGCAAATAAACTAGAAAATCTAGAAGAAATGGATAATTTCCTGGACACTTACACTCTCCCAAGGCTAAACCAGGAAGAAGTTGAATCCCTGAATAGACCAATAGCAGGCTCTGAAATTGAGGCAACAATTAATAGCCTACCCACCAAAAAAAGTCCAGGACCAGATGGATTCACAGCTGAATTCTACCAGAGGTACAAGGAGGAGCTGGTACCATTCCTTCTGAAACTATTCCAATCAATAGAAAAAGAGGGAATCCTCCCTAACTCATTTTATGAGGCCAACATCATCCTGATACCAAAGCCTGGCAGAGACACAACAAAAAAAGAGAATTTTAGACCAATATCCCTGATGAACATTGATGCAAAAATTCTCAATGAAATACTGGCATACCGGATTCAGCAGCACATCAAAAAGCTTATCCACCATGATCAAGTGGGCTTCATCCCTGGGATGCAAGGCTGGTTCAACATTCGCAAATCAATAAACGTAATCCAGCATATAAACAGAACCAAAGACAAGAACCACATGATTGTCTCAATAGATGCAGAAAAGGCTTTTGACAAAATTCAACAGCCCTTCATGCTAAAAACCCTCAATAAATTCAGTATTGATGGAACGTACCTCAAAATAATAAGAGCTATTTATGACAAACCCACAGCTAATATCATACTGAATGGGCAAAAACTGGAAAAATTCCCTTTGAAAACTGGCACAAGACAGGGATGCCCTCTCTTACCACTCCTATTCAACATAGTGTTGGAAGTTCTGGCTAGGGCAATCAGGCAAGAGAAAGAAATCAAGGGTATCCAGTTAGGAAAAGAAGAAGTCAAATTGTCCCTGTTTGCAGATGACATGATTGTATATTTAGAAAACCCCATCGTCTCAGCCCAAAATCTCCTTAAGCTGATAAGCAACTTCAGCAAAGTCTCAGGATACAAAATTAATGTGCAAAAGTCACAAGCATTCTTATACACCAGTAACAGACAAGCAGAGAGCCAAATCAGGAATGAACTTCCATTCACAATTGCTTCAAAGAGAATAAAATACCTAGGAATCCAGCTTACAAGGGATGTAAAGGACCTCTTCAAGGAGAACTACAAACCACTGCTCAGTGAAATAGAAGAGGACACAAACAAATGGAAGAACATACCATGCTCATGGATAGGAAGAATCAATATCGTGAAAATGGCCATACTCCCCAAGGTTATTTATAGATTCAATGCCATCCCCATCAAGCTACCAATGAGTTTCTTCACAGAATTGGAAAAAACTGCTTTAAAGTTTATATGGAACCAAAAAAGAGCCCGCATCGCCAAGACAATCCTAAGTCAAAAGGACAAAGCTGGAGGCGTCACGCTACCTGACTTCAAACTATACTACAAGGCTACAGTAACCAAAACAGCATGGTACTGGTACCAAAACAGAGATATAGATCAATGGAACAGAACAGAGTCCTCAGAAATAATACCGCACATCTACAGCCATCTGATCTTTGACAAACCTGAGAGAAACAAGAAATGGGGAAAGGATTCCCTATTTAATAAATGGTGCTGGGAAAATTGGCTAGCCATAAGTAGAAAGCTGAAACTGGATCCTTTCCTTACCCCTTATACGAAGATTAATTCAAGATGGATTAGAGACTTACATGTTAGACCTAATACCATAAAAACCCTAGAAGAAAATCTAGGTAGTACCATTCAGGACATAGGCATGGGCAAGGACTTCATGTCTAAAACACCAAAAGCAACGGCAGCAAAAGCAAAAATTGACAAATGGGATCTAATTAAACTAAAGAGCTTTTGCACAGCAAAAGAAACTACCATCAGAGTGAACAGGCAACCTACAGAATGGGAGAAAATTTTTGCAACCTACTCATCTGACAAAGGGCTAATATCCAGAATCTACAAAGAACTCAAACGAATATACAAGAAAAAAACAAACAACCCCATCAAAAAGTGGGGAAAGGATATGAACAGACATTACTCAAAAGAAGACATTCATACAGCCAACAGACACATGAAAAAATGCTCATCATCACTCGCCATCAGAGAAATGCAAATCAAAACCACAATGAGATACCATCTCACACCAGTTAGAATGGCAATCATTAAGAAGTCAGGAAACAACAGGTGTTGGAGAGGATGTGGAGAAATAGGAACACTTTTACACTGTTGGTGGGATTGTAAACTAGTTCAACCATTATGGAAAACAGTATGGCAATTCCTCAAGGATCTAGAACTAGATGTACCATATGACCCAGCCATCCCACTACTGGGTATATACCCAAAGGATTATAAATTATTCTACTACAAAGACACATGCACACGTATGTTTATTGCGGCACTATTCACAATAGCAAAGACTTGGAATCAACCCAAATGTCCATCTGTGACAGACTGGATTAAGAAAATGTGGCACATATACACCATGGAATACTATGCAGCCATAAAAAAGGATGAGTTTGCGTCCTTTGTAGGGACATGGATGCAGCTGGAAACCATCATTCTTAGCAAACTATCACAAGAAGAGAAAACCAAACACCGCATGTTCTCACTCATAGGTGGGAACTGAACAATGAGATCACTTGGACTCGGGAAGGGGAACATCACGCACTGGGGCCTATCATGGGGAGGGGGGAGGGGGGAGGAGGGAGGGATTGCATTGGGGAGTTATACATGATATAAATGATGAATTGATGGGTGCTGACGAGTTGATGGGTGCAGCACACCAACATGGCATAAGTATACATATGTAACAAACCTGCACGTTATGCACATGTACCCTAGAACTTAAAGTATAATAAAATAAAAAAAAAAAAGAGAAAAAAAAAAAAAAGAATTAAAAGGGAAAACCAATCTATTTCCTTCTCTTTTTTTCTAAATAGTTACATAGTTTAAATGAAATAATATAGCTTTTTGTTGACAAATTTCATAATCTAACCTAAAACTGCCACATGGTACTTAAATTATAATATTCTTCTCCAATATGGATTTGAGACTGACTTTCTGAAACAGCTAGATACTTTAATAGCATGAACTTCTACTTGTTTGGAATAAATCTTGTTATTCATTATCATTATAAAAACTAATAGACATCTAAATACATTATTCAATGAGATTAAGCGTGTGAATTAATATGTGAAAAATAAATATCCAAGAGAAAGTATTACGTTGCTAATGGCACAAAAAGAGCTGAATTCATAGGTAATAATGATATCATCGGAAGAGACTTTGACCTGTAAATTTGGTCACAAGTGTATATTTCTTTTCATTGAAATCTTCTTCTTAGGCTACATCAATAAATTGCAAAACAAATTTTATTAATTTAATCAGACATGCTGATTGGTTTAATAAACTCATCAGATCATTGCTTTTGGAATCACATAGGTGAAACAAAGAATCAGTTGAAAAGCAAACAATTCAGTAAGTTCTCAGAAGGCGACAGCCTATGCTGGGAGTTTTTGCTATGCTTAGGAGAAAGATCACCTTTGCAAGGGGCTGGGGGATGGGTACAGAGGGTGTGTATGGGAGCTGGTTGACTGCGCTATGGGCATAACCTCCCGTACAGTAGAGATCATTATTATTTTCATTAATTCATTTATGGTAATAAAATGAATATATCAATTAAGAATTCATTCAAAGCAATAAAATGAAAATAATAATATCTGCTTAATAAATTTGTGGTAAATACTAAATGAGTTAATCTGTGTAAAGTAATTGGAAGAGATTTTAGCACACAGTAAAAACTTACTACTGTTACCTTTTTCAATTTTTAATAAATATCAAGTGCTTATGATAGGCCAAGTATTTTGCTAAGCTTAAAGATAGAGTGTTGAAAGTACGGTTTTGATTTCTGTTTTCATACAGTTTCGAATCATGTGGAGGTTACAGAGATTGAAATAAAACTTACATAAATAATTATGAAATTGTAACTGTGTTAGGTACTATGGAGGAGAGTTAAATGTTGCTGTGTGAGCCTATTAAGACGGGAAACTGGGAAAATAGCTAGCATTCTGTTCCCATTATTAAACTGTGTGAAATTGGATAATAATGACAGTCCCTGATTTCCTTGGGTTCACATCATTTTTTGCTATGGTCATCTTCTGTTTTAACATGGTTAGGGTGAGAAATTTTATAAATCTTCTCACAATGTTTTTTTGTTTGTTGTTTTTTTGAGACAATGTCTCACTCTTGTCGCCCAGGTTGGAGTGCAATGCATGACCTTGGCTCACTGCAACCTCCACCTCCAGGGTTCAAGCAATTCTCCTACCTCAGCCTTCCCTTGTAGCTGGGATTACAAGCATGTGCCACCACACCTGGTTAATTTCATATATATGAGATGGGGTTTCATCATGTTGGCCAGGCTGGTCTCCAACTCCTGACCTCAGGTGATCCACCTACCTCAACATCCCAAAGTGCTAGGATTACAGGCATGAGCCACCGCACCCGGCCCCTCACCATCTTTATGAGCAAACACAACAAAGATTTATTAAGTAAATACTATGTTCAGGGCACTATTCCATGTACTATAGGATTTTTAAAGATGAGTAAGACATGTATCTTATCCCTGAGGCGATCATATTCTCATGTGAATAGGACAGGCTTATATACAATAGTCTAACACAAGACATTCTAACACGAGACATTATGTGAAAAAGACATCTCTTTGCCTCTTCTCACTACTTAGAATTGGAACACAGTATTTGCTCAATTAATACTTTCTATTAGCATTAATATTAATATTGTTATCATTGGAAAAGATATAAAGGAACTGACACTGGAGAAATAAGTCAGGTTCAAATTATAGAAAGATTACTATGGTGGTCAAAATCCCCCACTTCTCATCTCCACTGACACTCCAATCTTGACCTAGATGTCATTATACATCCATAACCTCTCACCTTGACTGCCGCACAGTCTCCCCATTGGTGTCCTTGACTCTTAATGTGCACTCCTCCATGTTCAAGAAACAGAACCATTCTTAAAATATAAGTCAAGTCATGTGATATTTGTGCTCAGAATCATCAATGGATTCCAAATTAGATAAAAGTATAAGCAAAAAAGCCCTATTTTGTCCTAAAATGCCCTACAGATCTGTGTTCCCACTATTTCTCTGACTTCGTCTTTTACTCTTCCCTTCTTTAATTATTTTTCTCAAGTTACAATGTCCCATTAGCATTCCATAAAAACAGCAAACATACTTCTATCTCAAGTCCTTTGCCCTTGCTATTCCATCTCTCTGGAAAAACTCTTTACTCAAATATCAGCATGACCAACTCCTTCATTTAGTGCAAGTCTCTGTGCAAATCTCTCTGTATCAGAGAGCTTTTACCTTATCATCCCATGTAAAATAGCACTCCAAACGACTCTCCTTAAATTTTCAGTATGCCACTCATCACCACCTCAAATATTGTATTCACTGTGTGTTTTATTTTAACTCTTCCCCAATCGTAGATTATAAACTCTGTGACAGAAACCGTAACTATTGTGTGCTACTATATTATCAGCAGTAGAACAGTGCTTGACTTATAGTGAGGGCTTGATGAATTCGGCTGAATGAATCACTTAATCAACTGTCCCAATTTTATAAACTCAAGTTTAAGGTATCTGAAAATTCTAGTCTAATCCCAAACCATATTGATGTACTGGTCCTTTTTAAACCCTTAAAAATAGGCATTAAGGCCGGGCGCGGTGGCTTGCACCTGTAATCCCAGCACTTTGGGAGGCCGAGACGGGCGGATCACGAGGTCAGGAGATCGAGACCATCCTGGCTAACACGGTGAAACCCTGTCTCTACTAAAAAATACAAAAAACTAGCCGGGGGAGGTGGCAGGTGCCTGTAGTCCCAGCTACTCAGGAGGCTAAGGCAGGAGAATGACGTAAACCCGGGAGGCAGAGCTTGCAATGAGCTGAGATCCGGCCACTGCACTCCAGCCTGGGTGACTGAGCGAGACTCCATCTCAAAAAAAAAAAAAAAAAAAAAAAAAAAAAAAAAAAAAAAAAGGCATTAATTGCTTTATCATGTAATATATTTTAATTCGTATAACTTTGACTAGATTGATATGCTGGTTTAGTAATTACTCTGTGGTTTTACATTTATATGTTACATACTTGGATTATAATAGAAATGCTAGATTTTAAGGTTACTGAAACCTATAAGAAAGCAGTTTTGTCTTATAATTTTTTATATAACTCAGCCATCTTTTCTGTACACACACATACACACACACAACCTCATAGATGTGGTTTTACCAATATCAATTTAAAGAAGGGCACTATGATGTTTAAATTATCTGTAGTCTAAGAACAGTTTTTCTCTCCATCTACCATCTACCATGGATTCACACTTGTATAAAATAAAAGAATTCATTAATATAAACTTAATAGAGAAAAGCGAAGACATGATTCAAGCCTATGTTTTAAGTGATTAGATTCAAGAGACATAACATTTTCTGTAAACATTTCTTTTTTAACATTTTGTTTCGATTTTTGTACTCATCACAAACCAGAATCAAACAATTCCTGGATTAGCATTGGTACCTAGACCTAAGTAGCATTGCTTTATATATTGAGTAGCATTGCTTTATATATTAAATCTCAAACACTTCTCTACAAAGTATTTATATTCCAGCTTTTTTAAAAGTAAAAATTGACTATAAAAGAAGTTAAAGTAATAAAGACTATTTAATAGGAACATTGAATGAAGTAGATCATTCCCCTCTTTTAAAAACATTCACTTTCCTTGTTTTTCATTACACCTTGTTCTTCTGATTTGTGTTTTACCTGATTCATTTCTTTTCTGTTTCCTTCACTTCCTCTTACTTATCCAAAGGTTACAGTATCTTTGAGATATGTTTTGAAATCTCATCTTTTCTACATCAAAATACACTTCCTGGCTCCAATTGTGAAGTAGAAAACATTGATTAAAAATGTGTATCTAATTTCTGATCTCTGCACATTTTCACATTTGACTATATTAATCATTTTTTAAAATGTTATGTATTTTATGATATATTGACATCTTACAAAGGCTGCTAGTCATGTAAAGACTGCCAGGGCCAGGGCTAGCCAATTCTTTGAGTTAGTAAAGGGCCAGGCTGGGAGCGTGTCTTGCATATGCGATTGAGCCAATCTTTGGTCTATAGACCAAAGTCTATAGCTCCAGTCACGGCCTTATCTAACTCTTTCCACACCAAGCCAAGATTTACCTTGCCCTAAATCACCTAGGGCCAAATATAAAAAACTGGAGACCATCTTTATAGTTCAAAGCCCTTTGAAATTATTCAAACCAGCCAATATTAAGTTGTTTATTCTGCCCTGCCTTGCTTTTCCCATAGAAACCCCCAGAAAGACTCTGGCTCTGGATTCCCTTTGCTTCTATTTTTTTCCACCTGAGAAAAGCCTAGTCCTCTGTGGTCCTCTGTGACATTTGGCAACCCCACTCTGTTGGACCTGTAAGGATAACAAAACTTCTTCCTTCTAGACCTTGTTCTTGTTTTCCTTTGTGGCTACACTGATTGCACCACACCGCATTCTTCAAACTTTTATGTGTGCCCATATGCCTCACAAACATATCTAATTCAACATATCCAATATTGAAATTTTCCTTCTGTCAATATTCCCTACATCAGTAAATGGAAACATACTCTTTCAATAAACATAATTGGGAAACTTTAAAGTCATCCTTGACTAGCCTAGTTTATCCATTTACGTTTTACTATTCTATCAATTGGTAACAAAGTTCTACCTCCAAAACGTATCTCAAATATCATTTACTTCTCTATCATTTTTACAAATATCAGTATAGTCCAGGACACAATCATCTCCATAATGATCTCCTGACTGGCTTCCCAGTTTCTGCTCTTACTCATCATTCTGATCTATCTTCCACCAACTGCCACATAATCTACTTTTTAAAATAGGGTAAGATTGTATCTTGTTGTTTTCCTGAGACAATTCTAATTTTCATCTATTGTCTCCTATAGTGATTAATGGTATTTATATTATTTATCCTCATAAATATAAATAAAAGTACCCCTTCCTTTCTATTAAGTGAGACAGTATGTACAATATATCTTCACACTACCTAATAGTCATTAAAATAATTTATTGAGCTATGACAAAGTAATTGGCTGCAGAATAGTTTCATTCTCTTAAAAAACTAGAAAAGCATATTAAATAAGTTCAGGCTGTGGAAAGCAGATAATAAAGGATAGTAATCACTAAGAAAAGTGAAAACAGTAAGTCCTATGATCACCCAGGATTTCTCCCTGGGGGTAACTTTAGGCTATGATGCAAGGACAGGAAATCCCTACATATCGCAGTAGTTATATTAAATTGAGGATACTGAGTTAAGGAAGGCTTACCAACTGGGACTTGTCAGATAGAGTGATAGAGAAAGGAGGGTGACAGTAAAAAATAGATTCAGGGCCGGGCGCAGTGGCTCAAGCCTGTAATCCTTGCACTTTGGGAGGCTGAGGTGGAGAGATAACCTGAAGTCAGGAGTTCGAGACCAGCGTAACCGACATGGAGAAATCCCGTCTCTACTAAAAGTACAAAATTAGCCGGGCATGGTGGTGCATGCCTGTAATCCCAGTTACTCGGGAGGCTGAGGCAGGAGAATCACTTGAACCCGGGAGGCAGAAGTTGTGGTGGGCTGAGATCACACCTTTACACTCCAGCCTGGGCAGCAAGAGCGAAACTCTGTCTCAAAAAAAAAAAAAAAAAAAGACAGATTCAAAGATGTACATACGGATTCCCTTGGGTCTTTCACTAAATGTTAAGCTGAACATGAACAGGGTGAAATTCCACAAGGCTAGACAGAGAGCAACTGGGAGACAACTGTATGCTGAACAATTCCCAGAACTCACGTAGGCCTAAGAAGCATTTTCAGTAGCTAGAGTGGAAGAAACTCGTTTAGCACCTAGGCATTCAGTGAACACACCAGAATGGCTATTTCTAAAAAGTAGACCTAAAATGTCCTCAGAGTAAAGCATACTTCTGACTCATGGTAACAACCCTTAAAAACAAACCTTAAAAGAATGGAGCTGATGCACAAAATCTTATATCAACTCCTTAAAGAAATAAAGCAAAATCCAGACAACCAATAATGTGACATTATCAAGCAACCTATTCATAATTAGAAGATGTGTGATGAAGCAGGAAAATGTAACATATAACCAAGGGGAAAATCACAGAAAAGAAATGAACACAGAAATAACAAACATGATAAAATAAACAGAAAAAAAAAAAAAACATAAAATGGCTATTACAAATGTGAAGAAAGCCTTAAAGGAATGTATAAACATACTGAGAAAAAGGAGAAATATTTTTATTGCTTTTAATTTTTTTAGACTTTTCTTCTTTCCTTTTTTTTCAACTTTTATTTTGAGTTCAGGGGTATATGTGCAGGATGTGCAGGTTTGTTACATAGGTAAACATGTGCCATTGTTGTTTTATACACAGATCATCCCATCACCTAGGTATTCGACCCAGCATCCATTAGCTATTTTTCCTGATGCTCTCACTCCCCCAACACCAAGGCTCCACCAGGCCCCAGTGTGTGTTGTTCCCTGCCATGTATCTGTGTTCTTATCATTCAGCTCCCACTTATTAATATTATTATTTTTTCCGAGGCAGGGTCTTTCTCTGTTGCCCAGGCTGGAGTGCAGTGGTGCGATCTCGGCTCACTGTAACCTCTGCCTCCTGGGTTCAAGTAATTCTCCTGCCTCAGCCTCATGACCCTGTAGTTGGGATTACAGGAACGTGCCACCCTGTCCAGCTAATTTTTGTATTTTTAGTGGAGATGGGGTTTCACCATGTCAGCCAGGCTGGTCTTGAACTCCTGACCTTATGATCTGCCCTCCTCAGCTCCCCAAAGTGCTAAGATTACAGGCATGAGCCACCATGCCCGGCCCTCAGCTCTCACTTATAAGTGAGAACCTGTGGTGTTTGGTTTTCTGTTTGTGCATTGGTTTGCTGAGGATAATGCCTTCCACCTCAATCGATGTCCCTACAAAGGACATAATCTCATTCCTTTTTATGGCTGCATAGTATTCCATAGTGTATATATGTACCATCTTTTCTTTATCCAGTCTGCTACTGATGGTCATTTGGGTTTTTTCTATGTCTTTCTTATTGTGAATAGTGCTACAATGAACATACGTGTGCATGTATCTTTATAATAGAATGATTTATATTTCCTTGGGTATATACGGAGTAATGAATTGCTGGGTCAAATTGTATTTCTGCCTCTAGATCTTTGAGGAATTGAAACACTGTCTTCCACAGTAGCTGAAATAATTTACGCTCCCACCAACAGTGTAAAGGCATTCCTTATTCTCAGCAACCTTGGCAGCATTTTTTTTTTTTTTTTTTTTTGACATTTTAATAATAGCTATTCTGCCTGGTGTGAAATGGTATCTGTATTAGTCCATTTTCATACTACTATGAAGAAATAAATGAGACTGGATAATCTATAAAGAATAAAAGGTTTAATGGACTTACAGTTCTGAATGGCTTAGGAGGCCTCACAATCAGGGTGGAAGGCAAAGGAGGAGCAAAGGCTTGTCTTACATGGTGGCAGACAATGTGAGAGAGCAAGTGCAGGGAAACTTCCTTTATCAAACCATCAGATCTGATGAAATTTCTTCCACATGAGAACAGCATGGAAAAAAAACCCGCCCCCATGATTCAATTACTTTCCACTGGGTTCCGTCCACAACACGTGGAGATTATGGGAGCCATAATTCAAGATGAGATTTGGGTGGGGACATAGCCAAACCATATTAGTATCTCACTGTGGTTTTGATTTGCATATCTCTAATGATCAGTGATGTTGAGCTTTTTGTCATGTTTGTTGGCCACATGAATGTCTTCTTTTGAGAAACGTCTGTTCATGTTCTTTGCCCTCTTTCTAATGTTTTCTTTTTTTTTCTTGTAAATTTATTTAAGTTTCTACTAGACACTGGATACTAGACCTTTGTCAGATAGATACATTGCAAAACATTCCCCCCATTCTCTAGGTGGTCTGTTCACTCTGATAGTAGTTTCATTTCCTGTGCAGAAGCTCTTTAATTTAATTAAATACCACTTGTTAATTTTTGCTTTTGTTCCGATTGCTTTTGGCATTTTCGTGATGAAGTCTTTGCCCATGCCTCTGTCCTGAATGGTATTGCCTAGATTTTCTTCTAGGGTTTTTATAGTTTTGGGTTTTACATTTAAGCCTTTAATCCATGTTGAGTTAATTTTTGTATATAGTGTAAGGAAGGGGTCCAGGTTCAATTTTCTGCATATGACTTGCCATTTCTCCCAGCACCATTTATTAAATAGGAAATCCTTTCCTCATTGTTTGTTTTTGTCAGGTTTGAGTTTTCTATTCTGTTCCGCTGGTCTATGTGTCTGTTCTTGTACCAGTACCATGCTGCTTGGTTTACTATAGTTTAATTTAAATTGTAGTGTAATTTCAAGTCAGGTAATATGATGTCTCCAGCTTTGTTTGTTTTGCTTTGGATTGTCATGGTCATTCAGGGTCCTTTTTGGTTCCATATGCATTTTAAAATAGTTTTGTTCTAATTCTGTGAAGAATGTCAGTGGTAGTTTAATGGGAATAGCATTGACTCTATAAATTACTTAAGGCAGTATGGCCATTTTTACGATATTGATTATTTCTATCTATGAACATAACATGTTTTTCCATTTCTTTGTTTTCTCTCTGATTTCTGTGAGCAGTGCTTTGTAGTTCTCTTTGAAGATGTCCTTTACTTTCCTTATTTTATTTTTTTCATAGCAATTGTGAATGAGAGTTCATTCAAGATTGAACTCTCGCCTGTTGGCGTATGGGAATGCTAGCGATTTTTGCACATTGATTTTCTATCTAGAGACGTTGGACGTTGCTAAAGTTACTTGTCAGCTTAAGGAGCTTTTGGGCTAAGATGATAAGGTTTTCTAGATATAGGATAATGCCATCTGTGAAGATAATTTAACTTCCTCTCTTTTTATTTGAATACCCTTTATTTCTTTCTCTTGCCTCATTGCCCTGGTCAGAACTTCCAATACTATGTTGAATAAGAATGGTAAGAGAGGGTGTGCTTGTTTTGTGCCAGTTTGCAAGGGAAATGCCTATAGCTTTTGCCCATTTAGTGTGATATTAGCTGTGAGTTTGATATATATGAATCTTATTATTTTGAGGTATGTTCCTTCAGTACCAGTTTATTGAGAGTTTTTAACATGAAGGGATGTTGAATTTCATCAAAAGCCTTTTCTGCATTGATTGAAATAATCATGTGGTTTTTGTCTTTTGTTCTGTTTATTTGACAAAGCACATTCATTGCTTCGCATATGTTGAACCAACAGTCTATACCCTCCTGGATATGAAGCCAACTGGATCATGATGGATAAGCTTTTTGATGTGCTTCTGGATTTGGAATGCTAGCATTTCACTGAAAAAAATATTTATATCAAGGTTCATCAAATATACTGGCTTGAAGTTTTCTTTTTGTGTTGTTTTTTCGTATCTCTGCCAGGTTTTGGTATCAGGATGATACTGGCCTCATAAATGAGTTAGGGAAGAGTCCCTCCTTTTCAATTTTTTGCAATAGTTTCAGTAGAAATGGTACCAGCTCTTCTTTTTACCTCTTGTAGAATTCAACCTTTAGTCCTTCTGGTGCTGGGCTGTTTTTGATTGGTAGGCTATTTATTAGTGCCTTAATTTTAGAATGATTTATTAGTCTACTCAGTGATTCAGTTTCTTCCTGGTTCCTTGGTCGATTGTATGTGTCCAGGAATGTACCCATTTCTTTTAGATTTTCTAGTTTATTTTCACAGAGGTGTTTGCAGTATTCTCTAATAGCTGTGAGTATTTCATTGGGGTCAGTGATATCCCCTTTATCATTTCTGATTGTGTATATTTGATTCTGTTTTCTTTTCCTCTGTATTAGTCTAGCTAGCAGTCTATCTATTTCATTTTATTTTATTTTTCTTCAAAAAAATAGCTTCTGGAAGAGGTCCTATACATCCCTTGTAAGTTGGATTCCTAGGTATTTTATTCTCTTTGAAGCAATTGTGAATGGAAGTTCATTCATGATTTGGTTCTCTGTTTGTCTGTTACTGGTGTATAAGAATGCTTGTGATTTTTGCACATTAATTTTGTATCCTGAGACTTTGCTGAAGTTGCTTATCAGCTTAAGGAGATTTTGGGCTGAGATAATGGGGTTTTCTAAATATAAAATCATATAATCTGCAAACAGGGACAATTTGACTTCTTCTTTTCCTAACTGAATACCCTGTATTTCTTTCTCTTGCCTGACTGCCCTAGCCAGAACTTCCAACACTATGTTGAATAGGAGTGGTGAGAGAGGGCATCCCTGTCTTGTGCCAGTTTGCAAAGGGAATGCCTCTAGTTTTTGCCCATTCAGTATGATATTGGCTGTGGGTTTGTCATAAATAGCTCTTATTATCTTGAGATACGTTCCATCAATACCTAGTTTATTGAGAGTTTTTAGCATGAAGGGCTGTTGAATTTTGTCAAAGGCCTTTTCTGCGTCTACTGAGATAATCATGTGGTTTTTGTCTTTGGTTCTGCTTATATGCTGGATTACGTTTACCGATTTGCGTATGTTGAACCAGCCATGCATCCCAGGGATGAAGCCCACTTGATCATGGTGGATAAGCTTTTTGATGTGCTGCTGGATTCGGTTTGTCAGTATTTTATTGAGGATTTTTGCATCGATGTTCATCAGTGATATTGGTCTAAAATTCTCTTTTTTTGTTGTGTCTCTGCCAGGCTTTGGTATCAGGATGATGTTGGCCTCATAAAATGAGTTAGGGAGGATTCCCTCTTTTTCTATTGATTGGAATAGTTTCAGAAGGAATGGTACCAGCTCCTCCTTGTACCTCTGGTAGAATTCAGCTGTGAATCCATCTGGTTCTGCATTTTTTTTTTGGTTGGTAGCCTATTAATTATTGCCTCAATTTCAGAGCCTGCTATTGGTCTATTCAGGGATTCAACTTCTTCCTGGTTTAGTCTTGGGAGAGTGTAAGTGTCCAGGAAATTATCCATTTCTTCTAGATTTTCTAGTTGATTTGCGTAGAGGTGTTTATAGTATTCTCTGATGGTAGTTTGTATTTCTGTGGGGTCAGTGGTGATATCCCCTTTATCATTTTTTAGTATGTCTATTTGATTCTTCGCTCTTTTCTTCTTTATTAATATTGCTAGTGGTCTATCAATTTTGTTGATCTTTTCAAAAAACCAACTCCTGGATTCACTGATTTTTTGGAGGGTTTTTTGTGTCTCTATCTCCTTCAGTTCTGCTCTGATCTTAGTTATTTCTTGCCTTCTGCTAGCTTTTGAATGTGTTTGCTCTTGCTTCCTTCTCTAGTTCTTTTAATTGTGATGTTAGAGTGTCCATTTTAGATCTTTCCAGCTTTCTCTTGTGGGCATTTAGTGCTATAAATTTCCCTCTACACACTGCTTTAAATGTGTCCCAGAGATTCTGGTATGTTGTATCTTTGTTCTCATTGGTTTCAAAGAACATCTTTATTTCTGCCTTCATTTTGTTATGTACCCAGTAGTCATTCAGGAGCAGGTTGTTCAGTTTCCATGTAGTTGAGTGGTTTTGACTGAGTTTCTTAGTCCTGAGTTCTAGTTTGATTGCACTGTGGTCTGAGAGACAGTTTGTTATAATTTCTGTTCTTGTACATTTGCTAAGGAGTGCTTTACTTCCAATTATGTGGTCAATTTTGGAATAAGTGCGATGTGGTGCTGAGAAGAATGTATATTCTGTTGATTTGGGGTGGAGAGTTCTGTAGATGTCTATTAGGTCTGCTTGGTGCAGAGTTGAGTTCAATTCCTGGATATGCTTGTTAACTTTCTGTCCCGTTGATCTGTCTAATGTTGACAGTGAGGTGTTGAAGTCTCCCATTATTATTGTATGGGAGTCTAAGTCTCTTTGTAAGTCTCTAAGGACTTGCTTTATGAATCTGGGTGCTCCTGTATTGGGTGCATATATATTTAGGAGAGTTACCTCTTCCTGTTGAATTGATCCCTTTACCATTGTGTAATGGCTTTCTTTGTCTCTTTTGATCTTTGATGGTTTAAAGTCTGTTTTATCAGAGACTAGGATTGCAACCCCTGCTTTTTTTTGTTCTCCATTTGCTTGGTAGATCTTCCTCCATCCCTTTATTTTGAGCCTATGTGTGTGTCTGCATGTGAGATGGGTCTCCTGAATACAGCAAACTGATGGATCTTGACTCTTTATCCAATTTGCCAGTCTGTGTCTTTTAATTGGACCATTTAGTCCATTTACATTTAAGGTTAATATTATTATGCGTAAACTTGATCCTGTCATTATGATATTAGCTGGTTATTTTGCTCGTTAGTTGATGCTGTTTCTTCCTAACATCGATGGTCTTTACATTTTGGCATGTTTTTGCAATGGCTGTTACTGGTTGTTCCTTTCCATGTTATTGCTTCCTTCAGGGTCTCTTCTAAGGCAGGCCTGGCGGTGACAAAATCTCTAAGCATTTGCTTGTCTGTAAAGGATTTTATTTCTGCTTCACTTATGAAACTTAGTTTGGCTGCATATGAAATTCTGAGTTGAAAATTCTTTTCTTTAAGAATGTTGAATATGGCCCCCACTCTCTTCTGGCTTGCAGAGTTTCTGCTGAGAGATCTGCTGTTAGTCTGATGGGTTTCCTTTTGTGGGTAACCCGACCTTTCTCTCTGGCTGCCCTTAACAGTTTTTCCTTCATTTCAACTTTGGTGAATCTGACAATTATGTGTCTTGGAGTTGCTACAAACCACTGCTCAGTGATATAAAAGAGGACACAAACAAATGGAAGAACATACCATGCTCATGGATAGGAAGAATCAATATTGTGAAAATGGCCATACTGCCCAAGGTAATTTATAGATTCAATGCCGTCCCCATTAATCTTCCAATGAGTTTCTTCACAGTATTGGAATAAACTGCTTTAAAGTTCATATGGAACCAAAAAAGAGCCTGCATTGCCAAGACAATCCTAAGTCAAAAGAACAAAGCTGGAGGCATCATGCTACCTGACTTCAAACTATACTACAAGGCTACAGTAACCAAAACAGCATGGTACTGGTACCAAAACAGAGACATAGACCAATGGAACAGAACAGAGTCCTCAGAAATAATACCACACATCTACAGCCATCTGATCTTTGACAAACCTGAGAAAAATAAGAAATGGGGAAAGGATTCCCTATTTAATAAATGGTGCTGGGAAAATTGGCTAGCCATAAGTAGAAAGCTGAAACTGGATCCTTTCCTTACTCCTTATACGAAAATTAATTCAAGATGGATCAGAGACTTAAATGTTAGACCTAAAACCATAAAAACCCTGCAAGAAAACCTAGGTAATACCATTCAGGACATAGGCATGGGCAAGGACTTCATGACTAAAACACCAAAAGCAATGGCAACAGAAGCCAAAATTGACAAATGGGATCTAATTAAACTAAAGAGCTTCTGCACAGCAAAAGAAACTACCATCAGAGTGAACAGGCAACGTACAGAATGGGAGAAAATTTTTGCAATCTACTCATCTGACAAAGGGCTAATATCCAGAACCTACAAAGAACTCAAACAAATTTACAAGAAAAAAACAAACAACCCCATCAAAAAGTGGGGAAAGGATATGAACAGACATTTCTCAAAAGAAGACATTCATACAGCCAACAGACACATGAAAAAATGCTCATCATCACTGGCCATCAGAGAAATGCAAATCCAAACCACAATGAGATACCATCTCACACCAGTTAGAATGGCAATCATTAAAAAGTCAGGAAACAACATGTGCTGGAGAGGATGTGGAGAAATAGGAACACTCTTACACTGTTGGTGGGATTGTAAAATAGTTCAACCATTATGGAAAACAGTATGGTGATTCCTCAAGGATCTAGAACTAGAAGTACCATTTGACCCAGCCATCCCATTACTGGGGATATACCCAAAAGATTATAAATCATGCTGCTGTAAAAACACATACACACGTATGTTCATTGTGGCACTGTTCACAATAGCAAAGACTTGGAATCAACCCAAATGTCCATCAGTGACAGACTGGATTAAGAAAATGTGGCACATATACACCATGGAATACTATGCAGCCATAAAAAAGGATGAGTTTGCGTCCTTTGTAGGGACATGGATGCAGCTGGAAACCATCATTCTTAGCAAACTATCACAAGAACAGAAAACCAAACACCACATGTTCTCACTCATAGGTGGGAACTGAACAATGAGATCACTTGGACTTGGGAAGGGGAACATCACACACCGGGGCCTATTATGGGGAGGGGGGAGGGGCGAAGGATGGCACTGGGAGTTATACCTGATGTAAATGACGAGTTAATGGATGCTGACGAGTTGATGGGTGTAGCACACCCATATGGCACAAGTATACATAGGTAACAAACCTGCATGTTGTGCACATGTACCCTAGAACTTAAAGTATAATAATAAAAAATAAATAAATAAAATAAATAAATAAATACAAAATAGCTTCTGAATGTGTGAGGTTTTTTTGGTTTGTTTGTTTTAAAAGAATTTTTTCTGTCCCTGTCACCTTCAGTTCAGCTCTGATCTTGGTTATTTGTTGTCATCTGCTAGTTTTGGGGTTTGTTTGCCCTTGATTTTCTAGTTTTTTTTTTTTTTTTTTTTTTTAATTGTGATGCTAGGTTGTTAACTTGAGTTCTTTTTAGCTTTTTGATGTGGGCATTTAGTACTATAAATTTCCCTCTTAATACTGCTTTAGCTCCATCCCAGAAATTCTAGTACATTGTCTCTTTATTCTAATTAGTTACAAATAACCTGTTGATTTTTGTTTTAATTTTATTATTTACCCAAGAGTCATTAAGGAGCAGGTTGCTCAATTTCCTTGTAGTTGTATGGTTTTGAGTTCATTTCTTAATTTAAAGTTCAAATTTGATTGCACTGTGGTCCAAGTCTTTTGCATTTACTGAGGAGTGTTTTACTTCTGATTATGTAATGAATTTTAGATTAAGTGCTGTGGGGCAATGAGAAGTATGTATATTGTATTTTGCTGTTTGTGAGTGGAGACTTCTTTAAATATCTACCAGGTCTGCTTGATCCAGAGTTGAGTCCTGA
Source organism: Rhinopithecus roxellana (assembly GCF_007565055.1). NCBI lineage: Eukaryota > Metazoa > Chordata > Mammalia > Primates > Cercopithecidae > Rhinopithecus > Rhinopithecus roxellana. The sequence continues at coordinate 117,243,689 of NC_044555.1, read as the reverse complement.
ATATCTTTGTTAATTCTCTTTCTCAATGAACTGTCTAATATTGTTGGTGGGGTATTAAAGTCTCTCACTATTATTCTGTGGGAGTATAAGCCTCTTTGTCGGTCTCTAAGAACTTGTTTTATAAATCTGGGTGCTCCTGTATTAGGTGCGTATATAATTAGGTTAGTTACCTTGTCTTGTATTGAACCCTTTACCATCATACAATACCCTTTGTTGTCTTTTTTTACCTTTTTTGATTTAACATGTTTTGTCAGAAACTAGAATTGCAATCCCTGCTTTTTTCTGCTGTCCATTTTATTGGTAGATTTTTCTCCATCTCTTTATTTTGATCCTATCTGTGTCACTGCATGTGAGATGGGTCTCATGAGGACAGCATACCAATGGGTCTTGACTCTTTATCCAACTTGCCATTCTGTGTCTTTTAATTGGGGCATTTAGCCCATTTACCTTTAAGGTTTGTATTGTTATGTGTGAATTTGATTTTGTCATCATGATACTAGCTGGTTATTTTGCAGACTTGTTTATGTAGGTGCTTTGTTGTGTCATTGGTCTGTGTACTTCCGTGTGTTTTTGTAGTGTTCGGTAATGGTTTTCTTCTTCATATTTAGTGCTTCCTTTAGAAGCTCTTGCAAGGCAGGCCTTGTGGTAATGAATTTCCACAGCATTTGCTTTTCTGAAAAGGATTCTATTTCTCCTTCACTTATGGAGCTTAGTTTTGCCAGGTATAAAATTCTGGGTTGAAAATTCTTTTCTTTAAGAATATCAAATGGCCAGGTGCAGTAGCTCACACCTGTGATCCCAGCACTTTGGGAGGCCGAGGCGGGCAGATCACAAGTTCAGGAGATTGAGACCATCCTGGCTAACACAGTGAAACCCCATCTCTACTAAAAAAATACAAAAAAAAATTATCCCAGCATGGTGGCGGGAGCCTGTAGTCCCAGCTACTTGGGAGTCTGAGGCAGGAGAATGGCATGAACCTGGAAGGTGGAGCTTGCAGTGAGCTGAGATCATGCCACTGCACTCCAGCCTGAGCAACAGAGCAAGACTCCATCTCAAAAAATAAAATAAAATAAAATAAAAAATATTGACTATTGGCTCCCAATCTCATTTGGCTTTTAGAGTTTCTGCTGAGACGTCCACTGTTAGTCTGATAGGCTTCTCCTTTGTAGGTGACCTGGCCTTTCTCTCCAACTGCCCGTAGCATTTTTTCATTCATTTCAACCTTGAAGAATCTGTTGATTGTATCTTGTAGTTGATCTCCCCATGTAGTATCTTACTGAGGTTCTCTGCATTTCCTGAATTTGAATTTTGGCCCATCTTGCTAGGTTGGGAAGTTCTCCTGGATTATATCCTGAAGTGTGTTTTCCAACTTGGTTCTATTCTCCCTATCTCTTTCAGGTACCTCAGTCAGTCACAGATTTGGTCTCCTTACATAACCCCATACTTCATGGGACTTTCTTCATTCCTTTTTATCCTTTCCTCTCTATTCTTGTCTGTGTCTCTTATTTCAGCAAGATCGTCTTCCAGCTTTGAGATTCTTTCCTCTGCTTGGTCTATTCTGCTCCTGATACTTGTGATTGCACTGTGAAGGTTCTCATATCATGTTTCTCAGCTCCATCAGTTGGTTATGTTCCTCTCTAAACAGACTATTGTTGCTATCAGCTCCTATATTGTTTCATTATGATTTTTAGCTTCTTTGCATTTGGTTACAAATAATTGTGTATTTTATGTGACACAAAGTAATATTTTGATACACGTACATATTATAATGATGAAATAAGTGTAATTGGTATATCCATAACCTGAGATACTTATCTGTGACAGGAACATTTAAAATTACCTCTTTTAGGTATTTTGAGATACACAATACATTATTCTTAACTATAGTCACCTTGCTGTGCAGTTGAACATCAGAACTTTTATCTCTTATCTAAATATAACTATACCCATTGACCAACATCTCTAATTTCTCCATCCAAACTCTTACCCCCACAGCCTCTGGTAACCACCATTCAACTATCTACTTCTATGAATTTGACTTTTTTTAGATTTCATATATAAGAGATATTATACAGTATTTGTCTCTTTGTGCCAGGCTTATTTCACTTAACATAGGTTCATTCATGTCTCAAATTAGAGAATTTTCTGTTAGTTTTAATCTTAATGACTGAATCATATTCATTTTGTATATATAGTACACTACCGTTTAAAATGTCCATTGATGGACATTTAGGTTATTTTCATATCTTAGTTATTGTGAATAGTGCTACAATAAACATGGGTGTGCAGAAATACCTTTGTCATATTGATTTTATTTCCTTTGGGCATATACAGACTAGTGGAATTTTATAATTATATCATCATTCTATTTTGAGTTCTTTTTAAATTTTTAATATTTAATTTTTGTCAGTACATAGTAGGTGCATATATTTATAGGGTACATGAGATACTTTGATATAGGCATGCAATGTGTAACAATCACATCCTGGCAAATGGAGTATCCATCACCTCAAGCATTTATCCTTTGTGTTACAAACACTCCAGTTATACTCCTTTTTATTTTAAAATGTATAAATAAACTATTATTAACCACAGTCATGCTGTTTTCCTGTCAAATACTAGGTCTTTATTCATTCTTTCTATTTTTTTTTTTTTTTTTTTTTTTTTTTACTCATTAACCATCCTCACTTCCCCCCACCCCTGACACACACTGAGTACCATTCCCAGACTCTGGTAAATGTCCTTCTACTGTCTATCTCCATTAATTTGACTGTTTTAGTTTCTAGCTGCCACATATAAGTGAGAACATGTGAAGTTTCTATTTTCATTCCTGGCTTATTTCGATTGTCATAATTCCCAGTCCCATCCATGTTGTAGCAAATGACAGGATCTCATTCTTTTTATGGCTGAATAGTACTCCGTTGTGTATATGTACCTACTACATTGTCTTTATCCATTCATTTGTTGATGAACATTAAGATTGCTTCTCAATCTTGGCTATTGTGAACAGTGCTGCAACAAACATGGGAGTGCAGATATCTCTTTGATATACTGATTTACTTTCTTTTGCATCTATACCCAGCATTTGAATTACTGGATTCTACAATAGCTCTAATTTTAGACTTTTAAGAAACTTACATACTGTTTTCCAAAATGGCTATGCTAATGTACAATACCACCAAGAGTGTATAAGGGCTCTCTTCCGTATATCTTTGTCAATGTTTGTTATTTTTCACTTTTTGAAAATAGCCAATCTAACAGATGGGAGGTAAAACTAATTATGGTTATAATTTGCATTTCTCTGATGATTAAAGACATTGAACATTTTTTTCATATAGCTGTTGACCATTCGTATGTCTTCTTTTGAGAAAAGTCTATTCAAGTTCTTTATCAATTTATGACTTGTATTTGTTTTATTGTTATTAAGTAGTTTGAGTTACTTGTATATTTTGGATATTAGCCACTTACTGGATATATAATTTGCATATATTTTTCCCATCCTGTGTGTCATCTCTTCACTCTATTGTTTCATTTGCTGTGCAAATGATTTTTAGGTTGATTCAGTGTCTTTTGTCTATTTTTGTTTTTGTTGCTCAAACTTTTATAATCATATCTAAGTATTCTGCCCAATGCAATATTGTGTTTCTTTATTGTATTGCTCTAAAGAAATATCTGAGACTTGGAAATTCATAAAGAAAAAGGTTTAATTGACGGACAGTTCTGTGGCTTTTATAGGAAGAATGGTACTGGCATCTGCTTGGCTCCTGGTGATGCCTCAGGAAGCTTTAGTCATGGTGGAAGGCAAAGCTGGAGTAGTCATCTCATATGGTGAAAAATGTGAGCAAGAGAGGGAGTGGGGGAGGTGCCATACGTAAACAATCAGTTCATTATCACAAAGACAGTACCAAGCCATGCAAGATCTGCTTCCACAACATAAACATCTCCCACCAGGCCCCACCTCTAACACTGGGATTATGTCCTTCTTAAATTTCAAAATATAATCATGCCTTTTCAATAGTACCCAAATTGTCAATGCATTTTTGAATTAACTCAAAAGTCCAAAGTCTAAGGTCTCATTTGAGACAAGGCAGCTTCCTTCCACTTATGAGTCTGTGAAATCAAAAAGAAGTTACGTACTTCCAAGATACAATGAGGTATAGCTATTGAATAAACATTCCCATTGGAAATTGAAGAAGTCCGCCAAAGGGAAGGCCCTGTGCAAGTTCAAAATCAAACAGGGCCATAATTAAATCTTAAAGTTTCAAAATAATCTCCGTTGAATACATGTAATGCATCCGGGGCACACTAGTCAAGGGGTGGGCTCAGAAGGCCATAGGCAATTCCACTTACATGGCTTTCCAGGTTTCAGTCCCCATGTCTGCTCTCACAGGTTGTTGAGTGGCTGGCAACTTTTCCAGGTACAAGATGTTAGCTGCAGGTGGATCTACCATTCTGGGGCCTGGAGGATGGTGGCTCCTTTCCCACAGCTCTACTAAGCAGTACCTCAGTGGGTACACTGTGTGGTTCCTCCAACCCCACATTTTACCTCCACACTGCTCTGTCAGATGTTCTCTGTGAGGGCTCTACTCCTGCAGCACACTTCTTCCTGGGGACCTATGCTTTCTCAAATATCCTCTAAAATCTAGGCAGTTGCTGCCAAGTTTTCTTTGCTCATTCACTCTGTGCACCTGCAAGATTAACATCACATGGAAACTGTCAATGCTTATGGCTTAAAATGTCTGAAGCAGTGGCTTGACCTTATCAGCCTGGACTTTACTATCCATATTACTATCAATATTTTAGTCAAAATCATTTAACCAGTCTCTAAGAAGTTTCACGTTTTCCCTCAACTTCCTGTCTTCTTCTAAGTCCTCCAAAGTCTTCCAACCTTTGCCCATTATCCACTTCCAAGGTTGCTTCCACATTTTCAGGTATCTTTATGAAAATAACCCATTCCTGGTACCAACTTTCTGTGTTAAGCTGTTCTTGTTTGCTATAAGGAAATGTCTGACACTGGGGAGTTTATACAAAAGTAGGTTTTATTGCCTCATGTTTCTGCATGCTATGCAAGAAGCATGGTACCAGCATATGCTCAACTTCTCATGAGGCCTCAGGAAGCTTTCACTCATGGCAGAAGGCAAAGGGGAAGCAGGCATTTCACGTGGCAAGAACAAAAGCAAGAAAGAGAGTTGGGGGAAAAGAAGAGATGTCATGCACTTAAACAACCAGATGACCATTACAAAGACAGCACCAAGCCATGAGGGAGCTGTCTCCATGACATAAACCACTCCCACTAGGCTCTACCTTCAACACTGAGGATTACACCACAACATGAGATTTGGAGAGGACATCGAAGCTATATTAAATGTCACACAGGTTTTTTTCTGTTTTACTCTAGTAATGTTATTATTTTAGATCTTTAAGTTGTTGTTCTATTTTTAGTTGATTCTTATATAAGGGTGAAATCAGGGTTCATTCTTGTTCTTCTGTATATGAATATCCAGTTTTCCCAACAACATTTATTGTAGAGATTATCCTTTCTCCAATGTGTATTCTTAGCACCTTTGTTGAAAATCAACGCACACTAGTTATGCAGGGTTATTTTTGGACTCTCTTCTAATCTAATCAATGTGTCTATTTTTATGCCAGTACCATTCTGTTTTGATTACTATAGCTTTGTAATATATTTTGAAAACCATTGTATGATTTCATTAGCTTTGTTCTTTTTGGTCAAGTTTGCTTTAAGTAATAGGTGTTCTGTAGTTTCATATGAATTTTAGGATTTTTTCTAGTTCTGTGAAAATTCACATTGGAATTTTGACATAGATTCCATTGAATTTACAGATCAATTTGGGTAATATAAACATTTTAACAATATTAATTCTACTAATTCATGAACATGGGATATCTTTTCATTTACTTGCACCTTCTTCAATTTCTTTCATCAATGTTTTATAGTTTTCAGCTTACAATTTTTCATTTTCTTGGTAAAATTTACTTATAAATATTTTTATTGTATTATAAATAACACTTTTTAAAAAATTTTTTTCTGGTGAGTTCATTGTTAGGGTGCAGCAACACTACTGATTTTTGTAAGTTGGTGTTTTATTTTGCAGCTTAACCGAACTTTTAAATATGTTGTAACAGGTTCTTGGCGGAGTCTTAGGATTTTCTATATGTACATACACTGACAAATCCAAAAGACTCTAATTCTGTAATGGTGGTGGATAAATTAATTATATCTCTATTATATAGTGTAAAAGCAAAACTATTAAAAACAACCAAAGCAACAATAATTTGTTAAGAGGCACATATTATAAAAAAATGTAAAGTATAACATCAAAAACAATAAAAAATGGAAGGAGAGTAAAATTACAGAATTTTTCTCTGCAATCAAAATTCAATTATTCTAAACTTGAAATAGCTTGTTACAAGTATAAAATGTTTCTTGTAAACCTCGGGGTAACCATAAAGCAATATTTTATAACAAAACACAAAAGAATAAAAAAGATACCCAAACAACACAGTACAGAAGGCTGTGAAACATCAAACCAAAAAAGCTAGACAGAAATTTAAGAAGACCTTAATAAAACAACAGAAAACAGTTTATTAAATGGCAGTAGTAAATCCTTATCTGTCAATAATTACAAAAAAAAAAGTATATGAATTAAGTTTTTCAGTCAAAGGGCATAGTGTAGCTGAAGGAATAAAAAATCAAAGCCCAGTTATATGCTGCCTACAATAGACTCATCTCAACCTAAAGGCCACTCATATTAAAAGTGAACTGATGGAAAAACACATTAAAGGAAGACAGAAACTAAAAGAGATCAGGGTAGCTATATTTAATTTATAAAAAAAGAGACTTTAGGCCAAAAACTTTAAAAAGGGACAAAAAAGTTAATGATAAAGTGGTAAGTTCATAAAGAGGAACTAACAATTATATTTGCTCCCAAATTGGAGTGCTTAAATACAAAAAAATTAATAAATCTGAAAGGAGACATAGAATGTGACACAATAGTAATAGGGTATTTCAACACTCCACTTTCAGCAATAGACAGATCATTCAGACAGAAAATCAACAAGAAGACATCAGACTTAAACTACACATAAGACCAAATGGACCTAACGGATATATACAGGACATTTCGCCCAATAGCAACAGGATATATATTTTTCTCAAGTGCACAAGGAACATTCTCCAGGATGGATTATATTTTAAGCAACAACACAATTCTTAACAAATTGAAATAAAAAGATCATATCAGGTATCATTTTCCATCACAATGGTATGAAACTGAAAATCAATAACAGGAGTCATGGAAAATTCACAAATAAGTGAAACATAAATAATATGCTCCTCAACAACGGTTTAGTCAAAGATTAAACTAAACAGGAAATTTAAATAATACCTTGAGGAAACAAAAATGAAAACAGAACATACCAAGGCTTATGGGATGCAGCAAAAGTAGTTCTAAGAAGGGAGTTTACAACAATTAAAATCTACATGAAAAAAGAAGGCAGCTCTCAGATAAATAGTTTAACATTACATCTTAAGCAATTAGTAAAAGAAGAACAGACTGGCCCCAAGGATAGCAGAAGAAAGAAAATAACAAAGGTCAGAGCAAAAATAAGTGCAATAAATACTTGAAAAAAAATAGAAATAAGGAGAATAAGAGTTGGCTTTTTGAAAAGGTGAGTAAAATTGACAAAACCTTAGCTAAACTAACTAAGAATAAAAGAAAGAAGACAAATACATAACATCATATATGAAGAATGAGACATTACAACTGATAATACAGAAATACAAAGGATCATAAGAGACTACTGTGAAAAATTATACGCTAACAAGTTGAAAAACCTGGAAGAAATGAATCAATTCCTAGAGGCATATAACTTACTAAGACTTAATCATGATAAGATGGGAAATCTTAATAGACCAATAACAAGTAAAGAGATGAAATACAAAATTAAAAGTCTGATCAAGGAAAAGCACACATCCAGATAGCTTCATGGATGAATTCTAACTAACGTTTAAAGAACTAACGCCAATCATTCTGAAACTCTTCCAAAAAACTGAAGAGAAAAAAAGTACTTCCAAACTAATTTTACAAGGCCAGCCTCACCATGATACCAAAGCTAATACAGTACACTACAAGAAAAGAAAAACTGCAGGCTAATATTTCTGATAAACATAGATGCAAAAATCTTCAACAATATGCATATGGTCTCCAACTTAGGGTGGTTCAATTTAAGATTTTTTAACTTTATCATAGGGTTATGAGGATAATATCTTCAACAATACATTACCAGTGTCATCATTTACCATGATCAAGTGGGATTTATCCCTGGGATGCAAGATTGGTTGAACATACACAAATCAATAAATGTGATATGTCACATCAAAAGAATGAAGAACAAAATCAACACAATCATCTCAATAGATACAAATAAAGCATTTGACAAAATTTAACATCATTTTATGATAAAGCCTATTAACAAATTAGGTAAAGAAGAAATATTCCTCAACATAATAAAGACTGTATATGACAAGCCCACAGCTATCATTGTACTCAGGAATTAAAATTGAAGGCTTTTACTTTAAAATCAGGAAAAACTAAGTATGCCCACTGTCACTACTTCTGTTAAATATAGTACTGGAAGTCCTAGCCAGAGCAATTAGGCAAGAGATAGAAATAAAGGACATCTAAATAAAAGAGGATGAAGTAAAATTATCTCTGTTTCTTTGCAACCACACTGTTTTAATTGCCAGCAATGACATGATTTTAAATGTCAGTAAAAGGCAAATATGAATTTTTCTTCAAGTACAACAAAATCAAGGAAACTATGTAGTTACTCATCGTGTTTTTCAAAGGTTTAATAGAAATTCATGAGACAAAATTAATAAAATAAAAATATAACTCAAGGCCTCAAAAATTTATAATGATTAAGCAATAGAATTATCTACATCCAATCTAATTTATTTACCTCTACTTATCTCCCCATTGTCCAAAGAACCATCATCTCAGACCTAAATTATTTCAAAAAAACTTCTAAATGCTACCCGTGCTTCTTCCCTTGCTACTCTCACAGATGATTTTTTACACCACAGGCCAGTCTCGCTAAAACGTAGGTCAGAGAATGGTTCTTTGTTAAAAATGTTCAGTGTTTTTCTATTTCACTTTTAAAGAAACAAATACATTATAGATAAATTCTAACTAATAGTTAAAGAACCACCACACGAAAAATCTCACAGTTTTTAACATCTCTGAATTCATTAATTACTTATTTGACCATGCTGGCCTCTCTTGAAAAACTAAAATAAAATAATGTTCTAGGCATGTTTCTACCTCATAGCCCTCTCACTTGCTCTTCCTGCTGCCTGGAACAATCTTCTCTCAGATATCCTCATGACTTTCCTCCTTATTAGATTCTCATCTTTACTCAAATGCCACCTTTTTGTTGCAGTCTTCCCTGTCCATGCTACTAAATTATCCTGACCTTTTATCTTCCTTTTCTACTTTACTGTTTGATAGCCTTTATTCCATCAACTACACTATCTATTGCATTTATTTATTTTCTGTCTACTCTAATACTACAATATAATCTGCACGAGTATGTTCTATGCACTTACGTAAGTGACCAAATGGCTTAAATTTAGTAGACACTTAAATTTCAATTGAATTAATAAATTTCTTTGGTCCTCTCTAGTGTTAATATTCTGATAGCTAATAATATTATACATAATTGTTTTGTTGATGAAACTACCCTTTACACATGATTTTAAATTTATTTACATGTTCAGTCCTGGTAAGTGTTTAACACCAATATTTCTAATGAAAAATGCCCTTATTTGTAGAATTTGATGAATTCCATGGTGAACATTCTTTCACCATGAACACGGGATTGAGATAAAGTGCACAAAACTGCTTTTTATGAGCTGATGTTAGCACAAATTATAGCACAAATTGCATTAACTTATTTCTTGTGCTCAACCACCATGGGAGACAGGTGTTACTACTTTGGCCATTTTTCAAATGAGAAACTACAACACAGAGAGGTTAAGCATGTACCCAAGGTCACATAGTCAGAAAGGAATCTACCTGGGATATGCCTGGTGATTGACCCGAGAGCTTGTGCTTAGAAAAATTCAGCTATACTTCAGGCCTTTGATAAATTACTTTAAATAAAATTCAGGTTTTAAAGTGAAAAAAAAAAAAAATCATAGCCATGCTTATTCTTTGAGTGTCAGTCAAGGACCTGTAAATATTTTTTAATTTTTTTGACTATTTAAAAAATACGTTAGTTTTCCAAGCAAAGGGCAAAGACTGTGTGCTTTGCTTAGTCCATTTTATTTGCAGAACACTGAAAATATCTGTAAAAATGATAATACCTCACTCTGGTTAGCCAGAGCCAATTAGATTTGTCAGTATCAGTCTATATCTTATTGATCGAAACTGCAGGTAGTAAAAAACATTCTTGGGTTTTCTAAGTGTTCTGTCTTGTTTTGGATTCCTTGTTTAAATCAGAATCTTACTGAACTAGAAATAAGAAAGTTTAGACTCCCTCCTTGTTTTTAGGAATCTAATGTACCCAGTTGAGTGGATTTCTATTTTTCAAAGGCACAATAATCCAGTTAAAATGCAGTGATCTTCTTAGGTACTACATAGATTTCACAATGTATAATCATTGCATTCAGCCACTAAATCAATAACTCTCATTAGAAAGCTGTGTTTCTTTTAATACCATTAATTTAGCCTGTTTTGAAGTCCTTATTAAGAATTCACCTAGCTAAACGATGACAGTTATATGGATTAGACAAACTTGCTCTATTGCCTCTAGTTCTGAAAATAGATTTTAATTATCATATAAGATTAATTAAAAGAAAAATTTAATTCAGTATGACCTTTATTTTTTATATCATGAAGCACTGAGTAACAACATCTATATACTATGCAGATTATGTATAAAATCAATGAATTTATAATGCTGTATGGAAAACAGGTTTAAATCTAAACAAATGAACCTCAGCACTAAAAAATTAAGCAAATGTTTATTACATTATTTTGGATATTGACCTTTGGATACAGAAAGAAAACATTTTGAAGAAGAATCTGAGTCTCCAGATTTTATTTTTAGAGGAGTAGATACTTCTGGACACCATCTGGTCAGCCCATGGCATTCAAAATAAAACAGTGTTTGGAATATTGAAATTAATTATTAAAATGACAAGGAGAATTTTAAATTTTAACTTGCAGACTTGGGATAATTTTGACTATTCCTGGTATAAAATGACAGGGGGTGTATCTTTCTGGCAGAGTTTTGATCTTGTGAAACAGCTGCAACAGAAACACATGAATGTTCTTCTAAAAAATACATTTCAATCTCCACTTCAACTTACTGGATCAATATACATAAGTAAGACTCTTCAAACCTAGAATGCAAGGAATTAATTACGCTGCTATTAAAAATAATAGAGTAACTAATTTCTTTCACATAAATCATTATTTATTAATTTTCAAATGGATTATACACTCACATTTTATTTCTTTTTGGAATTAAAAATAGATTTAGGGCCAAGATTTCAGTAGAAAAGAGGTTTCTTTGCAGAAAAAAAAATTGCAGAAAAATATTGGTAAAAACACCGGACACAAAAGTGTTAGTAAAAACATTGGACGCGATAGAAACAGAAGTGTTAAAAGAAATAAAGAAGAAATCGGGGTGTGGAAAATGTATTTCTTCTTAAAAAGTATTTATAAAAGCATGAGATGCAGCTATCTTTACAAATAAATTAAATGTGTATAAATGGAGAAGACTGAACTATAATCCAAATAGTAAGTCTAGTGAAATTTGACATATGATAGATCAACATTTGTGAAAAGAATAGTTTAATCACAATACTAGGTCATGTCTCCTCGCAGTTTTTCTTTACATAGTTGAAATTAAGAGGGACAGCCTGGAGGATATTCTAAGTTTGATTGGGCCTATAATCACAACAAAATATTGATCTGCTTTCTCAGATGATGGCATTTTGGGTGCACACCACTCTAAGAAACTAATAATACAAAAGCAATAAATGTTCATTTGTGAGATAGTATGTACAATTCTGATAGAATTTGGTCACCTATTGTTCATTGTTAACGTTAAGGAATAAAGAAACAGTCTATGAAAAGTTTCAGATAAAAACCCAAATGATAGACTAAATATAAAGCTGAGCATTAGTGTTACTTGACATGCTCAGGCAACCTGCAATGTGTTATGAGGCCCTTACTTAATTTTCAGTTTAGATAAGAAAGTTAAATAAATTATCATTCATAAAAGTCATTAAAACAAACTTTACCTATGCATTTTCCAGCCAGAATTCACTGTAAAATTTTCATTATGTGAAAAAACCTGACGAATAAGAATAATGACTTTTGCCACAAGTTGGCACATTTCCCAGGCTTGAACACAGAGAACCTATCTATCAAAAGCTATGTCCTTCTACCCCCTTCAGTGAATAAACTACTGTTTTTTGTTTGTTTGTTTGTTTTTAAGTTTATTTCTCTCACATATTAACAAAGACTGAAAGGAAACAGTTCCAAGATTTCCTTGGCAACTCTGTGATTATCGGATTATACTTCTTCTTTCAAAATGTCACTTCCAATTTCTGGACCAAGATGGCTGCCTGAGGGCTAGTCATCAGAGCTGCAGTATGATAAACAGGAAAGAAGAAAGGATGAAAAAGGGAGCATCACTGTCCTTTAATGACTCTTTCACAATGTTGCAAACATCAAAGAGTGAACTGATCTTAATCCTTCAAAATAAACAAGAGTCAGGAGGATTTGAATTTGAATCCCAAGTCTATTTTGGGAATATTTTATAAGACTAAAACAAAGTGTTTTATGTTCTGTGCCTCATTTTCTCTAGCTACAATGAAAATATAAAATTTTATATTATTCATCTTCCTTACTGAGGGGCTAGAGGTGATAACAAGAAGAGATTGATATGCACTTCAAATATAGACATGTGATAGTGATACTTCATAACATAACAACAATATTTTATGACTAATGGACAGAATAAATCCTTTGTCTTTCTGGCACAATATACATAACTTTAAAAGAGTGTCAGAGAAAAAAAACAACATTAGAATGGAAGATGTTAAGAACTATTTAAATGACTTTATAACCGTGTATAAACTTACTTAGAATAGGGATGCATTGAATTGTTTTAAATAAAAAACTTTCTTAGGTCAGAAGGGAAATCATTTTTGTGACTGTGTGAAAAATACATTCTAACATTGGATACAATTCCACAATTAATCTATTGCCCCTTTTCCTTATGCCCATTATGTTATGTATGTGTTCTTGGCATTCAAAGACTGCACATGGTATTACCCTGTTTTGCCTATACTTTTAACACAATATATTTCAGGACGTTTTTACTGTGATTCTTCAGGATATTTCAAAAAGAATTATGAAAGATGGTAGACCTACCTGCTGGATATCTATATTTACTGACAATAAAAATTGGTCCTCTTAAATTTTAAGGAGATAAGATAATCTCAAATGAAATGTAAAACCAATAACTGGTGCATTTTTATCTGACATAATAGCTAAGCCACATATTAGAGATGAAAGTTAGAAATTAAAATGAACACAATATGGTAATTTCTTTTTGGGTGTTAGATACTCTTTCCTCAATAGAAGAGATGTGTTCTGGCCATTTTTTCTGCGAAATGAATTTATGTTAAGTGAACCTTCCTTTCTGATAGAAAATTAAGAATTTTTTCTGTTGATTATAAAACAAGTTCTTATGGACTTGACCTTTGACAAATCTCCTATTGGTGCTTGGTACCAGCATGAGCTAACTTTATGGCCCAAACCAATAGGACAGTTTGCTGAGGTCTGGGAGCACCATCTCCAGAGAATCCCTAATGTCTGAAAATTTGGTCTAAATCTAAAGTGCATTTTGCTGTACAAGTCACTTTTTTTTTCTGGAGTTTTATTTGCCTTCAACAAGTAAGGCAAGATTTCCTGCTTCTGTGATGACGGAAGGCAGGTAACTCCTTTATGAGGTTTGATTTTGCTTCCTGCAGTGAAGATGAGTTTGAGTTTTTTCCTGTTTCTAGAATGATAGAGAGAAGTCTTCAGCCTGAGACCCATCCCTAGGTAAATAGCTGAGTTAGGGTTTTGTCTTGGCTAAAGTTTAACAACAAGCTGGTCTTAATTTCTCTCTACCATTAGAACATTCTGCGATCATATTGTTGGGGTATCTTGTTGTTAGTGGTGGTGGTTTCGGTCTTTCTTCCACCAGATTTGACCAACTCTACCTGACACGGTCAAATTCGAGTGAGAATTCCAAATTATAGGTAATAAAGCTTCTCTAATCTGGCCAAACTTCTTTGCAGCTTCAAAAGAAGAAACACAAACAACCCACAAACAAAAAAACTAACAAAAAATGTGCTTGGTTTCTGTGTTTGCTTCCTGTCTTTAAAATGAAATATATTTTGTGTAATTTTCTTCCACACTGTATCTCCTTTTCCCTTTGCCATCTGCAGTACCAAAAAAATCTAAAGAAGGCTTCTAGTGACTTGAATCCCTTTAAAGAATTCAAAACAAAGGCACCACTCACTCCTTTTGGGGTGTTCTGTTTTCTTTGTGGAATTTCAAGAGTCATAGGCAGATTCTTCTTAGGTCTATGGCTCTGTTTTCTTATGTGAAAGGAACATATCTTGGGCCCCCAATGTTACTAAGCTAAAGAAAAAGTAAAATTCAAGCTTGGAATTTCTTAGGGCAAACCTGCTTTACATTCTATTCAAAGCCATTTCTCTGTTCACTGAGATCAATGCATATCTGATAACCTCCTTTAAAAAAGTTAATCAGAAACTCAAAAGATTGCCACTGTTTGTCTCCCACCTACCTGTGACCTGGAAGCCCCCTCCCCGCTTTGAGTTGTTCCGCTTTTGCTTCCAGTTGTCCTGCCTTTCTGAACCAAACAAATGTTTATTTTACGTAGGTTGATTGATATCTCATGTCTCCCTAAAATATATAAAAGCAAGGTATGCTCTGACCACCTTGGGCACAGGTGGTCAGGACCCCCTGAGGCACTGTCACAGGCGGACCTTCTCAACCTTGGCAAAATGAACTTCCTAAATCAACCGAGACCTGTCTCAGATTTTCAGGGTTTATATTTTGTCAATCACAGAGGGATTCTGAGTAGAGTTACCCCTTGACCTTTCACAAATTTATCTGTGCTTGGTACCAGCATGAACTAACTTTATGGCTCAAACCAGTAGGACAATTTGCTGAGGTCTGGGAGCACCCTCTCCAGAGAATTCTGGATTTCCCCAAATTTGGTCAAAATCTGAAGTTTATTTTGCTGTACAACTCCCTTTTGGTGGGGAGTTTTATTTGCTTTCAACAACAACAAAAAGGCAAGATTTCCTATTTCCATGACAGTGGAAGGCATGTAACTCCTTTATGGATTTTGAGCTTGCTCCCAGCAGGGAAGATGAGTTTGAGTTCTTTCTTGCTTCTAGGATTGTAGAGAGCAGTCTTCAGCCCAAGACCCATCCCTAGGTACATAGCTGAATTGGGGTTTTGTCTCGGCTAAAGTGTAATCACCAGCTGGACTGAATTTCTCCTTACCATTAGAGCACTCGGTGATCATATTGTCGGAGTTTTTGCTGTTTTTTATTTCAGTCTTTCTCCCATGTGTACCTGACATGGTCAAATTCCAGTGAGAACAAAGCCCCCTGAGTGGGTAACAAAGCTTCTCAAATCTGACAAAAATTCCTCACAGCTGTAAAAGTAAAACAAACAAAGCAAACAAACAAACAAAAACGTGTGCTTGGTTTCTGTTTTTGCTTCCTGTCTTCTAAAAAAAAAAAATATATATATATATATATATATATATATATATTTTGTTTACTTTTCTTTACCCTATACCTCCTTCCCCCCTTGCCATCTGCAGAACCAAAAAAATCTAGAGAAGGCTTCTAATGACCTGAACCCCTTTAAAGAATGCAGAATAAAGGCTCCACTTACCCCTTTTGGGGTGTTTTGTTTTCTTTGTGGAGTTTCATGACTCATGGACAGATGATTCTTCTTAGGTCTAAAGCTCTGTTTTTCTGTATTGCAAGACCTGACCTCTTTGGCTTGGGGGGTACCAGAGATAAACTTGCATTGTGAGAGGACTCGACCTTGGCATGAATAATGGCAGACGAGAGCTACAAAGTTACTCTGAGTAACTTTCTACTTTGAGTACAGTTTACAAGAAGTTGTTTAGGCCATTTTGGTTTCTTTTCCTTGTCTCTCCTAGGAATTTAATCTGAATCTGGTTTGTCTATGTGTATTTGAATGAGAAACTGAACTGTTGTTTTTACAGATAAATGAGAGACTGAGTTTTCTCAGCTCCGAAGAGAAAGGACATTTGCTCTTTGCTCCAAAAGGCACCCCTGGGTGACTGGGAGGCTTGTGCGAATGTTGGGGGGTGGGGTGACCCCCACAGGATGTGCAGTGGCCCTGAAGAAAAATCCCCAACAAATATTAATTTTAAAAATGGCTCATCCAGGAAACGCATGTAAGGGCTGATCACCCAGCATTTTGTGCCCTCTCAGAGGTTGTAGACCTCTGGAGAAAGTGAGACATATAAGAGGGTGGAAATTACTCAGTGGTGACACACTGTAGACTCCTGTCCACAAGCAGCACACATTGATCCACTACACAAAAACTGTAGGCCACAGCTCAATTTTTCCTCTTATGAAAAAAAAAAATAATAATAAGCAGGAAACAAATAATCTAAGAATGAGGAGAAAACCAGGAGAATGACCCTGTCAGGCCTCTGAGCCCAAGCCAAGCCATGGCATCCCCTGTGACTTGCATGTCTGCCCAGATGGCCTGAAGTAACTGAAGAATCACAAAAGAAGTGCAAATGCCCTGCCTCACCTTAACTGATGACATTCCACCACAAAAGAAGTGCAAATGGCCGGTCCTTGCCTTAAGTGATGACATTACCTTGTGAAATTCCTTTTCCTGGCTCATCCTGGCTCAAAAAGCTCCCCCACTGAGCACCTTGTGACCCCCACTCCTGCCCACCAGAGAACAACCCCCTTTGACTGTAATTTTCCTTTACCTACCCAAATCCTATAAAACATCCCCCCCAATCTCCCTTCGCTGACTCTCCTTTCGGACTCAGCCCACCTGCACTCAGGTGATTAAGAAGCTTTATTGCTCACACAAAGCCTGTCTGGTGGTCTCTTCACACGGATGTGCATGACAGACCCCCTTTTGAGCACTCTGCATGTTTTATGTCACCTCTGCTTGCCCGAGTGAATTGGAATATGGTCATTGTTCATATTTACATTAAGGAAAAAGAGTCCTAAGGTCGACCTGCCAACTATAGAGGTTTTTGGTCCCCTTTTTCTCTATTTTGTTTTCTGCCTGCTTTAAATCTACTGTTCCTTTTCTATACTGAGATAAAAACCACTGTTTAGACGTAACAGGTTTTTTTATTGCAAGCCAGCAAATTTGTATTTTATGGCTAAAACACTGAAGTCAAAGTTCTAGGATCTTTGTGTGTGTGTGTGTATGTGTGTATGTATGGGTGTGTGTGCATAGATTTGAAGGCTTTTATAATAGACTTCTATAATTTTATGTTTGACTGGGAATTAAATCATTTTAATTTCCATCTAGTTCACCAGACTTTCTCTTTGTACTTTATGATGTACATTTTGCTATCTGATTTTCACTTGAGCTGTTTCCTTTAATATGCAAATTTTAGACTATTTAGCTGACAACTGCTTAGGGTAAGATAGAAAAAAAGGGAAGAAAGGAGGTCTTTATAAATCTATAAGATGTACTTCTCTTGACATGCCTATACATTTATATATTTATGTGTGTGTACACAGGATTTCACTACTAAAAATATATAAAAGAACTCTCATTAATTGGCTTTTGAAAAGCACTTAAATCAGATACTAAAGAAAAGAGGATAGTCAAATGCTTTTTCAAGTTCACATGACTTAAGTAAAATATTTATTAAATAAGCTGACTTTAAAATTATTGGCATAGTAATATTAGAAATGCCTCAAGAATTTGCCAGCATATATATCTGTTTGCATTTATTAATCAAGCAATTTCATACTTATCTCTGCTAAATACTGCAAAGTTTTGAGGTTTGGCATAGGGATTCCAAAACTAAACCCAGCCCAAAACAGAATGATCTTTGCTTGTGTAATCTTTAATAAATAAGAAATTGGTATTGGTTTAACTTTCAATGGGTATATTATTAGACCAGTTTAGTAAATGGTGTGCCAATATCCTGCAGAAGTAACAGTCTCCACGCTAGCAATTTCACAAGGCTCTTCCTCACCTGCAGATCACCTAACCCATGTTACTATTGTCAGAGGTGTTCAAACCAGAGTGACTCCATCTTGAGTGAGGGCTAGGAAAAATAAGGCTGGGACTTACCAGACCGCATTCCCAGGAAGTTAGGTATTCCTAGCCTCTAGATAGTTAAGGTTAAGGGAACAGATTGATAATCTTTACTAAACAGATCCAGACTTAGGGTCTTGATATCCTGATATCTTGAGAACAGAAGCATTCCTAATTTTGCTTTAAAGATAATAATAATATAAATTCTTGCAAAATATAGTAATTAAGACATTTAATCCTTCATCACAAACCCTTGTAGCAGAGCACATCTCCCCATGATCTTTTTTTATCCCATATATAAGCAATTTCCTCCTCTTACTTTCAGGAACACCCCGCTCTGTCTATAGGGTAGCTGTTCTTTCACCACTTTACTTTCTTAATAAACTCGTTTTTGCTTTGCACTGTGGACTTGCCCTGAATTCTTTTTTGTGCAAGATTCAAGTACCCTCTCTTGGGTCTGGATCAGGACCCCTTTCTGGTAACACTATTAAAACATGGAAAAGTATTGATGCTGCACCATTCACATTACCTGAACTTATTGGTCTGTTTTAAGGCATTTATTGAGATTATGCTTGAATTTTTACAATTGGCTTGGAAGGGAGGCAATTGAAGTATGAAAGTGAAGTGTAAGAAAATACATGCTGAACTGGTAGTGGCCTGGCAATTGTCTGCTAACCATTAGTATATGAAAGGACCCTGCTTGTGTTGAGTCCTGTTCTCCTAATGTAAAGACTTGTTATTTGACATTCAGAGGTATCATCATTAGGACGTATTAGCAAAATAGTGTTTTTGATATTGACAAAAGATTATCGTGATGCTAAGACTAGCAAAATATTGAGAATTAGCTAGCTTCAACAAGTCCTGAAGTGAAGTTATATATGCATATATTAGTTAGCGTTGCTTTCAGGAAAATGAGTAAGTTAGATATTAGCCAGTTATGAATGTATCATTTTAACTAATGCAAGTGACATTACAGAGTTTTCAACTGAATACATGCTGTTGATATATTTATTAATATTTGAAAGTAGAATTTGAGACTATTTGATTTCCTGAAGTTTGAAATATGTTTTCATAAATCCTTATTGACAAACATGTGTGTGTCTAAAATATGTGTTTTAGTTTAATATTTATTAATGTAACTTTTGACTATACTATAAAAAATCAAAGAGCACTAAAGTGCTTCTGGAGAATAGCAGTCCCATGTGCCACCCTCCAGAGCAAGCACTTTTAAGTTTTATCTCTTGATTCATGTGTTTGCTTCCACATTTTTGGATAATAGCTTTGATTGCTATGCATTTTTTCTTTCCATATAATATGTATTGACTTCCTTTTTTGGTAGATGCGAATTTAGTTACCTCACTCTACTTTATCTCTTTTTCAACATTATCAATAGAATTAAATTTCATTTTTTAAAAATTAATATTCAGTGGTTCATTTGTCAGGATTATGTAAATATTGCCCACAATTGGGGTACATAGGGTGCTGTAATTACATTTGCTTTTATGTACAACTCTGTGTCATATCCCAGTGTTAACTTTCCATCTTTTTATTGGCCTAATTCAATTTAATTTAAACATTATTAAATATGTTAGATCTGTAAAAGACCTTTTAATATTATTTTTTCAGGCATTCAAACAAATGAACTAATTGATTCATTTCTTTTCTTTCTTTTTCTCTCTGGGATTTCTTCTGACATTCTCTGGTCTTCTTGATCTCAGCTGGATCTGGAGCTCTCTAAGATGAAATTGTAGCTGACAATGACTTTCCTTATAAGTCTATAGTAAGCTTAATATAAGCCTAAAAAAGCTCATAAAGGGCTTTCTATATTAAGCACCTATTCTTTGTATTGCTTACTTTCTCTTTTCCTAATTTACTACCTGATTTTATGAAGCCCATATGTGGTTGGCAAAATTATTTGAAGGCCTCGAAGATTCCTGACCCCTTATTCCTGTTATTTATCTTGTCCCAGTTATTCAATCAAATTTCAATCTAGGTACTGCTGTGAAAGGATATGACAGATATATTTCAGTGTTTAAATCAGTTGATCTTAAGATAGGGAGATTATCTGGGTATGTCAGGCCTAATTACAAAAGCCCTTTAAAATCAGAGCCTTTTCTCCAACTGATCATAGAAAAGAAAGTGAGAGTTACGAAGCACAGGAAGACCTCAAATCAGTGTTGCTGGTTTGAAGATGAAGAAGGCCACATGCTAAGGTATATGGGAATACGGGCAGCCTCCAGGACATGAAAACAGGGACATTACATCTACTACCATGAAAATTTGATTTTTGCCAACAACCTCAATAAACTGGAAAGCAGATTCCCCCTCAGAGCTTTCAGATAAGACCAGTCTTTCTGGCAACATTGATTTCAGTTTCATGGGACCTTAATCAGAGAATTCAGCTAACTCCAGGCAACCCCAGTTCAGACTTCTCACCTACAGAAATTTGAAATAATAAATGAATATTCTTTTAAGCTGCTAAATTTGTGGTAGTTTATTATGCAACAGTATGAAACTAACATGGCATCAATCATCAGTTTCCTGAGATGATTTATAATTTCTTAAATGCTTAAATCTAAATTTGATACTGTGTTTAATATCTTAGTTTTAACTTGTCAACATATTCTGTATTTGAATATCAAGATACATCTGATGGTCACATACTAAAATAGATTTCTCAGGTGTGTTTGAGGTGAGTACCTTTTTAATCACCTAAAATATGGTGATGGGGTCTGTATAGTGTTGATTCAACTAAAGATTACATGCCATCAAATGTACCTAAACTTAAACAAGGAAAAGTGGGCCGGGCGCGGTGGCTCAAGCCTGTAATCCCAGCACTTTGGGAGGCCGAGACGGGCGGATCACGAGGTCAGGAGATCGAGACCATCCTGGCTAACACGGTGAAACCCCGTCTCTACTAAAAATACAAAAAAAACTAGCCGGGCGAAGTGGCGGGCGCCTGTAGTCCCAGCTACTCGGGAGGCTGAGGCAGGAGAATGGCGTAAACTCGGGAGGCGGAGCTTGCAGTGAGCTGAGATCTGGCCACTGCACTCCAGTCCGGGCGACAGAGCGAGACTCCGCCTCAAAAAAAAAAAAAAAAAAAAAAAAAAAAAAAAAAAAAAACAAGGAAAAGTGGTAGCAGCATCTTGAAGATACTGTGTTACATTTTTTGTATACGTTTACCTATCATTTATAAATACCTGTTGTGTTCTAAACATCATGATATAACCTGTGAGGAAACAGAGATTAACAAGATTAAGTGTGGACTCTAGTGACCAGAATATACTTTGCTTCAATGTTTTAATAATTATGCAAGCTTTTTTGAAGAATATGGAATGCATTGTATACTCATACCTTCTTTCAAAAAGTTGAGCAGTGAAAAAAACTAATCAAAGAATGTATTGTTTTGACTCTATAATGTTAAACAATCAATTTATTTTTTTTCTTACTAAATGACTTTGTTGGTGAAACGTAGCAGTCATATTATGACTTCTCTTGCTTCAGAAATTAATGAAAAACACACTAGTCTCCTGAACAAGTCATCTCAGATAACTTTAACAAATCTGTTGAAAATAACACCTTGGTTTTTATTGATATTTGAAACAGCATTGGATAAATAAATGCATAAACCTTGTCAGTTTCCCATTACTCTAAATGGAAAAGTTGTAAAACCACTCCTTTATATTTGCCACAATGGCAGATTTGTTCCATGAATGGTAATGCATGTTTTAAGGTATGAACAAAATTGATTATGTAACCCTAGGTATACAATGGAACAGAAGGCTAATGCTTATGCTGATTCTGCCTTAAGTAAAATCCATCTGTTTACTACTGAGGTAGCATACAACTCAGCTTTGTTTGAAAAGAACAAGGTAAATACTTGAGGCTGTTTTGTATCTGCTAATACAAAAGTGTAGGGAAACACACAGTAAAACTTATATTTTTAAGACACAGTTCCCAGCAAACTCTAAGTATTTACTGTCTCTCAAATGTGATCAACCCAGAAAAGCCACATGATAGGATACTTGCAAATCTTCCCATAAACCCTAGTCAGCAATCATGTGCATACAAGTATTGGAGACACTCACAGAGAAGCAACTGATTATTGAATTTTATGTGGAAGAAATTGAGATGAACAGTTAAAAGGAAATTTATATTAGTTTTTTTCTTATAGGTCTGCAGATGTTTTCTTTTTGAAGCATTATAAAAGCATGAAGCATAGCTTTGAAAATGTCATTAAAAATATGTTTCTGACATAATCATTTATTTCAGAAGAAAATGCTTCGTTCATATTATAGTTGATATTTTCAATGAGGTGTTTTGATCAGTCTTATCAACTCTTCAGTATTTGCCAAATACCCTCCACCAAAAGTCATGTTTCTTTTGTCTATACATAGTTCTATTAAAGTCTGGTAAATTTGTGATCAAGATCAAACAATATTTCATTTGTGAAACTTTCTATAACTGCTGTGTTTTC
Organism: Rhinopithecus roxellana; assembly: GCF_007565055.1. Lineage (NCBI taxonomy): Eukaryota > Metazoa > Chordata > Mammalia > Primates > Cercopithecidae > Rhinopithecus > Rhinopithecus roxellana. The sequence goes on along the minus strand of NC_044555.1, from coordinate 117,220,796 downwards.
CTCTGCACCTGACTGTATTTGCTTAATCCTCTAATAGAGTGATTATTTCCTTTTTCCTTGCTATGTTTTTAATGATGTATATTTTCCTCAACTCGGTCAAATTGCAAGCTCCTTGAAAACAGTGATATGCATCAGAACCAGAACCTTCATACAAGACTGACATAGTGGTGACTTCATAAATGCCCTGTTGAATTGAATCTTAGAAAGTAATCCACATCATCCATCAGCAAGGAAAGAACAATTAGTATATCTCGATTGAGGATCATTTGTTTCCTTAAAATTACCCAGGCAGAAAAAAACGGATGAGGCCAAGAGTGTTCCTCATAGTCTGCTAAATATAGACACAACCAAGGGTTTCATAGGAATAGCAAGAAAAGCTCTTGGACACTTGAAAGAGAAGGAGAAGATACAGCAATGCAGGACTGAGGCTGATAATAATCAGCAAATTTGCAAAAGATAGAAATGTTTAACACCCGTAGATTTTATCTCTTTGAATTACTGTTTTATATTTATGTCTTATGTATTACTTACCAGAATGTTGTTCATATTCACATTATATAATATGTGAAAATACTTTGCGAAATTCTAAGGTTACACTGAAATGACTTCTATCATTATTATATTACCTAACCAAATATTGGCTTTGTAAACATCTCTTTCTGACTTCTCAACAATCAGTCCCCAAAGGAACAATTTCTTTTGTAGTATCCTGTTCTTTAAAAGCACCAAATTATAGATCCATACTGTTTCACTGGCAAAAGGTCCCAAAGAAGTTATTAAACATCCCCTCACAGGAGAGACCCTGAAGAAATATCCCTTTGAAGTGATGGCAAACGTAATAATTGGCTTGGTAATTAAGGTTTTGTATTCATGTAACAAAGTTTTCAGTAAAGCATTTATTAGCATCTATCAGTACTTAAAGAGGGGTACTCTCAGTTTCAAGAAGACTTCACTGTTGTCAGAATATATAATTAAACCAATACATAATTTGCACCATAGTATATAACAAATCTCTTTTAGAAACAAGACAACCTGCAGCTTTTATTTTTTATATTTCAGTTAAAATAATATATGAGTGGAAAGCCATTTAAGAATTTACAAGAGTTACATATACAAACAAATTCATACTGATAACACTGTTGCTTTTGTGCATTTACAAAACACAACACATTTAGTTAGTCTTCTGCCTGAAAATCCAGTTAAAGTAGCTTGTTATTAAAAATGTGTTTCAGGAGTTGCCCAGCTCCCTTATAACTTACAAAACTTAACCATTTGTTACCTAAACTAAAAAAGTAGATCAATAATTGTTTTATTTGGAGGGAAGAGTAGTTTCCATGTTAAGAAATGATATCTAAGAGAATATATCTTTACATCAATGCTAAGCTCTGTTTCTGCATCTGTGAGTTAAAGTCTGTTAAAATTGCTTCATTATAAATGATTCAATGACTGAATATCTACGCAAGAGGGGAAAATGGAGTTCTAAAAAGCCACTGGTACATGCTGAACAGTTCAGACCACTAAGCAGTCATTTTGCCAAACAACTGTTTTACTTATGCCAAATTTCTGTCAGGTTCTCGAGGCACACTTAATGTCCTTTTATTTTTAAAACAATTTTTGTTTTATTTTATTTTATTTTTTTAGGTTCCAGGGTACCTGTGCAAAATGTGCAGGTTTGTTACATAGGTAAACATGTTTCATGATGATCTGCTGCACCTATCAACCCATCACATAGGTATTAAGCCCAGCATGCATTAGCTGTTTTCCCTAAAACTCTCTCCCCCAACAGTCTCCCCCCGACAGGCCCCGGTGTGTGGTGTTCCCCTCTGTGTGTCCATGTGTTCTCATTGTTCAGCTCACACTTACAAGTGAGAACACACAGTGTTTAGTTTTCTGTTCCTGCGTTACTTTGCTGAGAATAATGGTTTTCTTGAATTTAATACAAGAGAACTTATCTCAAGAGAAAATACGGATAACCTCTTTTGCTAAACAGTGAGAATTATGCAACAAAGACAGGGTTGCATTCTAGATATTCCAGGAAAGTTTCAATTTTATGATTTATGTAATTTTCAGATATTAGGTTTCCATTTGTGTTCAGCATATAGAACTGATACACCTCAACATTTCTCCTATTTTTTCTTTTAACTGATAAGAATTCAGAATAGTTAATTCAGAGTCCAATTATTGTGTGTAATTATCTTCTATGATTAGTAATATCAAAGTCATCATTTTCATTTTCTTGATTTTGTTGTAACTTTATTTTTGATGATTCTCTTTTGCATTATGTGTAAATTTAAAAGTCACAAATCATTTTTCAAAAGACTCTAGGATGTCATAATAAATAACTTCCAGAATTCTTTGGAAATTTCCTGAACTCTTTTGTTTCTTGGCCTATTTAATAAAGGCTATGTACTTTCATAGAATTCATATTTCGTACTTTAATTTTAATCCTAGAATTTGGTTTCTCAGACTTCAATTAATGATTCCTGCAGGGCAGTAAGAAAGAGACAACCTCTGATTTCACAAAGTCATTGTTCTATTTGATGATTTGTTATAATCAAATAAGTATTTTTCAAAAATTTACTTATGTCTTTGAGATCTATAAGTAGATAAGCAGTGATGGAACTTAAACATTACTGTATACATTTGAACAAATATATTTCATTGCTAGTTAATAGTGTTAGGTTTTGTGTTCCTACCCAAACCTCATATTGAATTTTAATCCCCATAATCCTCACATGTCGTGGGAGGGACGTAGTGGGTGGTAATTGAATAATGGGGGCAGTTTCTCCCATGCTGTTCTCATGATAGCGAGTTCTCAGGAAATCTGATGGTTTTATAAGCGTGTGGCATTTCCCCTACTGGCACGCACTCTTACTCCTGCAGCCCTGTGAAGAGGTGACTTCCGCCACGATTGGAAGTTTCCCAAGACCTCCTCAGTCATGCAAAACTGTGAGTCAATTAAACCTTTTCTTCTGTATAAATTACCCAGTCTTGGGTATTTCTTTATAGTAGCCTGCGAATGGACTAATACCGTAAATTGGTATTGAGGTAGTGGGGTGCTGCGGTAAGGATACCTGAAAAATGTGAAAGCGACTTTGGAACTGAGTAACAGGCAGAGTTTGAAATAATTTGGAAGGCTCAGAGGAAGACAGAAAAATGTTGGAAACTTTGGAACTTCTAGAGACTTGGAGGCCTCAGAAAATAGGAAGTTGTGGGAAAGGTGGGAACTTCCTAGAGACTTGTTGGCTTTGATCAAAATGCTGATAGTGATGTGGACAATGAAGTCCAGGCTGAGGTGATCTCAGATGGAGATGAGAAACTTGTTGGGAATTGGAATAAAGGTGATTCTTGCAGTGCTTTAGCAAAGAGGCTGGTGGCATTTTGCCTCTGCCTTAGAGATCTGTGGAACTTTGAACTTGAGAGAGATGATTTAGGGTATCTGGGGGAAGAAATTTCTAAGTGGCAAAGCATCAAAGAGGAAGCAGAGCACAAATGTTTGGAAAATATGCAGCCTGATGATGGGATAAAAAAGAAAAACCCATTTTCTGGGGAGAAATTCAAGCCTGCTGCAGAAATTTGCATAAGTAATGAGGAGCCAAATGTTAATCACCAAAGGGGAGAATGTCTCCAGGGCATGTCAGAATCCTTCACAGCAGCATCTCCCATCACAGGCCTGGAGGCCTAGGAAGGAAAAATGGTTTCTTGGGCTAGGCCCAGGGCCCGTGCTTTGTGCAGCCTTGGGCCACCGCCCTCCAGATCCTAGAATGGTAGGTTAACCAACAACTTGTGCTGTGCTATGCACCTGGAAAAGCCACAGACACTTGATGCCAGCCAACAAAAGCAGCCAGGAGAGGGGCTGTACACTGCAAAGTCACAGGTGTGGAGCTGCCCAAAACCATGGGAGCCCAACTCTTAACATCAGGGTGACCTGGATGTGAGACATGGAGTCAAAGGAGACTTTTTTGGAACTTTAAGGTTTAATGATTGCCCCACTAGATTTCGAACTTGCATGGGGGCCTGTACACCCTTTGTTTTGGCCAATTTCTACCATTTGGAGCAGGTATATTTACCCAAAGCCTGTATAGCATTGTATCTAGGAAGTAACTTGCTTTTGATTTCACAGGCTCATAGGCAGAAGGGACTTGCCTTGTCTCAGATAAGACTTTGGACTCGGACATTTGGGTTAATACTGGAATGAGTTAAGGCTTTGGAGGATTATTGGGAAGTCATGATTGCTTTGAAATGTGAGGACATGAGATTTGGGAGGGGTCAGGTGTGAATGATACATTTAGGCTTTGTGTCCCCACCCAAATCTCATCTTGAATTATAATCCCCATAATTCCCAAGTGTCCTGAGAATGACCCAGTGGGATGTAATTGAGTCATGGGGATGGTTTCCCCTATGCTGTTCTCATGATAGTGAGGAGTGAGTTCTCATGAGATTTGATGGTTTTATAAGTGTGTGGCATATCTCCTGCTGGAACTCATTTTTTCTCCTGTTGCCCTGTAAAGAGGTGCCTTGGGCTATGATTGTAAGTTTTCTGAGGCCTCCTCAGCCATGAGGAACTGTAAGTCGATTATACCACTTTTCTTAATAAGTTACCCAGTCTCAGGTATTTCTTTATAGCAGTGTGAGAACCCACTAATATACTAGTTTAAATTAGCAAACAATGTAGAATCAACTACCCCAATATGGTGAATCATAACTTTAGCCCAGATATTTCCTCTGAATACCAAGGACATGTTTCAATGGGCCTATTCAACAAAAGCCTATGTATCTTTTTCAAAAAGCTGCCTATGTAGCTTTTTGAAACATAGCCTATGTAGCTTATTCAAAATCTCCACTTGGATGTATCCAGGGCTTCATATGCTTAAACTCCTGGTAGATGCTATTATCATGATCATCTTTCTCATGTAGTACTCCAACAGTCCCCTAAATATTCTACCTTCCAATTTATTATCCCTGCAGTAACAGGACTGCCTTTTATTCAAATTGCAAATCTAACGAAACCTCATCATCATCTACAATCTTCTACAATTAAATAGCTTCACATCACTCTGTGGTTAAAAGAACAAAAATAAAAACTTTTGATCATGACCTTCAAGTACCCATGGCTTCCCCTTACCACTTTAGCTTCATCTTCAACTATTTCTCTATGATTTCTACTCTAGTCATGCTGGTCTTCTCATATGCCCTTGTACTTTGAAAGTTCCTGCCCACTATGGATTCTGGAACAGTCTTCCCTTCCTCTTTATCTTCTTCTTCATTCTTACTTTATAGATATCAACTCCATCAGCACAGTCCCAGGACTTCACCGCCCCTGAATTCCAAGGCTAGGCCAAAACCACTCATGACATCAGGTCCTTCTTTTTGTGGTTATTTTATTAATATCTATCTCTTCTTATGAGATTTTAAGTAATAACATAAGGAATTGTGTCTATTTTTTTCGAAAAGTTGTTTCTAATTTCCAAGCCTAATGGTTGATTTATAGTAGGTATTCAATATAACATTCATTGGATGACTGAATTGGAGTTAATAGAAAGATGCCAATCATTCTAAATGAAATCATTCTAATTGTAACAATCATTCTAAATAAAATTTATTTAGTAATGATGTTTAATGAAATCTTATTACTTTATTTCTAAAACCTAGCTCCTAGAAAATTGACACTAAGGTGAAGAGAAAAAATATGTTTTAGAAATATGGGTTTAAAGCGATGATTTGAATAAAGCATTGGGGTAAGCAAGAAAGGGTTTTGGATAAGTCCAGGATAACATGACAGGTGCTAGATAACTTGGAGATGGAGGAATTCTAAATGAAACTCCACCTCTTTATAACTCTCTGGAGGCTCAGTTTCTCTGTTGATGCTTGCAGTGAAACAGCATCCTTTAATAGCTATATGGAATTTTTAAACCATTGAGTAATTTGTAGCAGCTTTCTGTACAAGTTAGTGGTCTCAGTTGTCAGTGGGTAAGACAAGTTCTACTAGCTTCTGTCTTAAAACATAATTTTAGAAATGAAAATTCTGGAAACTGTAAGTGTTTGATGAATGTAAGTATAGCCTGGCTGAAACTCTAAGCCATTGGAACTCTGATTCTCCTTGAAGAGAAATTGCCATTTTCTACAGAGAATAAAATACATGGAGATTAAAATATGCTATGTTGGTGATTTTAAAAAGCCATCAAGAGAATGAAGTTAAAAATCAAAGATGAAACAGATGAAAGCCAGACCCCTGACTCATTGGGTACTCCTCTCCAGGGTAGTTAAGATACCTGGATGGCCAAAAGAAAAAGCTACATAGGCTATGTTCAGAGAATGTGAAAATAGTATTTCTGAATAATAGGATCTTTCCAAATTGTATTTCATTAGTGGAAGTCTTGCATTAATTCCCAGTATTCTGCTTTCATCTATAATTTTCCCTCAGATGGCCACCTACATTAAATAAAACGAATGGTACTATAGTGTCACTGACTGAGAACTGTGAAGAATTTGGGGATCTAGAGTTGGAAGAACTCTAATCTAATTTAATCAACATCAGTGTGCAAATATGCACATGGACTGAATTAGATTACGGTTCTCCTTCAGGTGTTAGCATTTAACCTTGGAAGGAGGGGAAAATGTGATTTTTAAACATTCAAGTATTCTGGGACTTCTTGAAGGCTGTGAGGTATTGTGAAGCTTAGTTATATTAATAAAGATATTGGTAATGCATTTGCAACTGTGATTTTGTAGAAACCTTGCAGACAAGAAGATACTAATTAAAATGTAGATATGAAGTTTAGATGCAAATACAAAAATTGCTCATATTAAAATATTATTGTATTTAATAATGCACCCTAGTAAAGTATGGTTTTAAATGTTGAAGTGGAACAAATTACTTTTTATCATATGAAATAGTTTTATTTTTCATTTATTCCTTTACACTGAAAATACAGCAATTAAATTACACTTAACGATGTAACATAATAAAAATATTTCTTGCCTTTAGTTTGATACGTAGGTACAGATGGTTGTTATCCTTTTAAATAGTGTTCCACTTTCTAACTCTTGCTTTGGCAAACACGGAAAATATTAGGAGGAAATGCCTTTGAGAATTACTATTATATAGTGTGAATTTTAGGACATGGTTACTAATAGAACTCAGCATTTAATTATAAGATAGCTGGTGATGGTAAGACAGGAGAATGAAAAAAAATCATTAATGTAATTATTTCCAAAATAGATAGAGATCATTAAAGTTTAGAATCTATTAATAATCATTTTTATTCAAACTTCAAATCTTATATTAATTAATTTTGCCTTTATTCTAGCTAGAATAGTGTAATATAGCAGACCCTTTCTGAATAATAAAATGTGGCATAAATGAGGTGCTGCCACAGCATGCATTGGATTAACAGAGGATAACTTGGGACCCTGACATCTTAGGCCAGGATAACAGATGCAGGCTACATTCACCTAAGTAGAGATGAAAACACGAATCATTATAGCCATTTGCTTTTAACGGATTCCTTACAGTATTTATTGCTTTTCTCCAAGAATGGCTTCATAACAAACATTATAAACACATTGCAGGCCCATGGGAAAGATTTGCAGTTAAATGCTGTCTCACACTAAATTAGATTAACAGCTTCTTACTCGTCTCTAGGCTACCCCCCACTTTGTATATATACCAGCTCATCTCATGTCCTTAGCAAATACCGTTTATTTTTACACTCTCAGAATTATAATACATATGCCAAGATCAACAAATAGAGAGAAAGTGAGCTGCAGGTTCTTAGCTCCAGACATATGATAAGTATAATAATTGAGTACAACATTCCTTTCCACTGATCTTCATCTGATCTTCATGCCAAAACCTTTCTCAGTATAGTATTCCAGGAAGCTACTAACAAAGGATTCAACCTCATATGTTGAAACCTCTTTGCTATTGTGGGTCTATGCCAGTACTTTCAAGTCTCTTTGACTTTATAGCACATGTAGGTCATAAAAAATGTGGACAACACTACGCTTTAACAGATAAGGCTGCCCATAACTAGAGATCATGAATCTGTGGGTTAGAGACCACCTAGAATGCTCATGAGATACGATAGCTCAGTACCCACTTGCTGAGCTCTGACTGATCAAGGTATTGGCACAGTCTATCCAAAACTAGAAACAACACTGGCAGAGCAGGATCTGATGTCAAGTAAGGTTTTCTTTATTCTGTATTTGCTGTGAGTGTTATTAGCTGTCAAGCTGTCTTCATAATTGTAAGACAGTTCACAACATCACGAAAAACTTATTTTCCCAAGCCGTGGATTAGATAAAATAAGATCTTTGGATTCAATTAATCTGATACAGGTATGACAAAGCATTCTCTTTTCAAACAATCAGTCTGTCTTAGAGATACCTACAGAATTTCTATTAGCATATATTTCTGTCTACTTTAGTGCTAATGATCCCATTATCTGGCTATGTGTTGCTGTAATTGAAATTAGCCACAGTTATATCCATCATCTTAGCCCTCATAGTCACAGATAAACAATGCGGATTTATAGCAATTCTATGTTGGCATTAAAAAGGTATCCCTTTCAGTTTCTGCCTTCAGGTAAAATGTGTACTATGTGGCTTATTAATTCTGATGTATTGATTCTATATTCCTTTGAAACTTTTTTTTTTTTTTGAAATTAGTATTTTGGATCTGATACTAACATTTGTTCTGACCTCAAAGTCATTTGCATTACCGAGTAGTATTTCCTCCCCATAATTTATGTCATATGTGATCTAGAAGGGGAGATATGTATTAAAATAATCATCTCATTCAATGCAGATAATAGTTTTAAAATATATCGACATGCTTTTCCTTACAATTTTTTGTATTCAGCTTGAGCCCTCCCCTCCCTTGACAAAGAGACACCTATTTGTTTCCTGAAAGGAGGGGGTGGGTGGGTATATTACGATTATTATATAAAGAAAGCAAAGACAGATAGTTTGGTTTTTAGATTTTGGTTCCCAAAATAGGGCACAGTGGGTATATTGGCTTCTTCCTCTGTATGGACACACTACAAAGGAGTGTTTGGCCGTATTCTCAGAGCAGAGAAAGTCTGACAGTAGCCTGGGGAAATCGAAATAATCATAAAGATTCCCCACATTAACCAAACTCTGGAGCAACGAGGTGCCACACAGGTGTTAAGTTAGGAATGCCCGAGAAAGATGTCTTGGATCTGCATTTAAGGGCAGACTCAAAACAACCCTATTCATTCCAGATTGATATGGAGAAAGTTGCCAAGATATTTTTATCAGACCCCTAAGGGTTGGGAAAACTGGTAAATCAAAATTAGTCTAGGACTGATTAAAAGAAGTCACAAAATACAGAGATCTCACAGTCATAGGTCATGGCAGGAACATGAACTTCGGCAACATATATCTGTGTGGAGGACAAAATTTTGTAGGAGGTGCAGCCGCATTTCAGTGTGCACTGTCACAGGACAGGAACGGAGACACCTCACTGAACTGGAGACCAGTAGATATTCAGAGCACATTCTGCAGTTCACAGGATTCTTCCCTAAGATACTAACTTTGAAATAGAGAATATGGCAGGCCTACTGAAAGCAGGAAAGGGCATCCTGATAGGGAATTTGAATGTTGTATTAAATCCGAAGTGTCAGGTCTATGTGAAACAAACACCAGATAAAAACAAAATAAGACAAAAACTGTTTCAACATGAGTAAAACAAATACTTGAAGAAAAAATCAATTGAGCTATAATTGATATACCACCAAATGTATTCATTTTCAGTGTACAATTCAATCATTTTTAGTAAATTTGCAGAGCTGTACAGCCATTACCAATTCTGATGATGAGGAGGGATGGAATGGCGGCAGGGAAATTAGCAATTAAAGGTAACTCACTTTTACAACATTTCAATCACTTATTATACATATGCGTAAAGTTATGCATATGTACACAGATTACATTTATGAAAATGTATATATATAAACATCATGATCCTCTTCTGTAAAAAAGTGTTCATTTTTCATTATTTTATCAATTATTTGTATCATTCATTCATTTAATGATTTTTATATTGAGAAATATGGAGAACACAAGGTAGAATAAAATTGTCTTTCTGTTTAAGAATTTCACAGCTTGGTGTGAAAGATGGTCACAAAAACAAACAATGACAGTACATGATGAAAAGTTTTATGACAGATGAATTCCCTGGAATCACTTTATCTCTTTCATACTCCTTACAGCTCTATGAAATAAGCCAAGCATTATGAATATCTACATTATATAGATAAAGACTCTGTAGACCACAGCAGTTATAGTAGCAAACATAGTGAGAGGAAAAACCAGAAGTTTTTATATTTTTTGATACTTTTTACATATATTTGGCCTTAAAGACAGTAGATTTTCTCTACCGAAATGTAACCCAGTTTTTATAAATGTTACTGAGGCATGCTTTTTTTTTATTTTTGGGGGAATTTGTTATTATTTTTCAACCTACAATAATCTATTCAGTACTCCCTCTGCCAAATACTGTGCTAGCCATTGTGGCTCCTGCAGGATTAAAAGCTCCTTTGCTATTATCAGTTCTTATAGAGTGATGTTGAATTGTAGGAATGTGAGAATCTGGCTTCCTTACTGATTAGAAAGATTATTAGGAAACTTTCCAACCTGTTGGAGGCAAATGAGGGTTAATGCAAAAAGTTGACTTAGAAAAAGCTTTATTCTAATTCCAGCTTGGCCATATTCTAGTTGTGTGAATTTCAGCAATTTGCTTTGTCTCTCTAAGCCTGTTTTTGCTTTTACAATGGGGATACAAATACCTAAGAGGTGAAAATTAAATGTTATATAATAAAAGTGCTCTTTATAGTACCTTCCTCATAGGAGGTAACTTCTGATTATTTTTAATGAATGCATTAGTACACTTAAATCACCTGCATATATTTCGGAACCCTCTAAGCGGTATATTGTGCCTTGATTTAAAAATAATAATAATAACCTGTAATCATAGCACTTTGGGAGGCTTAGGCCCAGCTACTCAGGAGGCTGAGGTGGGAAGAGCACCTGAGCCCAGGGAGGTTGAGGCTGCAGTGAGCCATGATTGCACCACTGAACTCTGGCCTGGATGACAGAGTGAGACATGTCTCAAAAAATAAATATACAAGTATAAAATAATAATGCAGTCCCTGCCTTCTGGCAGCTTTCATTTGATAAATTAAACTGAAAAAAATTGTGGGTATGAAATAGGAAACAAGTAGACAAGTTACAGTGAGTCACTTAGAACTTGAGTTCTTCTTATAATATGGGTTAAAATTACCTGTTGCCAGGTTTAAGGTGAATGGTTTACCATACTGTTTTATTTCCCATGGTTTGGACTGAAATGTAGCCACTAAGGTCAGAGAACCAAATATTAGCTTTAATTACTCAACAGATATATTAGAGAATGCCACAGATTTTTTACGATTTTCTTTAGACTTTACAAGTCTAAACCTTGGCCTACAAGTCTAAACATGTGGGGATAATTGAGTTTTCAATCTAGCTGCTTGTATAATCCCAGCTTGCCTTACAGTGTAGTGAGAGCTCCAGGTAAAGAGCACAAGTGAGCTTCAACATTTATTCATTTTCCCCTCACACTGGGGAAACTCGCACCAAGGGGTCAGATTCTTGCCATCTAACCAATCAGATGAATCAGATGAATCTGCCAGTCAGATTCTTGCCATCTAACCAACCAGATGATCAGATGAATCTGCCAGTCAGATTCTTGCCATCTAACCAATCAGATGAATCACTCCTGCTCACATAAGGAGAAGCTTGTGAGAGGTAGAGGAAGAGCAACAATTTCTACCTACAGAAATTATTTTACAGCCTTCTATTAGGTGATTAGGTGTGCAAAGAGAGAGAGGGAAAGTTTCACTCTACACATCTGAGGTAGAAGTTTGATAAGAATTAAATGAGGGTGTGTATAAAACGCTGAGCACTCTGCCGCCCATATATTACCTGCTCAGTCAAAGGTCTCATCTCTGGGGAAGAAGGGATTGCTGTGGGCTGTAGGAACTGTGAGGGCCTCAGAGAAGTCGTACTTTGAACTGATGAGTCAAACCTTGAGGAAAATGTTAACATAAAGAGCTTCTCCTGTCTCCGTCAAGAGACGTACCTCTCTAGTCTCCGAGCTAATTGAGGGGCTTGACCCAGTGGCCTTGGGTTAATTTAGAGCTCCAACATCCAGAGGTGGCATTTGTATTGGGTTACCTGACAATGACTGGACTAACTTCCCCCTCCGACACACACCAGCAGGTGACTGGGCCTCCCTAAACACCTCCTGATTCCTCTTCCACAGCCTAGCTTTTGAGTAGGACTTATTCCACAACTGAACAGTTGGAATTGCTTCTGATCGTATGTGCTGAACTGCTTAGCATTTATTTAATTCTCATTTCTTACTGTGTCCTTAAATCTCTCCATTCTTAACTAGACTAGCAGAAGTCAAGAGGGAGCACTTCTTTGATTGTCTCTACCCATTTCAAAATGTCAGAAGGTAATAAAGGGAGCTGTCTAAAACCTGAGGAGCTTCTGTACTGTTTCTGACTGAGAAGTAGGGATCAGAGCTGAGCCTCAGGTATGAAATTATTTTCAGTCTCTGGCTTGCTCAGCCTTCAAGTTCTGTTCACATCGTGCCTTCTCAGACTATTAACAGAAGGAAAAGCTGAGGTTGTTTTTGTTGTTCTTTGTTTTGTTTTTTTAAATAAAGTAAAAACAGAATGATCAGAACGTAACACTGCTGCTGAATGCACAAGGAACCATCTTCTCAAAGGTCCTAAGAGTCAGAGATGTAGCATGATTTGGATTTTCTCCCATGAGGAGCATTGCTGATTTGCTCTGGGTCCCAGGATTCTCCCTGCAAATGTAGACTGTGTACACATCAGAGCATTGGCTGCCACAATCAGAGGGAATGTAGGAATTTCAAAGAGTTTTCAGTTTATGCGTCAGCAATTGCTGAAAACTCACCCTTTAAAGTACAGATATTACTAATTCCCTGTTTCTGCGTTTAATTGCTAATTATACAATCTGTGTAAATGCAAGATATGTGACTTCTCCAGCTCTGCAAATGTCCTTGCAGCTGCCTATACACTCAAATTAAAGCCCAATACAGCTGTCCTAGAGGTAGTTTTATGTGATTTCCTGAATGGACAAATTCCATTTTGAATGTTGTTTGGAAGTCGCTCCCTGCACCACTCCAAAGTCACTTACATTATGGTTGCTTTCTTCCTGTTCAGCATGTCTTCTCTTCCTGGATGAAGTGAGAAATTGCCATTTTGCTGTTCCTTGCTCACTTAAATGTAAGTTACACAAGACTTTTTAAAATTTCATTTCCTCTCAGGAAATGTTTTAAAATATCTAATTTATTTCTTTTGGTATCCATCCAGAAAAGTATATTTAGCTCTTTTTAATGCATTGCCTATATAGAATGTGATTTTTTTTTCTTGAAAGCCTTATTTCATTGAGTACAAACCTCCCTTTATATTTCTAGCACATTAACATTATAAAAATTAGTACTTTCCCATACCCTGAGTAATCCAGATGTCAGCAAGTGTTACCAAAACTTGGGCATATGATTAATTGGCTTGAGCCCGGATGACACACCCTGTGGCAGCCTAAGATACTCTTCAAGATGTTCACCAGTTCATGGCCTAAGACACTCTTCAAGATGTTCACCAGTTCATGGAGACATTTTAACGATCACCACTGACATGGGAATCTTGCTCCAATGAGTCCTGTCTCTCTGTCTCTGTTCTCTCACAGTATCCATTCAAATATGTAACACAGCTTCTCTCTTGGTTTTCATGAAACATACCATAAACTCTTTGGAAATGTAGTAGAGTTTATTCAAGGTTTGTGAAGGAAAGAGACTGAGAGAAATAATTTGCATTTTCAAAGTACCAAAAAGCTTAATTTCAGTATTAGATATCTGTATTGTAAAAATGCTCACCAACCACCCATCTCTGGAGTATTTGCATAGACATTTTCATTCCATGCAGTTTCTAACCTCACACCATCATGCCATACTGGCTACTTTCTCTTCTCTTCCTCTTCCCACTTCTCATACCCTCCATCCAGGATTGCATGGAGAAATCCAAATTCTTTGCCTCATGTTAGGCAGATGTATTTGTCTCTCTCAGCCTTGATTTTCAAGCCTACATATCCAAACCTATACAGCTACGCAGATGTGAAAAATGAATTTCTAAGTAGAAATAGACAGGATTCATCTTTTTAGAGGAGACTTGTAGGTATAAATAATTATTTTTCTTTCGTTGTTTTACTTGCATCAACTGTTTGTTATGAGTTCTTTTATTCATTCAGCAAATACAGCTGTACCCTCATTCTCTGTATCCACTGATTTCACATCTTTGTATACAATTAAGCACAAATTGAAAATATTTTAAAACCCCAACAAAATAGCAATTACAATATAAAAAATATACAGATAATAAATGATGGAGTACAATAACTAAATAGCAGTTATGTTGTATTAGATATTATACATAATCTAGAGATAATTAAAGTATACAGGAGAATGTGTGCGGGTTATTTGCAGATACTACATACTACACCATTTCATATAAGGGACTTGAGCATTCCTGGCTTTTGGTATCCACTGGGATCCTAGAAACAATTTCCCATGAATAATGAGAGATGATGGTATTCTTTTAATGCCTATTATGCAGCAACTTTCAAGTTAGCACTTGTTCTGGGATAAATTTGTACCTGCTAATAGGAGGCAGTATAAACATAGTAGAAGAAAGCCTTAGACACAGAGGAATTTGATTCTAGATCTGATTGATTCATATTTTCACTTATTCTTTCCAAAAAATGGTTGATGTAACCTACTCTGGTTCAGCAAGATATTAGATACAGGGAATGCTGAAATTATTTAGAGCGCATACTCTCAAACATAGTGGAACAGAGTAGGGAAGAGAGATGCATATGCTGGACCATAAACTGAGGAATCTGACCTCTATACAAATCAAGGTTGAATGTGTCTTTTTTTTTTTTTTTTCAGAGTCTGTGTTTACTTTTGACTAGCGAAGAGCTTTCAGAAAATTAATGTTTTCTCAAATGAAATCGATTGGCAGAAATCAGAGGGATAGAGGAAATTTACTCAATGCAGAGTTGACTTAAACTGTGGTGAATATTGACTTTCTGGGGTCAAAAATGGATGTATTGGTTTCTTTTTTGTTAACATTTAATATTTCCTGTTATTAATAAGGAAATGTTGCACCCTAAGTAAATTAAATCAAGATGGAATTTATCATTTCTTTGAAAACAATAAAATTGCTATTGCAGATGTTATTAGTCAATGTAATTTTGTCAGGATTATTTACTATTGATTAGGAAATAACCTGATGAATCATTTGGAAGGATGCTTTTTATTTTTAGCTTTGACTAACAAGAGTGCTTGACAGAAGCAAGCTAAAATAGTGTGTTATACTGCTATAGCTATGCGAATTTATATTAAATGCTTTATTTAAGTATTTTAGTATTTGCTGTTAATAAAGAAAATTATGAATCTGAACACATTTTAGTTGGCCTTTGAACACTTTGAGTTTATGAGTTTGAAAACAACTTCAAATTAAAGATACATTGGGATTTCATTGGGGCCCTTTGGGTCTTTCAACATTAATCTGATGGAGCATGGTACAGTTAGGCCAAGTTTGCAAAGACATATAAATCCGGATCATATGGACCAAAACTTTTGCTTCTAAAGTAAAATCTAATCTAGTTAGTTCCTTTTTCCCATGTTACATATGTCTGAATTTAAACTATCCATGTTTTCCATCTCAAAGATACGACGTTGCTTTTTTTTAAGCTCTGAATTGTTTCCACCCATTATCTTTTTAAAGAATTATTTGATTATATTTCCCTTTTATTATAAAAGCACTATTTTGTAACTTTTAGATACCAATCTGTCTCCAGTATGAGTACTACCTCTTTTATGAATAACCTTTGTTTAGCTATTATATCTTATTCACTTATGTACCTATGTGCCTTTGCATATTTTCAACTCTCAATAAATGCTTTTTGAATAGAATTCCCATAGCTAATTAAAAGTGTCAGCTGTTAAAATGGACTTCACACTTCTTTCTTTTGAGGTGAACAATGCACACTGGGGTCTGAGAAGGTGGTTTCTTAATCTCTTAGGAGGATACCTACCTTTTCTTAAGTGCATACTAAGTTTCTGGAGATATATAGGATTGCAGTCCAGAAGCTGTGCTATAACTACCAATTCTCCTTAGATTTGAGTGAGGTTAACAGAGTAAAAACATGCTGTTTTGTGAATACACCTTCTGCATATATGGCACCTTTCTTTATCTTCAAACAGGATCAGTGTTAGTAGATGTGGGTTTTCCGTGAAGATAATTAAAAGCCATATAATCTCACAGGTATATATTTGGAGAGGTTTTAAAGACCACATCTCCAAATATATAAGCTTTTGTTTCCACAAAGTCTTGATCCACTCCTTGTGATTAGTCCCATTTTACAGCTGAGAGACATTAAGAGATTATGACTGATCCAGAATTCCAGAGCAACGTATTGAGAAAAATAGAAATAATACCTTGATTGATGTTTCTTAGTTTCTAGGAGAGGGAAATTATATGAATCCATTATGAAAAGAAGACAGAAGATAAAATTTAGAATCTATATCAAATTATTTATCTCTAAGTCAAATTTCATCTGAAAGCATATTATGTTCTAGGTGTTTGCCATTGGGACAATAAAATGTGTTTAATCAGAAAATATATTTTAAAATATTACTAGGGTGCTCAGCTGTCAAAATTATGTAAATAAAATGGTAAGTGCAAATAATTATAAAAATATTTAAATGTTCTTATATGACTTTTTAGGAAATGTGCTTCATTTTCTTTTTACACATAGAAATAAAATTTTCCTGGGTTCTTTGGGAATGTGATTGTTATAGTTACATATGTATGCATATTTTTTAAAGAAAATAAGGTTGAGTTTCAGCCTAAGCAAACTGCTGAACCGAAAAATCACTGTGAGAATTTTGATTAATATTCTGTAGATAATTTTCAATCTATTTTTGATATTTTAGCTTACACTTTGGAAGACAATTGAGAAAGTATTGTTTAACAAAGAGAAATTCATTATCCCAAAATTAAAAGATGAAGAGTGGAGAGTAGATGTATGGTTGACATTTTACAAAGAAAATACTTTAGAGTTAATAATTTCTTGCTGCCACTCTATGTAACACAGCATTCAGTTGATGGCAATTTGTTGTGTTTCCTGGTCACCGTTAAGCTATTATATTTTTTAAATTTTAATTATTTTATTATTTTCTGCCATGCTAATTGCTTAAAGAAGAAGAGCAGTGATTTGAGTGGTGAAATAAAACACAATGAAACACAGACAGTTTATTGTCATAATATTTCTAAATTGGAAGTAAGTGTAGCTGAATGCCTCTTATACAAGGAGTCAGAAGATTTGCAGTTGGTTTCACATTTAAAAACCTCAGCATCCTTGCACAAGTCACGTTGCTTTTCTGACTTTTCAATTATTCATCTATAGGAATAAATATATATTACTCTCACCTTATCTTCATAGCTATTGTTAATGTCAAATGAGTAATGGAAATGAATAATCTATACAATTGTAAATTAATAATGATGCGGTTGAAGATGACTCAAGGAAATTTTAACACTCTGTGTAGTGATCCGAATTTGGCTATTCTAAACAACTTTCTAATATTTAAATTGTAAGCCATGCATATTTCATGATTTAAATATCAATCATATGTCCACTTATTCGGCTAATATTTATTTAGCACTTACTGTGGTCCAGGCATGATGCAAAGCATTAAGGGCTCCATGACCCACCTATACCACATATTATCATCTTCTAGTGGAAAGAGCTGGAGAGTAACCTGTGTGAATCTCATATTATTTATTTTACCAGAAAAGAGTATGAACATATATGTATACTTTTATATCTTATCATAATATCCTCTAACTGAAAAACTTATCCAGTAGTTTCTTCTCTATTTTGTATACAGGTCTTTGGCCTCATATAAGTAGGACATGGACCCAGGAGTTTAATAATCACTCAACTGAGTATTTTAATTAGGAATTAAGTAATTGTATTAACAATTTTTTGATTGAAACTAGATTGAGGGCAAAAATTATATAAATATGTGAGATCACCAAATACCCAGAGAAGTCCTGGGAATAACAGTAGATCAGTAAATGTGGGATTTGCATTTTAAAAAGGAAACTTGTCTGAGGCAGGTAGATCACCTAAGGTTGGGAGTTGGAGACCAGCCTGATCAACATGGAGAAACCCCGTTTCTACTAAATATACAAAATTAGCCAGATGTGGTGGCGTATGCCTGTCATCCCAGCTACTCGGGAGGCTGTGGCAGGAGAATTGCTTGAACCCAGGAGGGTTGCAGTCAGCCAAGATAGTGCCATTGCACTACAGCCTGGGCAATGAGATTTGCTAAACTCCATCTCAAAAAATAAAAAAATAAAATAAAATAAAATAAGTAAAATAAATAAAAAGGAAACTTGTTTATACAATGAAGTACTTAGACCTTGTTATTTTTGCCCTGATATATTTTACTTAAAGAGTTTTCTAAATAAATAAATATATTTACATGTATATACATATGTATGTGTGTGTGTGTATGTATATCTCCCTTTTCAACTATATTCCACTATCTCCAAACAGTATGTCTAATATAGTCACTTGTTCCGTCGAGATCCCCATTGTTTTCTTGTTACAGCAATGTGCATAACTCTCTGTGATATGGAGCACAGAAAACTATAATGCTTCTGTTCAGTAAAAGTGGAGAAAGAAGCCGTTTTAGGATATATATAGCACTAATCACAATGCCTAAATATCTTAATTATAAATAACATATAAAGAACAATGAAAAGGTAGAAGGAAAGAAGAAGGAAGTGAGGGAGGAAGGGAAGGGAAGAGAGAAAGGCAAACTACAGTGGTGTGTACAGAGGTTCATTAAGTGATAGGTAAACAGTGCTCCCTACTAAAACTTTACATTCTAGCCCCCCAAAATATTAGTGTGGCATCAGCCAATTTCATATCTAAAAAATTGTCTCAGTTTATTACTAATCATGCCAAGAAGCAAGTGTGTTAATAATTTATAATCTATCTTCGAGACAAGCTTTTACTGTTTTACATTATTTAAAATGATCTGTTTTCTTTGTTTGCCTGTTTATTTAATCAATTTAATTCTTATATATTATTCCAATTAAAACTTAGCTAGTTGACATTTAGTCATGTGCTATCCCAAGTTTGAGTTGAAGGATGGAATTTTTAATGAGATCCTTTCAATCATCCAACAAATATTTTTTATCACCTATACTTCTGGATACTTAGCATATAGCAGTGGAATAAAATGGAGGGAAAAAATTATTAGTGTTTTCATTGAAGTTATTTACTAGTAGGGGAAGTGACATGGTTTGGATCTGTGTCGCGGTGCATATCTCATGTCAAACTGTAATCCCCAATGTTGAAGGTGGGGCCCGGTGGGGGTGATTAAATAATGGGGATGGATTTTGCCTTTGTGCTGTTCTAGTGATGAGTGAGTTCTTATGAGTTCTGGTCATTTAAAAGTGTGTTGCAGCTTCACCCTCATCTCTCTTTCTCCTGCTCCAGCCATGTGAAGTGGTTCACTCCCTTTTTGCCTTCTACCATGATTGGAAGCTTCTTGAGGCCTCCCCAGAATCAGAAGCCACAATGCTTCCTGTACAACCTGCAGAACCATGAGCCAATTAAACCTCTTTCCTTTATAAATGACCCAGTCTCAAGAATGTCTTTATAGCAGTGCAAGAATGGACTAATACAGGGAGACGTACCAAACAGATGAACGAGTGAAATATTTAAAATGTCAGAAGAAAATAAATACTATGCATACAAATGAACACAGTAAGGAAGATAGCCTGTGACAATGGAGTGATTTTAAGTAGGGTGGCCAAAGGATGCTTATTTGATTTAATATTTCAGTAGTGACTTGATGAAAGTGAGGAACTGACACGTGCAAATATCTAAGGTAAAATGTTACAGGTGGAGGACACAATGACTGAAGTTCCAAGGTGAAAATGTACTTGGAATATTGAGATAAGGCAAGGAGGTGAGTCCAGCTGGAGCTCAGTAAGCAAAAAGGAAAAGGGAAGAGGTTAAAGGCAGGAAGTCAGAAAAAAAAATTATATATATATATATAATATATGTAATATATATATAATATATGTTTTATATATTATATATATATATAATGGGGATGGATTTTGCCCTTGGTGCTGTTTATAGTGACAGTGAGTGAGTTCTTATGAGTTCTGGTCATTTAAAAGTGTGTTACAGCTTCACCCTCGTCTCTCTTTCTCCTGCTCCAGCCATATGAAGTGGCTCACTCCCTTTTTGCCTTCTACCATGATTGGAAGCTTCTTGAGGCCTCCCCAGAATCAGAATATATATGTGTGTGTGTGTGTGTGTGTGTGTGTGTGTGTGTGTGTGTGTGTTATTATAAAGACATCATCTTCTACTGAATGAAAGTGGAAGCCATTGAAGGGTTTGGAATAGAGGAATGATAGCATCTGACAGGATCTTACTTTTGTTTTCAGAGACAAGGTCTCACTGTGTTTCCTGGGCTGGAATGAAGTGGTGTGATCATAGATCACTGTAATCTTGAACACCTGGGCTCAAGCTATTCTCCTGCCTTGGTATCCCAAAGCTCTGGGATTACATGTATGAGTCACCATGCCTGGCCAGATCTTACTTTTTAATGTAATGATTCTGGGTTTTCATTTAAGATAGACTCAAGGGTAGTAAAGACTGACGTAAGGAGACTAGTGAAGGGGCTATAGCAAGACATGGTGGTGACTTACACCAGTACCGTAGCTGCAGAAGCAATGAGAAGAATTTCATCACACTCATTCTTGTGTACGACACACACACACAATGTTTCAAAGATGACTTAAAGAGTTTTGCCTTGAGGAAATGAAAAAATGTAGTTGTCATTTAATAAAACATGTAAAATTTCAGGAGGAATAATTTTCTGGCATTTTGGAATGGAAATCAGGATTTGGTAGCAGTCATGCTAATGTTCAGATGTTTACAACTTCATAACGTAGTCTCTATCAACCTTACAAGTCATGTGGTATTGAACAAAACTCTCTATCATCCTTAAGAAGCTTCAAAGCACCAATATTTTATAACCATTAAATTTTTACTTGAAACTTTTTTGGATCAAATTTCGTACCGTTTTTGTTTTTCTACTTTTCACACAGAACTCAAAAAATGTACTTTTAACCTTGGTAGTAATCATAGAGACTCTTGAATTCGAAGTGATACTAAACACCCACACTTCATTTGCATTTGTTTACTACCTTTGCTTTTGCAATTTTTAATTTCATAAAGTGTCTCAGGACTTCCTATAAAGGTGTACATATAAAAAAACTCATATAATCACACCATGCAGAGATAACTATTGCTTTCATTCATATTCCTTCTTATCACTCCATAATCCATTCACAACTCACACTTGTGTATATATTGTGAGAATGTTATATACCCGGGAACTGTACTAAATGCTTTACATGGATTGGCTAGTTTAAGTTATACAACAGCCTTTTATCAGTCATGTTATTACTTGCAAATAGTGAAAGCAAACTACGTACTTTAAACATTAAAAAAACAAATTTATTAAAGAATATCAACTTAAAGATTTCCCAGAATTTGCAAATCATGCTGGGGTGCTGTACAGATGGACAATGTCCAAGATTGCAGGACATATTTGGTATGATAGAAAGATCATAATTGCTTCTGTGATTCACAGAGAATGCATGTGACACCACCAATTCTCCTAGCACTGGACACTGGATATTACCTCTGAAATGTTTGGATCTGCTTTCCATGGACATTCATACATGACAAATTTTCCTCAAATAGAGTAAGTGTGTTAAAATTCTGGGAAATCAAAAATACTACTGGAATGATCCATGTCTTAGACTGCCCAATACCAGTATATTAATTTTTTATATGCTTAAACCTTCAAATAACAAAAGCGTAGTAATAGAGACTCACATAAGAAAGCCAACCCTTGATAGGCAGGCAAATAGGAAAGCAAGACTAATTTATTATCTCTCCAAAAGAGGGTCATCCAAATTATTATTATTTTTTTTTTTTTTTTTTTTTTTTTGAGGCAGAGTCTCACTCTGTCCCCGGGGCTGGAGTGCAGTGGCCGGATCTCAGCTCACTGCAAGCTCCGCCTCCCGGGTTCACGCCATTCTCCTGCCTCAGCCTCCCGAGTAGCTGGGACTACAGGCGCCCGCCACTTCGCCCGGCTAGTTTTTTTGTATTTTTAGTAGAGACGGGGTTTCACCGTGTTAGCCAGGATGGTCTCGATCTCCTGACCTCGTGATCCGCCCGTCTCGGCCTCCCAAAGTGCTGGGATTACAGGCTTGAGCCACCGCGCCCGGCCCCAAATTATTATTATTTTTATGTTAAGCTACAGCTCTCATCAGCAGGTGATTGTGATTCTTCTATAATTTCATTGCAATGAATCTCAATGGACTAAATTGGGAAGGTCACCACCACCAATGAACTCTTTTTTAAAAAATTTACGAGGGAAAAGAGAGAGGAGAAACACACATGCAGACGCACACACACACCCACCACACACACGCACACTCACACTCACAATAGTTAGCATAGCCAATCATATACAAGACCCTGCACAGAATCCATGCTGGCAAGGGTGGTGGCAGTCACCTCCAGTATTCAAAAGCATCAAAAATACATAGTAATTAGGTTATTAAAGAGAAGTACCAAAATGTATAATAAGCACTGCTGAGGAGTGGGTTATATTTCTAGCTCTGAAATCTAGGATCCTTCACTTACATGTTCTGTGTGCTGGGGAAAGTTGCTTAACTTCACGAGCCTTCAGTTTCTTCATCTCTAAAATAGAGATATCAATAATATACCTATCTCATAGAACTATTATTGTAATAATATGAAATAATGCATGTCTCCTATTCAAATGTAACTTGTTTGTGAATTAAATTTCACTATGGGTATACCTGATTATCTGACTGGTCCTGAAGAGGACTATGTTTGGCTGCTCTTGCGAGTAAATCAGTAACTCAACAGTGGCAGTAGCCAAATGAGCAATAATGAGGTGAAGTTTCAACAGCGGAGGTTGCAATACTCTACATGTTGTATATAACTCAGGATTATTTCAGCAAAAGAATTGTTATGCCTATAAAACTAAGAAAACAGATTTAAAAAGTTTTCTAGTGCAAAAATGCAAAGATACATTTTATACAATATCTGTTTTGCTTTTGTATTGTATATAATAGAGAAGTAGTGTGGGAAAGGGCACACATTGGTATAGCAGAAGCATTGGAATAATAACTATGTCTAGCAATTAGCAAGCATCTATCATAGTTCAGATACTATACTAAGCACTTTACATATATAATTTCATGTAATGAACATAGCAATTTTTGAAAGTTGTAAAATTGAATATTAGAGAATATAAGTACCTTGCCCTAAAGTACACAATTTAAAATGGCCATCTAACTTCTATATTATCATGGTAAATCAGGTCCTTAAGGATCAGATATGTAATATCTACTTTCTGCCATAGTGCATTCTTATAAACTGCAAGACAAAGCAAATAATTATAAAATGAATAGTATTTTCACAAAGAAACAATGCCATTATTGAAAATTGTATTCTTAACCAATAATATGACATTGAAAATGTCATGCATATATATCAAGAATATGTCATAAGAACAAAGAAACCCTGACCATAAAATGTGCTAAATCTAATGGATATTAATTAATTATATATTTGATGAATAATAATGCTGCTTCTCTTTTTTGAACTTAGAAAGGATCTTGAGGAATATTTTCAGTGGCTTCTGTCTCTAAGGAAACTCTCAAGTGGTGAAAAAAAAGCAACTTCAAAGCTTTCTTCTTTCTTGATAAATGTCCTTTACTTTTGTAGTCATTTGGATCTACTCCATTGACTATTATTTTAAGTTGCTATGATAGCATATAATATTGGAAAAAAAAAAGAAAAAACAAAAAGCTTTAAATTTAGTGATTTAGAAGACCTAATTTCTAGCTTTGTCTCTGCTGGAAATTACCTATAATGCCCAAGCAGTATTGCTTCTTTTCTGTTCCTGACTTTCTCCATCTCTATGAAGATACTAGATTTGGTGAACTATAAAGGCTCCTTCAGGGATAGAACTTTCTAGAAACTGGTATAGAGTACCCAGTCCTTGGATATTGATCTAAGTTGTTGGAGAGCGGATGTTTTCTCAATCTGGTTCTGTTGACTATTGATTCTTATTTGTCTGTTCTTACCACAGGATCAAATTATGAAGGGAATCTCTTCCAGGTTATATGACTTGCTTTGGTCATATCTAGTGTTTACAGACACATAGTATGATATGTCATAGTAAAATAAGAAGGAATCTAGACGTTCTGAATTCAAATCCTGTTTCTTCATTTACTGAGTGACCTTCAACTAAGTCCCTTAACCTCCTTAAACCTAGAATTTCCCATTAATATAACAGAGGGGATAGTTCTTTTCCTACAGGGTAATGATAAAGATTATGTGAAATAATGTATGAAAACATCTTGTGTGTATCTATTTCCTTATAATAGTTAGAGGCTGATGTAGAAACTCAAACCCAAGGGCATCTTGATAATTTGTTAGAAAGCTACTCCCTCATGGGACAATGTGCCTAGACAAAAGAGTTTAGAAGTAGGGTAGAGATGCTAATTAGCTGTCAACTGATTTTGAACTGATCAACATAACAAAGCTTAAATAGACTGTATTGCTATTATCAGTGCCTGTTAATTCACTCAGAGGATGTGAGCAAACTATAAACCTGCAAAGGATTACAGAGGATGCCTAGTGCAGTGAAGCCCTGTACTGAATGAACAAATAAGCCCCCAGGGAAACTTTTAAAAATTACCAGTTTCTAGAGCCGGTCCTGGACATTATGATACAATAGATGAAGTGTGGTGGCCAGGAGTTTGCATGTTAAAGAATCTTCCTAGAATATCAATGAACAGCCAAGACTGAGGACAGTTGAACTGATCAGATTCCTCATTTTACAAGTGAGGAATACCTGGCAGAGGGAGGAAGATTGAGATCCCAAAGCAGGAACTTGAAAAAAGTTCTGATACTTAATCCTTTGTTCTTTCCATAATATCACATGGCAAAAGGCAGATAGCAGAGTCCGTGGTATTTCCTGCAAGCCAGGACCATTGTAGCTGGTACCCTGGCTGTCTATGCTGAAGTCAGGTTTATGTTCTCACGCACATAATGCGAGCCATGGAGTGCTGGGGCCATTTGTCAGAGACAACCTTCTACAATGTCACATTACCAGGTTGTAAATAGTGTACACTCACCTGAGGTAGGTTGCCACATTAAAATGGAACACAATGACAAGGGAGAATGTAGATGTAAAACTGAAAGGGTCAGAAACTGCTCAGAAGTCAGAGGAAGAAATAAGAAGTGGAAGCCTAGAGGCGTTTTCTGATATTGCCTTGGTATTTGATTGGGATTCTGTTTCTAGACATAGTAAAAGGAAACAAGACCAACTTGATGGTCAAGGTGCTGTAAGTAGAAGATCAGCTGGCTTCCCCAATTTTTTTGAAACCAGAAAAGTAGGCTGGGCATGGTGGCTCACGCTTGTAATCCCAGCACTTTGGGAGGCTGAGGTGGGTGGATCACGAGGTCAGGAGTTCGAGACAAGCCTGGTCAACATGCTGAAACCCCGTCTCTACTAAAAATACAAAAAATTAGCCGGGCATGGTGGCACGCACCTGTAGTCCCAGCTACTCAGAAGGCTGAAGCAGAAGAATCCCTTGAACCTGGGAGGCGGAGGTTGCAGTGAGCCAAGATCAAGCCACTGTACTCCAGCCTGGGCGACAGAGCTAGACTTCATCTCAGAAAAAAAATAAATAAATAAAGTAATAGGTTTATATGTATAGCAACTAAGATAGTATCAAGTTCATTACTAGAAAGTTTATATCTTGGTCAAATATATTTACCTAATAAGTGGAACATGAATATTAAGATACAGTATTAACAAAGTCATTAAAACTCATGATTTGAGAGAAACTAGATCTGTAGTTAGGGGCAACAGCAGTTTATTGAATGGAAAAATCTTTCCAACTTTTAGTTCTGGTTAAAATCCTTCTGGGGTAGCAGCTTTTTGTTTCTAACTTTAAAAAGCTCCCATACACAATCAATTGTACTATTTTATTCATTTTGAAATGTTTGACAGTGGAAGGACTGGGAATTGAAAGACTTTGATTGCAATCCTGACTTGCCATGGACCAATGCCATGACCTTGCAGAAGTTCCTTTTCCCCAGACTGGTCCCCATAGTACTCACTGGAAAGACATGATCTCAAAGGGCTCTTCAACTCTAAGAGTCAGTGAGAGCAAAGGTTTGGGCAGAGATGAAAATAAGATAGCAGGGTGCATCTGGGAGGTGGAGGATGGAATTGAATCTGATCCTAATGCATCTGCGGGGATCAGAGCTAAAATCAATAATGTATGCTGTTGTTTCTCTTTATCTTTTTTTCTTTTTTTCTCCTACTGTCTTTCCCCATCTATTCCTGCCTTTTTAATATTATGTCTCCTAACTCTAGCTTTAACTCCTGAATTATATTAGGATTTTTGCTGAAGTTCATAAATTTTAAGCAAAGAGATGTAGAAAATTGTTAAGGCCTAAAATGAATTTCAACACTCAGTGATTGCATATCCTATGCTTCCTACTGGAAGTGAAAGAAACTTTTCATGGTGTGGAGGGCAGGAGAATGATAAACAATCTGTTTTCTTCAAATTTCTATGAAAATGTGAAAGCATTCATAGGAAGACAAAAATAAAGTAGAAACCCTGATAATCCTTCTAGAGCAGTGCTTTTTCTTTGATGAAAGGCATTGTGAACCTTCACCCATAGAAACATTTCAAGCACAATTGAATGCATTTGTAATTTTTGAATCCTATATTTGAAAAACATTTGAAAGCCAAAGTACTAAAATCTAAAGAAAATGCTTTTCTATCGGCCTCCTATCATATTTTATACTGTGATAGTTACATAACTTGAAACATGGTGTTTTTAATGTAGTATTCTCAAGCAATTGTTCAGGGAACAAATACTCACCGTATGGTACACTGGAAAATGCAGCAGAAATTTTGAAATCAGAACAAATTGGACTGCAGTCTCCCTCCCACTTCATAGGTAAAACAATTTTGGAAAATCACTAACCCCCTAGTTTTCTTACTTGCTTCTCGTGAAGGTAGAGTGTAATATATGTAAAAGCACTTTATGAACAATACAGGTTATAAGAGAAGGGGAACGTGTTGTTGGCTCATCAGCTCCTCAAATGTGCTTTCATTGGGTGGTAACATCTCTAATGTGAAACTCATATTATCTATATGTGATTACTAAGATTATGACGGAGGTGATTCTTTTGAAGTATCCTCAGTGCAGGGTTTGGCACAGACTGGTTACTCAACACATATATATTATTCTAGACTTTTTTTTTTTTTTTTTGCTTGCAAAACGTTAACTTATGGGTATAATAGCTTAATTATCACATAATCACACTTGAGTTGTTATTCAGAATAATTTTGTCCTCAGCAAATAATCAGAACATTAATAGGCAATGCAGATAAAGAGTTTATGAGTGAATGACAGCAACTGGCCCAACTTCTTCAGCACTAGGTTTCTAATGATTCAAGCCTGCAGATTGTGCCATATTTTTATTCATTTGCACTGCAAAGTTTTTTTTTTTTTTTCTGTTAAATCCTTGTTATTCGGCCTTGCATCATTTCAGTAAAATAAATTTCGTTCCATCAAATTCATTAGATAAGCTGTGATGTGGGAAAAGTCAAAATTTATCTTCGCTGAAGCTACTTTCAGACAGTACCTAAGCTGGGCATTTGAAAGTGGTTGTCGGATAAACTTGGCAGCCGTTTCTTTCCACAGAAATTCTTAGTTGAAGCCTTTGGTCTCTCTTCTTCACTCATGGGATGGTTCCTCTTGTCCTGGTTGCAGAATAGGGCTCCAGCAGTGAGGATTCTCAGCTTTTCTGTTTTACAGCCCTAGAGACTTGGCTGCTGCAGCTGGGTATGAAGCAGTGATTTTCACATGCCTTTTTCATCACTTTTTTCCTATGAGAAGATTGCTTTTGACATTCATTTTTAAGTTACATATCGTTTTCCAAGAATATATCTCTCACAAAAGCTGTAGAATGCCAGTAATAAATGTATTAGTAGCTAAGAAGCTCAGTCTGGAAACTACCTTGTCTGCTTTAAGTCAGAGTGAAATACTTCCAATAATTTAACTATTCTTAAACAATCACTTGATGTAATATTTAAATCTAAACACTAAAATCTTCTGTGGTTTTTCATCTGTATTAGTTCAGTACTACATAGATAAAATGTTTGATATCTGTACCTGAATTTGATCTATACGAAGCCAGCATGAGAAATTGAAGGGGGGATTAGATACTTGTTTATTTATTTTAATTTATTCTGGAATATGATTAACTTATTTATTTGTCAGAATTGATTGTTTAAATGAATTGACTGATTGTACTCTTTTTTTGGGGGTTCAGTTAGAATACCCTCAATCAACAGAGTCATTGGTCCAGCATCTTACAAGTATCATCAAAATGGCTATCATACATAGGAAAGGCAGTAAAGCAATGATATTCACTGGGAGCCCGCTGTGTAGGTCAGGAACTATGTTAATTATTATATCTTATTTCACTTAATTCTTACAATAATCTTAAAAGGTAAATATTATCCTAATTTTCGAAGGAGGCATTGGAAGCAGAGAGCGTGAGTAACTTCTGCAATACTCTAGAGTCAGGATTCACACGTAAGTCAGACTCCAGTCTACAGGAATGTGCCACAACACCAAGCTCCTCAATGACTTGTTTTGCTCTTGTCCTATCTTTTGTGCACTTAACATCTTTATCACTATGTTCAAAACTAAAATACAGTTTTAGTGCTTATTTATCCAGTTTTATTTTTTCAAGTTAATACCAGCCACAGACCATTTCAGTTTCCCCGTCTCGCTTTGAAAACTATACAACTCAATAACCATACGTGTGGATGTGTCTTTATAATAGAATGAATATAATGATTTATATTCATTTGGGTATATACCCAGTAATGAGATTGCTGGGTCAAATGGTATTTCTGGGTCTAGATCCTTGAGGGATTGCCATACTGTCTTCCACAATGGTGAAACTAATTTACACTCCCACCGACAGTGTAAAAGCGTTCCTACTGCTCCACCGCCTCGCCAGCATCTATTGTTTCCTGACTTTTTAATAATCGCCATTCTGACTGGCATGAGATGGTATCTCATTGTGGTTTTGATTCGCATTTCTCTGATGATCAGTGATGTTGAGCTTTTTTTCATATGTTTTTTGGCTGCCTGAATGTCTTCTTCTGAGAAGTGTCTGTTCATATCATTTGCCCACTTTTTGATGGGGTTGTTTTTCTTCTTGTAAATATGCTTAAGTTCCTTAAATTCTGGATATTAGACCTTTGTCAGATGGGTAGATTGCAAAAATCTTCTCCCATTCTGTAGGTTGCCTATTCACTCCAATGACAGTTTCTTTTGCTGTGCAGAAGCTCTTTAGTTTAATTAGATCCCATTTGTCAATTTTGGCTTTTGTTGCAATTGCTTTTGTCATTTTTGTCATGAAGTCTTTGCCCGTACCTATGTCCTGAATGGTATTGCCAAACTTTTCTTCTAGGGTTTTTATGGTTTTGGGTTTCACATTTAAGTCTTTAATTTATCTTGAGTTAATTTTCTTATAAGATGTAAGGAAAAGGTTTATTGCAGCACTATTTACAATAGCAAAGACATGGAACCAACCCAAATGCCCATCAGTGATAGATTGGATACAGAAAATGTGGTACATATACATCATGGAATCCTATGCATCCATAAAAAGGAATGGGATCATGTTTTTCCTGGGACATGGATGAAGTTGGAAGCCATCACCCTCAGCAAACTAACACAGAAACAGAAAACCAAACAGCACATGTTCTCACTCATAAGTGGTAGTTGAACATTGAGAACATATGGACACAGAGAGGGGAACAACACACAGTAGGGTCTGTTGGACGGTGGAGGGTGAGGGGAGGTAACTTAGAGGATGGGTCAATAGGTGCAGCAATCACCGTGGCACACATATACCTATATAACAAAACTGCATGTTCTGCACGAGTATCCCATTTTTTTAGAAGAAATGAAGAAAAATAAAATAAAATAAAAAGACTTTAACTCAGCTTTGTATCCTCAAAAAAGAAAAAAGGAAAAATATGCAATTCAAATTTCGCTGTGTACAAACTGAATTCTTTAAAAAAATAAAATTTTTTCTTAAATTACAAATCATAAATGTAAATCTTAAATTATAAATTCTTAAAAATACCTGTCCCCCATAGTGAGAAAGAGCTGCAATTAAAACAGTGGTTAGCATGCACCCAAGAGGGCTGAATAGGAACAGCTCCAGCCTCCAGCTCCCAGTGTGAGCAACATAGAACACGGGCGATTTCTGCATTTTCAACTGAGGTACTGGGTTCATCTCACTGGGGCGTGTCGGACAGTTGGCGCTGGTCCACGGGTGCAGCCCGACCAGCGAGAGCTGAAGCAGGGTGAGGCATCACCTTACCTGGGAAGCTCAAGGAGGAAGGGAATTTCTTTTCCTAGCCAAAGGAAATTGAGACACACAACACCTGGAAAATCGGGTAACTCCCACCCTAATACTGCACTTTACCAAGGGTCTCAGCAAACGGGCACACCAGGAGATTATATCCCACACCTGGCCCAGAGGATCCCACGCCCATGGAGCCTCCCTCATTGCTAGCACAGCAGTCTGAGATCTAACTGCAAAGTGGCAGTGAGACTGGGGAAGGGGCGCCCACCATTGCTGAGACTTAAGTAGGTAAACAAAGCCTCTGGGAAGCTCGAATTGGGTGGAGCCCACCACAGCTCAAGGAGGCCGGCCTGCCTCTGTAGACGACTCCTCTGGGGACAGGGCATAGCTAAACAAAAAGCAGCAGAAACCTCGGCAGAGGTAAATGCCCCTGTCTGACAGCTTTGAAGAGAGCAGTGGATCTCCCAGCATGGAAGTTGAGATCTGAGAACAGACAGACTGCCTGCTCAAGTGGGTCCCTGACCCCTGCGTAGCCTAACTGGGAGACATCCCCTACTAAGTACAGACCAACACTTCACACGGCGGGGTACACCCCTGAGACAAAGCTTCCAGAGCAAGAATCAGACAGCAACATTTGCTGTTCAGCAATATTGTATCTTCTGCAGCCTCTGTTGCTGATACCCAGGCAAACAGGTCTGGAGTGGACCTCAAGCAAACTCCAACAGACCTACAGCTGAGGGTCCTGTTAGAAGGAAAACTAACGAACAGAAAGGACACCCACACCAAAACCCCATCAGTACATCACCATCATCAAAGACCAAAGGCAGATAAAATCACAAAGATGGGGAAAAAGCAGTGCAGAAAAGCTGGAAATTCAAAAAATCAGAGTGCGTTTCCCCCTCCAAAGGAACGCAGCTTATCGCCAGCAACAGAACAAAGCTCTGCACCAAGTGGACCTAATAGACATCTACAGAACTCTCCACCCCAAATCAACAGAATATACATTCTTCTCAGCACCACATCACACTTATTCCAAAATTAACCACATAGTTGAAAGTACAGCACTCCTCAGCAAATGTACAAGAACAGAAATTATAACAAACTGTCTCTCAGACCACAGTGCAATCAAACTAGAACTCAGGACTAAGAAACTCAATCAAAACCACTCAACTACATGGAAACTGAACAACCTGCTCCTGAATGACTACTGGGTACATAACAAAATGAAGGCAGAAATAAAGATGTTCTTTGAAACCAATGAGAACAAAGATACAATATACCAGAATCTCTGGGACACATTTAAAGCAGTGTGTAGAGGCAAATTTATAGCAATAAATGCCCACAAGAGAAAGCAGGAAAGATCTAAAATTGACACCCTAACATCAAAATCACAACTAAAAGAACTAGAGAAGCAACAGCAAACACATTCAAAAGCTAGCAGAAGGCAAGAAATAACTAAGATCAGAGCAGAACTGAAGGAGATAGAGACACAAAAAACTATCCAAAAAAATCAATGAATCCAGGAGCTGGTTTTTTGAAAAGATCAACAAAATTAATAGACCACTAGCAAGACTAAGAAAAGAGAGAAGAATCAAATAGACGCAATAAAAAATGATAAAGGGGATATCACCACCGACCCCACAGAAATACAAACTACCATCAGAGAATACTATAAACACCTCTATGCAAATAAACAAGAAAACCTAGAAGAAATGGATAATTTCCTGAACACTTACACTCTCCCAAGATTAAACCAGGAAGAAGTTGAATTCCTGAATACATCAATAGCAGGCTCTGAAATTGAGGCAATAATTAATAGCCTACCAACCAAAAAAAAGTCCAGGACCAGACGGATTCACAGCCGAATTCTACCAGAGCTAAAAGGAGGAGTTGGTACCATTCCTTCTGAAACTATTCCAATCAATAGAAAAAGAGGGAATCCTCCCTAACTCATTTTATGAGGCCAACATCATCCTGATACCAAAGCCTGGCAGAGACACAACAAAAAAGAGAATTTTAGACCAATATCCCTGATGAATATCGATGCAAAAATTCTCAATAAAATACTGGCAAACCGAATTCAGCAGCACATCAAAAAGCTTATCCACCATGATCAAGTGGGCTTCATCCCTGGGATGCAAGGTTGGTTCAACATTCGCAAATCAATAAATGAAATCCAGCATATAAACAGAACCAAAGACAAAAAACCACATGATTATATCAATAGATGCAGAAAAGGCCTTTGACAAAATTCAACAGCCCTTCATGCTAAAAACTCTCAATAAATTCGGTATTGATGGAACATATCTCAAAATTATAAGAGCTATTTATGACACACCCACAGCCAATATCATACTGAATGGGCAAAAACTGGATGCATTCCCTTTGGAAACTGGCACAAGACAGGGATGCCCTCTCTTACCACTCCTATTCAACATAGTGTTGGAAGTTCTGGCTAGGGTAATCAGGCAAGAGAAAGAAATCAAGGGTATTTAGTTAGGAAAAG
Source organism: Rhinopithecus roxellana (assembly GCF_007565055.1). NCBI lineage: Eukaryota > Metazoa > Chordata > Mammalia > Primates > Cercopithecidae > Rhinopithecus > Rhinopithecus roxellana. The sequence goes on along the minus strand of NC_044555.1, from coordinate 117,187,557 downwards.
AAGAAGTCAAATTGTCCCTGTTTGCAGATGACATGATTGTATATTTAGAAAACCCCATCGTCTCAGCCCAAAATCTCCTTAAGCTGATAAGCAACTTCAGCAAAGTCTCAGGATACAAAATTAATGTGCAAAAATCACAAGCATTCTTATACACCAGTAACAGACAAACAGAGAGCCAAATCATGAATGAACTCCCATTCACAATTGCTTCAAAGAGAATAAAATACCTAGGAATCCAACTTACAAGGGATGTAAAGGACCTCTTTAAGGAGAACTACAAACTACTGCTCAGTGAAATCAAAGAGGACACAAACAAATGGAAGAACATACCATGCTCATGGATAGGAAGAATCAATATCGTGAAAATGGCCATACTGCCCAAGGTAATTTATAGAATCAATGCCATCCCCATTAAGCTACCAATGACTTTCTTCACAGAATTGGAAAAAATTGCTTTAAAGTTCACATGGAACCAAAAAAGAGCCCACATTGCCAAGACAATCCTAAGTCAAAAGAACAAAGCTGGAGGCATCACGCTACCTGACTTCAAACTATACTACAAGGCTACAGTAACCAAAACAGCATGGTATTAGTACCAAAACAGAGACATAAACCAAAGGAACAGAACAGAGTCCTCAGAAATAATACCACACATCTACAGCCATCTGATCTTTGACCAACCTGAGAAAAACAAGACATCGGGAAAGGATTCCCTGTTTAATAAATGGTGCTGGGAAAATTGGCTAGCCATAAGTAGAAAGCTGAAACATGATCCTTTCCTTACTCCTTATACGAAAATTAATTCAAGATGGATTAGAGACTTAAATGTTAGACCTAAAACCATAAAAACCCTAGAAGAAAACCTAGGTAATATCATTCAGGACATAGGCATGGGCAAGGACTTCATATCTAAAACACCAAAAGCAATGGCAACAAAAGCCAAAATTGACAAATGGGATCTAATTAAACTAAAGAGCTTCTGCACAGCAAAAGAAACTACCATCAGAGTGAACAGGCAACCTACAGAATGGGAGAAGAGTTTTGTAATCTACTCATCTGGCAAAGAGCTAATATCTAGAACCTATAAAGAACTCAATCAAATTTACAAGAAAAAAAAAACAAACAACCCCATCAAAAAGTGGGCAAATGATATGAACAGACACTTCTCAAAATAAGACATTCATACAGCCAACAGACACATGAAAAAATGCTCATCATCACTGGCCATCAGAGAAATGCAAATCAAAACCACAGTGAGATACCATCTCACACCAGTTAGAATGGCAATCATTAAAAAATCAGGAAACAAGAGGTGTTGGAGAGGATGTGGAGACATAGGAACAATTTTACACTGTTGGTGGGACTGTAAACTAGTTCAACCATTGTGGAAAACAGTGTGGCGATTCCTCAAGGATCTAGAACTAGAAATACCATTTGACCCAGCCATCCCATTACTGGGGATATACCCAAAGGATTATAAGTCATGCTGCTATAAAGACACATGTACACGTATGTTTGTTGCGGCACTATTCACAATAGCAAAGACTTGGAATCAACCCAAATGTCCTTCAGTGACAGACTGAATTAAGAAAATGTGGCATATATGCACCATGGAATACTATGCAGCCATTAGAAAGGATGAGTTCATGTCCTTTGTAGGGTCATGATGCAGCTGGAAACCATCATTCTCAGCAAGCTATCGGAAGAACAGAAAATCAAATACCGCATGTTCTCACTCACAGGTGGGATTGAACAATGAGATCACTTGGACACTGGAAGGGGAACATCACACACCGGGGCCTATTGTGGGGAGGAGCGGGGGAGGGATAGCATTAGGAGATATACCTAATGTAAATGACGAGTTAATGGGTGCAGCACACCAACATGGCACATGTATACATATGTAACAAACCTGCACGTTGCGCACATGTACCCTAGAACTTAAAGTATAATAAAAAATAAAAATAAAAAAAATAACAGTGGTTAGCAATTCCCAGTCTAGTAGTCTAACAAATAGATACCCTGTACATTCAATGTTTTATTTTACTTTTCATTGTGTTAAATAATGTTTACTAACATTCACAAATTTCAAATGAGGACAATTTAAAAATACAATTATCTCAGAGCAGAATTCCACAAAATTAGTCCTGCATGCTTGAGCTGAGTGACCTGTTCATTTACCAACAAATATGTCAGTGTCCATCTCTGAAGGGGAAGATTTCAAGTCTCAAAGCTTCTCACATTGCATGTACTGAGAAACTATACTTGTATGTGATTGTCTTAAAACTGAGTCCTACCAATGGAGATGAAATGGTAATAAATGTATAAGTCCTCCTCAGAGACAGAAAGTACATTCCCACCCTTATCACCTCCCATAATTGTTAAGGATGACAATTATTATAGTCATTTTTACTGAACTCATATTTTGTGCCAGTAATTGTGCTTTATATACACTCTACCAGCTGCCTTTTTAGGAAGTATAATTAACCTTATATTCTTTGATTCAGTAATTTCAAATGCTGAAGCTTACAACATTTGTCATTCAAAAAGAATCACTCACTGACTCTAAAGTCCATGTTTTTTCACCATGTTATAGCTGCTCCATTTAAATAAAGGTGAGAGGAGTTGAGAGATGTGTCTGCTATGTACAGCATCTGAGATTAAAGAAAAGAAAACCACAGAACAACTAAGAAGTGTCCTTATATTTGTATATTCAGAATCAATCAGTGATGGTTTGTAAACATCTACAGATTTGCTTTGCTTCTTTGTATTGCTTGGGGTGTTGAGAGTTACAGTTTATAGTATCATGTCTTTTTTTTTTTAAGAAAAATACCAATTCTGTCTTTGGAAAAAAAGGAAACTTACTTATAGTTTAAAAGCGTCATTTCTATAAAAGCACATAGAGCTAGTTCCTGAGAATTTTCACTGATTTTGTGTATGACTTTCCAGAAAAGCCTTGTCCATTCCAATAGGTGACACAAGAAAAAGTAATATTCTGACATTTTCTATTTGCTAGAAATAAATGATTATTAAAATAAATTCACATTGTATTCAATTTTTAAATAATTTGGTAATGTCATTTAGTGTCAATTAGTTAAATCATATAAGCTTATTTGTAACTGTTCCTTATATTTTAGAAATGTTAATCCATTATTATTTGTTCTTTTTCCTTTTGAGGGTTTTATTTAACTTTTAAGTTCAGGGGTACAAGTGCAGGTTTCTTACATAAGTAAACTTATGTCATGGGGGTTTGTTGTGCAGATTATTTCATCACTCAAGTATTAAGCCTAGTACCCATTAGTTATTTTTCCTGATTCTCTCCCTCCTGCCACCTTCTGCCCTCCAATAGGCCCGAGTGTGTGTTGTTCCTCTCTATGTGTCTATGTCTTCTCATTTTTTCACTCCCACTTATAAATGAGAACATGCAGTATTTGGTTGTCTGTTCCTGCATTAGTTTGCTAAAGATAATGGCCCCTAACTCCATCCATGTTCCTGCAAAGGACATGATCTCATTCCTTTTTTTGTCTGCATAGTATTCCATGGTCTATATGTACCACATTTTGTTTGTCCAGTCTATCATTGATAGGCATTTAGGTTATTTTCATGTCTTTGCTCTTGTGAATAATGCTGCAATGAACATACACATGTATGTATCTTTTCAATAGAATAATTTATATTCCTTTGAGTATATGCCCAGAAATAGGATTGCTGGGATGAATGGCATTTCCATCTTTAAGTCTTTGAAGAATCACCACACTGTCTTTCACAATGGTCAAACTAATTTACACTCCCACCAACATTGTATAGGCCTTCCCTTTTCTCTACAACTTCACCAGCATCTGTTATTTTTTGACTTTTTATTAATAGTCATTCTGACTGGTGTGAGATGGTGTCTCATGGTGGTTTTGATTTGCATTTCTCCAGTGATCAGTGATGTTGAGCTTCATCGGATTGTGTGGGTCACATGTATGTCTTCTTTTGAGAAGTGTCTGTTCATGTCCTTGGCCCACCTTTTAATGACTTTTTTTTTTTTTTTCTTGTAAATGTATTAACTTTCTTATAGATTCAGGATACTCAACCTTTGCTGGATGCATAGTTTGCAGATATTTTCTCCCATTCTGTAGGTTGTCAGGTTACTGATAGTATCCTTGACTGTGGAGAAGCTCTTAATTTTAATTAGATTCCATTTGTCAATTTTTGCTTTTGTTGCAATTGGTTTTGGCATCTTCCTCATGAAATCTTTGCCCATGCCTACATCCTGAATAATATTGCCTAGCTTGTCTTCCAGGGTTTTTATAGTTTTGGGTTTTACGTTTCAGTCTTTAATCCATCTTGAGTTGATTTTTGTCTAAAGTGTAAGAAAGGGGTCCAGTTTTAATCTTCCACACACATGGAATCCTTTCACGATTGCTTGTTTTTGTCAAGTTTGTCAAAGATCAGATAGCTGTGGGTGTGTGGTCTTATTTCTGAGTTCTATATTCTGTTCCCTTGATCTATTTGCCTGTTTTTGTACAAGTGTTGTGCTGTTTTGGTTACTGCAGCTCTGTAGTGTATTGTGTGGAAGTCTAAGTGTCTTTGAAGGTCTCTATGAATCTGAGTGCTTCCATGTTGGGCGCATATATATTTAGGATACTTAGATCTTCACGTTGAATTGAAACCTTTACCATTATGTAATGCCCTTCTTTGTCTTTTTTTATCTTTATTGGTTTTACGTCTGTTATGTCAGAAACTAACCTAGCAACTTCTGTTTTTTTTTCTGTTTTTCATGTTCTTGGAAAGAATAGAATTTTCCTCCATTTTTCTTTTGAACCTATGTGTGTCTTAGCATGTGAGATGGGTCTCTTGAAGACAGCATGGCAATGGATCTTGGTTCTTTATCTAGTTTGTCATTCTGTGTCTTTTAATTGGGTCATTTAGCCCATTTACATTTAGTATTACTATTGTTATTTATGGATTAGATCCTGTCATCATGATGTTAGCTGGCTATTTTGCAGACTTGTTTACGTGTTTGCTTCATAATGTCACTTGTCTGTGTACTTCAGTGTGTTTTTTTAGTGGCTGGTAATGGTCTTTCCTTTCCATATTTAGTGATTTCTTCAGGAGCTCTTGTAAGGCAGTTATGGTGGTAATAAATTTCTTCAGCATTTGCTTCCCTGGAAAGAATCTTATTTCTCCTTTCATTATGAAGCTTAGTTTGTCCAGATATAAAATTCTGGGTTGGAGATTTTTTCTTCAAGAACATTGAATTTTTTTTCTTCTGACTTATAGGGCTTCAGCTCAGAGGTCTGCTGTTAGTCTGATGTACTTCCCTTTGTAGGTGACATGGCCTTTCTCTCTGGCTGCCTTTAACATTTTTTCTTTCATTTTGACCTTAGAAAACCAGGTGGTTATGTGTCTTGTTGATGATCTTTCCATAGAGTACCTTACTGGGGTGCTCTGCATTTCCTCAATTTGAATGCTGTCCTCTCTAGCTAGGTTGGGGAAGGTTTCATGGATGATATTCTGAAATATGTTTTCTAAGTTGGTTCCATTCTCCCCATCTATTTCAGGTGCACCAGTCATATATTCAGTCTCATTACATAATCTCATATTTCTCAGAGGTTTTATTCATTCATTTTCACTGTTTTTTCTTTATTCTTGTGTGCCTGTCTTATTTCAGAAAGGAAGTCTTGAGCTCTGAGATTCATTAGTTTGCTTTGTCTATTCTGCTATTATTACTTGCGATTGTACTGTGAAATTCTTGTAGTGTGTTTTTCAGCCCTATCAAGTCAATTACATTATTCTCTATACTGGCTATTTTGTCTGTTGGCTTCTGCAATGTTTCTTTTTTATTATTTGAACGAATATTTATTTAAAGTTTCCAAAGTATTACGAAGACACTGTGCTAAGCTGAAGGTGGAATATGCAATATAAAAGCAGACATAGTCCCTGTCCTCAGGGAGCTTACCATCTTATTGGGGAAACAATTAATCAGTAGGCAAATAAAAATAAAATTAGTGTCTTAATAGATAGCAAAGTCAATTCTTTAGGAAGAAATCATATTCTTCTTTAATTTTCTTTGTAATGAGATATTTATTTAGTTATTTATTTAAATTTCAATAGTTTTGAAGAAACAAGTGTTGTTTCAGAAAGGTAGTCTTTAAGCACTGAGGTTCTTTCCTCCACTTGGTCTTTTCTGCTATTACTACTTATGATTGCATTATGAAATTCTTGTAGTGTGTTTTTCAGCTCTATCAGGTCAGTTACATTCTTTTCTATCCTGGCTATTTTGTCTATGAGCTCCAGTAATATTTTATCATGATTTTTGTCTTCCTTGCATTGGGTTACAATGTACTGCTTTAACTCAGTAAACTTCATTCCTCTCCATATTCTGAATTCTACTTCTGTCATTTCAGCCATCTCAGCCTCAGCATGTTGTAAACACATTCTTTAATCCAATATATCATGTAACTGTAATATTTGTTTATAGTTGTTAGTGTTTGTTCATGAGTTTTGCAATTTGCATTGCTTAAATTCTTACTATGCGGTCAAAACTAGGTATCTCTTTCTGTATTAAATTTGACTTAGGTATTAAGCTTAAAATCCATTTCCCATCCATTTAAAAATAAAACCATTCATGAATATATTCTCCTTGTACTTTAATGGTTTCACATTTAAATTAAATTTAATAACTTTTGAAAATGTCTTTTCAGATGTATCCTTAGTCATATATACATCATGTCTGAGGATGTAGACATGAGAAGTAAACATTTCTCAATATTTATAGCAATCTTTCAGAAATATATATAAAGCAATTTTAAACTGCAATATTTTTTAGGTCAAAAATTCAAACTCTAAGAAATATATAATATATTCTCCTTGTACTTTAATGGTTTAACATTTAAATTAAATTTAATAACTCTTCATCAGATTATAAAAATTGATATGTAATCATTGTGAAAAATTCAAACAACACAGAGAATTGTAATAAAGAAAGTAAAAGGAGCCAAAAATAGTAGCATTAAACATTTTCAGTGTGTTGATAATGTCTTTTCAGATGTATCCTTAGTCATATATACACCATGTCTGAGGATGCAGGTGTGTGTGTTGTCCTAAATGCTCCATGCACTCTGCTATTGCCACTCCAAAATATGTTGTGGTGCCTTTTTATGTCAATTAATACAAATATTTTTCATTACTACCAACAGTTACATGGTGCACCATTTTATGGACTTGTTAAAATACATTTCATTAACCATCTGTTTCCAGTTTTTTATTATTTAGACAGTTATTTGATAAGATCATTTGTGTGCATATGTGTGTGCATGTATACCCTCACCTAATTGTCAGGTTAATCCATTATTATATATTTCTAGACTTTGAATTTTTGACCTAAAAAACATTGCATTTTAAAATTGTTGCATATATATTTCTAAAAGATTGCTATAAATATTGAGAAATGTTTACTTCTAACATCTGCTTAATCTTTACAAATTTGATACTTAAAAACTTATACATCTCATTAAAAGTATATTTGAATGTCAGAGAAGTTAGCACATATACTCCCAAGTATAACATTTTATTAAATTCTCAATTTAATTTTCAAAGCATAAGAAGTTTTTACTTGAAGTGAAATGGCAACACAAGGTAAGAACAGATGTAGTGTATTTTGATGTATTTTTTTTGACTCCATGCAGTTGCAGTTATACTTTCTTTACAAATTTGCATCTTGCTTGATTTGCGAAGTTCCAGACTTTCTTTCCCACTCCTATTTTATTCGCAGAGCTAGTAATTTTATTGCAAAAGAACAGAGCAAAACAGTGTATTCTAGACCATTTCAGGGCATGTGTGCATGGTTTTAAAACCAAAATTAGTTAAAACCAAAATTAGTATCAGAAAAGCTACATTCTCATTCAGGTGGTGGTAAGGGAGGGATTGAAAAATCTGAATGCATCAATATAGGATCCTGATATCATTAAACAGTATCTGCCTCTATCTTTCTGGTATTTCTAGATGAAAATAAACAAAGAGGGTATCCCATGAAAAGAAATAAAAATATGACAAAAATTATGAAATATTAGAGAGAATATTGGTATCTACAAATGCTATTATCCCAGTACATATGGTTGTACACAACCACATGCTATGGCTATATGAACTTCATTGCTGCAGTGGTATAAAATATAAGTCAAGAAGCTTTAAGAAATGATGATTAGAAAAGCTTTTACTCTATTTTAAAAGGTTTGAATTTATTCAACAGGTAATGGGAAATATTAAATAATTTTAACCAATGAAGTAATACGTGCATGTTTGAATTTCAGACCTGATATTTTTGTGGAGACTGGATTAGAGAAGTACTCACATAAAGAAAAAGTAGAGAGTGAAGAGGCTGTTGAAATAACACTGGCAAAAATTAATGGTTGAATGAAGAAAATAAACTTTTAAGAGGCAAAAGTGAGAGGACTTTGTAAAAGATGTTACAAATAAAGAAGGGAAAAGTGTCAAAGATTACCAGTTCATATGTTGAACAGGAAACAGGATTTAATACAAGTTTTACTTTTATCAAGAATATATTACAAAGTGATAAGTTCAAGAGTATTGAAGATGTGTGCAAATGGTGATCATTATCATGCAAAATCAAATTTAAGATAGACAAGAAGGAAAGAAAACATATCAAATACATGATAGTCAAAAGATAGTAATATTTATGGTCCTGGTGGGAGCAAAGAATGTTGGAATTGTAGTTCTAGAGGAATTGAGCCAGAAAGATAGGAAATGGCAGTCAGAGAGTGGGTTGTTTGCCATTGAGATTACCTAGTATTTGCAGTTATTGGTAGTTATTTTTAGATATGAGTGGGAGTGAGTGGCTGAAGTGGGATGGAAGGTATAATCATTGGAAGAGAGAAAGTTCAGGAACTGAGAACCCTTGGTGTTGAGAGAATTTTCCATATGAACGTTAAAATCATTGAGGATCAAGACAGGAACAGGGACTACAAAGCACAGAGCTGCATGGAACATAGTTCTGAATTAGCCAAAATTCTAATGGTATTAAAACTTTAAAAGGCAATCATGGCATTGTTTCTTAGAGATTCCCAGTGTGATCATACAACCTATATCATCACTTTTAAAAATATTCCCAGTCCATAGCCTATAATAAGGGCAAGTTTACACATGTACCATTTAATGAAATCAATCTCTCATCACAAGTGAATGGAATACAGATGGACACCTGACCATTCTATTCTCATCAGACCACTCAAATACTCTTCACTAGAAACTTTAACTGGGGTCCAGTGACTGGGTCAGTCATTAGTAGGAAATTTAGTTCAAGAGCCATGTAGAGTCATGGGCGGGGGCTCCAATTCTGGGGTATCCCTGATTAGTCATGTGTATTTGCTGAGAGTTAAGGAGAGGAGGCTTCTCTGAGAGAGAAGCAGGAGAATGGAGCAGCACACAGACACACAGACATACACACACACATACACACACACAGAAAAATTATCTTGATTCTAAATTCTCATGAAGTCATGTTACATTTCCTATTACTATATTCTGTAAATTCTCATGTATCATTACCATACTTCTAATATTTAGCTATGCTATTTTGATGGGATTCCTCCTCCATGCAATCACATTTGCTTTATGAGAGCAGCTACAATTTACTCATTCATTCAATAAGCATTAAATGAGCACTTACTAAGGGTCTGGACTGTGAGAAGCACTATGGAAGATAAAAACATGAGCAAAATATGGTTTCTGTCAGTCAGAAAATCAATAGTGGAGAAAACAAATATAAAATATAATTAAAACACAAAGTAATGAGTGCTAAAGTAGAGATGAGTGGTAAATATTATGATCTCATTAGGCAAAAATTCTATATGTTAGTTAATCTAAAAGATCTGGTAGAGTCAGAAAAACCCAGTAGAGTCAGGTCAAATGAGACAAAATTTCAATTTGTCTTGAGCAATAAGCACATATTTGCAAAGTGAAAAAGTTTGAATGTCTAGATGGAGAAGTGAAGGTCACTTAGAACAAGAGTCTTGAATAATTCCAAAATTCAATGGTGTGTTCATCTGTTTTGCCTTGGCCATAAAGACTATTACTGGAGACTGGGCAAATAATAAAGAAAAAAAGTTGTATTCAGCTCAAGGTTCTGCAGGCTGTATGAGCATGGCACCAGCATCTGCTTCTGGTGAAGCCTCAGGAAACTTACAACCGTGAAGAAAGACAAAGGGAGAGTAGGCAGGTCACATGATGAAGAAAGGAGCAAGAGAGAGATGGGGGAGGTCACAGACTCTTTTCAACAAATGTATCTCATCTTCACCCATTACTTCAGGAAGGCGCCAAGCCATTTGCCAGGGATCTTTCCCCATGGCATGACTCAAATGCCTCCCATTAGTCCCCACCTCAGACGTTTCAAGATGAGATTTGGAGGGGACAAACATCCAAACTATATTAGAGGGTTACGTAGATTGGACAAATTAGCAAAGGAAATGTGAAAGAAAAGGCAAAGGTAAGAAACTAGGAGACTGTGATGTCATACAAACTCAGGGCAAAGAGTGCTTCAAGGAGGTAGGTGTCAATTACATTGGACATTACTGCGACATTAAGAAATACAATTTTTGAAGGTTTATATTACATTACTGATACTGGTTTCCTTAGTAATCTTATTTGGAGAAGTTTCAGTACAGCAGTGAGAGTAAAATCCAGTTGAAACGCCTTAGTAGTATGTGGGAAGTAAGGGATTGGAGAGAGTTAATACTGACAATTAATTTTAAAAAATGGCTTTGAAGGTCAACAGAGCAGTAGCTGAAGACAGAAGTAAAATCACAGGATAATTTTTTTAAAGATGTAAATATTTTCATGCGTTAAAATGGAGCTAAAGATTGTATCATATGTCAGTGAGTAGAGAAAGAATAACTAAATGATCTTGTGACAATCAGTAAAAGGTTATAGAAAGAGTAATTAAATGATAGTGTGACAATTAGTAAAAGGTTATGCACAGAGATGTTAAGCTTGGCTTTATTTACAATAGCCTGGAAAGAATGAGCCTTAATGTCACAAAATGTCCCAAAATAAATTATGAAAATCTTGAAGACTTTTCATAGGATTTGGATAGATTATTATGAAGAATTTAAAAATAATGTTTCACAGTAACATTAATGAGAAAAATTATAGTGGCCAAAAATTAATGAAGTGAAAAATAAAAGGTACAGGGTAATATATAAAGCATATTAACTATGATTCCTATTTTGCCATTCAAATACACACAAACACTGGAAAAAGACTGGAATAAAAGAAAAGAAATTGTTGAGCAGTGATCTGGGTAGTAAGATTACTGCTGATTTTACTTTAAAAAACTCAATTTTTTAACTTTCAATAATAAGCATGTATTATTTTTATAATCAGAAAGACAGAAGTGCTGTTCTATACTAGATGAGTTAAGTATGTTATATATTTCTCTAGGAGACAAAAATCCTATGCTTCTAAGAATGAGACTTATTCTCCCATCATCAATTTATTATATTATTATCATCGCCACCATCTCTCTTTTTAAAATTTATCTCCTACGTCACCCAGAGTGCATAATCCAAATATTTTTAAACTCTGAACATGAACTACTAGGCTTTTCAAAAGGTATGTGTAGCGTGTGTGTGCATGTTTGCATTTAGATGACGGCAAAAATGTGTTTCAGGGTCTTTTTTAAACTCAATTTCACACCTACTTTAATTTTTCAATCCTGCATTCAGAAGCTAATATATTTAGAATAAATTCTAATGAAGCTATGGAAACTATTTAATGTTATGTCAATTATTGGTGATTGTGTGGGCAAAAATGGAGCCTGTATGGCTGATTGGAAATTTTTTCTCTTTTATAAAAAAAGAAATCTTAAAGGGTTCCAATTTGCTATGATTAACGATACAACTAAGCTTAATTTATAACTCCAATAAGAGCAAAGAAAGATATTTTTTCAATGTGAACTGGAAAAACTGTGAAAATCATGACACCAAGATGTTATCTTCCCATTATATTCTTAAAGATTTCACTTTCTTATTTTTGAAATAATTTGAGGTGAAAATACCCAGTATTAACATTTAAAGTAGTAAACTTTTCTGAAGTGTCATATTGTCTGAAAGCCTTTAACTGAACTTAGAGCCTCAATGTGAACACTATCAGGGTCACATGTTGTCCCTAGCACCATCTGGTCACACAGAGAAGTCCTTTAGAACTACTGCAGACTTGGGATTGGAAACACATACTGTGTTCTATCTGAAACTGTTAGCTTTCATTGTGAATTACCCATATGTATCTATGAAATCCAAGATGGTCATTCATGGTGGGTGACTCTGAAATGAACCAGATCAGCAATCTAATATGACAGCATATCTCACAATGAAGATGATGACAGCCCAGGATTTTCTGGATTTATTTAGTATAGAAATGAGACAGACAGAGAGAGAGAAAGAGAGAGAGAGAAGAGAGAGAACTCAGGATGGTCTTTCACAAAATGGATTAAGGACAAACTATTTACTTGATTGTGCTGTCTGAGTCAGTCATTTAATAGAAAGATCAGAAAATTTAAATTTAAAAATCAGCCCATTCGTAACACATAAACGAAATGAGTTAGGGAACCTCAACTACTCCCTAATATTCGTTAAGAGCATGAACATTTTCACATTTCAAAGAAAAACAAAGAAACGAAACTAGTAGAAGTCGATATGAAATTAATATTTGAAACCATTAAAAAGGAATAACACATTTGATAAAGATGGCACAGCAAGTGTCCAATTTAACTAACCACTTGTGTCCCAAGCATATGGAAATGACTGATAAACTATCAGAAGGAAAGACAAACAAAAATATAGCAAATTCAAAAGCAATATAATTTCTCTACGAACCAAAAGGACAACAGAAAAACACAGTGTTAAAATGGGCTGAAGGTGCAGCTGTGCCAAGCTTTCTGTTTGTAAGCAGACAAATGGAACGAGGACTTGTGCTCCTGTGTAGTATTAGGAACTTAGCGTCCTCTATAAAGACAGGTTACCAAAGCCAAGTTCATTGCTAGAAATCAGACCCTGAATTATCACTTCCCATCTTCTTTAGCTGGGAAAATGTTTGGGACTATGAAATTTTAAAGAACTCAAGAACTAAGAAATTGAAAATATAAAGATAGGATCTATGACCAGAAACCTTTGTTATCCGCTTGACAGCTCTGTGATTTTCTCGTTTATGATTAGTGAACAGCATCATAAGAAAAACTAGAGTCTACATGGCACTTAAGGGGTTCAGTAGATAAAATTATACAAACAAGCAAAGGGAGTTCATTCGAGATAAATTTTCTGAGTTTTGTATGTGTGTGTGTGTGTGTGTGTGTGTGCGTGTGTGTGTGTGAAAGAAAGAGAAAGAGAGACAGGAAGAAAATGAGAAAGAAAAAATGTTTCCATTAAAGATAAGCCTGCACAGAAAAATTCTAAAACATAATAAGAAATTTCATGCTAAGAAAGGCAAACAAAATAATCAGTATTATGAATATATATTTATTACAAATTAAATCAATTTAAAGAGACAGTATGTAAAGACTATGAAACTGATAGGTTTAAACAAAGGAAAATTACAAATCAATATCCACAATGTCATTTTCTGCCACTTTTCTACAGAGATCAATAATGCTATTTTGAAGAACAAAGAATGGGGACTTGTCCTATTATATATCAACATTTATCAAAAAGTGGCAATTATGACAGAGAGGTATTGTTGAAATGATTACAAATGGACAAGTAGAACAGAATAGACATCCTAGAAACTGGTCTACTTACGTATGAAAACTGAAAATATGAAATAGATGGCAATTCAAACGTGTGGGAAAGAATAAATGATACCGGAAAATTGGTTATTCATGTGGAAAAAATAAAATTAGATTGTGCATCACAGCAGGTCAAAACTAAATCCAGGTGGATAAAAGAACTGGATGTGAAAATCAAAATTGCAACATGTTTAGAATACTATATAGAAAACTGTCTCAATGACTACAAGATGGGAAAGTGTTCATTACAAATGATGAAAAAATGATAATATGAAGAAAATAATTCTATCACTGGCTTAGGTTGTAAGAAAAAATATTTGGTAACATTACCATAAATGAAGCGGAATGAAAAGTGGAATCTTGGGAAATTTTATTTGAAAAAATGAATAGCTTGGAAAAGATTAATATATAGAATTGGTAAATAGCTCTTTGATATATGGATTTTTTAAAAATAAATACCCAATAGTAGAATTGCTGGATCATGTGGTAGTTTTATTTTTAGTTTTCTGAGAAACCTCCATACTATTTTCAATAATGACTTAAAAATGTACATTCCCACCAACAGTATACAAGGGTTACCTTTTTTCCACATATTCACCAGCCTTTGTGTTTTTTTTTTTTTTTTTTTTTTTTTTTTTTTTTTTTGAGATGGAGTCTCACTCTGTCACCCGGGCTGGAGTGCAGTGACCGGATCTCAGCTCACTGCAAGCTCTGCCTCCCGGGTTCACGCCATTCTCCTGCCTCAGCCTCCCGAGTAGCTGGGACTACAGGCGCCCGCCACCTCGCCTGGCTAGATTTTTGTATTTTTTTTAGTAGAGACGGGGTTTCACCGTGTTAGCCAGGATGGTCTCGATCTCCTGACCTCGTGATCCGCCCGTCTCGGCCTCCCAAAGTGCTGGGATTACAGGCTTGAGCCACCGCGCCCGGCCGCCTTTGTGGTCTTTTTGTCTTTTTGATAATAGTAATTTTAACTGGGATGAGATGATATCTCATTGTGGTTTTAATTTACATTCACTAATGATTATTGCTCCTGTACTTTTTTTTCATATACTTTTGGCTATTTGTATGTATTTTTTTTTTAAATATCTATTCAGATTATTTGCCCATTTTGTAATTAGAATTTTGTTTTATTTTGTTTCGTTAGGTTGTGGGTGTTTTGTTTCTTGTTTGTTTTGCTTTTGAGTTGTTTGAGTTCCTTGTATACTCTGGATATCAGTTCCTTGCTGGATATATAGTTTGTAAATACAGCCCCCATTCTTCAGATTGTCTCTTTGCTCTGTTGATTGTTTCTTTTGCTGTGCAGAAGCTTTTTAGCTTAATGTAGCCTTATTTGTCTATTTGTGTTTTTGTTGCCCAAGCTTTTGAAGTCTTTCCTATAGCATCTTTGCCTACAACAATGTCATGGAGCTTTCCCTCTATGTTTTCTTCTAGTAGTTTTACAGTTTCGGGTCTCATATTAAAGCCTTTTATGTGATTTGAGGTGATTTGTGTATATGGTGAGAAGTAGACGTACAGTTTCATTCTTCTGCATATAAGTATCCAGTTTTCCCACCATCGTTTATTGAATACGTTGTTCTTTTTCTAATATATAATCTTGAAATAAATGGATTTATTTCTGTGTTCTCTATTTTATTGAACTGGTCTATGTTTTCTGTTTCAATACCAATTTTGTGGTGTTTTGGCTACCATCACTTTGTCAAACTATTGTTATTTAGATAGGCTTTTGGCAGACATTTTCTGAGAAGTGAAGGGAGTGTACCACTTCAAGGAAAACAAATGAGAGTGGTTGTTGCCAATGATCTTACTTGAAAATTCAAGCAAAAATGGGAATTTTTCAAAATGTTTTGTCTACCATGCAATCTTGACCATTTCCTAATACTTAAAGACTTTTCTGATGAGTTTGGCAATGAAATTCATAAATACAATTTTTTATATTGTATAAATGAAAAGATGTGCTTTTGGAAGGTCTACATACTTCAGGGAACCACTGTTTTCTAAATCACCAATTGAAGATGCTACAAATTAGTCATCAGTAAAAATCCAAAGTACATGAAAAACAAATGGAGTTTAACGTAAATAAGTATACAACTTTTTATTGATTTGGTTTCAGATTCTACATTGCAAATAACCTTTAAGAAACTACCACCTATTGAGTTTTGGTGTAATATCAGAGAATATCCTTAATTACCCAAAAAGGCTATTAACACACTGCTCTCTTTTCTTACCTCATTTCTGCCTGGGGCTGGATTTTATTGATATACTTGAAAGAAGGCATTTCACTCCAGATTGAATTAGGAAAATTCAGATGGCTGTTTTTTATTTTTTATTTTTATTTTTTGGTCAGAAATCAAAGATATTTTCCAAAATATAAAATGATGTCACCTTTCTCACTACATGTCTTATTTTACAAATATAATTATTTCTCATAAGTGTCATGTATTTTAATGTGTAATTGGTTTATTATTGTTATATTTAAATTAGTTAAAACATAAATATATTAACTTTTTTAGTTTTAATTCTTAAAACTAAATACTGATACATATAATCCACATAAACAAAAGAAAGTCTCTTTGAGGTCCACAATAATTTTTAAGAGAGTAAACCGTTCCTGAGACCAAAACATGTTAGAACTGCTGCTCTAGAGAAAATATGATTTTCAATTGTTGTAAAATACACAAAATTTACCATCTTATTTCAAGTTTGTAGTTCAGTAGTGTTCAGTATATTCACATTGTTGTGTAAACTACATAAATTCTTGAACAGGAACACAAAAAAATGAAAAAGATATTCAATGAAGCATCATTTATGACATTGTTTATAACTGTACTTAGATTGTTTATGTAGGAAACAATGTATCTATCAAGAAGAAAAGTTAATTTAATATTAATATCTATAAATGCTGTTGTGTGTTTATACAATGCAATTATATTTTTCCATTGAAATGAACAAATTACATCTACATATATCAACATGGAGAAATTCCAAAATGGTAGTGCCATGCAAGAAAGCAAGCTACTGAATAAAGTGTATAGGTGAATATAATTTATCAAAATATGTAATGTATGTAAAGCTTGAAAATATGCAAACAGTGTTGAATATTGATTATTGGCACATACACAGGAAGTAATAATATATAGATGTGTGTAGGAATGATTTATACTTATTCAGAAAAATGATTACTTCTGGAGGGGCATGGAGAAAGATGAATTCAGGAAGGACCACACTGGGGTTTAACCATATCTATATATCTTTTCCAAAAAAGAAAAGAAGAAAATAACTGAATATAATTAACCAATGTTAATTAACCAAAATTAACCACTCTGTCACCCAGGCTGGAGTGCAGTGGTGCAATCATGGCTTACTGCAGCCTCAATCTCTCGAGTTCAACCAATCCTCCCACCTCAGCCTAATGAGCACCTGAGGCCACCGGCACCCGCCACCATGGTGGTTTTTTTATCTTTATTTTTTTGTAGAGACAGGATCTCTCAATGTTGCCCAGGCTGGTCTGGAACTCCTGGCCTCAAGAAATCCTCCTGCCTTGGCCTCCTAAAGTGTTAGAATTATAGGAATGAACCACTGTGTCCAGCTAGAATTTTCCAAAGATGGAAAGCTGGGTAGTAGTAAAAATATGTTCTCCATGTATCCAAAACACTATTCTGTATATCCCCAGTGAGAGAGATTGACAGCAAATAAAAGTATCCTCCTTTCCTTCATTCAATTGACAAATATTCCTTGAGCACAGGCGATACAATTGTGAGCTGAAATGCATTTCCTAATCTCAAGGGGCTGACATTCCAACAGAACAACCTATATAGACCCAGGCATTGTTCTTATGTTAATGTATTTAAAGATGATCTTTATTTTGAGATGAATGGGAAGTAGCTTTAAATGGTTTTGAATTTCATCAGGTTCTTTTGATCACTGGGCTGAATTGTTGCCCTGGGACTGAGTCCCTACCTGTTCCTTATCACACAATTCAATAAAAAGGTACAGATATTCATTCATCAGATATTTGTTGAGTGCTTCCTATGTTCCACACACTGTTCTATGTAATATAGATACAGCAGTGAACAAGACAAAGTTCCTCTCTTAGTGGAGCTTGAAATCAAGTTCAAAATCATATAAAATTCAACTATCAATTAGTTTATGCATTTATTTATTCAATAAATATTTATTGAATGATCATTATGTGCCAGACACTCTTCTAGAAACTGAGAATAAGAGTGAACAAGACAGACTAAGTTTTTGTTTGTTTGTTTGTCTTTTTTCTTTATGATATTTCCCTCAAGGGGAGACATAAAATAAGACACCAAAAAATAGATACTCGGTAAGCAAGTACACAAGGTAACATATAGTTGTAAGTAACATGAAGATAACAGAACAGAGTGATGGTTGTGAGATTGATGGGTAAGAGTTGAGAAACCCTTTCTAATGAGATATTTACACAGTAATATGAAATACGTGAACAAATGAACCATGGATTTCTGGCAGAGAAGAGGAAATGCAAATGCCCCAGGAGGAACATGCTTGGTGCATTTGAGGAGCAGCTAGGAAGCCAGTGTGACTGTCACTGAGTAATCAAGAGTCTTGGAGCTCAGACCAGTGTGGTAGGAAAGAGCTGGATCATGGAGGAGACTGTCTCAAAGAACATCTCTGTAAATGACTGTGACACAATTGTATGCTATAAATATTGCAATGAACTTTCTTCATTTAGTCAGTCAAAGGCCTTTGCCCCTGACCTTTTGGTCAGATTGAGTGGTTAATGGGGTTATAATCCCAGAGACTGAAAGTAGAATGGGGTAAAAAATTCCTCTTCAGTTGGGCTTTCACTCTTAGACACTGTTACAGTAAATGAGAGAGAGCCAGGACACAAGAGGTGCACTCAGCTCCATAGGCCAGGTCACCACACATCCTAGCACAGAGTTCAACCCTCATATTTGATTATAATCACCTAGTTGCACAAAATGCAAACCTTACCATGACCATTAACTCCTCCTTGTGCCTCAAATAATGGGGTTAAAAGAAAGGACTTAGAATTAGAGTATCTATACTATTAGTGAGAGGAAGGGCCAGCTGGGCTTCCTGAGGCTCAGAAAGCTGTGAAACTCACTCATTTCCTGTATCAGGACTTACTTCGGTCATGGATGGATAACATTGAAGATATATGCTTAAACTATTCCTAACCCCAGGATTTGTGCATGTGCTTTCTTCCCCAAGAAAGCTATAAACAGTGAATGTTTTGCTGTAAGTTTCCCTGTGTCCTCACTCCCTCTCTCCCTTCCCCCTCCCCCCAAAACTAAAGTAAAAGGAATGTGAACTGCCCATTTTTCTGTGATCGGCAGACCTTATCTATGCTCCCAATTCCAATTCCTTGTAAACATACTTTGTAAAGTCCTGTGAGATCCTGTCTCCTTTGCTATGCCACCGCAAGGTCATAAAGTAGATAAAACCTAAGTTGCAATTCTGGTTTTCCTCAAGATCTAAGACATGTCACACATGGTTAAATGTCTTTGTTTCTCCATCTGGTAGTGAGAGACAGGACTAGCTGGATTTCCTAGGCCGACTGAGAATCCCTAAGCCTAGCTGGGAAGGTGACCGCATTCACCTTTAAACACAGGGAGTGCAACTTAGCCCACACCCGACCAATCAGAGAGCTCACTAAAATGCTAATTAGGCAAAAACAGGAGGTAAAGAAATAGCCAATCATCTATTGCCTGAGAGCACAGTGGGAGGGACAAGGATCAGGATATAAACCCAGGCATTGGAGCCAGCAACGGCAACCCCCTTTGGGTCCCCTACCCTTATATGGGAGCTCTGTTTTCACTCTATTTCACTCTATTTTACTCTATTAAATCCTGCAAATGCACTCTTCTGGTCCGTGTTTTGTTATGGCTGGAGCTGAGCTTTCGCTGGCGTCCACCACTGCTGTTTGCCACCATCACAGACCCGCCACTGATTTCCATCCCTCTGGATCCGGCAGGGTGTCCTCTGTGCTCCCGATGGGGCAAGGCACCCATTGCCACTCCTGATTGGGCTAAAGGCTTGCCATTTTTCATGCATGGCTAACTGCCTGGGTTTGTCCTAATCGAGCTGAACACTAGTCACTGGGTTCCACAGTTCTCTTCTGTGACCCACAGCTTCTAATAGAGCTATAACACCCACTGTATGGCCCAAGATTCCATTCCTTGGAATCTGTGAGGCCAAGAACCCCAGGTCAGAGAACACGATGCTTGCCACCATCTTGGAAGTGGCCCACCGCTATTTTGGAACCAGCCCGCCACCATCTTGGGAGCTCTGGGAGCAAGGACCCCCATAACAGTAACATCTTCCTGCTGCACATATTTCCCGTGTTAAAGAATTTAAAAGGCAATCGTATAATCAAACTCTGGCTACCCATTGGGGACCCCTTCCACACTGTGGAAGCTTTGTACTGTCACTCTGCTCAATAAAGCCTACAGCTTTTTCTCTCTCTCGGTCGGTGTCTCCATCACTCCCGGCAATCCGCAGCCACACCAATTCTTTGGCACGGCTAGCCAAGAACCTTAAGCGTTACATTAGGTTGGTGCAAAAGTAGTTGTGGTTTTTCCTGTTAAAGGTAATGGATTAATAGGATTTTGAATTCACATTTCTTAGCTGTGTGACATTAGGCAAATGGCTACATTTCTCTACTTCTCATTCTCCTTACTTGTAAAATGGGGCTAATAATCAAATGTTTGCCACAGGGCTGCTGTGAGAGTTACATGTAATAATTCATGTAAACTCTTAGACTCATGCATGCCCCATAGTGTTTTAAAATACTGGCTATCATCATCATTATTGATCTTATTATATTTTAATGACAATGTTTGTGTGCTTTTCTTTTTTTTTTTTTTTTTTTTTTGAGATGGAGTTTCACTCTTGTTGCCCAGGCTGGAGTGCAATGGCACAATCTCGGCTCATCGCAACCTCTGCCTCCCGGGTACAAGTGATTTGCCTGCCTCAGCCTCCCCAGTGGCTGGGATTTCAGGCGTGTGCCACCACGCCCTGCTAATTTCGTATTTTTAGTAGAGATGGGGTTTCTCCATGTTGGTCAGGCTGGTCTCGAACTTCCGACCTCAGGTGATCCACTCGCCTTAGCCTCCCAAAGTGCTGGGATTACAGGCGTGAGCCACCGTGCCCAGCGGCAATTATTGTTAACCCAATATGCATTAGCTTAATTCATCTTTCATGTGATATATGAATTTCCTAAATCTGCTTGTTGGGGATCTGCCCTCAACTTTAGTCAATTCTAGACATTCCAGCTAGTGTGGTCTTTTTGAAGTTTCATAATGATAATGTACATGCTCTTGCTTAAAAGCAGTGTTTTTGCAGAGAGCAGAGGCTCACACCTGTAATCCCAGAACTTTGAGAGGTCAAAGTGGGCAGATTTCCTGAGTCCAGAAGTCCAAGACCAGCCTGGAAAATATGGTGAAACCTCTTCTCTACTGAAAACACAAAACATTAGCTGGATGTGGTGGCAGGCGCCTGTAATCTCAGCTACTCAAGGGGCTGAGGTGGGAGAAACACCTGAGCCCAGGAGGTCCAGACTATAGTGAGCAGAGATCGCACCACTGCACTTTCAGCCTGGGCAACCAGAGTGAGATTGTCTGAAAAAAAAAAAAAAAAAAAAAAAAAAAGCAATGTCTCCACTGCCCTTACGATATAAAGATCAACTTCTTAACATGACTTTCAATGTGTGTCATGATCTGTTCATGGTTTTCTAATTTCATTTCTCACCGCTATTTTCCTGAGATAATTAGTGTCAGCCTCTCTTAACTATGTTCAATATTCTGGGTGCATGATGCTCATCTGTCTTGGCCTAGAGAAGTTGTTCTTAAACTATGATCTATGGACCAGCCACATCAGTATCAGCACCACCAGGGAACTCATAAGAAATGGAAATTATTAGGCTCCACCCCCAAACTATTGAATCAGAAATTATGGGGGTGGGTTCTGGTATATGTTCTTTATGAAAACCAGTAGAAGATTCTGTTGCACAATCAAGTTTGAGAACTGCTAGTCTGGATATCTCTCTTTTTCCAAGGTCCTCAAGATTTTGCTTGAAGAATGTACAAGAAATTTTCAAGACCTCATCGTAGATCTTACCTCTTACTCTCTAGGAAGGCTCCTTGCATGCACTTTCCATTGTATTTGTTCATCTCTCCCTTTAGACTATGATGGTTTGGAAAGCATAGAAGTGTTTGCATAGGTTTTGCATATCCAAAATATAGCATAGTACCTTAATGTATCACATGTGGTTCAATAAATTATATAGAAATAAGTGAATGAATAAATAAATAAATAAACAGGTAGTATGAGAAAATATTATCTTAACAGTGGGCACTATTAGGAAGAGAACCATGTTTAGGAAAATGTTTTCACATGCCACTTATGGGTAAAAAGTGACATCCTGAAGGCATGAATTAGAATGGAAGGGGGAAAAAAAAAAAACAGTTAAACTGCTCTGCATAAGAGGTGAACAAGAATATCTGAAGTTGGATAAATAAAAGAGGAGATAACCAAAAGAGAGAGGTTAGCCAATATGACAGAAAGATGAAGAATTTTAGAGAAAAGTTTCGAGTGAGAAAAGTCCAGTGAGGCTTTTAAGAATAGATACGTACAATGTTCATGTCTAGGTTTGTGATACTGCAATAAGAGATGTCCTCTGTTGGTCATCAACTATACATTAAAGTATAATGAAGCTGAACAGGTTGTGTCACCATGTTCCAGAGATTAATATGGCACACCAATACAAGAAACTATGTGCTACCCTACAGTAACCTCTCTATGATGTCTCTAGAGATAACCTACTTGTCAGGAAAAAGGCAGTGGTCCAGAAGTCCCAGGCAGTGGAGTCAAGGAAGGTGCAAGAAGTTGCTTCCACATAAAAATAATTCAATCATAGATATATCTTTTTTCGTTATTCTTGTCATTGTTGCTGCTGCTGCATCCCTCAAATATACTAGACGGAGGCCATCTTAGTAGGTGGAGGACGGTTAATATCAGTGTGACATATTTGATAACTTTAAATTATATTCACAAATTCTTTGATAGGCTTCCCTTCAAGAAGTGAAGCTGAACTCATTTTCAGTATGAGCTAGACTTAGTGACTTGCTCCCAGTGGTGAGAATATGGCAGAAGTGATGACATGTCACTTCCAGTGGTACAGAAGGACTGTGACTTCCTTCTTGCTGTTCTCCTGCACCCCCCCTCCCCAACAATCAACTCTCTTCCTTTGCCCTCTATCCAGTAGCCAGTGAGGAACTGAGGCCACATAAGTGGGCTTGGAAATGAGTCCCTTAATCCCAGTGAAGCCTTCAGATGATTGAAGCCTTCAGATGATTGATTGAAGCACTGTCCAGCCGCTTGACTTGCAAGATCATGAGAGACTCTTGAGCTGGAACCACTCAGCTAAGCAGCTTTTGGATTTCTGACCCATAGAAATTGTGATGTAGCAAGCATTTGTTTTTTAAGATTTGAATATGTAGATAATGCGTTACACAGCAATAGATCATGGATACACATATGGTTATCCTATCTTATGAGGAATAAACTGAAATCTCAAGAGGTCAATGGGTTTGTCCCATGAACAAAAAGCTATAAATTCTTAGAACTGTCATTCAAACCCTAGCCTTTTAACTCCTAATTCATTAGTCCTACCATTATATCAGACTGCCATCAGTCATGTGTAACTTATTTATTTCCAAACCTAGAATGTAATTCTAAAGGCATTATTAAATCTTAATCAGAAATATCAAAATATGAAGATCCCTGATTTAATCATTCTCTTTGTGTATCCTAACCAAGAGCATGCATACCAACTCCAAAACTCCAAAAACTAATTATTAGAACAAGAAAGTACCAAGGGACCTTTGAGATATCTGTAATAAAGATTCACTGTGTACACAGAGAGAATTAACCCCTGAGAGAGGAAAATTACTGGAAAATGCCACAGCCTGAGTTAGAGATGGTACAAAGATTCACCTCAACTGTACAAAGACAACGTTTTTGAAATTTAGTTTTAATGTAGTTACAAGTTGATTTGCTCAAGACTTGGCACAATGGCTGGCACAGAGTGTCAAAACACTCTTTTGACGCAGAGTCTCGCCCTGTCACCCAGGCTGGAGTGCAATGGCATGATCTTGGCTCACTGAAACCTCTGCCTCCCCGGTTCAAGCAATTCTACTTCAGCCTCCTAAGTAGCTGGGATTACAGGTGTGCACCACCACACCCAGCTAATTTTTTGTATGTTTAGTAGAGACAGGGTTTTACCATGTTGGCCAGGCTGGTCTCAAACTCCTGACTTGTGATCTGCCTGCCTCAGCCTCCCAAAGTGCTGGGATAACAGGTGTGAGCCACCACGCCAGGCCCAGAACACTGTTATCTAACCTCTTGCTAAATTAATAATGCTCTCTATCACTTCTGTAAAATACAGTGATGAATGCTCTAAGGCATACTGAGAACTCACAGCTAATTGCCTATCCACCTGTACGCATCTGCTTCCACCTGTTGAGTTGTATGCTCACCAACAGCCATTATGTTCATTTCCAAATCACTTTATGCCAAATGTACAAATAATTGAAATAACTTGATTTAATTGAAAATTATAGAAACTAATTAAATGTAATTTTAAAATGAGGGGTATCCTTTTTATGAAACCTCAAACTATTGGAAAAGATTTGATAGAAGAAATTTGTTAATTAAAAAATGTTTTAGAATTAGATATGGGAGAGAGATTAGAAAAAACAAGAATCTAGAAGCATTCTGCACCTTAATTGCTTAAGGGGGTGTCCTCAAGTTTCCGCTACATTTCATAGAAAGTGAAACTTGATATTAGAGATGATGCCTTATCATGTGGTTTACAATGATAAGCTTAGTCAAAGGGCCCATGCACATTTAAAAGGTCACGAGAAAGAAAAATGAGGCCAACACAGAGAAACATAAATGTTTGTTTATATTATGTGAAATTACATAAGTTGTCTAAGATAAATATATGTAATTTATAAATGATTCTCAGCTTCAGCCAATGTTTTTGATTAATCAGCTAAGTATTGGTCACAATTATATCAGATAATAAGGCTTCTGCTGTAATGTATATGAGGTGTGTAATAAATGAATTAATGCAAACTTTGATGTAGATAAAACAAGGCACCCTACAGATGTAAGGCATTTTTCATTTGATTCGGAAATTTGCCAGTACTCACCTAATTTACACCGAAATTTCAACCTTGTTTTGCATTGTTGTGTAATTAGAAGACATCTGAACAAAAATAAAGAACTTCAAGTCTTTTTTGTTTGCTTCATGTTGCGCTTATCTCCCTCCTTGGCAGGGTAGGTTTCTTTCTTTGGGTATTTTGTGAAATTTCTCCCTTGGAAGCTCTAGTTGATTGGCTTCCATACTGGGTGAGAGTTTGTAAGCAGAGTAGTTTTTCCAGTGCCATCCACAATGTGATGGTGGTTTCTGACAAGAGTTTCCAGTGCTGCTAAGCAACCATTACTGATGGCTAAAAATAGGGAGCAACCATCATATTTATGGGACTCTGAAAGCTTAAGGAGCTTTCACAAGCCAATTGCTTTGATACATAATTACTATAAGATTCAGCTTTTGAAATGGATTAAAATATATTATGTGTGAATCTGCAATAATTTTCTACAGCCAAAACTGTTCCTCAGATTAAAGGCTTTGTTTGCATTGACTTATTTTCTATTTAAAAATATTAACTGTATTTCATCTGGGTAGACATTTTCTTCACCTGTACTTATTTCCCTGAATTAAAGAGATGCAATAATATATAAACAATACAAATATGGAAGGTAGATTGGAAACTTCCTTCTGAATGAACTGTTGATTTCTTCACACTTGTGTCTTTATATATTACCATTTTAGCATGAACTCATTTACCTCTGCATTATTTCATATTTGCATTCATTCATTTAACATTAATTACTTATAGTTACCATTTTTCTATCTCTTTTCAACCATCCTTCTTCTCATCTCTGCATTTATTTATTGACCTAGTTGCCCTGCAAGTGTCCATCTTCATCAACTCTTTATCTCTCTAGCTATTTGTCTAGTATCATATCATGTCCTCTAATTTATTCAGCCATCTCTTTATTTTGAAGGTGTACTTAAAATCATTCCACAACTTACATCACTATCCTTTTCTGACTCCTTATATATAAAAAAAAGACTCGTAGCACCTACCACTCCCTGCAAATAATACGTCTAATTTCAAGCTCCATGAGGGCAGAGGACATATGTCTCTTTGTGCTTACATTGTGTCTGCAATCCTAGCACAGTGAGTGACTGGCCTTTAATAGTTGCCCAATACATATTCATTAAATGAATGCATAAATTTCTCCCATGTGTTTACATACCCATCCATTTCTCACTCTTTTTGCCAACACTCCATCAGTTTCTTTCACATCATCATCCTTTTTATCACCTACGTTCACTTCTATAAGCTGTCTGTCAGGTTCTTCACTCATCGTCACAACTATTCATCTATCCATTTCTATACCTAAAGCTCCCTATCTGTATCTAAGCAGCTATCTAACATTTTGTTAATATATTACAAGATATTTTTATTTGTTCATAATTACATCTATGCCTCTTTCCTCTCCTTGTCATTCATTAATCCATCATTCTCCACCATGTTTTTAACCTAAGTTATATTGTATATCACTTTAATATAGAATGATAAGGTGTGCACAGTTTCCAGTGAAAGGCCCAAAGGAAGGATGACAGAGAGTTTGCACCTTTCTCCATTTATTTTATACAAATTCATTTATATAAATTCAGCAAATAAAAATAAAAAAGAAGAGAAAAAAAAAAACAGCAACTTAAGTAGTGCCTGCCACTTCATTTAATGAATGTAGCCAATAAATGAAACATGATATATCTATTCCTAAAGTCCTTCAAATGAGATTACAAAATTTAAGAACAGATATTCATACAAATGGCCTTGAAACACAAGCCAACTATTTTTTGTGTGGCTCACCCAGAAAAACAGCAATTTGTTCCAAATTTTCAGTTAAAAATAGCTATGTCGGATCTACTAACCAACAGTAGTATGCTTAAGAGCACATTCCTATCTCTACGCATTCAATGTCGCAGCCACCTAACTGCATATAGTAGAATAATTTTAGAGTCCATTTCAAATGCATTTTTCTTTTCTATAAGCCAAAATTGATTTTACCGTAATCTCAAAGTTTTCTAAGCTAACAATCATTTTAATCATTTTATCTAGTCTCTCAGTTTCTTTTGTAATGCAGAATCTTCCATTCTGGATCCCCTGTCCTCACACTGCCAGCTGGACTGCTCTGTAGGACTCTTAAATGGCTGCAATCCTGAAATTTCCTTTATTGCTTTATTGGATTCTATGTCTTCATCTACCTGGCTTTGTATTTTTCCTAGAGAATATTCTCAAAAAACATCTGGAAATACATGAAATGAACGTGTTCAAGCCCTTCCTGCTTGGTTTTTTTTTTTTTTTTTTTTTTTTTTTTTTTTTTTGAGACCAAGTCTCGCTCTGTCGCCCAGGCTGCAGTGCAGTGGCGCTATCTCAGCTCACTGCAAGCTCCGCCTACCGGGTCCACGCCACTCTCCTGCCTCCGCCTTCTGAGTAGCTGGGACCACAGGTGCCTGCTGCAACGCCCAGCTATTTTTTTTGTTTTTGTATTTTTAGTAGAGACAGGGTTTCACCGTGTTAACCAGGATGGTCTTGATCTCCTGACCTCGTGATCCGCCTACCTCGGCCTCCCAAAGTGCTGGGATTACAGGCGTGAGCCACCGCGCCCAGCCAAAAAGTTCTTTCTTTTACCTTTGCATTTGATAGTTTACAGAGCAAAAACTTTCTCACATCCGTGCATTTTCTTCTCAAAGTTTGAAGCATTTCTTTGTTGGTTTCTCGTATTCAGCATAACTGATGAAAAGTTTGATGTCAGAACTACACATTCTTTTGTATGTAACTGTCTGCTTATCAACAACTCCAGCCCTAGCTCCCAGGAAGACTTTGCTTTTGTATTTTCTTTGCTGTTATAAAACTTTACAACTATATAGAAAAGAAAGGTTATCAATTTTCATTTATTGTTCTGGGTATTTTGATATGACGAGTTCTGTATTCTTTGGGAAAGTCTCTTCTAGTATTTACTGAATATGTTTTACTCATTGATTCTGTATTCTCCCTTTATAGAATGCCTAATAATCATATATTAAAACTACAAACACTAATTTTATATTTTCCACATTTTAAATCTTTTTATTTCATTATTTTATAAGATGTATTTAAATTGAACTTCAAGTTTTTATATTAAATAAAATATTTATTTGTTTGGTGATTTAAAATTTGTTGGTGATTTTAAATTTCCAAGACATTTTTCTTTTTCTCTGATTTTTCTTTTTCCATAGTTGTGTGTTTCCTTTTTTTTGGGGGGCGGGGGGGGGGGGGATTTTCTATCTTGTTTCACTCTCTGGAAACTTACTATAGATCTTTTTAAAGTAATTTTTATTCTTTTAATTTTGTTTCTTTCGTCTGAACTGATTTGCTTTTTTTTCTCTTATTTTCTTTCTGTACATGTTTTTCTTAGCTGTGTGGTGATATTCCTTTGTTCATATTTTAGAAGGAAGCAGCAAAAACCTACTAGAGACTGCTGTTTACTTGGTTGGAGATTTCAAATGATGGGTTTTAGTTTATCACAAAAAAGAGTAGAAGCTTGAATGTATGTTCTGAAACTACTAAATTGCAGAACATCCATTAATTTGCTATGAGCTGAAAATATCCAAATAACCTCTGTTTTGTTTAACTACTTTTATTTCTTTAGTAAATAATTTTAACTTTTTTCCAAGCAGTTAAATACATTACTACTGGGATTGTTCCACCTCTGGTGTTAAGGGTGAGAATCTTCTTAGACCTGTGACCCAGTGAAATTGTTGAAAATTATACATGTATTATATGTATATGATATATTTATCATATATGCACGTGTGTGTGTACGCATGTGCATGTGTGTATACATTTAAGTCTCAGGAAATGGTACTAAATGTATATGGCAAATTGAGAAACCTTTATTCCAAAAATCTATTAAAATTCTTCAAGAATTGTGAGAGTCTGTGATTACTGAACTAAGAACCATTCTCTTCTTCCTCTGTCAGAGCTCAGTGAGCCAGAAACTCCATTCCAGACTGATGCAGCTCAAAACAGAGGAATAATTCTGCCTCCAGCTTTTAGTCACAGGACTATCCTCCCAGGAAGCATGGGCAGGAAGTCAACATTTCTCATCCGGTCCCCAGCTACCTGTTGCTAAACGTAAATTCTGGATGAGTGAAACTAAGAAATAGGAGCTTCCTTTTTCTTCCCAGCCCACGCTTGTGAGACTAAAGCTCTATCTTGGGTGAAACACTGCCAAGAATATTGGGTCACTGATTAGCCTTTTCCCCTCTTGCAGGATGGCAACTTCATGCTGGGAGAGACAAGCAGAAGATCTGAGTCTACTTCGCCCCCCACCCTTCCCCGGAACTGAGCATCCAGCCTTCAACTAGGAGTGTCATTCAGAGGTAAGTGTGACATTGTCTCCATTTTCAACTCCAAAGCCATGGCTCAAGGATTTTTCTTGGGAAAAGAAGCAGGCTATAAACAGAGTGTTCCATATATCGTCCCAAAGAAATTGATTTAATTTGCAACAGACTGTGGAGAAGTTCAAATCTAAAAGTGTTACTATGGACTGAATTTAGTCCCACCCAAACTTACAAGATGAAGCCCTAACCCCCAAGGTGATGGCACTTGGAGATGGAGCCTTTGAGAGATAATTAGGTTTAGACAAGGTCACTAGGGTGGGCTCTCATTATGAGATTCATACTGTTATAAGAAGAGACACAGGAGCTTGCCTGCTTTCTCTCTCTCTCTCTCTCTCTCTCTCTCTCTCTCTCTCTCTCTCTCTCTCTCTCTCTCTCTCTCTTTCTGCCAGCCATGTGAAGACACAGCAAAAAAGCAATCATCTACAAGCCAGAAAGAGAGCCTTTACCAGAAACGTATCATGCTGGCATCTTGACATTATATATAACAGAAATTTATTGCTCACAGTTTTGGTGACTGGGAAGTCCAAGATTAGGGCACGGGCAGATTTGTTCTCTGGTGAAGGTCCACTTCCTGGTTCATAGATGGCAGTTCTATGCCGTACCTTCGTATAATAGATGTGAACAAAAGAACTCTTGGGACCTCTTTTATAAAGCCATTAATCCCATTCATGAAGATTCCACTCTCATGACCTAATCACATCCCATAGGCCCCAGCTCTTAATAACACCACATTGGATATTAGATTTTAACGTATTTTGGAGGGGAGTCACAACCATTGTCTATAGCACCAACTTCAGATAATTATTAAAAATCACTTCTTCATTGTGGTTTCCTTCCCATTGTGTTTATTGTTGTGCATTTTTGTCATTTAGGAGGCTATAAAAACAGCTTGCTTGCTGGAGCTTTGCACATCATTGCTTCATTCAAAAGAGAATCTCAGAAAATTACTGTGATGCCTATAATCTAACAAAGAGAATCATGGGTGCACTAAGTATATACTGTGAATTTAACTCAGATGCTCATGAACAAATGGTTTCTTTACACTTGTATATCAGCTCCTCTATATTAAAGATGTAGCTAATTAAACATATGTTTATGTTTTATGATTATTTTAGACATTTTTCTTCTTGAGTTTTGTTTGTTCTTTGTTGCTAACCAAATTGTTTGAAAATTCTTAGGAAAATTACTTATACCTACAAATCATGTATGATGTCTAATTTAAACTCTAAACAGACTCTATTTCTCACGTTACATAGTGGAGAAGGTATAACTCCATATGGTGAATTGTTATTTTGAACTTGAAGTCTTAACTTGGTTAACTATATCACCACAGAGTAGCTATTTATCAATCTCATGAGCATAAGCCAGTAATTACTATTTTAAGTATGAACATATTCTTAGTTTCAGGCATTTTTGTATTAATTAGCTAACCAGTTGTTTTGGCTTCTGATACATCTGTTAGTGGGGAATTTTGTTTTAATTCAATACTTAAATAGATTAAAGCCTGTGTGTGATTGAGAGATGTGGAAATATTCCTGCATATACACCATATATGTGCAGAATTTAAAGGTTAAACATTTCTATCTCCTATTAAAAATGTATGTAATTAAATGCTGAAATTTAAAAAGCTGATTTTTGTTTAAAATGCACATGTTCTAAATTTAGAAATTGTAAAACAAAATTTTACTACCTCATTAGTATTTTTCAATTTAAATTATTTTTTTTGGTGTGCTTTTTAGTTTTTAAGTTCAGGGATACATGTTTAGGTTTGTTACATATGTGACTTTCAAACTCTAACTGCAGGAACTCATTACTTCCAGTCTGTTATGTTCTGGTCATTGATTCCTCTATCACTATTACCACCCACAGAGCCTATATAAGCCATGTTGGCCCTCAACATTTCTGATGGAAGAGAATAAAGATATGGTTTTGTTGCTTTCTTTTGCAAAATCAAATGTTATTTTACACTAGATCAATGGTTCCTAAGCCTGGCTGTGTACCACAAAGCACACTTGGAGAGATTTGTAGTTTGTTTCATTTGTTTGTTGTTAACTATAAGTTTCCAGATTCTATTTCAAATCTATGAAATGGAATCTCTATATGTGGAATTCAGGGATATATATATATATATATCTATTTCAAGCATGTCCTGTAGTGTTTCTAATGCCACCTTGAGACCACAGAATCATTTGAGGAAACCAATGTAACTGACATTTATTACACTCCTCCACATCAGTATGAAGGGCATGTGAGCCTGGATTTTGTAGTGTTCACCACTAAATTCCCCGTATAAAACATAGTATCTGATAGGTCTTAGTCCTTCATTAAACATTAGAATGAGAAAGTCAATGAGTTTATGAATTTAATGTCTGTATCACTATAATGCAAGTGGAAGGAACAGAGAACCAGGGAAGACCTCAGTCTGAGAACAAAGGAAGCCAACTTAGTAACAATTACCCTGTTATCAATAGAAGAATAATTCCTTAAGGATTTGTCAGGACCATTTGTAGTTGGAAATCTGATTTTAGGAGGCTATAATAGCAGCTTGTGTGCTGGAGCTTTTCAAGTCACTGCTTTATTCAAGAGAGAATCATAGAAACCTACTGTGATGTCAGTAATCTAGCAAAGAGAATCATGGCTGCACTAAGTATATACTGTGAATTTAACTTAGATGTTCATGAACGAATGGTTTCTTTATACTTGTATATCAGATTGTCTATAAAAGATGTAGCTGATTAAACATATGTTTTTATGATCACCATTTTAGGCTTTTACTTCTTGAGTTTTGTGTTTACTCTTTGTTGCTAACCAATTTTTTTTGAAAATTCTCAGGAAAATCACTTTTACATACATATCATGTATGATGTGTAATTTAAACCCTAAACAGATTCTATTTCTGATGTCACACAGTAGATACTACTGTATTCTCTGATGATTCAGTGATTGCTGTACAAAATGATTTCTAAACTCACACATGTCCCCTAAACCATATCAAGCAGGGTTGATTGATTGTATACCAATCAGCTTCATCTTTATTTTTTATCATGTTCAGAAATGGCAGCATAGGTGTTAAAAGCGTATTAACATCCTTACGGGTTGGCTGCAAAACACGCGGTCAATATTAGCTGTGGCCTGTATAGTCACAAAGGTTTTCTGTTCTTTTTAAAAATTGTACTTCCTGAAGCTTAAGAAATTTATATTTTGTAGTTTCTTTCTTTGGGGGGTGGGAGGCGTGCAAGGAAACAAAACCTCAATTCATAGCCTTTTAAACATAGTTGAGTTTATGTGTCCCTCACAGATGTTTTTGTTTATGTTTCTATTTTTTTATATATTCTTTTTTAACCACTCAATAGAATCAGATGATTCAGTCTTCCTCACCAGCCCAATAGTATTATTCCATTTTTCTACAGATCTTGGTTCTCTTTAAGATATACAGATGTACCATGTGAACTCATTTCTTCCCTCTCTTTCTACTTTTGAAATTGATCTCTTCATTATTCTAAGTGTATTTTGATAATATTCTCTTCATGCAATAATTCCAAACATATTCTTGACATATCTCCTTTGCCCTGAATACCCATAAGCATCATTACTCAAAATAGGGAGGATAGAGCTGGGAGTGGTGACATGGCCTGGATAGGCTATATGTGCCTTTAATATAAATTCAATAATTTAGAACAATAGTTTTCAGAAAAAAAGTGTTGGTTTTGGTTTTGACTACAGTAATACGAGCATGCAAACAAATTTGCCCATTGAATGATACAAATTATTAAATATTTTCCTGCCTTATAATTTAGTAGATTTGTATGTGTGCATGCTTAACTTTGCCTTGTAACTTGTTAGCTAGTAATGAAATAAAATAAGAGCCAGTTGGTCAAAAACAGAAATGATGAAATTAAATTGCATTATAAATTAAAGCATACACTCCCCTCCTTTGTTTCAAGCTTCAAAAGCTTGTGTAGGCTCAAGTCCTATGGCCTTAACTACATATTTGGATCTTTACCTGGGTCTTCAAAGTCCATATGCTAGTAATTGAATTTAACCTATTTCCATGCTCCCAGTCCCAAACTATCTCCTTTCTTTTACCCATCTAAGACTATATATGTTATCCTCAAGGAACAGAAGTGAAGAGAAGATCAGACATCATCCCTCACTATATTGTGAGTGTGTTGAGGTAGAGCCTCCTTATTCAAGGACAGCCTAAACAGAGACCCCAGAGTTACCAGGCTTAACTGAAATACAATTGAACATATATTATGGTATTCTAGGTTTATACTATTTCTTTTACAACCTGAGTTAATACCATCTCACATAGAAACCAACATTGAAAATATTCTAGAGAAAACTAACCTATTGATAAAAGTGCACAAAATTCTTACTGAGCCCTATAGCCATGCCAAACAAAGTTAATTTAAAAAAAAGGAAGATTACCTTATATTTTTCCTTAAGGTGCCAGTGTCTGACAGGAAAGTTAGATACACACATAGATATTTGCAATGAAATGTGATAAGAGCTCTAGCACAGAGCAAGATCAAGTAACTCAGCTATGAAAGTCTGAGAATTCATATAGGCACTATTACTCTGCAATAACTAGTCTTTACTAGCATATAAGAAAGGAAAGGGTATTCTAGACCTAGTGCACCTGATTGTAAAACATGGACAATTTTGCAAATAAGAAAAGGTTCTATGGGCGGAAGTGCAGGACATATACATTGATGATGGGAGAGGGCAAGAGGAGAGCAGTCAAAAGTGCCACCAAAGAGCAGTTAAGCTCAGTTTTTAAGGGACTTTGCATACTACACTACACACTTGAACTCCGTTCTGTGGGCAATCGTGAGCTATTGCAGACATTTAATCTAGATTGTATTTTTGGTGTAGAAATATTTATCTGGATAGAGTGTGGAAGATAGTTCAGAAGTAGGATGAGGCTGCAGACGAGGAAAACTAGGAAGCTTAAAGTATCCTACTACTTCAGGTAAAATTGAGACTAGAGAAAACACTATTAATTGTAATATTATTTCTCAGTTATATTCATTTTCTGTCCTTTCCTTGTGTTTCTTTTCTTCACAGTGTTCTCTCTGCAAGTTTCTTGTTCATATGTTTGGCATTCACATACACTGCTGATTTCTGGAATCTTTTACCAGGCAAATCTGTTGATGCCAATGGATGGTTGCCTTGCCCACATCTGACTGCAAAAGCCAGCTTCTCTTTGGAACAAAAGGCCAGATTTGGCTAATCACACTAATAATTTAGAAACAGCTAAATGACTTCCACCTCTTTGCAGGTGGAAAGATAAAGATATTTTCTCTAGAATGCCAAATGCTGAGTCGTGTTTCTGATGAAGTTCCTTTTACTCTTTTACATCAGTAATCTGACAAGTCTCACAGTTCTCTCCTCTTGGTTGTCTTCACAATCCTTGACGAAATTCCTCTTTGTTATACTGCGATTTATTCTGCAGTGTGATAAGATATTTTTCCCCAGTACAAGGACTTTGCAGGGTTTTGTCTGACCAAAATGATAAAGGTACTTAACTGTTCAAGGATTTAAACAAGCACTCCCATCCCCTAAGTATGGCTAATCCTTTTTTAGTATGTTGTTTGCCTCAGTTAACAATAGTATTTTGACAGTGTTGTGGACTTAAGTTCTTTATGACTGTGGTGAGCTACTGCCCAAGAAAAGTATCAATATTCAAATTGCGTTCTTAGAGACCCTCCTGTCCTCTCCTTTCCTGTTCTTCCTGTGTCTCTATGATTACCCTTTTCAATTATATCTCTGTGTATGAATAAGTAGGGACTAAGTTTTATAATTCATGATTACACATGAATTTGGTCCTGTGAGAATGGGTAGTTGTTAAATCCAAATGCTAACATATTTCAAGAAAAAAAGTGGTGCTAAAAACCAAGGCTGGAGGGAAAAATGCAGCTTATGTTTTTTGGAGAGTTCATCCAGGAAACTGAGAAAGGTTGATATCATTATTGAATATCTTTATTCCTTTCCATCTGCCAAAATGCGCCAAGGGAATAATTTTTCCCTTGCTTGATATTTTGGTCTATGTGCCGCGCCCCATCAGACATTTCAGGTAGACATTTAAATGGACAAGTGCAATAACTCATAATATCTGTTCTGCACACAGCTGCTTATCTGCCTTTGTGACTTTATACAAAACCTACTTGCACTCTGACTCGATTTACTTTCCTTTAAAGTTGGCACTAGCACATAGAAATTTTTCTGATATTATGAGACTGTGTTTAATGTTATTGTCTGTGAAACACATCAAAATGATCCCTAAAGAGAGGGATGATTAACTTCTTAGAGAAGACAAGAGGGCATGATATCATAATAACTCATTCTTTAATTTATTCAACTAATATTTGTTGAGTGTCTGGTATTGCTAGGCATATAGCTGTTTTCATTAATCTGACAAAATGTCACACGGAGACAGGAATGTTGAGGGTTTCTGGTTTTCTAAAGGTCCAATAAAGGGCCTGATTGTAAAAGGCATTATTTTCTTTTTTTGTGTACATATTACTTAAATAACATTAAACAAGCGATAGATAAGCAGATTTCAGATCAGTTGCAAAGAATACTTGAACAGAGGTAAAAAAGAGCTGTCAAAAAAAAAAAAAAGAAAGAAAGAAAAAACTGATGGACTTCCTAGTGATGTGTGCCTGCCATCAATTGACATACTAATACAGGATCAATTTTTGAAGAGTCTGATGGATTTACTTCCATGTGGGAAGTTAGACTACATGATGACTCTCAACTATCAGATTCCTTTATTCTATTTATGTCTGTAAGGATCTGTGTAGGCAGCCCTTTGTGTCATCTCATACCTGTGTCTTGGAGCAAGCCATAGCACTTATTTTTATTCTCCTCCCAAATAAAGCAATAAACAGTTTACAGAACGTTTGGTTAAAGAATTACAGGAGAGTAGTTTCTATAAGTTGAACATAAAATTTCACTTTAAAATCCCCATCAGATACGTTTCTTCTACCCCAAGCGTCTTTTGTTTAACTCTAATTGCTGGGTTTTCTTTTACTAGCTCCTTCTTTAAGTGGCTGGTACTCCTGATCTTACTTCTTTTCTTCCAAAGACCCAGTACTAGCTCCCGGATCTTCCAAAATATCTGTCTGTTTTTCTCTTTGTTTGTTATGCAAAATTGTTTTAAGACGTAAAGTTCTTTCAATACTCAATTTCCACACCTATTAATTATTACAGGGAAATACAGATCTCTCAGTTCTTTCACTACTCAATTTCCACACCTATTAATTATTACAAGGAAATGTAGATCTCTCAGTCACCAGGATTCATCCTTGGAAAATGGAGAGACATTTAAGAAAAATAAAATATGTGTTTCTCCTGCCATATATAAATCATCTTGCACAGTGTATAGCACATAGTAACCACTACATAAATAGCTACTGCTATCATTGATTTTATTTGTGTATTCATTCAAAAATACTTATTTTGTGATTACTATGTGTTTAGCACTGTTCTAAACACTGAGGCCATGTCTATAAGCAAAATAGACAAAATGTCTGTCCTTATCAATATTACATTCTAGTAAAAGGAAACACTTAGAAAACATGATACAATATAATAACAAGTAAAGAGGTAACACATATGAAGAAACAATCCAGCATGATAAGGGTACGGGTAGAGATGGAGTTAGCTACTAGGGGGAATATCCAGCAAACTTTCTCATTCCAAACTGCTGTTCATTTGGAGTTAATATTAACAACTGAAATAATTAATTTTATGTAAAATAAAAAAGCATCTTCAAAATAGCTTGTCGAGTCTTGGATATATGTCTCTGTGTGTGTGTGTGTGTGTATAATTTAAAAACAGGCAAAATTGAATTAAGTGTAAATGATAACTATAAATATATATACACATACATATACATATATGCACACACATACACAAATGCATATATTTAAAATATTTTTTAAAATAATCTTTGAAAAGATAATCACGTAGTCAGTGTTCCAAATGCACAACATTTGTGACGTATACATGGCAACTCATGGAATACTCTGAAAACTATTCCTCATGTAAAATGTTTGAATGTCAGAAATAAGTATGAGGTCAGGGATAGGTTCTGCTCAATGCGTTTAATATTGCTTCTTTGAGCCCAACCCAAGATGTACTTTACCTAGGGAACACTAAAACTGTTTGTCATGTCAAGAACCGCTCTGTGGAAAAAGGAAAAATTATGTGTATCAATTATTGTATATGTAACCAAAAGCCCTGTCCCTAGATAATGGTTTGTACTGATTTTGGCTGTTCTTCATTGGTATGCGTGCTAGTGAAGCCCTATTTTCTCAGATAGGCAACCTCTATATAGCTGCCCCAAATAGTTTATGGGTAGAAAAATAACAGAATTGGAGATTTAGTGTTTGACACAGAACTTGTTCTGATTATATATACCAGGTCTTCCAAAAATGAAAAACTTGCTCACATTAATTTAAAATAAAGCCATCCAGCTTTTCCTTGTTGGCTGGGGTCCCCATGTTGGATCCTTGATTAATTGCTAATACTAAAATTGAGTGAACGGGAAGGCAATTAAAATGCAGACTCCGCTAACCTGTGTTCATCTTGGAGGGCTTGAGGCAATGGACTGTAGTTGATGGGGAACAGTTTCTGAACAAGAGTTATCACATTTGACAAAAATGCAGGGTGTTTTATCAAACTAAAATTTCAGATAAACAATAAATGAGTTTTTAGTATGAGCATGGCCCCCATATTGTATAAGGCATTCTTATGATTAAAAAGCAGCATTTTTAAAATCTGAAATTCAAATGTAACTGGGCATTCTGTATTTCATTTAGAAATCCTATTCACAACCACTGATATTTGACTTGCAGGGCTGAGTAAAGTTGGGCAGCAAAGTGAGGTTCTGAAGAACTGGGGTCAAAGAAGCTGAAGTTTAGAGATCTGGAATCCATACAAACTATGTAAGGGAACGGCAATGGCATGTTCACTGTGTGCCAAGAATTTTGCTGATTGTTTAAATGCATTATCTCATTTAGTCCGCATAAAAATCCTTCCATTAAGGTAATGTTATGAGGAAGGAGATTTAGTCAGTAAAGATTGCAAAGCTAATGAATGGCAGAGAAGGAATTTGAACCCAGGGAATCTGTCTCCAGAGTCCATGTCCTTCATCCTGTAGTCAGTGTCTGTCTCCTATTTTGGTTCAACGTTATAAAAAGGCTGGTTTTATAGATTCATTGAAAGTTTCCAAATTCCAGTCTTTTTTTTTTTTTTTTTTTTTTTTTTTTTTTTTGAGGCGGAGTCTCGCTCTGTCGCCCGGACTGGAGTGCGGTGGCCAGATCTCAGCTCACTGCAAGCTCCGCCTCCCGGGTTCACGCCATTCTCCTGCCTCAGCCTCCTGAGTAGCTGGGACTACAGGCGCCCGCCACCGCGCCCGGCTAATTTTTGTATTTTTAGTAGAGACGGGATTTCACCGTGTTAGCCAGGATGGTCTCGATCTCCTGACCTCGTGATCCGCCCGTCTCGG
The DNA here is from genome assembly GCF_007565055.1 of Rhinopithecus roxellana. Lineage (NCBI taxonomy): Eukaryota > Metazoa > Chordata > Mammalia > Primates > Cercopithecidae > Rhinopithecus > Rhinopithecus roxellana. The sequence continues at coordinate 117,148,659 of NC_044555.1, read as the reverse complement.
CCTCCCAAAGTGCTGGGATTACAGGCGTGAGCCACCGCGCCCGGCCCAAATTCCAGTCTTTTGGATATGTTGAAGAAATAATATGACCTTAAAGTCGGGAGATGCTTGGGGATTTCCAATGAGACTGTTTACAACTCTTCTGAAACAATCTTTGCACCTGGATTTTGTAAAAATAGAGTTGACATATTCCACCAAGTGGGTTCCATGTTTTGAGGCAGTATGGTACACTGACAAATCACTGGTGCCATTTAACACTCTACACTTTAAAAAATAGGATGACTAGCACTCATTTGTCATTTACTTAGCACCTATTTTGTGCAAAACCACTACACTAAAGGCTATAAGACAGTAGGAAATTAAATGTCATAGCCCTTCTTCTCAGAGAATTTACAATTTAACTGGAGAGATAGACAAGTAAACAATTAACTCTTCAAATACCAGGCAATGTAAAATAAGACCTTTAACAGAAGTGCAAGGAGAGTGCATTGGGAAAACAGAGGGGAGTACATTCTCTTTGAGAGACAAAGGCAAAAGACTAGATAAAGGATGAAGTGTAGAGACACAAGGCAAACAAAATGACAAAGTTAAAATAAAATTAAAAAACGCTCAAAAAACCAAGCATCTCTATGGTTATTTTGCTATGGAGAAATCAGTAATTTAAACATGCAAAAAGTTGGCAATCATACAGTAACCCTGGTTTAGGAGTAACATAATGCTCTTATCACATTTTGAATCTAAATTATTTTTCTGATGTCACCTTATAGAAACTTTGTAATTACATTTCTTTATATTTTTGGAACTAATAAACTTGGATTTTATTAATCATTTTAAAGTTGTGTAGTCACAGCAGATAGGTAGAAGATATATGACTGAATAATGCATGCTATAAAAACAATCGACAAATAAATGATACAGAGAGTCTGAATTGCATATGTTAAAATAAAGCTGCAATTTTATCTATGTTAACCTAAAAATAAGATCATTCTAGTTTTGAAACATGGTATACATTAATAAATTACATGATGAATTTTTTATATTTGTTCTATTACATCATGATTTGTGTTACATAGTTATAACACATTATTGAACTTTGCTATTTAATGACAATAGTTTTTTATTTGAAAAGCTAGATATGCTTAGGAAATTATGTCTTCCCAGATATTGCTTCTTTCCATTGTGAGAAACTTTCTTTACCATGTATGCTAAGAAAATATTGATCTATTATTCTCAATTCAGATAATCCTTCTTGTTTCAGATACTAGGAACTTTGTAACCACAGCATAGCCCAAGTGACAGCCATTATAATTTCTGAAAGTCTCTGAAATATAAACCATGAAAGCAAATTGGAAATATTATAGATGATTGTTTAACTTGCCTGTGCCCTAATTTTCTCCCATCAAAATGAGAACAATAAGCTTATCTATTTCCTAGGGTGCATTAGGAAATTAAATGAGATAATATACATGAAGTATATACTACAGTACTTAACACAGAATAAAAAAGCACAACTAAATTATCATCTGCCAGAATATAAACTCCATGTCGACAGGGCTTTTTCTTTTTTTTCACTGCTGTAGCGCCCACCCCCAACCACCCTCCCACATAAAAGAAACAATCATGAACACATAACAGTTGGTCAATAAAAAGTTTTGGAATGAGTGTAGCAGTGTTAGAAATACTCTCCACTTTTCTTCATGGATAAGTGTTTTATAAAAGACAATTATCTCTCAAAATTGTGTCCTCTTCATAAATCTGCCTGTGTTAATATTTTATAGATCATTCAGTAAACATCTATATACCAAATACTTGATCTATTACAATAGAAAAGAGGGCTGAGAGCCCAAAATCTCCTTAAGCTGATAAGCAACTTCAGGAAAGTCTCAGCATACAAAATCAATGTTCAAAAATCGCAAGCATTCCTACATACCATTAACAGACAGAGAGCCAAATCGTGAGTGAACTCCCATTCACAATTGCTTCAAAGAGAATAAAATACCTAGGAATCCAACTTACAGGGGATGTGAAGGACCTCTTCAAGGAGAACTACAAACCACTGCTCAAAGAAATAAAACAGGACACAAACAAATGGAAGAATATTCCATGCTCACGGATAGGAAGAATCAATATCGTGAAAATGGCCATATTTCCCAAAGTAATTTATAGATTCAATGCCATCCCCATCAAGCTACCAATTACTTTCTTCACAGAATTGGAAAAAACTACTTTAAAGTTCATATGAAATCAAAAAAAGAGCCTGCATTGCCAAGACAATCCTAAGCAAATAGAACAAAGCTGGAGACATCATGCTACCTGACTTCAAACTATTCTACAAGGCTACAGTAACCAAAACAGCATGGTACTGGTACTAAAACAGAGATATAGACCAATGGAACAGAACAGAGGCCTCAGAAATAATGCCATACATCTACAACCATCTGATCTTTGACAAACCTGATGAAAACAAGAAATGGGGAAAGGATTCCCTATTTAATAAATGGTGCTGGGGAAACTGACTAGACATATGTAGAAAGTTGAAACTGGATCCCTTCCTTACACCTTATACAAATTAATTCAAGATGGATTAAAGCCTTAAATGTTAGACCTAAAACCATAAAAACCCTAGAAGAAAACCTAGACAATACCATTCAGGACACAGGCATGGGCAAGGACTTCATGACTAAAACACCAAAAGCAACGGCAACAAAAGCCAAAATTGACAAATGGGATCTAATTAAACTAAAGAGCTTCTGCACAGCAAAAGAAACTACCATCAGAGTGAACAGGCAACCTACAGAATGGGAGAAAATTTTTGCAATCTACTCATCTGACAAAGGGCTAATATCCAGAACCTACAAAGAACTCAAACAAATTTCAAGAAAAAAACAAACAAACCCATCAAAAAGTGGGCAAAAGATATGAACAGACACTTCTCAAAAGAACACATCTATGCAGCCAAGAGACACATGAAAAAATGCTCATCATCACTGGTCATCAGAGAAATGCAAATCAAAACCACAATGAGATACCATCTCACACCAGTTAGAATGGCAATCATTAAAAAGTCAGGAAACAACAGATGCTAGAGAGGATGTGGAGAAATAGGAACGCTGTTGATGGGAGTGTAAATTGGTTCAACCATTGTGGAAGACACTGTGGCAGTTCCTCAAGGAACTAGAACTAGAATTACCACTTGACCCAGCAATCCCATTACTTGGTATATACCCAAAGGATTATAAATCATGCTACTATAAAGACATGCACACGTATGTTTATTGCGGCACTATTCTCAATAACAAAGACTTGGAACCCACCCAAATGTCCATCAGTGATAGACTGAATTAAGAGAATATGGCACATATATACCACGGAATACTATGCAGCCATCAAAAAGGATGAGTTCATGTTCTTTGCTGGGACATGGATGAAGCTGAAAACCATCATTCTCAGCAAACTATCACAAGGACAGAAAACCAAACACTGCACATTCTCACTCATAGGTGGGAATTAAACAATGAGATCACTTGGACACAGGGCGGGGAACATCACACACTGGGGCCTGTCAGAGGGTAGGGCGCTGGGGGAGGAATAGCATAGGAGAAATACCTAATGTAAATGATGAGTTGATGGGTGCGGCAAACCAACATGGCACATGTATACCTATGTATCAAACCTGCATGCTGTGCACATGTACACTAGAACTTAAAGTATAATAAAAAATAATTTAAAAAAAAGCAAAGAGGGCTGAGATAAGATTAAGTCTCCAGCATTATAGATTGTGAGTCCTTCACTCAGTTATCTATTCATTAATTAATTCAACTGATCATATATTAAATGTCAGGCCTTAGGATGATGTTACAGAAATAAAGATGAATCAAAAGGCACTATCCCCCTAGAGGAGCTCTAGGCTTGCATGTTTAGCCAAAAGTAAAAATGTAGTTGCAATATGTGCTATAACAGCTACCTATAAAGGTAGAAATGCTGAACAAGGGAGATAGGGACCACGTTTGCTTGGAAGCATTGATCTGGGTTCTCATACAATCAACAAATGATTGAAGGCAGGAAGGGCATGGGCACCACACTTAATTGAAGGAACACTTTTAGGAATATCATATTCTAAAAGCAGATATATTTTTCCTCAAAACAGTCTTCAGTTGGTGAAATATCTCTGCAATCTATTATTTCACTTGGAAGCTCTTTCCACACTCCGATGAAGAAACCTGAGTAAGTCATTCATGTCGGTGCATCAGATAACTTAGAAGGCTTTGGAGGTTACCTATTTCAGTTGTATTAGTACTTTACATTGAGAAAAAAATAATCAAAGATAGAAGGAAGGTGATATCCCTGGGGCAGGGATTTGTAGAAAGGCTTTACCTGAAGCCTGAATCCATAGCCTCATTGGATCTTGGAACCAAGACCAATTTTTCTTTAGCTCATCAGTTGCTTTCCAGAAATAGAGATGAAGATAAATCAAGTGTCTGGGGCTCAAACATGTGATTCATTTGCAAATGGTAGTGTTTTCTAAATGAAACCTCAGTTTAAATTTTCTGGGGATGGATTTTGCTCTCTACGTGCTTAGAAATTTTTGTCTAACACCTTTCAAGCCTAGTTTCCCAGCTTTGACACTACTGAATCATGATCAAGATAATTCCATACTATGTCCATCAATTCAAGTGTAATATATGTGACATTTTCAGCCAAACAATGACATTATTTTCTCATTTTCTATTTGAGAACATAATAGCTTTGTTGGTGTCCTGAGTGCAAAATAAAGTTGAAGTATTTTACTTACACCATGAGTTCTAGCTTCTCTGAAACCATACTGTTTAGTTCATCAGGGAAAACATAATCTCACAACTGCCAAAATTGTCCTGAAACATAATAGCAGAGAAGCTTTCAAATGGTGAGCAAAGACTTATGGCAACATGAAAGGAGGCACATTTTTAAAACAAATATGTATATAAAACATAAAGTTTAATTCTAAAAGCATAATATTACTAAACTCCAATCTGATTTTTCAGATACACTTTGGACTCCACATTTTTAATCGTTCAATAGATCTTGGTAGAATATAGTGCCAGAAGCCATTATTCACGTGTTTTTGCCTTGTGGAAATTTCAAACTGTTAAGTTGAAGGTTTGGTAAATAAAAGTTAAATCACACATACTGGAATTTGGCCCATACTTGAACAAAGCTCAAATTTTAACAACAGTACTCAGGATGCAAGAAGATAGTAAAATTTATTTAGTTGAAATCTTGCAAAGAACCTCATAAATGTCATGTGCTGGAAATATATACCAAACAATTAGCATATACTATGTCTAGGGTAATGGTTGATAATAGCGCCATGGCTTCTGCCTTGTTTTGTAACATAAATACAAGGTATAATGGCTCCAGAAAGAATATTTGAGATGGCAAATTTGTCTCAATGGCCAAGAGGTAATAATATATTAAAAAGCAGCCCAAGATCCCATGAATTTTGATTGGTTACAAATTCAGTTATTTTACGATCACAGGTGCTGTCCTTGGCCCCCACTCCAACATAATGAATCACCACAGAATTCAAGTGAGAACTGCCAATACCATTAAGAAACATTTGACATAATTCAAACATCTTTTATTTTATCTCTAAATCCCTGCTTCTGAAATAGAAACTTCTTTTTTTCACATTTATTGTTCTCACATTATAAACCATTTTTCTTTCTTCCATTAGGCAGGACTTTAAGCACGTCAAATTATTTTTCTCTATTATAACCAAGTTTTACCTTACAACACTGTGTCCTTTTGACATAATAAATAAATGGTACCACCAAAATCTTGCTTGCCTTGTAAAAGGCCACATTGGAAATTAGTTGCAGGGTCAGAAGTGGAGCATAGGTTATCCAAATAATACTCATGAGAAAATCACACTCATCTTTATATTACAAAATAATAGAGAACAGAACTTGTGGACTGCTTTCAGGAACAGAAGGCAAAGGTAAAAGAAAGCAGCACACAGTGATGATTTATTTTCTAATGAGCCATTTAACTTTCATAACATTATTTCTCAACAGGGGCTTTTTGAAAGCACAGATATGTACAGCATAAAAACAGACATTTGGTACATCTTTGGTTTTACAATTTAATGGGGAGGTTATTAGAAATAAAAACAAGTACAAAAAGTCTTCTTACAAGGGTGGTAATGAATAAATAAACAAAACGGCTTAGAAACACCATTATAGAACATGTTCTAGGTCTGGACCAGAAAAATAAACAGACATATATTAGCTCCCACATATGAGTGAGAACATAAGATGTTTGGTTTCCCATTCCTGAGTTACCTCACTTAAAATAAGAGTCTCCAGTTCCACCCAGGTTGCTGTGGATGCCGTTATTTCATTCCTTTTTATTGCTGAGTAGTATACCATTTTATATATATATATATATAATAATATATAAATATAAATAAATAATATATAAATATAAATATAATATTAATAGATATATAATATATATATAAAAATATATAAATTATATATAAATATAGAAATAAATATATATAAATATATATAAATATATATAAATAGATATAATATATAAATATAATATAATATAAATATATATATAAATATCTATAATATAAATATAATATATATAAATATAATATAAATATATATAAATATATAATATATATATAGAAATAAATATAAATATATATATATCTATATCTATATATATATATATGGCATTTTCTTCATCCACTCATTGATTGATGGGCTTTTTCTTTTTGCAATTGCAAATCGTGCTGCTGTAAACATGCATGTGCAAGTATCTTTTTCTTTTTTTTTTTTTTTTTGAGGCGGAGTCTCGCTCTGTCGCCCGGACTGGAGTGCAGTGGCCGGATCTCAGCTCACTGCAAGCTCCGCCTCCCGGGTTCACGCCATTCTCCTGCCTCAGCCTCCCGAGTAGCTGGGACTACAGGCGCCCGCCACCTCGCCCGGCTAGTTTTTGTATTTTTAGTAGAGACGGGGTTTCACTGTGTTAGCCAGGATGGTCTCGATCTCCTGACCTCGTGATCCACCCGTCTCGGCCTCCCAAAGTGCTGGGATTACAGGCTTGAGCCACCGCGCCCGGCTAGTATCTTTTTCATATAACGACATCTTTTCCTCTAGATAGATACCTAGTAGTGGGATTGCTGGAGCAAATGGTAGATCTACCTTTAGTTGTTTAAGGAACCTCCACTCTGTTTTTCATAGTGGTTGCATTAGTTTACATGCTTATCAATAGTGTAAAAGTGCTCCCTTTTCACTGCATCCATGCCAATGTTTCGTATTTTTAAATTTTTAAGTTATGGCCATTCTTGCAGGAGTGAGGTGATATCACATTGTGGTTCTGATATTCTTTTCCCTGATCATTGGTGATGCTGAGTATTTTTTCAAATGTTTGCTGGCTGTTTGTATACTTTCTTTTGAGAACTGTCTATTCATATCCTTAGCACACTTTTTGATGGGATTGTTTGTTTTTTCTTGTTGATTTGAGTTCTTTGCAGATTCTGGATATTTGTGTTTCGCTAGATGTATAGACTGTGAATATTTTCTCCCACTCTATGGGTTGTCTGTTAACTCTGCTATTTCTTTTGCTATGAAGAATTTTTTCAGTTTAATTAAGTTCTATCTATTTATCTTTGTTTTTTGTTGCATTTGTTTTTGGGTTCTTTATCATGAAGTCTTTGCCTAAGCCAATGTCTAGAAGGGTTTTTTGATGTTATTTTCTAAAATTTTTATGATTTCAGGGCTTAGATTTAAGTTTTTGATCAATGTTAAGTTGATTTTTATATGAGGTAAGAGATGAGGATCCAGCTTCACTCTTCTACATGTGGCTTGCCAATTATCCCAGAATCATTTGTTGAATCTACATGGGGTTAGCCAATTATCCCAGCATCATCTGTTGAAAAACCTTACATTTTTGTTTGCTTTGTTGAAGATCAGTTGGCTGTAAGTATTTGGCTTAATTTCTGGGTTCTCTATTCTGTCCCATTAGTGTATATGACTATTTTTTATACTAGTATCATACTGTTTTGGTGACTATGGCCTTATAGTGTAGTTTGATATCAGGTAATGTGATGCCTCCAAATTTGCTATTTTTGCTTAATCTTGCTTTAGCAATGCAGGTTCTTTTGTGATTCCATATGAATTTTGGGATTCTTTGTCTAGTTTTGTGAATAATTATGGTGGTATTTTGATGGGAATTGCATCAAATTTGTAGAGTGCTTTTGGCAGTATGTTCATTTTCACAATATTTATTCTACCCATCCACGAGCATGGGATGTGCTTTCATTTGTTTGTGTCATCTATGATTTCTTTCAGCAGTGTTTTGTAGTTTTCATTGTTGAGGTCATTTACCTCCTTGGTTAGGTATATTCCTAAGTATTTTGGGGGTTTTTTGCAATTCTTGTAAAAGGGGTTGATTTATTTATTTGATTCTCAGCTTGGTCATTGTTGGTATATGGCAAAGCTACTGATTTGTGTACATTAACTTTGTATCCTGAAACTTTGCTGAATTCATTTACCAGTTCTAGGAGATTTTCAGATGAATCTTTAGGGTTTTCTAGATATATGATCATATTATCAACAAACAGCAAAAGTTTGACTTCCTCTTTACCGATTTGGATGCCCTTTATTTTTTTTTTCTCTTGTCTGATTGCTTTGGCTACGACTTCCAGTATTATGTTGAATAGAAATGGTGACACTGGGCATTCTTTTCTTGTTCCATTTCTCAGGGGGAATGCTTTAAACTTTTCCCAGTTCACTATAATGTTGGCCATGGATTTGTCATAGGTCACTTTTATTATTTTAAGGTATGTCCCTTCTATGCTGTTTTTGCTGAGACTTTTAATCATAAAGTGATGCTGGATTTTGCCAAATGCTTTTTCTACATCTATTTAAATAATCATATGATTTTTGTTTTTAATTCTGTTTACGTGGTATATTACCTTTATTGACTTATGTATATTTGAAGCATCCCTGCATCCTTTCTCACTTAATTATGGTGAATTATCTTTTTGATATGCTGTTGGATTCAGTTCATTAGTATTTTGTTAAGAATATTCACATGTATGTTCATCAGGGATATTGGTCTCGAGTTTTCTTTTTTTGTTATATCCTTCCCTGGTTTTGGGAATAGGGTAATACTGGCTCATATAATGATCTAGGAAGAATGCCCTCTTGGTCTATCTTTTGGAATAGTGTCAATAGCATTACTACAAATTCTTCTTTGAATATGTGATTGAATTCAGCTGTGAATCCATCTGGTCCTGGACCTTTTTGGTAACAATTTTTCTTTTTATCATTTTGATCTCACTTCTTGTTATTGGTCTGTTCAGAGATTCTATATCTTCCTGGTTTAATCTAGAAGGATTGTATATTTCCATGAATTTATCTATTTTCTCTAGGTTTTCCAGTTTATGTGCATAAAGGTATTCATAAGTAGTCTTTCATAATATTTTATATTTCTGTGGTATAGGCTGTAATATCTCCTGTTTCATTTCTAATTGAGTTTATTTGGATCTTCTCTCTTCTTGGTCATCTCACTAATTGTCTATAAATTTCATTTATATTTTCAAAGAACTGGGTTTTTTTTTTTCATTTATTTGTTGTATTGTTTTGTTTCAATTTCCTTTAGTTCTGCTCTGATCTTCGTTATTTCTTTTCTTCTGCTGGGTTTGAATTTGGATTTCTCTTGTTTCTCCAGTTACATGAGATGTGACCTTAGATTGTCTATTTGTGCTTTTTCAGACTTTGTGATATAGGCATTTAAGACAATGAACTTGCCTCTTAGCAACACCTTTGCTGTATTCCAGAGGATTGATAGGTTGTGTCTCTATTATCATTCAGTTCAAATAATTTTTAAATTTTCATCTTGATTTCATTGTTGATCCAATTATCATTCAGAAGCAGATCCTTTAATTTCCATGCATTTGCATGGCTTTGAAGGTTCCTTTTGGAATTGATTTCCAATTTTATTACACTGTGGTCTGAGAGAGTACATGATATAATTTTGATGTTTTTAAATTTAATGAGATTTGTTTTGTGGCCTATCATATGATCTGTCTTGGAGAATGTTCCACGTACTAATGAATAGAATGTGTATTCTGCAGTTGTTGGGTAGAATATTCTGTAAGTATCTGTTAAGTCCATTTGTTGTAGGGAATAGTTTAAATATACTGTTTCTTTGTTGACTTTCTGTCTTGATGACCTGTCTAGTGCTGTCAGTGGAGTATTAAAGTCCCTGACTATTATCGTGTTGCCATCTATCTCATTTCTTAGGCCCAGTACTAATTGTTTTATAAATTTGGGAGCTCCACTATTAGGTGCATATATATTTAGAAGTGTGATATTTTTCTATTGGACTAATCCTTTTAACATTATATGGTATCCCTCTTTGTCTTTTTTAAACTATTATTGCTTTAAAGTTTGTTTTGTCTGATATAAGAATAGCTACTCCTGCTCATGTTTGGTGTCCATTTACATGAAATATATTTTTCCAAACCCTTTACCTTAAGTTTGTATGAGTCTTTATGTGTTATTTGAGTCTCTTGAAGACAGCAGAAACTTGGTTGGTGAATTTTTATCCATTCCGCCATTCTGTATCTTTTACATGGAGCATTTAGGCCATTTACATTTAATGTTAGTATTGAGATATGAGGTACTATTCTCTTCATTGTGCCATCTGTTGCCTGAATACCTTGGGTTCTGTTGTTGTGTGTGTTTGTTTGTTTGTTTTGAGATAGAGTCTCACTCTGTCACCCAGGCTGGAGTGCAATGGTGCAATTTTGGCTCACTGTAACCTCCGCCTCCTGGGTTCAAGCGATTCTCCTGCCTCAGCCTCCTGAGTAGCTGGGATTACAGGTGCATGCCACCACACCTGGCTACTTTTGTATTTTTAGTAGAGATGAGGTTTCACTATGTTGGCCAGGCTGGTCTCAAACTCCTGACCTCGTGATCCACCTGCCTCGGCCTCCCAAAGTGCTGGGATTACAGGCATGAGTCACCACACTCAGCCTGTTTTTTTCTTTTTTTTTTTTAATTGTGTTATTGTTATATAGGTCCTATGAGATTTATGCTTTAAGGAGTTTCTATTTTGGTGCATTTCAATTATTTGTTTCAAGATTTAGAGCTCCTTTTAGCAGTTCTTGTACTGCTGGCTTGGTAGAGGCAAATTCTCTCAGCATTTGCTTGTCTGGAAATGACTGTATCTTTCCTTCATTTATGAAGTGTAGTTTTGCTGCACACAAAATTCTTGGCTAATAATTGTTTTGCTTAAAAATAATAAAGATAGGACCCCCATACTTTCTGGCTTCTAGGGTTTCTGCTGAGACATCCACTGTTAATGTGATAGGTTTTAGTTTTGTTTTTTTTTTTTTTGTTTTTATTTTTTGAGACGGAGTCTCACCCTGTTGCCCAGGCTAGAGCGCAGGGGCGCGATCTGAGCTCACTGCTGCAAGCTCCACCTCCTGGGTTCACGACATTCTCCTGCCTCAGCCTCCCCAATAGCTGGGACTACAGGCACCCGCCACCATGCCCAGCTAATTTTTTGTATTTTTAGTAGAGGAAGGGTTTCACTGTATTAGTCCTTTAGGATGGTCTCAATCTCCTGACCTCGTGATTCGCCCGTCTCGGCCTCCCACAGTGCTGGAATTACAGGCGTTAGCCACTGTGCCCGGCCCTGATAGGTTTTTCTTTATAGATTACTTGATACTTTTGCCTCATCGCTCTTAAGATTCTTTCCTTCATCTTGACTGTAGATAACATGACGACTTTGTGCCCAGGCAATTATCTTTTTGTGGCTGCTTTTGTATTTTTAGTAGAGATGGCATTTCACCATGTTGTCCAGGCTGGTCTTTGAGTTTCTTGTATTTGGATGTCTCGATCTCTAGCAAGACCAGGGAAGTTTTCCTCAATTATTCCTTCAAATATGTTTACCCAACTTTTAGATTTCTGTTCTTCCTCGGGAACACCAATTATTCTTAGGTTTATACATTTAACATAGTCCCAAACTTCTTGGAGTCTTTGTTTATTTTTTAAAATTCTCTCTTTTTTATCTTTGATGGATTGGGTTAATTCGAAAGCCTTGTCTTTGAGCTCTGAAGTTCTTTCTTCTGCTTGTCTGATTCTATTGCTGAGACTTTACAATGCATTTTGCATTTCTTTAAGCGTGTTCTTGATTTCCAGAAGCTGTAATTGTTATTGATGCTATCTATTTCACTGAATAATTTTCCTTTCATAACCTATATCATTTTTTATATTTCTTTAAGTTCAACTTCACCTTTCTCTGGTGCTTCCTTAATTAGCTTAATAATCAACCTTCTTAATTCTTTTTCTTCCAATGCAGAGATTTCATCTTGGTTTTGATCCATTGCTGATGAGTTTGTATGATCTTTTGGAGATGTTAAAGGACATTGTTTTGTCATATTACCAGAATTGTTTTTCTGGTTCCTTCTCATTTGGGTAGACTATGTCAGAGGGAAGATCTGGGATTCAAAGGCTGCAGTTCAGATTATTTTGTCTCATGGGGTACTCCCTAGGAATGGGTTTTCCTGAGAGCTGAACTGTAGTTACTGTTTTTGCTCTTCTGGATCTAGCCACCCAGTGGAGGTACCAGGCTCCGGGCTGGTACTGGGGAGTTTTTGCAAAGAGACCTATGATGTGATATAGCTTCAGGTCTTGCAGCTGTGTTTACCAGCACCTGCTGTGGTTGAGGTAGCAGAGGAGTGAATTGGACTCTGTGAGGGTCCTTGGTTTAGTGTGCTGGTTTTGTGTTGGTTGGCCTCCAGCCAGAAGGTGAGTGCTTTCAAGAGTGCATCAGCTGTGGTCTTATAAGAAGGGTGAAAACTTGTTCTAGGGACACTTGGTTAAGTATCAGGTTTCTCAGATTGTGGGCAGGGCCATAGAGCTCCCAAACGATTATGACCTTTGTCTTCAGCTTCCAGAGTGGTAGAGAAAGACCACCAGGTAGGGTCAAGGATAGGCATGTCTGAGCTCAGCCTCTCCTTGGGTGGGGCTTCCCAGTCAAAGAGAGTTATGTTCCCAGGGGGATTATGGTTGTCTCTGCTGAGACAGACAGGTCACCAGGGAAGTGAGGGAAAGCCAGCAGTCACAGGCCTCACCCCTCTCCCACCCAGCCTGGAGTCCTAAAAGCTGGTCTCACTCCCACTCTTCTCCCTTCAAATAGCACTGAGTTGATTTCCAGGCAGCTGGTGACCAAGGCTGAGAACTTGCCCTAGACCAGGGGCATCCTCATTGAGAGAGGAAGCCTACTCACAGTTTTTCGGCATCTCAGAGAGCCTGCAGCATGGATCCAGTTCCTTCAAGGTCTGTGGATTCTCATGGCTTTCCTGGTATGTTCCTGCCATAGTTCTTGGAGCAAAAGTTCACGATATGAGGTTCCACACATTGCTCTGTCCATCTGAGTGGGAGCCGCAAGCTAGTACTGCTTCCTATCCATCATATTAATCCATTCTCCTTCTTGAACCTTTTATTTATCACTTTATTCTCCAGAGAATAATGTCAATTATTTCACTGTTACGTCAATTTATTTTGCTTATCTGGATTTCAGCTAGTTTGTATGATGGATTATTATATTATTCATTCATTACCACATCAAATATAAATTCATGAGCTGTATAATCATAATGAAAATCATTATAATTTTCCATGTTGTCACATTAAATGGAAGGCTTTCAAACTGGTGCCACTATGCTGGTAAGGCCAGTGCTCTCTCTCAAAAGCAACAGTGGAAATGGTTTTACATGTCCAGCCTTCCTATTAGCTTTAAGTGAATCCACTCCAAAATTGGCTGTACTTAAGCACTCTTACTCAATTCCAGATGATCTCCAGGAAATCTCATTTATCTTCATTTCTACTGATAATAGACACAGATTTTTGGAAAAAATCAGAATGAATTGCGCATGCAGAAGAGCTCTTCAAAAACACCTGGATATATCTGTGCAAGGAATATCTTTTGAAATAGCTATTGGAAACTAAAAGCCATCAATGGAGCTTTTTCTCTCGTCTCCAACTTAAAACTTTTAAATAGAAGCTATTCATCAAAAGTTGCCCGCATGATGAATCAATAGAAGTTTACTTACCAGGTTGAGTCTCTTCTATCACAGAACACATGCCTAAACTGCAGTAAGTTACAATTCCCCCTAACAAGCACGATTAAGTGGGAATACTGTATGTAAATATTAGCCCAAGTCAAGTATTATTAGGTGGAAATCTACAATAGATGACTCACTATCTGTGGGAAATATTTATTGCCACACTCCACTGGTTTGAAATATTTGATTATTCAAACTTACATTTACCTAGCTATTTATTTTCAATATCTAATGACCAATTTGTGGACTAAATTAGGTGGCAACAGCTCAGTGTGTGATTTTTAAAACCTCCTAAGAAAGTTTGACTTGCTAGAGTTTTAGCATATTGAATGATGGAAAGAACCAGAGGGCATTTTTTGAATACTAATAACATTTATAAATTCAAGCTCTATATATGTTTATTGACTATCAATTCTAGCAGACACTGCTAGTTATTGAGAATAAATGAGACAAGGAATAACACCTGTTTAGGAATACCTCATAGTTTTGTAGAAAAAAATGAACAGCTATAGCATGTAAAGCACTGTAATAAAATATGAAAAATGTTATATGAAACCGCAAAGAAGAAACAATCTAAATATGCCCAGAAAAACAAAATAGACCTTCACAGGTAAATGGCATTTTATTCTTTCATTCATTCATCAGAAAATTAATTTGTACCCATTAATCACTAAGCAGGAGTGCTAAGAAATGGCCTTTGCTTATTTGCCCTGAGGCACCAGAACTTGACTTATAGAGTCATCTACTCTATAAGTCATCTACTCTATAACTAACATGAATCCAATAAATAAAAACAGTCTATAGAAATCATACCTTCTGAGTTCCCATTATGATTTTCTAAATTAGATTAAACAGACCTAACAACCAACTATGTGCCAGTCACATCAGATGTTTTATATGAAATGTGTAATCTAATCTTCAATATTAATCATAGTTTGAAAGACAATCAAATTTTACAAACATTTACTTATTAAGCAGTTCCCCAAGAGCAGGCATTGTAGTGGATGCTGGGGACCCAAGAGTAAGATGACATGAATTCTATCTTCATGTAACCCTTGGTCCAGTGAGAAACACGCATGTGTATATAATTCCGACATGCTATGTGAAGTGCTAAGATAAAAATATGGCAAATGTTACTGTGGAAGCATTCCAATGTGTGGGCTACCAGAAGGTCTTCTTGAGGGGTACTTGCTTGAATGAGACTTGAAAGGTAGGTGACTTGGGGTTAGTTAAACGCAGATATAGAGGAGGGACATTCCAGAGGAGAGGTCAGGCTGATGTTATGCATAGAGGTATGATAATGAGAGCTAAGACAGGTGTCATTATCTCCAATACAAAGATGAAGGCACTGAGGCTCAATGAAGTTAAAGAACACCTCCCGATACTCCCCACAGGATTACTCCATTACTAAGTGGTAGAGTCAGGAATAAAAACCCAGCCAGTGTGTCTGCAAAGTTCTTATTCTTTCCATCACTTTAAGCTACTTCTTCATCAGAATTTAACATTTAATCCTGGAGACTTGGAAGTGTATGCACTCTAGGGGGAGGAATTAAATTGACTATAAATGCCAAGAAGAAAGGCATAAGACAGTTAAAGGAAATTTAACAACAAAAAGACAAAGAGCAAGTAACAGAAAGTAAACAAAGAAGAAGCAGTGAGAATCCAAGTTATAACATAAATAGTTGTTAGTAAAACCTCTTAAGTGCTGTTATTGAGAGAGCTTGAGTTGGTCCAAATTCAGCCTTCTCTAATTTTCACTATCTCTTTGCCTAGTGAACACATTGTCTATCTCAATCATTGCAACATTTGTGTTTCAATAATGTGAAGTCCAATGGAAGCCCTGACTCTTTGATTTACAATTCTTTTTTCTTTATTGATATATGTCACACAGGCAAAAGGCTGCACACTAATTTTCCTGACATTTGTTCATTGATACAAACATGTTTTATAAAATAATGACTGAATTGGTGGTCTTGAAAGACAGAAGTTCTCCCTGAACATTAATGGAACCAATCATTATAAACACTAGGCCTTTCCATCACTTTTTTGGTACCTGTTTGTCATTATGTAAAGTCAGACAAAACACAGCCAAACCAAAATGCACACCATCATATTTCCAGTAGGGAGAACAAAGAAAGCTGGAGATCTTACGTTTGCAGGTAAGTCCATTTTGAGGTGGTAGCTAGCTGCTCTTTGATGCATCTACTTGATTGATGATTGGATAATTGAGGAATGGAATTAGTGTGAAGTATCTATGTAGCCCATTGCTGTCCCTGCTGATAGTTGATTTTTAGGATTTGGTGTTGTTTTGCTGCATAATATTACAGAAATGTGATGCACTGTCTTACATTCAAGTAAAAAAGGAATAAAAGTTAATGAGCTATTTAGCTCAGTATTGGGGAAATTTATTTGTAAATTGATGTATTGAAAGTGATGCATCCACAATCAGAAACAGCCTAGCACCAGCTAAATATACCACAGTAGAAATAAATTCTAACCAGTTTTCCACTTCTGAACATCTTTTGTTTTGTCACAAGAGTGTGTGTTAATTTTTCTTAGTCACCTGGCTTCATTGCTGTTGTATTTTAACTTTTCTCTCTTTCAGTTCATGAAACAACTTTTGTCTCTTTATTTTCTTTGTTAACGAAGGGCTGATCGTGTACATTCTCTGTTAGAAGCCAGACAGAGAATGCAATTCAGCCTTTTCTCTTACAGTCAGTAAACACAAATAAGACAAGAGTAGATGCTGTGGAAATTTGTAAAGTAAAAACGAAAACAAGTGTTTACTGTATGCTTTCTTCCCCTGCTCTCTCACCACGGCTCCCTCCCTACCTTACAATGAAAGCCAGCATCAGCTCTTTACATGTTATCCACAAGGAAGCTATATTTAACTTTTGCTTGCACCAAAAATAGCTTTAGCAAATAGTGTTTTGGCATCATACAATATTACCAATGTATACTGCATGATTATGTCCCATCCTCACCACTACCACACAAACACACACATTTTTTAAAAAGTCTTGGGGCTCTGTGTCCAAAATATCAAAAACACTTCTTTAAAAACTTTCCTCAATTAACCAATTTGAAGAAAATGCAAATTACTTAACTAAATAATAGAGGCGTATTCCCTCAGATACAGTGGTCAGAAGTGTCTGCGGCAGATATGGATGCTGAATGGAAATTGAGGCAAGTCTCAATAGAATTAAGGTAGAGGCCTCTTGAATGTTCAGCAGGGTTATGACCATTTCACCCATTAACTATCTTTTCATAAAAAGTCCTGGCATATTAAGGGGTTTAATGGAGGTTGGTCACAGGGCATTATATGACCATGTAATCTAATTTTTCCACCATAAACTATATACTATTCAAACTTGAAGTGATAAAAATCAGGCCCAGCAACAAATAAGTTACCATCAGGTAGAAGTATTACTACTACTACTATTATTACTATATTATTATTATTATTCTTTTGAGATGGGCTGGAGTGCAATGGCGCGATCTCAGCTCACTGCAACCTCCGCCTCCTGAGTTCAAGCGATTCTCCTGCCTCAGCCTCCTGAGTAAAGACGTATGAGTTATAAGGCAAGTCTTGAGCAGATCCAGCAGGAAAAATAAGCTGTAGGGGCAGATAACTTATATTACCAATGTAACTACTCCTGCTAGATGGCTATCACTCTCTCAGCCCACACCTATGTTCTCCTAGCTAGTCCCTAATGGCCAGTTCACTGCAGAAAATTAAGTATTTATGGCTGTTACAGATGGAGCCCCACTAGTAGAAAGTGGACGGTGGAGGTGCTGAACCCCCACTCAGGAGTGGCCCTAAAAGACACAGATGAATGAAATCCTCCAAATAGACATAATTTTAAACATTACATTTTGTTGTCCCGTTTTTCTAGAAGGAGAGAAAGCTTAAAATATAAATTCATGGCCATTCCTGTATGATCAGGGATTTGGAAGGAATAGAATTGGAAGTTTGGTGACAAGGAGTTCTACAGAAGAGGTATGTACATAGACCTCTCAGAATGGGCACCTAGGAATCGCTGTCCTTCCGCTGTTTGCTGAACGGACTCACAAACAAAGAAGGCATAATGCCTAGAATGAAGGTAATTTATAGGCTTTCCTTCACCAAGATGATCTAGTTACCACAATTCCTGAGTTCCCAAAGTGCCAATAATAAAGCTTAACACTCTGTCTCTTTTATGGTACTACAAATAACCCAGCTAACTGAAGCAAGATTAGCTTTTCTAGATTCCTTCCATCATTGTGGAGCTATAATATTCACATTGGAATGAAATTTATTTGGGATTTGCATATTGTTACCCTGCTGGTCTGAAAATTTATCAATTACTTTAATGTTTTATGATGCTTTCCAAATTCATGGCTATCTCTTCCTAAAAAAGTGAAATATGTATTGTTGCCTATGAAATTAAATGGCCTTTAGCACAAAAGCAGCTGCCCTCATGAAATGCTAAACTGACCAAATGAAGATCCAATTAAGGAAGCAGCAAGGACATAACTTTTGGAGTTTGGAGGGTTGTCTTACGCAATGCTGTGTACAGTGTAAATCAGAAGCAAAATTATAGTGTTGTTTCTCCCATACCAGAATACATGGATCCTGGAATCATGGAATGGGATGAGACAGAAATGAGACATGGTCCATTATTTCAATCTATATCAAGTCACAGACTGCAGCTAATGTCCTCTCTAGTCAAATGGTCAGGGACTTGGGAAGAATAAGATTTGAAGACACATGACAAGGAGATTTGGGGAAGAAGTGTGCATAAGATCACTTCAGAAAACTCTGAGTGTAAGAATATTTGCAGCCCATGTAAATCTCAGAGGAAGACCTTAATTGCAGAGAAGGCTCTAACTTTAATGAACTGCTTCATGTGTACAAAAAGGTATTCAAAGATATAACAAAAACCTCTGTACCCACTAACCAGATTAAGAAATAAAGCATCACCAGTACTGTTTGTTTTGTTTTGATTTGTTTTGTTTTGAGATGGAGTCTTGTTCCATTGCTCAGGCTGGAATGCAGTGACGTGATCTCGGCTCACTGCAACCTCTGCCTCCCGGGTTCAGGCAATTCTCCTCCCTCAGCCTCCCGAGTAGCTGGGATTACAGGCACACACCACAATGCCTGGATAATTTTTTTTTTTGAATTTTTAGTAGAGATGGGATTTCACCATGTTGGCCAGGATGGTCTTGAACTCCTGACCTCAAGTGATCTGCCTGCCTTGGCCTCCCAAAACGCTGGGATAATAGGCATGAGCCACCGTACTCAGCCCATAAGCATCACCAGTACTGTCTAAAGTACCTAGGCAATGTTTCATGATTTCATTATCCATACTCTCTATACACTCCCCCAAAAGAAACTATTTTGAATTTATTCATTTACCTGTTTATTACATATGAAGATATGGGTGGGAAGATAAATAAATTTTTATTACATCATCAAAAATATATATAACATTTCTTCTTATGGTTTTTACATTTTATGTAAATGTGAATATATTATCTGGATCCATCTGCAAATCAACTTGTTTTTATGTATTTATTCATATATTGTTTGTATGTATTGATTCATACATGTGGGTGTGTGTATTTTTAAACTTTTAAGTTCAGGGGAACAAGTGCAGATTTGTTACATAGGTAAGCTTGTATCATGGGGATTTTTTGTACAGATTATTTCTTCATGCAGGTATTAAGCTAGAACCCACTGGCTATTTTTTCTGATTCTCTCCCTCCTCCCACCCTCCACCCTTCAATAGGCCCCAGAGTGTGTTGCCCTCTATGTATCTACAAGTTATCATTATTTAACTACCACTTTTATGTGAAAACATGTATGGTTTGGTTTTCTGTTCCTACATTAGTTTGCTAAGGATAATGACCTCTAATTCCAACCATGCCCCTACAGAGGACATAATCTCGTACTTTTACATGGCTGCATAATATTCCATGGTGTATATGTACCACATTTTCTTTATCCAGTCTATCATTGACAGGCATTTAGGTTGATTCCATGTCTTTGCTATTGTGAATAGTGCTTCAATGAACATCTGCTTGCATGTGTCTTTAGAATGGAATGATTTATATTCCTTTGGGTTAATGGGATTGCTGAGTCAAATGGCATTTTTGTCTTTATGTGTTTGAGGAATCGCCACACTGTTTTCCACAATGGCTAAACTGATTTACGCTCCCACCAACAGTGTATAAGTCTTCCTTTTTCTCCACATCCCCACAAGCATATGTTATTTTTTGACTTTTTAATAATAGCCATTCTTGGAAACCATCATTCTAAGCCAACTATCACAAGGACAGAAAACAAAACACCACATGTTCTCATTCATAGGTGGGAGTTGAACAATGAGAACACATGGACACAGGGCAGGAAACATCACACACCAGGGCCTGTCAGGTGGTGGGGGGCTGGGGGAAGAATAGCATTAGGAGAAATGCCTAATGTAAATGACGAGTTGATGGGTGCAGCAAACCGTGTCACATGTATACCTACATAACAAATCTGCAGGTTGTGCACATGTACCCTAGCACTTAAAGTATAATAATAATAATAAAAATAGCCATTCACTGGTGCAAGATAGTATTTCACTGTGATTTTTATTTTCATTTTTCTAATGATCAGTGATGTTGACATTTTTTCATATGACTGTTGGTTGCATGTATGTCTTCTTTTGAAAAATGTCTCCTCATGTCATTTGCCCACTTTTTAATGGGGTGGTTTGTTATTTTCTTGTAAATTTGGTTAACTTCCTTATAGATGCTGGATATTAGACCTTTTTAAGATGCATAGTTTGCAAAAGTCTTCTCCCATTCTGTAGGTTGTCTGTTTACACTGTTGATAGTTTCTTTTGCTGTGCAGAAGCTCTTTAGTTTAATTAGATCCCATTTGTCTAATTTTGCATTTGTTGCAATTGCTTTTGGTGTCGTCAATGTGAAATATTTGCCCATGTCTGTGTCCTGAATGATATAGCCTAAATTTTCTTCCAGGGTTTTTAGAGCTTTTGGTTTTAAGTCTTTGATCCACCTTGAGTTGATTTTTGTATATGGTGTTAAGGACATGGTCCAGTTTC
The DNA here is from genome assembly GCF_007565055.1 of Rhinopithecus roxellana. Taxonomy (NCBI): domain Eukaryota; kingdom Metazoa; phylum Chordata; class Mammalia; order Primates; family Cercopithecidae; genus Rhinopithecus; species Rhinopithecus roxellana. The sequence goes on along the minus strand of NC_044555.1, from coordinate 117,127,434 downwards.
AATCTTCTGCGTATGCCTAGCCAGTTATCATAGCACCATTTATTAAGTAGGGAATGGTTTTCCCATTGCTTATCTTTGTCAGGTTAGTTAGTAAGTTTGAATAGTTGTAGGTGTGTGGTCTTATTTCTAGATTCTCTATTCTGTTCCATTGGTCTATGCGTCTGTTTTTGTACAAGTACTGTGCTGTTTTGGTTACATAGCCCTGTAGTACAGTTTAAAGTCAGGTAGCATGAAGACTCCAGCTTTGTTCCTTTTGCTTAAAATGTCTTTAGTTATTCAATATTATTTTTGGTTCCATATGGATTTCAAAGTAGTTTTCTCTAGTTCTGTGAAGAATATCAATGGTAGTTTGATAGGAATAACATTGCATCTGTAAATTCCTTTGAGTAGTATTATCATTTTAACAATATTGATTCTTACTACCATAAGCAAGGAAATTTTTTCCATTTGTTTGTGTCATCTCTGATTTTTTTGAGCAGTGCTTTGTAGTTCACCTTTTAGAGATCTTTTACCTCCCTAGATAGCTGTGTTTCTAAACATTTTGCTTTTTTTGTCACAATCATGAATGAGAGTTTGTTCCTAATTTGGCTCTAAGCTTGACTGTTATTGGTGTATAGAAATGCTAGTGATATTTTCAGTCTGATTTTTGTATACAGAGATATTGCTGAAGTGGTGTATCAGCTTAAGAAGCTTTCGGTCTGAGCCTATGGGGTTTTCTAGATAGAGAATGATGTCATCTGCAAACAGGGATAGTTTGACTTTCTCTCTTTCTATTTGGATGTCCTCTATTGTTTTTTTCTTTTGCCTGATTGCCCTGGCCATGAATTCCAATAATATGTTAAATATGAGTGGTGAGAGAAGACATCTTTGACTTGTGCCAGTTTTCAAGGGCAATGATTTCAACTTTGGCCCATTGAGTATGATGTTGGCTGTGGTGTGTCACAGATTGCTCTTATTGTTTTGAGGTATGTTCCTTCAATATCTAGCTTATAGAGAGTTTTTAACAAGAATAGATGCTAAATATTATCAAAAGCAATTACTGCATCTATTGAGAAAATCATGTTTGTTTGTTTTTTTATTCAGTTCTGTTCCTGTGGTGAATCACAATTGCTGATTTGCTTATGTTGAGCCCACCTTGCATACTGTGGATGAAGCCTATTTGATCATGGTGAATAAGCTTTTTGATGTGTTGCTGGATTTGGTTTGCCACTATTTTGTTAAGGATTTTTGCATCCATGTTCATCAAGGATATGGGCCTGAAGTTTTCTTTTTTGTTGTTGTATCTCTGCCAGGTTTTGCTTTCATGATAATGCTGGTCTCATACAATGAGTAAGGGAGGAGTCCCTCCTCCTCAAATATTTGGAATAGTTTCAGGAGAAATGATTCCAGCTCCTCTTGGTATATCTGGTAGAATTCAGGTGGGAATTCATCTTGTCCTGGGCTTTTTTTTTTTGGTTGGTAGATTACTTATTACTGGCTCAGTTTCAGAATCAGTTTTGTTATTTTTCTGTTAAGGTATTCAATTTCTTCCTAGTTCAGTTTTGAAAAGGTGTATGTGCCTAGGAATGTATCAATTTCTTGTAGATTTTCTAGTTTATGTGCAGAGGTTTTCATAATATTGTTTGATGGTTGTTTTTATTTCTGTGGGGTCAGTGGTAATATCCGCCTTGTTGTTTTTTATTGGGTTCATTTGAATCTTTTCTCTTCTCTTCTTTAGTAGTCCAGCTAGCAATCTATTTTATTGATTTAAAAAAACAAAACACAACAAAACAAAACAAACAGCTCTTGGATCCGTTGAGTTTTTGAATGGCTTTCCATGTCTCTATCTGCTTCAGTTCAGCTCTGATTTTGGTTATTTCTTGTTTTCTGCTAACTTTGGGTTTTGTTTACTCTTGTTTCTCTAGTTCTTTTAGTTGTGACATTAGGTTGTTAACTTGAGATATTTCTAACATTTTGGTTTGGGCATTTAGTGCTTGAAATTTCCCTTTTGACCCTACCTTAGCTGTGTCCCAGAGATTCTGGTACATTTTATCTTTGTTCTCATTAGTTTTGAAATACTTTTTCATTGCTGCCTTGATTTCATTATCTACCCCAAAGTTATTCAGGAGTAGGTTGTTCAATTCCCATGTAATTGTATTGTTTTGAGTGAATTTCTTAGTTTTGATTTCTAATTTGATTGTGCTGTGGTCTGAGAGAGTGGTTGTTATGATTTCAGTTCTTTTGCATTTGCTAAGCATATATTACTTCTGATTATGTGAGCAGTTTTACCATAAGTGCCACGGGGCGATGAGAAGAATGTATTTTCTGTTGTTTTTGGGTGGAGAGTTCTGTAGATATCTATCAGGTCAATTTGATCCAGTGCTGAACATCTTTGTTAATTTCCCGTCTCAATGATCTGTCTAATATTGTCAGTGGGTTGTTAAAATCTCCCATTATAGGCCGGGCGCGGTGGCTCAAGCCTGTAATCCCAGCACTTTGGGAGGCCGAGACGGGCGGATCACGAGGTCAGGAGATCGAGACCATCCTGGCTAACACGGTGAAACCCCGTCTCTACTAAAAATACAAAAACTAGCCGGGCGAGGTGGCGGGCGCCTGTAGTCCCAGCTACTCGGGAGGCTGAGGCAGGAGAATGGCGGAAACCCGGGAGGCGGAGCTTGCAGTGAGCTGAGATCTGGCCACTGCACTCCAGTCCGGGCGACAGAGCGAGACTCCGCCTCAAAAAAAAAAAAAAAAAAAAAAAAATCTCCCATTATAAATGTGTGGAAGTCTAAGTCTCTTTGAAGTACTCTTAGAACTTGCTTTATGAATCTGGGCTCTCCTGTACTGGGTGCATATCTATTTAGGATATTTGTTGAATATCCTTGTTGAATTGAACCCTTTACCATTATATAATGTCCTTCTTCTTCTTTTTTGATGTTTTCTGGTTTAAAGTCTGTTTCTTCAGAAACTAGGATTGTGACCCCTAATTTTTTCTGTTTTTCATGTTCTTGGTAAATTTTCCTCCATTCCTTTATTTTGAGCCTATATATGTACTTTACATGTGAAATGGGTCTCTTGAGACACCATGCCAGTGGATCCTATTTATTTATTTATTTATTTATTTATTTATTTATTTTTGAGACAGAGTCTCACTCTGTCGCCCAGGCAGGAGGACAGTGGCGCAATCTCGGCTCACTGCAAGCTCCGCCTCCCAGGTTCACACCATTCTCTTGCCTCAGCCTCCCGAGTAGCTGGGACTACAGGTGCTCATCACCACACCTAGCTAATTTTTTTATTTTTTATTTTATTTTTTTATTTTTAGTAGAGATGGGGCTCCACCATGTTAGCCAGGATGGTCTCGATCTCCTGACCTCGTGATCCACCCGCCTCTGCCTTCCAAAGTGCTGGGGATTACAGGCGTGAGCCATGGCACCCAGCCCGGGCCTTAATTCTTTATCGAGCTTGTTACTCTGTGTCTTTTAATTGGGTCATTTAGCCCATTTACATTTAATATTCGTATTGATATGGGTGAATTAGATCCTGTCTCCATGATGTTAGCTGGTTATTTTGCAGAATTGTTTATGTGGTTTCTTCATAGTATCATTGGTCTGTGTACTTCAGTGTGTTTTCTTTAGTGGCTGGTAATGGTCTTACCTTTCCATATTTAGTGCTCCCTTCAGGAGCTCCTGTAAGGCAGTTCTGGTGGTAATAAATTCTCTCAGCATTTGCTTGTCTGAAAAGAATCTTATTTCTCCTTTGCTTATGAAGCTTAGTTTGGCTGGATATATAATTCTGGAAAGGAATTTCTCTTCTTTAAAAATGTTAAACAGTGCCCTCCAATCTCTTCTGGCTTTTATAGTTTCAGCTGAGAGGTCTGCTGTTAGTCTGATTTGTTTCCATTTGTAAGTGACTTGGCCTTTTTTTCTAGCTGCCTTTAACATTTTTTCTTTCTTTTCAAACTTGGAGAATCTGATGATTATGTGTGTTGGTGACGGTCTGCTCCTACAGTATCTTACTAGGGTCTCTGCATTTCCTGAATTTGAAAGTTGGCCTCTCTAGCTATGTTGGGGAAGGTTTTATGAATGATACTCTAAAATATGTTTCCTAAGTTGGTTCCATTTTCCCCATCTCTTTCAGGAAAACCAGTCAGTCATAGATTCAGTCTCATCACATAATCACACATTTCTCAGTGGTTTTGTTATTTCCTTTTTATTCTTTTTTCTCTATTCTTGTCTGCCTGTCTCATTTCAGAAAGGAAGTCGTCAAGCTCTGAGACTCATTCCTCTGCTTGGTCTATTCTGCTATTACTACTTGTGATTGCATTGTGAAATTCTTGTAGTGTGTTTTTCAGCTCTATCAGGTCATTTTCATTCTTCTCTTTACTGGCTATTTTGTCTTTTAGATTCTGCAAGTTTTTTTCATTATTTTAACAAATATTTATTTAAATTTTCCAAAGCAATACCATGACACTGTGCTAAGCTGCAGGTGAAAGACGCAGCCAGAAAGCAGACACCTGTCCTCATGGAGCTTACCATCTCATTGGGGAAACAATTAATAGGTAGACAAATAAATATCAAGTTAGTGTCTTAATAGACAGCTAAGTCAATTTTTAGGGAGAAATTATATTCTTCTTTAATCTTCTTTGTGATGATAGTTTTAATTTTTAAATTTTATTTCAATAGTTTTGGGGAAACAGGCAGTGCTTGGTTGCATGGAAGAGTGCTTTAGTGGTGATTTCTGAGATTTTGGTTCACCTATCACCCAAGCAGTGCACACTGTACCCATTGTGTAGTCTTTTATTACTAACCACCTCCTCATTTCCCCCCGAGTCCCCAAAGTCCATTATAATAGTCTTATGTCTTTGTACCCTCATAGCTTAGCTCCTGCTTATAAGTCAGGACATACAAAGTTTGGTTTTCCATTCCCAAGTTACTTCACTTACAATAATGGTCTCCATCTCCATTCAGGTTACTGCAAATGCCATTATTTCATTCCTTTTTATGGTTGAATAGTATTACATGGTGTATATATGCCATTTTTCCTTTATTCATTTGTTGCTTGATGAGCATTTAGGCTGGTTCTATATTTTTGCAACTGTGAATTTTGCTGCTATAAATATGCCTGTACAAGTGTATTTTTTATATAATGACTGTTTTTCCCCTCTGGGTAGATACCTAGTAGTGGGATTGCTGGATCAAATGGTGATTCTACTTTTAGTTCTTTAAGGAATTTCCATACTGTTTTCCATAGTGGTTGTACTAGTTTACATTCCCACCAGCAGTGTAAAAGTGTTCCCTTTTCACCACATCTATGCCAACATGTGTTATTTATTTATTTTTTAATTAAGGTCATTTTTGCAGGAGTAAGGTCATATCTCATTGTGGTTTTGAGTTGGATTTCCCTGACAATTAGTAATGTTGAGCGTGTTTTTCCTATCTTTGTTAGCCATTTGTATATCTTCTTTTGAGAATTGACCATTCATGTCCTTTGTCCACTTTTTGGTGGGTTCATTTGTGTTCTTGCTGATTTGTGTGATTTCCTTGTAGAATCTAGATGTTAGTCTTTTGTCAGACGCATCATTTGTGAATATTTCCTCTCACTCTGTAGGTTGTCTGTTAACTCTGCTGATTATTTCTTTTGCTGTGCAGAAGCTTTTTAATTTAATTAAGTCCCATCTATTTATCTTTGTTTTCATTGCATTTGCTTTTGGATTATTGGTCATGAAGTCTTTTCCTAAGCCAATGTATAGAAATGGTGCTTTCTACGTTATCTTCTGTAATTTTTATGTTTTTAGGTCTTAGATGTAAGTCTTTGATCCATGTTGAATTGGTTTTTCCATAAGGTGAGAGATGAGGATCCAGCTTCACTCTTCTACATGTGGCTTGCCAATTTTACCAGCATCATTTGTTGAGTAGGGTGTCCTTTTCCCATTTTACTTTTTTGTTTGTTTTGTCAAAGATCAGTTAGCTGCAAATATTTGGCTTTATTTCTGGCTTCTCTATTCTGTTCCATTGATCAATGTGCCTATTTTTATACCAGTAGCATGCTGTTTTGGTAACTATAGTCTTGTAGTATAGTTTGACATTGGTTACTATAATGCCTACAGATTTGTTCTTTTTGCTTAGTCTTGCTTTGGCTATGTGGAATCTCTTTTGGTTCCGTATGAATTTTAGAATTGTTTTTTCTAGTTCTTTGAAGAATGATTGTGGTATTTTGATGGTAATTGCATTGAATTTGTCAACTGCTTTTGACACTGTGCTCATTTTCAAAATATTGATTCTAACCATCCATGAGCATGGGATGTGTTTCCATTTGTTTGTGTCATCTGTGTTTTCTTTCAGCAGTGTTTTGCAGTTTTCCTTGTAGAGATCTTTCACTTGTTTGGTTAGGTATATTTCTGAGTATTTCAAAAATTTTGCAGCTGTTGTAATGTATTATCATGATTTTTACCTTCCTTGCATCGAGTTACAATGTACTCCTTTAGCTCAGTGAACTTTCTTTTTATTTATATTCTACTTCCGTCATTTCAGTCATCTCAGTTTCAGCTCAGTTTCCAACCCTAGTTGGAGAGGTAATGCAGTTATTTGGAGGGAAAAGGAAACTGGAATGGCTGCTCTGTTGAGACTCTACATAACTCTGGGTATCAGACTGAAGGCCTTAGTGGAGTGGGTTCACGAGGGGATCTCCTGACATGTGGGTTGCAAAGATCTATGGGAGAATCATGGTTTCCTGGGTCACACATTCACTCACCACTTTCCTGGGTTGAGGAGGTTCCCTCGGTTCTGTGTTGCTCCCAGGTGGGTCGTCACGCTGCCTTGCTTTTCTCCATTCTCTGAGTTGAGTTGCTTCCTTGATTAGTCAAAATGCGAGTACCGGGATGTTTCATTTGAAGGTGCTGTATGTACTCACCCCTTCCATTCCTCTCCATGAGAGTCATGCACCCTAGCTTCTTCTGGTTGGCCACCTTGGCCACTCATCCAATGAATCTCTTATTTATTTATATTTTTGCTCAAGATAAGAACAACCCATGATTAATGTTCACTTATGTATAGAATTCCAATATGTTAATTTATTATGATTCTAGTCACTCATGTTCCTTTTGAGTGCCATATAGGTTGTTTTAATTTATTTTTGCCATCACAAATAATTCTGTGTTGTTTTTTTTTTACCTGTCTTCTTGTGAATTCTTTGGTATTCTCTTAACTTATTGTATTGTTTGAGTAAAAAACCTTCCTTTCTCACCACCAATTTGTACTTAATACAGTGCATTATAAATACACACACATATATGTGCATATATGTGTGCAGCCTAGCTGCTACTGCAAATAGACAAGATAAGCCAGTAGACAAACTTTATGCATGAACTGCAACCATGCCTTTGGCTCAACTTCAACCTTCTGAACATAAAAACAATACAATTTATGTTAAATTTCTGCCTTACAAATGACATGCAAGATACCTTGTAAAGCCCATGGTAACTGAGACCTATGGTGGGAGGAAGATCCTGGGAAACATAGTTCAACTTTTAGTAATAAAATACAATATAAATTTACCAGATTAACCATATTTTCTATTCCTTCCTTTTTTTTTTTTTTTTTTTTTTTTTTTTATTATACTTTAAGTTCTAGGGTACATGTGCATAACGTGCAGGTTTGTTACATATGTATACTTATGCCATGTTGGTGTGCTGCACCCATCAACTCGTCAGCACCCATCAATTCATCATTTATATCTTGTATAACTCCCCAATGCAAGCCCTCCCTCCTCCCCCCTCCCCCCTCCCCATGATAGGCCCCAGTGCGTGATGTTCCCCTTCCCGAGTCCAAGTGATCTCATTGTTCAGTTCCCACCTATGAGTGAGAACATGCGGTGTTTGGTTTTCTGTTCTTGTGATAGTTTGCTAAGAATGATGGTTTCCAGCTGCATCCATGTCCCTACAAAGGACGCAAACTCATCCTTTTTTATGGCTGCATAGTATTCCATGGTGTATATGTGCCACATTTTCTTAATCCAGTCTGTCACAGATGGACATTTGGGTTGATTCCAAGTCTTTGCTATTGTGAATAGTGCCGCAATAAACATACGTGTACATGTGTCTTTGTAGTAGAATAATTTATAATCCTTTGGGTATATACCCAGTAGTGGGATGGCTGGGTCATATGGTACATCTAGTTCTAGATCCTTGAGGAATTGCCATACTGTTTTCCATAATGGTTGAACTAGTTTACAATCCCACCAACAGTGTAAAAGTGTTCCTATTTCTCCACATCCTCTCCAACACCTGTTGTTTCCTGACTTCTTAATGATTGCCATTCTAACTGGTGTGAGATGGTATCTCATTGTGGTTTTGATTTGCATTTCTCTGATGGCCAGTGATGATGAGCATTTTTTCATGTGTCTGTTGGCTGTATGAATATCTTCTTTTGAGAAATGTCTGTTCATATCCTTTCCCCACTTTTTGATGGGGTTGTTTGTTTTTTTCTCGTATATTTGTTTGAGTTCTTTGTAGATTCTGGATATTAGCCCTTTGTCAGATGAGTAGGTTGCAAAAATTTTCTCCCATTCTGTAGGTTGCCTGTTCACTCTGATGGTAGTTTCTTTTGCTGTGCAAAAGCTCTTTAGTTTAATTAGATCCCATTTGTCAATTTTGGCTTTTGCTGCCGTTGCTTTTGGTGTTTTAGACATGAAGTCCTTGCCCATGCCTATGTCCTGAATGGTACTACCTAGATTTTCTTCTAGGGTTTTTATGGTATTAGGTCTAACATTTAAGTCTCTAATCCATCTTGAATTAATCTTCGTATAAGGGGTAAGGAAAGGATCCAGTTTCAGCTTTCTACTTATGGCTAGCCAATTTTCCCAGCACCATTTATTAAATAGGGAATCCTTTCCCCATTTCTTGTTTCTCTCAGGTTTGTCAAAGATCAGATGGCTGTAGATGTGTGGTATTATTTCTGAGGACTCTGTTCTGTTCCATTGATCTATATCTCTGTTTTGGTACCAGTACCATGCTGTTTTGGTGACTGTAGCCTTGTAGTATAGTTTGAAGTCAGGTAGCGTGACGCCTCCAGCTTTGTCCTTTTGACTTAGGATTGTCTTGGCAATGCGGGCCCTTTTTTGGTTCCATATGAACTTTAAAGCAGTTTTTTCCAATTCTGTGAAGAAACTCATTGGTAGCTTGATGGGGATGGCATTGAATCTATAAATAACCTTGGGGAGTATGGCCATTTTCACGATATTGATTCTTCCTATCCATGAGCATGGTATGTTCTTCCATTTGTTTGTGTCCTCTTTTATTTCGCTGAGCAGTGGTTTGTAGTTCTCCTTGAAGAGGTCCTTTACATCCCTTGTAAGCTGGATTCCTAGGTATTTTATTCTCTTTGAAGCAATTGTGAATGGAAGTTCATTCCTGATTTGGCTCTCTGCTTGTCTGTTACTGGTGTATAAGAATGCTTGTGATTTTTGCACCTTAATTTTGTATCCTGAGACTTTGCTGAAGTTGCTTATCAGCTTAAGGAGATTTTGGGCTGAGACGATGGGGTTTTCTAAATATACAATCATGTCATCTGCAAACAGGGACAATTTGACTTCTTCTTTTCCTAACTGGATACCCTTGATTTCTTTCTCTTGCCTGATTGCCCTAGCCAGAACTTCCAACACTATGTTGAATAGGAGTGGTGAGAGAGGGCATCCCTGTCTTGTGCCAGTTTTCAAAGGGAATTTTTCCAGTTTTTGCCCATTCAGTATGATATTAGCTGTGGGTTTGTCATAAATAGCTCTTATTATTTTGAGGTACGTTCCATCAATACCGAATTTATTGAGCGTTTTTAGCATGAAGGGCTGTTGAATTTTGTCAAAAGCCTTTTCTGCATCTATTGAGACAATCATGTGGTTCTTGTCTTTGGTTCTGTTTATATGCTGGATTACGTTTATTGATTTGCGAATGTTGAACCAGCCTTGCATTCCAGGGATGAAGCCCACTTGATCATGGTGGATAAGCTTTTTGATGTGCTGCTGAATCCGGTTTGCCAGTATTTTATTGAGAATTTTTGCATCAATGTTCATCAGGGATATTGGTCTAAAATTCTCTTTTTTTGTTGTGTCTCTGCCAGGCTTTGGTATCAGGATGATGTTGGCCTCATAAAATGAGTTAGGGAGGATTCCCTCTTTTTCTATTGATTGGAAGAGTTTCAGAAGGAATGGTACCAGCTCCTCCTTGTATCTCTGGTAGAATTCAGCTGTGAATCCATCTGGTCCTGGACTTTTTTTGGTGGGTAGGCTATTAATTGTTGCCTCAATTTCAGAGCCTGCTATTGGTCTATTCAGGGATTCAACTTTCCTTCCTTTTTTGTCTCAGTTTTTAATCTCCATTTCTCCTACTATTGACATAGGTTTACTGATGGTAATCACATTTCACAAATTAGTCCATGAGTTGAAGAGCACTGTGAATGGCCACAGGAGTATCAGGAATGGAAGGAAAAACACCAAGAGATCCTGACTTGAAAATGAAAGAAATAATTCAGGAGAATTTGAGTCTTCATTCAGAGAGGAGATAAGTAGGTTTTGGGTTGTATGATGAAGAGTTGCATCATGTTGAGAAGGACATTGTTTTGGAAAGATTAAGGAAAGGAGCAGTACAACGTGTGGATCATGTTGGACACTATCATCTAGCGATTGTGTACAAAAAAAGGGGAAAACTTTCCTTTTGGGAAACTTTCTCTTTGTGAATAGATTCAGTGGGAAGGAGTTTCTTCATGTCTGACTCCTACCGTTTATAAAAAATAGTAAAGTCCTTCTAACTACTTTAAAATCATTATTGGCACTCTGAAACTTCAGTGAATTTTATAATGATGGAACAAACATGTAGAAGTCATTCAATGAAATAAAATAAGTTGTACACAGTAACCCCCAAAAGAAACAGCAGATGTGTAATACCTTAAGTGAATAATAATGAACACTCAACAAATAATATTCATTTACCAAGTGTTAATTGTAACAGACTTCAGGAATTTTCTTTCTTTCTAGAAAAACCAACCAATCATCCATTCAAATATTCAGTGTATTTGAATGTTATAATTTATTTCTACCTGTTTATAATGTCCTGTCTGAGACATTTATCTTTTGTACCGTTTTCTCATTGATAACAGATACCTAAATGGTGTTCTATAGCCCAGATTTAATTTTCCTAACCCAAAGCTTTGTTACATAGAATTCTGCTTTGATTCCCTTTTCTCTTCATCCTTGGTTTTTCTTCAGTCTAAGTCCATCAGAAGTGAGATAACATCCCTGTGTTATTAGTAAAATATACAAATACAAATTGGTGCATACCACAATTTTCCACAATAGCTTGACTCCATTCTAGGCATATTTCTAAGTTAATAGTGAGAATTTATTGTAGGGGAGTGACCTTCTCTATCTTTGGCTAATATATCAGATAATAAAATTTCTAGGGGAAGTAGTTCTCAATTCAAAAATGTTATCTATTATATACACACATATTTGTGTACCTATCAGAGATTGGGTGAGTGTAGAAGTAATTATGTAGTGATATTTAGCTAATGGTCTGAACCTTGATAGTTATAGTAGCTAAAGTTGCTGCCATAACTTACTTATTGTTAGACTGCTTTATCATCAACACTGACAGTGTCCTGGCTAATTAGAATGTCATAGGAAGCTGGTAACCATTTTAATGTAATAGCATAAAATCTGAAATTGCAATAGGAGAGTGCCTGACTGCCTAGCTCATTAATGACTCGCCCTTAAATATCAGAGGCAGCAAAGATTTTTAGATATTCCTGTAGAAAAAGACAAAATTAAATAAACTTCAAGTAGAACATTTTACCTCAATGTGGCCTGTAAAAACAGAGTGAAACAGAAAAATACATGATAATGAATTAAAAGTATTAAGAAAGTCAAAAGTACATTGCTTTCTGAATACTGATTTCTACTATTTGTGAAAAGTTTTGTAATGAAGAACTCTAAATTTTCTCCTTCAGCTGTCAAAAGCCAATTATGGACAGTAAATTACCTGTATAACAACACTGCATAAATATTGCCAGAGTATGTTAAATAAAGTGACATCAACAATGGCAGCTTATTTTTCTCCAAAGGCATACTATATGTGAAAGAAAAAAAATCATTTTTTCTCTTTAGAAATGGCAAGCAAATTATGGCTATCAATTTATAAATAAATATAACATTGGTATGAAAACTCTCAAATTAACAATAATAGCTACTGCGTATCAGGCACCTACCTACTTTGTGTTAGCCAGTGTATCAGGTCCTTGATAAATAGTACCAGCAATCCTTACAGCTTCTGTGAGGCAGATAGCTATTTTCCCTATTCACAAGTAAGTACACTAGAGCCCATAGAGGTCCATTTTCTTGCCAAAGGTTGCAAAGATAATTATTGGTAAACCCAGTATTTCAACATTCTCGGTCTGATTCCAGAAAGCTTGCTCTTAACCCATTGCACTATACTGCTCTTTCCATTTAAGCATGCTGTTCCACTGTGGTTCTGTCACAGGGAACAACACGAATAAAATAAAACCAGTCTACTCTCTGAATGAATGGGACTTTTTTTGTGTGTAGAATTTGGAAATTCCATGTAATGTAAATATCTCAAGATCAACTTACAGAGAATTATTGGATTCAGCCAATTTTCAATGAATTCTTAAAGAGTTTAATCATCCAAGTTTCTTTATCTTATAGGAAGCAGAAAGGAATAAAATTGAATCTATACATCTAGATTTTTAAGATCATGATATAGAGTTAGATTTGCAAAACGAAGAAAATAGTAGATATTTTAATTTAAGAGTACAATTAGAATGAATACAGGGAGACTTGAGTGTGGAAAGTTTTCAGTAGATAATCTGTTTCTCAGATTGTCATCACTTTAAATATCAACAGGAGAATATGTTACAGGCATGGCATAATTGGGAGCCCATGATGCCAAGTTTCTACATTACGGTATCAGATTCAGATAGGTCCAAGCTAAAGATTTGTCAGCTGTCTTCGTCATCAAAAATTGGGAAGATTAGACTCCAAAGTTGAAGATATGTTCTACTTTTATGCTGACATCAGAATAACATCGAGCTTCAGTGACTTACATGGCAAAGATCTGTGGACCATCATGTAATATATGTGATAGTGATTGTAACGTGATTACAACTGTGTGTGCTTTTTAGCTTTTAGCAACTTCCTTTGGACACATTTCTACACTGAATTATTCAGAAAGTGTTGATCAGTTTCTTATATTAATAGCACAGTTTCTCTCTCTCTCTCTCTCTCTCTCTCTCTCTCTCTCTCTCTCTCTCTCGGCCTCTAGGCTGCACTTAGATTTCTTCTTCAGATTAAACCAGCTATAAATTCAGTTATACATTTACGACAAAGATGGATTTTTAAAAGCTGATATGACTTAGACACAGAACCCACTTAAGAGACAAAAACTTTAATAAAATTCATTTCAAAATATTTCTTGTGTCTTCTGAAATATAATTTCCATTTGCCCTATTCCCTAGTATAAAACTACATTCTCCTTTTTCAAATCTCCCTCTTAGCACATAATTCATCTGTTAATTTTAATAAAATACACACTTTCCAGCAAAAAGAGAAGATTACCAAGGAGAAGTACTCATTTTCCTGTTCCTCCATTAAAAAATCATAATATTATGATATTTATAATGGATATGTAAAGGTTTATTATAATTAAGGCAGTTCCGTTGCTGAGATGATGTTAAGGAAAAAACGAATTGGGCTGACTCCAATAAAACTGATGGTTTTCTAAACCCAGAAATTTTAACCAAGTAGCATACTCCTCACTCTAGAGAAGCTACAGATGAGATGCTATGTTCACTGACTTTTTTGAATAGCTAGTGAATATTGACGTGTGAAAATTTATCATCAAAATAGTCATGAATGAAAAAAATGTGATAGGACATTCAATTTTATGAAGAGACAGTTTCAAAATGAGAAGCTAATGAAGTTATTTAACAACTCTAAGCAATACTATTTCCACAGCTCTAACAAGCACACTCCAAAAATATACCCTTTGCCATAGAATTAATTTGTAACAAAGACTCCATGAAATTGAAGCTATTGAATAAAGAATTTCAGGAATGTTAAATGAAATAGACAGGTTTTACTAAATAGGCATGGTGCTGCTTTACTTGTTTTACTATTATTTCCTTTTTCCACGACACCGACTACTCTACTTGCACATTCAGTGAACATGTTGGCATCTTATTTATGGTTTGTAACTTTCACGGTTGGGTTAATCTATTAAAACTTGACTATTGTCAGCCAAATTTTAGTGGGAAGATACAAAATCAGAGAACCATCATTATTTTTTCACATCTACTAACTACTCTGGCCCAGTTTTGCCGGGGTGACTAATATAACAGGAAAATCTATGCCATGTCACCCCCCCAAGTTAAAATATTTGCTTAATTCATTTATTCAGTTAGTATTTGCTAAGCTCTTACATCCTGAACACTTCAAGGTGCTAGAGATAAGAGGCACTCACAGTTCATTTAGCAGACAAACAAGAATACAGTTGATGAGAGTGTACTCTAAAATTAGTGTTCCAACACAGGACAATGAAGGATGCTATGTGAACATCTGGAAGAGGATCCTAAAGCAAGGATCCCCATTTGCCGCAGAATAAAATCAACTTCCTTAATGTGACTTGAAAAGCCACCATGACCTGGTTCCTTTTTACCTCTGGATTCTCATAGCCTCACATTTTGTGCTCCAGCAACACTAGATAGTTTGTTATTGTGCCTAAAATACTATGCTGTTTCCTACTTTTCCTCATTTTATCCCTTCTGCTTAGAATATTCTACCCGATCCTATCTGCCTGGTAAGCACCCACGTTAGCTTAAGTATCAAGATGTAGCTCCATGGCTACTGCCTCCACAGTGTCTTCCCGGCTTTCCCCACCTCTCCCGCTTTGTGCCCCATGTTCTCTCTTCTGTCAGTCCTACCACAGCACTCGTGGTGCTTTGTGTTGTTAATGCCAATATTTACAAGACCTCCTCACTAGACTCTTAGTTGCATGAGATTAGAAATGAGGAATACTGACTCATGCCTGTAATTCCAGCACTTTGGGAGGCCGAGGCAGGTGGATAACCTGAGGTCAGGAGTTCAAGACCAGTCTGAAAAACATGATGAAACCCCATCTCTACTAAAAATACAAAAATTAGCCGGGCATGGTGGCAGATGCCTGTAATCCCAGCTACTCAGGAGGCTGAGGCCCATGAATCACTTGAATCCGGGAGGTGGAGGTTGCAGTGAGCCGAAATCAGGCCATTGCACTCTGGCCTGGGTGACAGAGAGAGACTCCACCTCAAAAAAAAAAAAAGAAAAAAAAAAACAGAAAAGAAAAGAAAACAGAAATGAGGAGTTCTAACCATGTTATGAGATTAGTTAATATTAATACATAAATTTCCCATGACTATAGTACTATCACGTCCATTATCTCCTCAACAAATCTCCAAGGCAGGAGTAGCAGGAATCTAGGAATCTCCCCCTTTTATTTTACAGACAAGAAACTGATGATCAATGCACTTTAAGTGACTTGCTTAAGTTTACACAATTAGTAAGTGGACAAATCAGTTGTGAATCCCATTTCTAGCCAGTTCTTATTTCAATGTCCTGGCTTCCATGTCCTGCTGATGTCTATCACATAAATGAATACAGTTCTTCCATACCAACGCATCTCTTTTCACAGCAGAATGTTCAATCCTGTGGCACAATGATAAGACAAAGAAGTAAAGCAGCTAATCAGCCCAAATTCATTCCTCCAGGACAGAGAACTATTTCCTAGGAAACCAAACCTGGGCAATTTTCTCAAACATCAAAAGGAACAAATAGATGGCATTTAGTTATTAGAGGCTATTCAGGAGGGAAGCCAAAATTATTCATTAAGGTCTTAAAAAACATCCTTCTATTGGACCACCAAAGCAAAAAGCATTAATATTATACAATACTCATACTGGGCTTTATTCAGTGGCAAAACCCTAACATCAAGAGAAAAATAGATTTAAGTGGAAAATAATTAAATAGTGAATGTTTAATAATGCTGTAATGTCCCTAACTTGAAAGTATTATTTTCTAAGTAAATAATCAAGTTAACCCTCAACTAAAAATAAAGTTTGCCTTGTCTTTTTATTTTCCCTTTTAGAAAAATCCATCATATGGTAATGAACTTGCCCTTTATCAGCATAACACCACAATGCTAGAAAAGGAAAAAGAAAATGCAGTTGTTCTGTGTTTGTGTGTATATATATATACACACACACATATAAGTTATATACACATATATATGCTTTGTAACTTATGGATATGTATGCATATGTATGTAACTTATGTATATGTAATATATGTCTTTTTTGTTGAGAAAATTTATGTATACATAAAAGCAGGTTTTGTTTCTCTCTGAGACCTCCCCAACAACACACACACACTACAAGCACATGACATATGCACTCACAGATACGATTTTTACATATAAAATGTTTAAGAAAAATTGCCCCAGACATATTTGTTTGAGCCATGTATAATACGAGGCATGCTTTAAGAGGAATGACAGGGCTGTGTGAATTGCAGAGAATTCTGTTCGCTTATAGGAAGTTGGTGCAATGAGGCTGTCCAAGGAAAGGTAGGCTTTAGTGCTTGCACCTTAGCCCAGGTTTTCTGCAATGTTGTTAACTTGCTCTTTGTTTTGTTTGTATTGTACCTCTGGAATCTTATAATTTATTGTTGTCCACTTGGAGAACTTTGAAATTTTAGAGAAAAAAAATTAAAAGGTGACTATGAGAGACTTCTCTATATTTATATTGTATTTGTTTACTCCATTGTAGTATTCAATCTAAAGTTGTTTTCTATTGGGCATAAGGGCATATTAGCCTTAGGGTCTTTTATGATCCTTAGCATCCTAGGGGTCATCTGCTCTTCTGAAGATGACTGCAACTTGTAACCCACAAGATCTACACAGTCACAAGAGCCTCACTAAGCAATTGATTATCAAGTGCTGCCTCTCTTCTCGATACTACAAGATGGGGCTTTCCCAGACCTTACAGATGAAAACTCAGAAGAATGTTTAAGCATTTGACTGAAAGATCAGGTACACATCCCAAAGCAGGGCCAAATATTAGCACCAGATTAGTAATTCATGTAACTCCCTTCCATGTACTCTCATGCCACCTCCTGTTCACGGGGGTAGGAAGCAAGAAGGAATAGAGGACTCCTCTTGCCACATGGACAACAAAGCCCTTAGAACTTAGTATCACTTTATAGATAGATGTCAATAAGGAGAGGCTGTAGTGCTAATTTCAAGATTTAGTCCCCTCTGGGCCAAAGGCTGGGTATTTCAAAATCAAAAATGACATAAAAGTAGGTACAGAGGCAGTCATGATAGGACCCAATGTTATTCATCCTGTAAAATTACAAGAACTCTTCATATTCATCAAAGCCTCTGAGGCCTAAGTGCTGTCACTTATTTCATTTTTGCAGCATGCAGAAGTATAGCCAACTAGTAGGTATTCTGTTTTCTTTATAGCCTTCTGCTTTCTTAGTGGTGAATTAAGCTGATTTTAATATCTGCTAGCAACTAGCCATTTACCTTGATCTGCTGCCTGAAAGTGTATGGTTCCATTCCGTTCCGATCCTTTAGGACCCTCTTCCAAATGTTCACATAGCATCCTTCACTGTTCCTTTCAGTTCACCCTGAAGATCCCGTCAGTCTTTCGAAGTCACTGAGGGGGCAAGCCTGACCAGTTCTCCTTAACATGTGAATTTTCCTCAGCACAATATTTGCAAGTGTCCATTGGATCATGGCTTTGACAGTAGTTTTGATTTAAACTTAATTCTCTGACGTTTCTAATAGGTAAATGGGGGTAGTAAAGGCTTTATTTACTTTGGAGAGAACATATTAGAAAAATGAATCCAATTTATGTAGTTAATATTTCTTTTTTTTTTTTTTTTTTTTTTTTTTTTTTTTTTTTTTTTTTTTGAGATGGAGTCTTGCTCATCACCCAGGCTGGAGTGCAGTGGCGCGATCTCGGCTCACTGCAAGCTCCGCCTCCCGGGTTCACGCCATTCTCCTGTCTCAGCCTCCCGAGTAGCGGGGACTACAGGCGCCTGCCAACGCGCCCGGCTAATTTTTTGTATTTTTATCAGAGACGGGGTTTCACCGTCTTAGCCAGGATGGTCTCGATCTCCTCACCTTGTGATCCGCCCGCCTCGGCCTCCCAAAGTGCTGGGATTACAGGCGTGAGCCACCGCGCCCGGCCCAAAGTTTGTATTTCTGCACATGGTTTTCAAGCACCTCACTGATCTGATGTCATTCATCTTCTACTGCTCTTAGCTCCACCTTGCTTGGATTTTTGTAGATCTTATTCTCCAGCATGCCTTCATTTATTTTCTTAAATTAAAATTAAGTGACTTATATTGTTCCTTTGCTTAAATCTTTTCAATGCCTTTCCATTAACCTCAGGATAAAGTAACAAATCTAAAATATGACCATGAAAATCACACATGATCTGACACCTGCCCACTTTCCTATTAATAATTCCTGCTTCACGACCCTTTAAATTCCTCTAACATTCCCTACTTTTTCCCCATTTTACAATCTTTACATAGTCTTATATTTCTGCTTGGGATACTTTTTACTAACATATATAACATCACTTTAATTTATCATTAAATATCACTTTGTCACAGAGCCCTTCTCTGACCACCTACCTAACCTACATTCATTCTGCTGTATACTGTATTATAAGACACAATCTCTCCAGCTGTAAATCTGTGAAATCAGAAAAGTTGTGTGCTTTCATAATACAACGATGAGACATGCATAGAATAGACATTCTCATTTCAAAAGGGAGAAATATAAAAGGAATGATCCCAAGTAAATTCAAAACCTAATAGTACATACTCCATTAAATATTAATGCTTAAGATTAAGCATTAAGCGTTAAGACTGGGCGTCTTTGGTTTAATGCTTTGCCTGCCAGACTACGGTGGCTTTCCCAACTTCTGGACACACTGGGTTTGCAATGTCACCCTGACAGCTCAGCAGGGTGCTGTTGTGGTTTTCTGCGGTGGCCCTATGAATCCTGCAGTTCTCAATTAAGGTTGAAGTTGTGCCTCCGGGGTTTTACAAAATGGCTACACCTTTTGAAATCAAAGTGAAGGCATCCCTCCCCCACCCTCCCGCCACACCCCTGTGCATTTTGGGCCTGTGTAGGAGTGGCAGAATTACTGATCTCTGAATTGCCTTTGGAATCCTTCTTCTCTTGTGTTAAAGATAGCAGGTGTTCACAGTATCCATAGTTCCATAATCCAGTCCTGTATGGTCTAGGAAGTCCAAGTTTTCCTTCATTTTCTTTCATTTCCTGTTTCCTTCAGTCCCAGTATAATCTCATCTACTAGTATAATCTAAACTAGTATAATCTCATCTCTATTCCTTGTTTTTGTTCAGGTGGTTGATTAGATCCCTGGTGGTTCACACCCACACTAACCTTCTTATGAAATGGTCTGCTTACCCCACCCTTAATTTTGTTTCCTGAACATCCTTTATTGTTTTAGCAATATTAAAATGCCGAGAATTTTCCAAGTCTTTAATTTCTAGTTTCTTTTGGCTTAGCATATTTATGTTTAATTCATTTCCTTCTTCTCAACTTCTACTATAATCTGTCAGGAGGAACCAGACACTTCAACCCTTTTTGCTTAGAAATCTCCTTAGCTAAATATTCAATTGTCATATTCTTGGCCAGTTTATTACAAGGATTGCTTGTCTTACAGTTTCCAATAATATGTTTCATTTTCATTTGCATGTAAGATCTTATCAGACTGGCCTTTACCATTCATATTTCTGCCAACACTCTACTTATGGTTATTTAAGTATTATTTGAGAAGACAGAAGATTTCTCCACAGCTCTGTTATTTTCTTTATAAGCTCTCACCATAATTGCCTTTAAAAGTACATTCACAGCAATCTAGGTTTTCTCTAACATGTACCTCATCCCAGTCTCTACCCATTATTCAGGTGCAAAGCTGCTTTCATATTTTTAGTTGTGTATTACAGCGGTTGTCCCATCACCAAGGCTCATTACTAATTTCTCTCTTAGTCAGTTTGGATCGCTATAAGAAAACACCAGAACCTGTATGTCTTATAAACAATGGAAATGTATTTCTCACTGTTCTGGAGCCTGGAAGTCTGCGATCAGGATGTCAGTATGATTTAGTTCTAATAAGGGCTTTCTTCTGGGATGCAGGCTGCTGACTTCTCATATTTTCACATGGTAGAAAGAGGATGAGACTTTTGTAAGGGCACTAATCCCATTTATGTGGGCTCGCCCTTCCGAGCTTACTGCTTCCCAAAGGCCATACTTCCTAATATCTTCATATTGGGACTTAGTATTTCAACATATGATTTTGCAGGGACATAAATATTTAATCCAAAACAATACCCAGCATGATACTTGTGATAATATTCTTGTGTGTAAATATCTGTTATTGTTTGTTTTCTTCACTGTACAGTAAGACCCCTGAAGGCAGAGTTTATGTCAGTATTCCCAGGGCTCATGAGCACATAATCTGGCACACAGCAAGTAGGTGGTAAATAATATGAGATACATAAACGAATAAATAAATAAGAATGCAGAAGAAGCAATAATTCACTACAAACAGTATGTTTGTAGTACAAACATATGTACAGTATGTGTGTACTACAAACATACTGAAAGAATGAATGAAATCTAAACTTGCCAAATTAAATTTGTCCTGGGTTTTTCCAAAAAAAACTTTTCTGATTATGTTTTCCCTGGGAATTCCTTCTAACCAATCTTCATCTGTTGATAATTAATAATTTGTATTTCCCCAGTTACTATCTTGAATGTGTCCAATTATATAACGTCTATTCAGTTTCCCTGTCAGAATTGATTTCCTTCTCACATGTATCATGTGCTTATAGTATTGCTTTTTCGCTTCTTTCTTAGAGAGATTATTTATCACATTCTACTGCAAACTATGCTCAAAAGTCTGTATATTTTCCCCAGTTTAGACTTTATGCTCCTGGGGAACCTGAATCAGTACTGTTAATATTTATTGAAGGAGACTATAGTTGACAGCTGTCTCCTCTGTATACATTTCTTCCTCCTTCCAATGAAATGAATGTTTAATTGGGTACATAGACACCAAGACAAGTAATATATTTCTCAGCCTCCTTTTTAGATAGGTTCAGGCAAATGACTGAGTTCTGACCAATGAGATATATGCTGAAGTAGTGACTTCTGGGTTGTACCATTGAAGGAAATGGGTGTGGCTTTGCCCTCCTGTGTTTCTTTTCACCTGACCTGGAAAGCAAGTGAGGAGTCATTTTAGAGTCATCTCAAGCAAGCAGAGAGGTACAACATCTCACGAAGGACAGAGCAAGAAGCTAGAGAGAGTTCAAGGCCTAGCATCATGGATTATAGTCCAAGCATAACAACTCAGAGAACTTCATGGAGAAGATTTACCCGACTACTTCAGACTTTGTCATGCAGAAAAAAGCAAATTTTTATCTAATTTCTGCCATCGTTATGTTTGCGCCTCAGTTGCATGCAGCTCACTGTACATATTCATTAATACAAATGTAATTAGAAACTTTGCAGTTTACATACTTTTCAAAGGAATGCCCAACTTTCTATAAGCTACGTGAGCAGCATTTCACAAGATCCTACTAGTAAGTAGGAGTGCCACCATTTTGGATACTTTTAAATGCTTTAGCTTCATTTGTTTAGACATTTGACTTAGGTTGTTGTGCTCTCAAAAAATAATTATACTTTTACAAATAAGTATATGAATCTGGCCAGTCTGTCACATTTTCAAATACAGAAAATTTCCTAGCATTTGCCATACTTCCCAGTTAGTCACTTAACTACTTACTGCTTGTGAACATGATTTGCAAATATGTGTGTGTGTGTGTGTGTGTGTGTGTGTGTGTGTGTGACTTAGTTTTAGTCTATAATGTAAAATCATGAGAAATATAAGAGAAGTCCTCTTTATGGTTTCTAGCTTTAAATTTATGTTAATGGGAGACAGAATACTGCTCACAAATTTGGAAGGTAAATTATTTTTAGTCAACCATAGATATGCATTGCAAACTAAGTATATAAACACAATTCATTTTTAACAATAAATGACCATGAATCTAGGCAGACATGGTATAAACAATAACGCTACCTGTCTCCCAAGGTAGTTAATTAATAATAATCCATTTGCCCCTCAAAAATGCCACTGTTTGGTTAATAAATAATAACATGTTCATCTTTGCACATCCCAAAACTTGTAGCTGAAACACAAAGCTATCAGGTTGGAATAAAATGAAGTTCATTTATTAGCATAGTCTAATGGGCCTGAGAGTGCAGGAACAGAAGATGGTGACAGAAGATTATGATAAGTAGTTCCAAATAGGGAAAGAAATGTATGGAAAGGAATGGAAGACAAATATCTCCCATCCAGCAAGGTGTATCTATTAAAGACAAGTTCAAAAGTAAGTGGTCAATCCCTGTTGCTGGAACATAGGGTAAGATGCTGAGAAGATGATTTATCTTAGTGCCTTTTAGATTATAGAGCTTATTTCTGAATATCAGAGATGGAAACAGAAATTTGATCTCCATTATTACCATAATTTAATTTTTAAAGGGTTACATCAATATATTATCAAAAATTGTTCCCCAGTATAATCTTATATAGGGTCCTCTGGTACTTTTAAACTAATTCAACTATAATTATTAGTATTTAGTAACATATGCAGATAGTTAAAAACAAATGGTACATAATAGCCCTAGAAGAGAAGTCTAGGTTTTCATCCTTGACCTTCTCATCATGGTCAACAGTTTATACATTCACGTTCACACACACACACACAAACCCACACACATCTTTTTGGTGGTAATAGACAACATAAATGATAGGATTAGAACGTCATTTCTTTAACTTTAGGCAATTGTCTTGCTTGAAAAATGAGAGATTTAGCTTAATTGTGCTAACTTCCATCTCCTGCCTTCCTTTTTCCTGAGAATGTTACTGATTATATTATTATATTTAATTCTTCTGTTACCTTTATACTTTTTTTTTTTTTTTTTTTTTTTTTTTTTTTTTTTTTTTTTTTTATTGTGAGACAGAATCTCGTTCTGTCTCCCAGGCTGGAGTGCAATGGTGCGATCTTGGCACACTGCAAGCTCCGCCTCCTGGGTTCACGCCATTCTCCTGCCTCAGCCTCCGAAGTAGCTGGGACTACAGGCGTTCGCCGCCGCGCCCAGCTAATTTTTTTGTATTTTTTTAATGGAGACGGGGTTTCACCGTGTTAGCCAGGATGGTCTTGATCTCCTGACCTCGTGATCCACCCGCCTTGGCCTCCCAAAGTGCTGGGATTACAGGCGTGAGCCACCGAGCCCGGCCACCTTTATACATTTAATAATATGCTTAAATATTTATCATTTGTTCTATGAAATGTACTTTGAAATATTTTATTGTGAAATAAAACACACATTTGGAAAGGTACATGGAAGAAAAACATACAGCTCAACGATGTCAATACCCATGTGCTTACCACAAAAAGTAAATAAAACAGTGATAATAACTCAGAAGCACTCACATACTGTTTTCCGGGAACGTGCCTCTACATTCTCCATAAACGTTACTGCAGCCCTGACATTTATGTTAATAATTTCTTAGTTTTTCTTTATTTTTTTTTTTTACCACTTGCAATCTTAAAGACCATAATTTTGTTTCCCCTACTTCGTGTTTTATAGAAATGGAATCACACCTTATGCTTATTTTGTGTTGTGTTTGGCTTCTCTAACCCAACATTATATTTATGCCACTGTTGCTATGTGTTTATTCATTTTCATAACTGTTTATTATTCTACCTTAAAAACATGCACAATTATTCCATTGTGGTGGTGATAGGTATTTAGTTTATTTATAGATTTGGCACAATTCATGTTCATTGGCCATTTTGGATATCCTCTTTTGTGAAATGTGTGTTAAAGTTTCTCAAATATTTTAGAATATTTGAGATTGAGAGTCTTTGTCTTTAGAATATTTGGTCTTTACAATATTTGTCTTTAGAATAGTTGGGTTGACTGTCTTTGTCTTATCAATTTTGAGGAATTTCTATTCTGCATAAAAGCCTTTTGTCAGTTATATGTGTTAAAGATACCTTCTATTCTGTGGCTTAACTTTTCAACTTTAAAAAATATATTTATCTCCATCTCTATCTCTTTTCATGTCTTTGGCATTTAGGTCTACAATTTACCCGGATTTGAATTTTTTGTATATTTATAGGGTGAGGCGAATGTCTCATTTCATTTTTATATGGTTATCCAATTTTCTCAGTTGAAATACAATTATTTCCTCCCTATTTTGAAGTGTCATCTTTACCATAAATTAAGAGTTCAAAATTGTATAGGACTTTTCCTGGACTCCATATTTCACTTAGGAAGTCTATTTATCTCTACTTACTCTTATAGTACCATGCTATCTTCATTATTGTCATTTTATAAGTAAGTTTTGATGTCCAGTAAAACAAATTCTCCCATCTTGTTCTTTAAGATCACCTTAGTTTTCCTATATGCTTTTGCATTTTCATTTACATTTTAGAATCATTTTGTCAAGTCCAACAAGTGAAGGTCATTTTTTGTTAGTGTTATATTTAATCTATAGATCCATTTGTAGAAACCTGGGATCCTCACATAGTTTAGTATTTTCATCCATAAATATAGCATAATCGTCCATGTATTTAAATTTTCATTCATTGTGCACAATATGAATTATAAATTTCTGTATAGAAATCTTGAACATAGTTACTTATTCTAGGTATTTGACATATTTGACGCTATTGTAAATGATAACATTAAAATTTATTTTTGTTGCTTCTGCAGTTAAAAAGACATTACATCCAATGATTTAGTTAAATTAACTAAGTAATTAAAATAACAGATCTATAGATTCTTAGATTTTCTTAACTATATTAATTTCACCCAAAAATATGGCAGTTTGTTTCCATTCTAATATTTATATACTATATTTTTCTTGTTTTATTGTACTTTCTAGAACCTGTAGTAAAATATTGAATGAAAGTGGTAACAGTAGGCACCCTTTCCTTTTAATTGACATCAATATTTCAACATTATAACATTAAGTATAATGTATATTGATTTTGTGTTTCCGTTTGTTTGAGTTACCGTATATCATATTAAGAATTTTGTCTTTGTAGCTTGTTGAGGATTCTTTTCTTGCATGTATGTTGAATTTCTCAGATGTTATTTTCTGTGTAAAAATTGAGATTATTTAATGATTTTTCTCTGTAAAAACTGAGATTATTTAATTATTTTGTTAACAAAATATGTCCCATAGATTTTGTTTTGTTTTTTCTTATTATGGTAAAACACACATACCATAATTGTTACCATCTTATTCATTGTTGACAGTTCGGTGGTATTACATACATTCACAATGCTGTGCAATCATCACCATCATCAGTCTCCATAACTCTTTTCATCATGTAATACTCAAACTGTATATCCATTAAAAGATCACTGCCCATTGCCGCCTCCCCCTCTAGGGCATGACAACCACCATTCTACTCTCTGTCTCTATGATTTTAACTACTCAAGTTATTGCACATAAGTGGAATCATACAGTAGTTGTCTGTTTTGACTGGCTTATTTTATTTAGCATAATGTCCTCGAAGTTCATTCATGTTGTAGCATATTGCAAATTGCCTTCTTTTAAAGACAGAGTATCAGTCCATTGTATAAATATGGCTATAACTCATTTTGCTTATTTATTCAGCCAAATAAACACACTTGGATATTTTCCCATGTTTTAGCAATTGTGAAAAATGCCGCTATAAAGAAGGATGTACAAATGTCTCTTCAAGACTCAAATGGACTCTGCATTACTGAAAAAATTGCAACTTGATATCTTAGTCATCTAATGCTGGATTCTGTTGGTTAATATTATTTAGAAGGTTTGAATTTATGTTTAAAAATAATACCAGCCTGTAATTTTCTTTTCATATAATTTTTTAGCCAATTGTTTTGGTATCAATTTAGGCTGGTTACATAAAATGAAGAGTCTTTAGTTTGCAGGTTTTTTTTTTTTTTCATTGTATGGAAGAATTTATTTAGTATTGAGGCTGTTTCTTCCTTAAATATCCGTTAAAATTATCAGATGACATACGTTGGTATTAGCATTCTCTTTGTAGTAGTGCTTTGCATTATAGAGTCAATGTCTTCAGTAGTGATATGATTATTCAGGTTATCATTGTATTTCTGGGTCAATTTTAGAATCATGTGCTTTCTTAAGGATTTGTCCTCTTCGCATAAATTTTTACTAAATCTAATCATAGTTGTTTGTAATATCTTTGTTAAATTTGTGCAGCATTCATAGTGATGCATAATTATATGTACATACATATTTCCTTTCTACAGCAGGCTTCTGCCTGGATACCCAGGTTTTCTCATACATCCTCTGAAATCTAGGCAGAGGCTTCCAAGTCTTAACTCTTGCATTCTGTGCACCTGCAAACTTAACACGACATGGAAGCTACCAAGGTTTCCAGCCTGCACCATCTGGAGCAGTGGCCTGAACTGTACCTGGACCCCTTTGTGCCATGGCTTGAACTGGAGCGGTCAGAGTGCAGGCAGCAGTGTCCCCAGGCTGCACAGGGTAGCAGGGTTCCAGACACGGCCAATGGAACTATTCCATTCTTCAAGGCCTCTGGGGCTGTGATTGGAGGGGCTGCTATGAACGTCACTGAAATACCTCTGAGGACTTTTTCCCTTGGTCTTGACTATTAGCACTTGGCTTCTTTCTACTCATGCAAATTTCTGTGGCCTGCTTGAATTCCTCCACTGAAAATGGACTTTTCTTTTCTACCACATGGCCAGGCTGCAATTTTTTTAAAACATTTAAGCTCTGCTTCCCTTTTAAATACAAGTCTCAGTTTCAGATCATTTACTTGTTGATGCATATGAGCATAGGTATTTAGAAGCAGTCAGGTCACGTCTTGAATGCTTTGCTGCTTAGAAATTTATTCAGCCAGATAACCTAAATGATCACTCCGAAGTTTTGAGTTCACAGATCCCTAGAGCAGGGGCACAATACAGCCAGGCCCTTTGCTAAGGCATAGCAAAAGTGACCTTTACTCCAGTTTTCAGTAAGTTCTTCATTTCTATCTGAGACCTCCTCAGCCTGGACTTCATTGTCCATATCACCCAGCATTTGGGTAACAACAATTTAACAAGTCTCTTGGATGATCCAAATTTTTCCTCATCTTCCTGTCTTCTTCTGTGCACTCGACACTCTTCCAACCTCTGCCTGTTACCCAGATCCAAAGTCGCTTCCCCGTTTTCAGGTATTTTTAAACCAATGCCCAAATTTTGAGTACCAATTTTCTGTACTAGTTCATTCTTCCACTGTTAAGAACTACCTGAGACTGGGTAATTTATAAAGAAAAGAGGTTTAATTGGCTCACAGTTCTGCAAGCTGTACATGGTGCAAAGTGGCTTCTGCTTCTGGAGAGGCCTGGCAAAATTACAATTATGGTGGAAGGCAAATGGGGAAGCAGGACCTTCACATGGATGGAGCAGGAGGAAGAGAGAGAGCGGAGGTGACACACGCTTTTAACCAACCAGATCTCACAATAACTCACTATCATGATGACAGAACCAAGGGGAGATGGTGTTAAACTATGGAAAACACCCCCATGATCTAATCACCTCCCACCAGGCCCCACCTCCAACATTGGGCATTGCAATTTGACATGACATTTGGGCAGATACAAATCATATCAATAGGTATGTAATTATATCTGTTATTTTTGCTTTCTCTGTCCTCTGCTATTCTCTTCCTCCTACTCCTTCTCCTCTTCCTCTTCATTTTACTTCTTTATTTTCTCACACACATTCTCACTCTCACCCTGTCCAGGTGTTTATTATTATTTTTTTGTTCTTTGCAAAAAACATTTCTTTGTAATTGTTTATCCTCCCTATAGCATATGTCTTTAAACTATTTTATTAATTTCAACACTGACCTTGTAATTTCTCACTATAATTTCCATAGTTTTATTTTTATGATTTTATTTTAACATTTATATTAATATTTGAATTTCACATTTTTACCTAGCACTGAAAATGAACATTCTTATTTAGATAAACTGAAAATGTTTAATTGTAACATCTAATAAATATATTTTAGTGAAATCACTAACATATTTGGGTGTATATGTTTCATCTTACACTATGATTTATATTTATCCTCTCTGATCTAATTTTCTTTTCTACTGCTTTTGGTATTTCTTTTAGATAGATCTAGTATTTAAAACTAGCATTTCTCTTTTTTTCTTGTCAGTTTGGAAGTTTCATGTACTTAAAAAACTTTTTCATTGATTACCATAGACTTTAAAACATGCATCTTTGAATGATCAGTGTTTAATGTTAATTGATACCTTAACCACTTCCAGGAACGTGTAAAAGGATGAGGATATTAGAAATATTTGAATATTTAAATCCATTTATCCACTCAAAACTTATTTGCTATTTATTGTACCATGAGCAATTATTGATTAGAACACAATGTTTATATAAATTTACACATATATTTAAGTATTTGCTGCTCTTTATTCCCATCTTTATCTCCAAATTTATATGTGAAATTACTTTTTTCTGCTTGAATTGCTGAGGAATATCCTTTATGTGTGTATATGTTTGGGTGTGTATGTGTATATATACATAGATATGTACACCCAATGCATGTCCACTGCTATTGAATTCTATTAGGATGTAGTTTTGTTATATATGAAAGTCTTAATTTCCTTTTTATTCCTAAAGAATATTTTTGTTGGGTGAAGAATTGTAAGTTGGCTTGTTGCATTTTTCTGTTAATGGGTCAGTTATTAGTCCAATTCTTACTTTTATAATATTTCCTCTTATTTTATGTTAGGTTACTTTTTAAAAGTTAACTGTTGTCTCAATTTTTAAAGTTTTTTGTTTGCTTGTTTTCTGTGATGTGTTTAAGTGTATTTTTACTTAAATAATCCTGCTTTGGGCTCCTTGGATGTATTGAACATGAAAATTAATATACTTCATGAATTTTGAAAAGTCCACAAACATAATCTCTTTTGAATGATTCAAATAATGCTTATATATCATATTTTTTACCTTTTCCTTTGGGAATTCTAATTAAATATACATTAACATGTTTTAACATTTAAAATTATTTTATTATACAAAATACTTTAAGAAATTAATATGCATAATAAGAACATATTGAAATTAACTTCTAATCTCAGATAAACTTTAGAATAATTCTGTGAAGAACCAGATAAATGTCATCAGAATTTTAATTGGGTTTCAATTAACAGGGAAGAGTTTTGTGGAAAAAAAAAAAAATGGAATCTTAGCAAGGTTAATCTTCCCCTCCTGGAACGTGCTGTATCTTCCATTTCAGAAATCTTCATCCCATTTTATTTCTATTTTTATTTTTAGTGGTAATGGATAGTTTAAAGAAAATAATTTGATTTTTGTAAAATTAAATTATATTTATACTCTACTGAATTATTCATTTGATTAATGTGTCTTCCTTTCCTGAATCATGATGCTTATTTCTAGCATTGGCTGAGACTTATGAGAAAATATTTTATTGTAGAACTAAGAGTTGGCCCCTTTTTTCTTTTTTAAACAGCTTTACTGAGATACAATTCACATATCATAAAGTTCACCCAGAAAAAGTATGTAATTCAGTGGTACTGACTATGTTGACAGAGTTCTACTGTCATCATCATAAATCAATTTTAGAAAACTTTAATTACCCCATCCCCTAAAAAGCCAAACCCAAGGGCAGCCCTCACCATTAGCATTCTAGCTTTTTCCCCAGGTCCAGCCTACCTCTAATCTCATCTATTTTTGATTTCTATATATTTGTCTATTCTAGACTTTTCATATAAATTAAATCATATATGTTTTCCAGTATTTTGTTGAGGATTTTTGCATCAATATTCATCATAGATAGTGGCCTATAATTTTCTTTAATTGATGTGTCTGTCTGGCTTGGGTATCAGAGTAGCACTAGCCTCATAGAATGAGTTTGGAAATATTTCCTCCACCTCTGTTTTTCAGAAAAGTTTGAGTAGGCTTGGTATTCTTAATGTTTGACAGAATTCAGCAGTGAAGCAGTCAGGTACCTGGCTTTTCTTTACTGGGAGATTCTATTATGACTTCAATCTTGTTACTGCCTTCTCACTCATGGCATTTTTCTCATTCCTGCTGGCACATGTATCAGTACAGTACTCCATTTTTTAATTGCCAAATAATATTTTATTGCATCATTATATCCCATTTCATTTATTCATTCATTAGTTGATGGGAATTTGTGTTGCTTCCATTTTTGGCTATTATAAAAACTGCTGATAAGAACATCCATGGTCCCAGCGTTATGTGGACATCTATTTTCATTTACCTTGGATATTTACCAGGATTGGAATCACTTCATCACATAGGAGCTCTGCGTAACATCTTAAGGAGCTACCAAACCGTTTTTCAATGAAACTATTCCATTTACACAGCCTCAGGTAATGCATAAGGATTCCAGTTTCTCCACCAGTAACTAACACATTTTATTTACTGCCTTTTATCTTATAAACATTGTAGTTCATGTGAAATACTATCTCATTATAGTTTTCCATTTCCCTAATGGCTAATAATTTTGAGCATGCTTTTATGAGCTTATTAGCCACTAATAACCTTCATCCATTCTTTAATTTATGGTCATTTAGATACTTTCTATATTTTGGCTACTGTGAATAATGCTGCAATAGGGGATGGCAGATATCTCTTCTGATTTCACTTTTTTTGGATATTTACCCAGAAGTTGGATTGCTGGATCACACAGAAATATGGTAACTTTTAACTTTTGAGAAGCCTCCATATTGTTTTCCATAACAGCTGTACCAATTTACTTTCCAACTAACAGTTTGCAAGTGTTCCCTTTTCTCTACATCCCTGCTAACACTTGTTAGCTTTAGCCATTTTGATAGTAGCCATTGTAACTGCTGTAAGGTGGTATCTTATTGTGGTTTTCATTTGTATTTCCTTGATAAGTAGAGATGTTTAGCATTTTCTCATGAATCTGTGGACCATTTGTATGTATCCTTTTGAGAAATGCCTGTTCAAATCATTTATTCAATTTATAACTGGGCCATTTTCTTGTTATTGAGTTGTTTATTGTTATTGACTTTCTTGTATATTTTGGATATTAGCAACTTATCAGATGTATTGCTGGCACATATTTTCTCCCAGTCTGTTTTCACTCTATTGAATGTAGCCTTTTTTGTGTAGCAGCTTCTAAATTGATGCAATCCCATTTGTCTATTTTTGCTCTTGCTGCCTATACTTTTGAGTTCCTAAGAAATCATCCCCCTATATTTTTTCTGGTAGTTTTAATGTTTCCTGTTTTATGTTAAAATATTTAATCCATTTTCCATTGATATTTGTATATTGTGTGAGATAAAGTTCCAATTTCATTCTTCTGTGTGTGAATATCCAGTTTTCCCAACATAATTTATTGAAGAGACTGTATTTTCTCCAATATATGTTCCTGACATTTTTGTTAAAAAGCAATTGACCGTTGCATGTGTTTATTTCTGGGCTTTCAACTCTGTTCCATTGGTTGATATGTCTGTTTTTAGGCCAATACCATGCTGTCTTGTTTGGAATAGCCTTATAATATATTTTGAAATCAGGGAGTGTGATGCTTCCGGTTTTGTTCTTTCAGCTTGAGATTGTTTTGACTATTCAGTGTATTTTGTGGTTATATACAAATTTTAGAAAGTTTTTCTATTTCTGTGAAAAATAGCATTAGAAATTGGATAGGAATTGAATTAAACCAGCATATCATTTTGGGTAGTATGGATATTTTAACACTATTTATTCTTCCAATTCATGAACATAAGACGTTTTCATTTATCTGTGCCATTTCAAATTTCCTTTATCAATGTTTTACAGTTTTCAAAATCTGTCTATATATGAAGATAGATAAATAGATATTTTCTTTTCCCTTTTTTGTATTCAAAAAGATATCAAATTCTGGTATTTGCCACGTGTGTGTGTGTGTGTGTGTGTGTGTGTGTGTGTGTGTGTGTGTGTGTGTTTTACCATGGAGGAAGAATAAAGCTGAACATAAAATATAACTTATGCTCAAGAAAATCTTATTTTCTTGGCTTCTGCCTCACAAAACACTAAGCTTATTCAGGAAAATATTCCACGAGTCTAATAGGGAGATGAGGGAATAAAAGACTAAATTTGGGAAAGCTATTTCCCTCTGACTAAAGAGATTCTTCTGGAATAAAAAGGAAAAAGAGTCTTTATATCCCATGAGTGACATGGCCTAGAGCTCTGTTTTTAGTTGTGCCTTAAAGAAAAGGCAATACTTTAAGAAGAAATAGCTCTATGGTTCTGATGTTGATCATTCGTCCCTTTTCCCCAACCATGGTTTGAAGACAACAGAACCACTAGACTTGCAAAAATCATATGAATTTGGACAACGGTTTTCTGACCAATAACTGATGATAAAAGAAGCCTCTTAAATGCTGAAGTGCTACATAACTCTCTCTATAGTTTTGTACTGCCCTGGAGGAAGAGTCTCAAAAGTGACTTTAGATGAAGTTTCCACCTGTGATAGCCTAAAGACTTGATGTCAAATCAGTTGTAATCAAATTAATAAATATTTAATCTCTTGTTGACTAGAGTTTGTGGACTTTGAATTGTATCCACTACACTTGACTATGATTTCTAGCTATTCAGTGCAGTTTATATTTAAACTCACAAGCTATCTATAAATCTTCTCCTCATACTTCAAGACCCAGTTCAAATGAATACACCTTTAAGTTCTCAACAGATTTATTCATCTTTTTTCTTCATAGTGAAATAAAGATACATATACAGACATACACATATATACACACATGTGTATGTGTATATATATATGTTTTTGTGTGTATATATATATATACATATATTGCCTCCATCATACCTTATCACTGACCAAATTTATTATAGTTAAGCATTGCTCTTCCTTATTACAGTGAACATTAGAAGAGTGAGGTTTTGTCACACAGTCACACCTTTGCATAACAACATTTCAGGCGACAGATCACCTAGATGACGGTGGTTCCATAAGATTATTTGCCTTATTTTTACTGTTTCTTTTCTATCTTTAGATATGTTTAGATACACTAATACCATTGCGTTATAACTGTCTACAGTGTTCAGTACAGTCACATGCTATACAGGTTTGTACAGTGTTCAATACAGTAACATGCTATACAGGTTTGTAGCCTAGAAGTAATAGGCTATACCATATAGCCTAGGTGTGCAATAGGCTATACCATCTAGGTTTGTATACTGCACTCTATGATGTTCACACAAAGTCACTTAATTTATCAGAACATATCCCAGTGAGTAAGCAACACCTGATTGTATTAAATTCTGTGTTCCTATGTCCTAGTAGAGTGACTGGAGCCTGGTTTCTGTTCAATACATTTTTTAAATTTTATTATTATTTTTATTATTCTTTTTTTAGAAATTTAGTTTAATTGGTTCATTGTGCAGAAGCTATAAATTAAAAGCTACTCGACATAATAGAGTTGTTTCAACATACAAGATTTATTTTGGCACTACATTATGGTTATTAATAAAACCATAAATAATCATTTACATAGGAAACCAAAGGCTTCTTGCAAAAAATAAAATATTCAATAATATGATCCTTAAGGGACATTTGTCTTGCACTGAGGAAGCAGTTGAGGTCTTGGTAGTGACAAAAAAAATAGACTCAAAGTTTTCCACTGAGATGAGGAAAGTATAGCAAGAAGGAATCTGACCATGATTTGATTAACACATGAGACATAATTATGTTTGTTGCATATGAGTAATGGAAGTGGATACTTGGGAAAAGAAATTATACATATCATTGGAAATAAAAACATACTTGGGAAGTAGATTTTAAAGGAATTACTGAAAGAAAGATTTAAGTAACATAGCAAGTCAAAAGACAATGGTATTGGTAAAATGTTAGTAAATGTTACAGAGTATAAAAATGTCATTATCTTACCAAGTACCATTTTCCAGAAAGGGAAGAAAGAGATAGATGTTAGCGGCAAGGAAGTTTGGAAGCAGGAGTCCAGATGGGACTATAGTCTCGGGAAGGATGGATAATTTGTAGCATCTGCCCAAATCATTCTAGTCCTCCCCACACCACCCCCCACCCCTTCATGCTCAATCTACTCTTTATCCAAAAGTCAGAGTGCTATTTCTAAATGTAACTCCAGTCCTATCACCCTTGACTTCTTATTTAAAACCATTTAATGGATCCCTATTACTCAAAAGACAAAGTCTAATATTCTTAACATGGTACATTAGGCACTTCATGAATCGGCTGATGCCTATATCTCCAGAATCATTGCCATTCACTGTTTCATAATTCATATTTTGCCCAAATGAAACTACTGTGAGTTTCTTGATATAGATAAGCTTTGGTTTAAAATTGGCTTTAATAAAAATAAGAATTTGTTGGCTCAAAAACTTAAGAAAGTTTCAGTCATTCAATCCATGGAGAGGATGAGGATTTAGCTAGGCCTGACAAACACTAGGTACTAAAGACGTGACATGATACGAGCTTTATTTCATCTCTCTTAACTTTGCTTTTGTCAACTTATTAGATTCATTCTTTCATAACATAAAAAAGGTGGATTTAATGATGTCCCTCCAAAATTCATATTTTCCAGGAACCTCAGAATGTAAACATATTTGGAAACAGGCTCTTCACTGATGTCATAAGTTAAGATGAGGCCATACTGGATGAGAGAGGACCATATATACAATGACTGGTAATCTTATAACAAGAAGAGAGAATACACAGAGATACGGAGAGAAGAAGGCCATGTGAAGACAGAGACTGAGGTTGGAGTTGATGCTACTGCAAGCCAAACAACAACAAGGATTGCTATGAGCCACCACAAGCTAAGGAGAGGCAGGGAAGTATTCTTCCTTAGAGTACTTAGTAAAACACTGTTCTACTGCCACCTTGATTTTGGACTTCTGGCATCCAGATCTGTGAGAGAATATATTTTTATTGGTTTAAGTCACCAGTTTGTGGTAATTTGTTATGGCAGCCCTAAGACACTAATAAAATGACCAGCCTATTTAATGCTGCAACAAAACCGCCTAACCCAGATTCCACTTTCTCCCTCCTTTTTTCTTTTCCTATAATTGATGACCTAATAATTTTCTACTATAGTTCATTGATCCCAAGATGCAATGCTGTTTTTTTCACATCATATCATCTCTGAAATTGGAATGAATTTTGCAATCAATGGCCTGTCATATTTATTTACCAATGACTTTGTTTTTGTTTTTAGTGGTACATAAAACCATGGTGTTCCTTACAATTAATAACATCTTAGAGGCAATAACATATGGTTAATTTATCTATTATTTATGCTAATTATTTTCTGTTTCCCTCTACTTCATCCACCCAGATACTACGTGAGGCAATGGGTCTTTGATTTGTTCACTGCTCTATTCTCAGCACCTAGACTGATGTTTGGAATGCTGTAGGGACTTAACACATTAATAAATAGTATATTATCAGCAAATATTTAGTGAACTTAACCAAAGTATATCTCCAGGCATTGAGAAACAGTCACTTGACCATCTGTCATTTTTTTAATGAGCCACTGGAAGAAGGCTTTTACTTCTTCCTTTCCAATTAGTTCGAAATTGCTATTATTTATTTTGTTATCTAGGCATGTTAAAAATAACTTGCAATGATTTCATATTTTGAAAGTTTAAACATTTCTCATAATTATCACTTTTGGTGAAATAAAATCATTCTAAGTCACAGGGATGTGAAGCTTATTTTTTTAATTTTAAAGATGAGAAAACTAAGGTTCAGAGGTGCTAAAGCATTTTGTCTAAAGTCATAGGTCACCAAGAATTTTCTAGTACTCTTCTTCTTAACCCAGTGCTCTGTTTTGGGTCTCCTAATGTAATTCAGTATGTAAATGCTACAATTTAACACATATAGGACTTCAGAAATCCTTGCAGATTTTCATAGTTTTCTGGGAATTTTTAGAGTATAAAAGAGAAACCAGAGGAACAGATGGCAATGAATTATATATAGCAGCATGTTTTTAAATGGCATAAGTAATCTACATTTCAAATATATATTTGTGGAGGCAGATATGTTAATCAGATATAGATATAGTTATATGCATATGTAATATGAGTAACTGTATTATAAATATATCAGAGAGATAAACCAGCTTGGTAAGGGCATCCCTGTATCCCTACTGAAGGTGCATTCATTCACAAAAATCAAAATGTACATTGGGGTTTAGATCTATAGCCTTGATATAAATAGACATACTATTATTGTTAAGAATAGTTTTAATTGTTCTCAAATATGTGCCGTATAATGAAATATAGCAGACTTTACAGCACTCTATTGTAACAAAAAATTGGATAGATATTAAAAAAAAAAACTGGCGTGTAAAACCAAAACATACGGTGATTATCAAGCAAATTAGAATTGCTTTAGACTTTGGGACTTGTTGCATTCTGGGATTAACTAGAGTTTAGCTTAAAAGACACCGTGAGAGATCCTAGAAACTGCCTTGGGTTCACTCCCTGCCTGTACACAGCTTTTTACCTCTGCTGGATTATTTAGTTTTATGTCATTCTCAAACACAATATGTAAGACAGGTGAGTATCCAGTGTTGGAATGGGCTAGGATTTAGTTGACTGTGATATTTTGTTGCAAATGTCAAAAGCAATGGGGTTTCTTACTGATGTTTCACTGGGAAATACAGAAGTAAGAGATGCGAAAACAAAGTTGATTAATACTATCCATAAGTTTGTTTTTAAGAAGTTCTCAGTTTCACATTCAAGGACTTCCACAATATAGATCTAGCCTAATTTTCTATTCCCATCATATATTACCTTCTACTCTGCACTATGCTCTGGTCAAACTCAATTGTGTTTTTCTTCAAAAATTTTCCATGAACAATACTTTAATTATATCCTCTAGTCACATTTCTTATGTAGAATTGTATATGACTTTCTTCTCCCTCTTCCTTTTCAAGCTAATGTAACTTAGGAATTAAGGCTCCGAACAATGGAGTCAGACTAAATGAAGGTCAGATTATAACTCTCTCACCCGTTTTCTTTGTAATCTTAGACATGTGACAAAATTTCTCTGATCATTGAGATCTTCATCTGTAGGTTACAGTAATGTAATATGTACCTCATAGTCAAAAGCAAAGAAATAATGTATAGCACATGACATTAGGTTGTGGTGAAAGAAATACAATATATAAATTTATAAATGTATAAATATATATGTGTATGTATTCAAATATATGCTTATGTGTGTATTCTAAAGCAGGTTCCAATTTGTCAAAAGGGGGGATGACTTATCCAAGCTAGCTCAGGGTTCATCTAAGAGCACTTTGGCTACAGAATGCATATGCCCCCACTCTTTTCATGTTTTTCCTAAGGAAATTAAGTTACAATTATAGCAGTTTCCTCATGCTGTCTTAACAAAGTATCACCAACTGCCTGACTTAAACAACAAAACATATTTCGGTTCTGGAGTCTAGAAGTCTAAAATGGAGGTGTCATCAGGGTGGGTTCATTTGAAGGCTGTGAGGAGAGGATGCATTCCAAGCCTCTCTCCTTGACTTATAGATGACTGTCTTCTCCCTGTGTCTTCACATTGTCTTTCCTCTGCACATGTCCATCCCTGTCCAAATATCTTTTCTTTTTTTGAGATGGTGTCTTGCTCTGTCACCCAGGCTGGAGTGCAGTGGCGCGATCTCGACTCAC
This sequence comes from Rhinopithecus roxellana, assembly GCF_007565055.1. Classification (NCBI taxonomy): domain Eukaryota; kingdom Metazoa; phylum Chordata; class Mammalia; order Primates; family Cercopithecidae; genus Rhinopithecus; species Rhinopithecus roxellana. The sequence goes on along the minus strand of NC_044555.1, from coordinate 117,089,522 downwards.
TACAACCTCTGCCTCCCGGGTTCAAGCGATTGTCCTGCCTCAGCCTCCAGAGTAGCTGGGAGTAGCTGGGACTACAGGCTCATACCACCACGCCCGGCTAATATTTTTGTATTTTTAGTAGAGACGGGGTTTCACTGTGTTGGCCAGGCTGGTATCAATCTCCTGACCTTGTGATCCAGCTGCCTTGGCCTCCCCAAGTGCTAGGATTACAGGTGTGAGCCACTGCGCCCAACCAAAATATCCCTTTTTTTGAGAACACAGTCTTGTATTAGGGCCCACACTGAGGACCTCGTTTAAGTAGATTACATTTGCAAAGACCCTGTTTCCAAATAAGTTCACATTTACAGGTACTGGAAATTAGGACTACAACATCTTTGCAGGGAAATGATTCAACCCATGACAAGAATTAAGGCAGTGAAATAAGCCAGACCCAGAAATGCAAATGCCACATGTTCTCACTTGTATATGGGAGCTAAAAAAAAAAAAAAAGAAGTGATCTCATAAAGGTAGAGAATAGAATGATAGATGCCAGGGATTGGGAAGGGGATGTGGGTGGGAGGGAGGATAAGGAGAGGTTGATCAATGGGTGCTCACATACAGTTAGAGAGAAAGAATAAGTTCCAGTGTCTTTAGCACAGTAGAATGACTTTAGTTAACAACAGTTTATTATATATTTGAAAATAGCCAGAAGAGAAGACATGAGATGTACCTAACACATAGAAATGATAAATACTCAAGGTGCTCAACACTGCAATACCCTGATTTGATTATTAAGCAGTCTATACATGCAACAAAATATCACGTGTACCCCATACGTATGTAAAATATTATGTATCAATCAAAATAAATTTATAAAGAATTAAGACAGTAAAAATGGATGTGGGAGCAAGAAAGGGCACAAGTTCAGTGCAATTGCTCTGAAGCTGAAACTCAGAAAGTAGATGTGCCAGCCTGAGTGCTTGTTGTCCACACTGAATAGGGACAGCTGGGCGACCAAAATTTGTGAAACTTGCTTCACGTTCTCTAAATTATTTTTTTTAAATATATTTGAAGGAGTTTAGAAGGTGCTGAAAGTATATGCCCATGTTAAATTAAAACAATTTTTATGAAATTATATATAATTAGCCTTAATGTGGAAATTTTGAATTAGAAATTTCTCTAGAAAGTACAAAGCCTTACTTTGAGGTTAAATTATGACTTGATAGAATTCAAATTATTATTACCTTCATAGAAATAGTAATAATGCATATAGATAAAATTACTTTTAATTGACTATCCAATTGACTTAAATAAAGAGATCGAAGTTATGTATTTACTTTAGAAAGAAGCTCTTTGGGAAGCTACTTGTGCAGTTTCTATACTAATGTATTTAATAAGAAACTCAAAGGTCTTTTATTTTAGTCAAGTCACAGTGCTAGTAATTCAACTTATAATTGGATCTGGCATACAAATCTATAATCCAAATCAGGCTTTAGGACAAGTGCCCACTGTATACAGAATGTCTCCAAGAAAATATTATACAGGATATTATAGTCCTGGGTGTGCTCACACGTCAACACACTTCAATAAGGTTAATATTAATTATTGTTGGCATAAAGCTTTGCCGCTGACTCAGCTTCTTTTCTAAAGGTATGTTTCCGTCCAGTTAGGTAAGAGTGGTCAGTTTTCTGGCTCCAAAATCTAGGATGTTTGGCTTTTCATCTTCTTTCTCACTGTGCCATATTGCTCTGCTCTACCTTACCATCTGCCACCTGACTCCTCACCCTCAAAAAGTATATCTGCATAAGTTCAGAAAAAAGAAAAAGGAATGAAGTAAAAGTGATCCACTTTTTCCTTGCAAGGTCATATATTTGAATGCAGTATCTTGGCTGTTACAAAGAAAAATAATACCTTTTTACATAATTAAAGCAAGCACAAGCCTCTGTGCCCTGTTTCCATCTATTTCCTTTTTAACAAATGTCAGCAACTTGGCTGAGTATCTGAGTACCTGAGTCATAATTCCCAGTGTTATATTGCTTTATTATCTATAGTCTCTCCAATCCTCAGATCAGATACACATGAGAAAGAAGCCCCAAGCTGTCTCTGTCTTATAGCAGGGCCTCCGAATCCCTAGGAATGTTGATCCTACCTGCTCCTTGGTTTAGGTCCTTTCCTTTGTATTTAAACATCAAAATAATATTACCTGACTGCTTTCCCAGCTAAATTCTGTCCTAATCTACCTTTTTTTTTTCTTCTTTTTTAAGAATCCAAAGCTAAAGGTAGATAAGGGTGAGAGGAAAAGGCAATATTCAAAAAACAATATGAAAATTCCTAAGAGGTCCTGGACCACATAGGAGCAACTATTTATCCTTTATTCAGCATATATTGTATTGAGTATTCGCTATTTACAAAACACGATGAGGGATCTCAAAGGCATAAAACTTAATCCATCCCCTCAAGGAACTGCTGACTAGAAGTGGAGTCCATGGGATATAAACAAGGATGACATAAAGTAGAATACAGTAAGTGTTATAATTAGCATACAAACAATGTTCTGTAGAAGGATAGAGAAAGCAATTATTTGTTCTGATTATAGGAATATTTTCTTTTTTATCTTCCCTGAACGTTTAAGTTCAGTGTTACGGGAGCAGGAAGTGCAGGTCTGTTACATAGGTCAACATGTGCCTTGCTGGTTGGCTGCAAAGATCAACCCATCATCTAGGTATTAAGCCCAGAATCCATTAGCTCCTCTTCCTGATGCTCTCCCTCCTCTCCCCCACTGACAACAGACTCCCAGTGTCTGTTGTTCCCCCCAGCCATATGTCAATGTGTTCTTATAATTCAGCTCCCCCTTAAAAGTGAGAAAATGTAGTGTTTAGTTGTCTGTTCCCGCTTAATAGTATTACATAGTGTATATGTATCACTTTTTTTTTAATCCAATCTATCATTGATAGGGATTTGGGTTGATTCTATGTCTTTGCCATTGTTAATAGTGCTGCAATGAACATATATGTGCATGTATCTTTAGAATATAATGATTTATATTCTTTTGGGTATATACCCAGTAATGGGACTGCCAAGTCAAATGGTATTTCTGTCTCTGGGCCCTTGAGGAATCACAACACCGTCTTCCACAACAGTTGAACTAATTTACACTCCCACCAACAGTGTAAAAGCATTTCTTTTTCTCCACAACCTCGCCAGCATCTGTTGTTCTTTGACTTTTTAGTGATTGCCATTCTGACTGGCATGAGATGGTATCTCACTGGTTTTGAGTTGCATTTCTCTAATGTTCATTGATGTTGAGCTGTTTTTCATATGTTTGTAGGCTACCTGAATGTCTTTTTTTGAGAAGTGTCTCTTCATGCAGCTTCTCCACTTTTAAATAAGGTTTGTTTTTCTTTTGTAAATCTCTTTAAGTTCATTGTAGACTCTGGATATTAGACCCTTGTCAGATGGAGAGCTTGCAAAAATTCTCTCCCATTCTCTAGGTTGTCTGTTTGCCCTCATGATAGTTTCTTTTGCTTTGCAGAAGCTCTTCAGTTTAATTAGATCCTATTTGTCAATTTTTGCTTTTGTTGAAATTGCTTTTGGCATTCTTGTCATGAAATATTTCCTTGTGCTTATGTCCTGAATGGTATTGCCTAGATTTTCTTTGGGGTTTTTAGAGTTTTAGTTTTTACATTTAAGTCTTTAATTCATCTTGACTTAATTTTTGTATAAGATATAAGAAAGGGACTTACCTTCTCTCGGATGAGACTTTAAACTGTGAACTTTTGGGTTGATGCTGAAATGGGTTAAGATGTTGGAGAACTGTAGAGAAGGCATGATTGGTTTTGAAATGTGAGAACATGAGATTTGGGAGGGGCCAGGGGAGGAATTATATGGTTTGGCTCTGTGCTCCCACCCAAATCTCACCTTGAATTGTAATCCATATAATCCCCGTGTGTCAAAGGGAGGACCGGGTGGAGGTAATTGGATCATGGGGGCAGTTTCCACCATGCTGTTTTCATGAGAATGAGTAAGTCTCATGAGATCTGATGATTTTATAAGCATCTAGTATTTCCCCTGCTTGCACTCACCCCATCCTGCTGCTCTGTGTAGAAGGTGCCTGCTTCTTCTTTGCCTTCCACCGTGATTCTAAGTTTCCTGAGGCCTCCCCAGCAACGAAGAACTGTGAGTCAATTAAACCTCTTTTATAATTAACTCAGACTCAGGTATTTCTTCACAGCAGCATGCGAACGAACTAATACACCTACCAACCAAAAAAAAAAAAAAAAAAAAAAAAAAAAAAAAAAAAAAAAAAAAAAACAGAAAAAGCCCAGGACTACGTGGATTCACAGCTGATTTCTACCAGATGTACAAAGAAGAGCTGGTACCATGTCTACTGAAACTATTCCAAACAATTGAAAAGGAGAGACTCCTCCCTAACTTATTATATGAGGCCAGCACCATCCTGATACCAAAACCTGGCAGAGATATAACAAAAGCAGAAACCTTCAGTCAAGTATCCTCAATAAACATTGATGCCAAAATCCTCAATAAAATAACTAGCAAACTGAATCCAGCAGCACATCAAAAAGCTTACCCACCATGATCAAGTTGATTTCATTCCTGGGTTTTAAGGCTGATTCAACATATGCAAATCAATAAATGTAATTAATCACATAAACAGAACTAAAGACAAAAACCACATGATTATCTCAAGAGATGCAGGAAAGAGTTGTGATAAAATTGAACATTCATCATTTTAAACACTCTCAATAAACTAGATACTAAAGGAACATACTTCACAACAATAAGAGACATCTATGACAAACCCACATCCAATACCATACTGAATGAGCAGAAGCTGGAAGCATTCCAAATAAATCATGCTGCTATAAAGACACATGCACACGTATGTTTGTTGCAGCACTATTCACAATAGTAAAGACTTGGAATCAACCCAAATGTCCACCAGTGACAGATTGGATTAAGAAAATGTGGCACATATACACCATGGAATACTACGCAGCCATAAAAAAGGATGGGTTCGTGTCCTTTGCAGGGACATGGATGCAGCTGGAAACCATCATTCTCAGCAAACTATCGCAAGAACAGAAAACCAAATACCACATGTTCTCACTCATAGGTGGGAATTGAACAATGAGATCACTTGGACACAGGAAGGGGAACATCACACCCCAGGGCCTATTGTGGGGAGGGGGCATGGGGGAGGGATAGCATTAGGAGATATACCTAATGCAAATGACGAGTTAATGGGTACAGCACACCAACAAGGCACATGTATACATATGTAAAAAACCTGCACGCTGTGCACATGTACCCTAGAACTGAAAGCATAAGAATAATAATAATAAAAAAAAGAAAACCAGCACAAGACAAGGATGCCTTCTCTCACCACTCCTATTCAATATAGTATTGGTAGTTCTGGCCAGGGCAGTCATGCAAGAGAAAGATATAAAGTCAGCACCAAAGCTTCTTAAGCTGATAAGCAACTTCAGCAAAGTCTCTGGATACAAAATCAATGTGCAAAAATTGCTAGCATTCTTACACACCAACAACAGGCAAGCAGAGAGCCAAATCCTGAATTAACTCTCATTGCAAACTGCTACTGAAAGAATAAAATTCTTAGGAATACCTCTAACAAGGGAAGTGAAGGACCTCTTCAAGGAGAACTACAAACCACTGCTCAAGGATATTTTTTCAGGTGTGACATTTGACTTGAATCCAGAAATATGGGTAATGTCTTAGTCCATTGGTGCTGTTATAACAAAATACCTGCGACTAGGTAGTTTATAAATAGCAGAAACTTATTACTCACAGTTCTAGTGACTAGGAAGGCAAAGGTCTAAGTGCCAGAAGATTTGGTGTCTGGCGAGTGCTGCTCTCTGCTCCAAGATGGTGCCTTTTTGCACCCTTACATGGCTGAAGGCAGGAAGTCAAAAGGGACCTAGCTAGTTTCCCCCAGGCCTTTGTTGTTGTTGTTGTTGTTGTTGGACAGAGTCTCACTCTGTCACCAAGGTGGGAGTACAGTGGCATGATCTTGGCTCACTGCAACCTCTGCCTCCCGGGTTCAAGTGATTCTTCTACCTCAGCCTCCTGAAGAGCTGGGACTACAAGTGGGCACCACCATGCCCGGCTAATTTTTGTGTTTTTAGTACAGAAGGGGTTTCATCATGTTAGCCAGGCTGGCCTCGAACTCCTGAACTCAAGTGATCCACCACCCCCCCGCCCCAGTCTCCCAAAGTGCTGGGATTACAGGTGTGAGCCACTGCCTCCGCCCCCACTAGGCCTTTTATAAGAGCACTAATTCATTCATGAGAGTGAAGCCCGCATGACCCAGTCACCTTCTGAAGACCAGATGACTTCATATTGTTGCATTGGGAATTAACTTTCAATATAAACTTTGAAAGGCACAAAAATGTTCAAACCATAGCAGGAAGGATTTCAATAATTGATTAAGAGCCTACCATGCTGAATGTTTTCATCCTAGGAATGGAGATGCGGACTTTTAAAGGCAAGTGATCTGATAAATGATTGTGCATCTAAATACTCAACTCTAACTTTTCCCAATATTTTCCATTATTCTGAAAGCTTTCTTAATTCACTTGGGCCAAGTCGAAACCATTTCACATAAGGCTATTTCTATAGGCTAAAACCAGTCAAAACTATAGACAGAGATACTGTATCTTCATTGGTTAACATGAAAGGTAACTCATAACTTAGAAGGGTTTTAAGAAGATGAAATGAGGGAATATATATAAGAAAGGGTTTGGCACCACAGACTCTGCTTACTGTACTCATTGAATTTCTAATTATATGTCTTGCTTTATTTTTGTCTCTCTTAATGGATTATAAATTCTCTGAGGAATGCTGTTTTTCTTGCTACCCCAGCATGCAGTGCAATATCTAATGTGATGCATGTGCTTAATAAGTATTTTTGATTGAAAACTATAAATAAAAGAAGTTATGGGCCTAGAATTTCTATATAGATATTATGTGGTTAGTATTAATGTTATATATCATATTTTACTCTTTTCCTATTTGTGACCATAAAAGTAATTATAAAGCCTAAGCCTAATTGAAAATCAATCCAAACATCTGTCTTTACCTAATGCCACTCTCCCTTTATATCAAATATTCCTTATTGGAAGTAAAATATGTAGCCTAAATTAAGGTGTTTCCCCAAACCTGGAGAAGTAAATATTAGGGATGGCAAAATTCTTTGGCATATTCTAGTACAACTTCAATATTTTATAACTGAGGAAACTGAAGATCAGAGAGGGAGAGGATTTACCAATCCTGATATCTTAATAACAAAGCCAGGGATAAACCATCTGATTCAAGTTCAATTCTCATTTCAGAGCACCATGTCGAATTTTCGAGCATTCATCAAACTAAGCCATAATCTTTAATGTGCTGTGACTGGTTTCCCTCACAGCTATATTTTGAAAGATACTGTTTAGATAATCATGTCCAATGAGTATCCCAACAAAGATCCTCAGGGACATTCTTATGTTGCAATACCATTTCTTTGTCTCATTCAGTTTATTTGATGATCCAATCAGTATCAATTATTATTAAGCATACTCCATGTCAGTAAATAGCTTTCTCTATAAACTGGTATGTTAGGGACCAGCAGCAAACAATGATCTAATATAACAATTTTATTAACCAGAAAGATTAGAGTGACAAATACTAGTGTGACAGCTATTTATTGCCAAAACTACCCTCCAGGAGTGCCAAAGGCATCTGAGCCTGCTGAGGGATGTAGCAGAAACAGGGCAATATTCTTTTCCTTGAAAATCAATGGCAAAATAGATAATTTTTTTAAAAACTAAAATGACAAGTCAAAAAACAAGTAATGAATATAAAAGCATAGCTATCTGAACAAGAATAACCTAAACGGCATCACCATCATTATCATCTATTAAAAATTTACCATGTATTATGCACTGGGATGCTTTTTAGGTATCAATTTATTCTTCACAATAGTGGTACACTATATTTCTATACTAATTTTTCAAACAAGGAAACCAAAGCATTTACAAGTTCCGTAAATGTCTCAATTTCACACAGCTAATAAATAACAGAGCTGTTATTTTAACCCAGGCCATTTGATGCTTGAACTCCATATTATGTTATTATAATAGGATAAAATACAAGTAAGATAGATCCAGTTGAGAGAAATCCTTTAATGCCAGATTGAATTAAAACTTGGAATAAAAACTAAAGAAGCCTCTGTATTCTTACCTAGGGTAGTGGATGCTTAAATGAAAAAATATATATACATATAATTAATAGGACAAAAAATTTCCAGGTAGAATGAGCAGAGCCATGAAGCAGGGAAAAATCTAGTGTGAAGAGGGCTGAGGCTAGAGAAGTGGCAAGAGCATCAGACAGGAGAGTACATGTTCCAACACACATACTATAAATAACTGACATAACTTAATGTGCTATGATTAATGGAGTATGGGAAGGAGAAAGTTGAGAGAAAAGCCAAAGATAACTCAAAAGTTCAAAACTCAGAAATAAGAACGGCCAGCTGTAAAAGGGAGCATCTTGAATGAAGAGTAAAAATGAGAAATCGTTGTTTTTTTGTTTTTTGTTTTTTTGTGTTTTTGTTTGTTTTTTAGTTTAATTAACTGAGAACCACGACTCATGTGATAGCAGTTTGTGTTACTGAGATCTTGACCTGTCAAAGCCTGCTGCTATGATTTAGAGCCTTACTGTTTCTTACTGAAAATCAAAATCAAGCCTTTTCCTGAGGCAGTGAAAGACTGTGTTTATATACTACTGACACGGTTTGGCTCTGTGTCCCCACCAAAATGTCATGTTGAAATATAATTCTCAATTTTGGAGGAGGGTCCTCATGGGAGGTGACTGGAACTCAGAGATGGTTTCTAATGGTTTAGCATCATCACCCTAGTGCTGTCTCATAATAGAGTTCTCAAGAGATATGGTTGTTTAAAAGTGTGTGGTATCTCCCTCTCTCTTTCTTTCCCTTCTGTTCTGGCCATGTAAGATGTGCCTCCTTCTTCTTCATCTTCTACCATGATTGTAAGTTTCCTGAGGCCACCCCAGTCATGCTTCCTGTACAGCTTATGGAAACATGAGTCCATTAAACCTCTTTTATTTCTAAATGACCCAGTCTCAGGTAGTTCTTTATAGGAACGTGAGAAGAGACTAATATATAAAATTGGTACTGGGAGCAGAACACTGCTATAAAGATAACCTGAAAGTGAGGAACTTACTTTGGAACTGGGTAACAGGAAGAGGTTGGAACAGTTTGGAGGGCTCAGAAGAAGACAGGAAGATGATAAAAAGTTTGGAACTTCCTAGACTTGGAGGGCTCAGTAGACAGAAAGATGTGGGAAAATTTGGAACTTCCTAAAGATTTATTGAATGGCTTTAACCAAAATGCTGATAGCAATATGAAAAATGAAGTCCAGGCTGAGGTGGTGTCAGATGGAGATGAGAAACTTTTTGGGAACTGAAGTTAAGGCTACTCTTGTTATTCTTTAGCAAAGAGACTGGCAGTATTGTGCTCTTGCTTTAGAGATCTGTGGAACCTTGAACTTGAGAGAGGTGATTTAGGGTATCTGACAGAAGAAATATCGAAGCAACAAAGCATTCAAGATGTGTGACCTGGCTTCTTTTTTTTTTTTTTTTATACTTTAAGTTCTAGGGTACATGTGCACAACGTGCAGGTTTGTACTGGGTATATACCCAAAGGGTTATAAATCATGCTGCTATAAAGACACATGCACATGTATGTTTATTGCGGCACCATTCACAACAGTAAAGACTTGGAATCAAACCAAATGTCCACCAGTGACAGGCTGGATTAAGAAACATATACACCATGGAATACTATGCAGCCATAAAAAAGGATGAGTTCATGTCCTTGGTAGGGACATGGATGCAGCTGGAAACCATCACTCTCAGCAAACTATCGCAAGACCTGGCTTCTTCTAACAGCATATGCTCATATGTGTGTGCAGAGAGAATATCTGAAAATGGAACTTATACTGAAAAGGGAAGCAGAGGATACAATTTAAAAATTTTTTCAGCCTGACCATGTGGTAAAAAGAAAAACCCATTTTCTGGGAGGAATTCAAGAAGTCTTCAGAAATTTGTATAAGTAAAGAGGAGATGAGGAGACAAATGTTCCTAGCCAAGACAATGGGGAAAATGCCTCCAAGACATTTCAGAGACCTTCATGGCATCCACTCCCATCACAGACCTGGAGGCCTAGGAGGGAAAAATGGTTTCATGGGCCAGGCCCAGAACCCTGTTGCTCTGTGCAGCCTTAGGACATAATGCCCTGTGTACCAGCCACTCCAGCTCCAGCCCTGGCTAAAAGGGGCCAAGATACAACTTAGGCCATTGTTTCAGATGGTGCAAACCCCAAGACTTGGTGGTTTCTATGTGGTGTTGGGCCTGTTGGTGTGCAGAAGGCAAGACATGAGGCTTGGGAGCCTCCACTTACATTTCAGAAGACATATGGAAACATCTGGATGTCCAGGCAGAAGTCTGTTGCAGGAGCAGAGCCTTCATGGAGAACTTCTACTAGGGCAGTGTGGAGGAAAATTGTGGGTTCACAGCCCTCACACAAAGTCATCACTAGGGCACTGCCTAGTGGAGTTGTGAAAAGAAGCCCACCATCCTCCAGACCCCCAAATGGTAGATCCACCAACAGCTTGCACCCTGTGCCTGCAAAGGGCACAGACACTCAACAACAGCCTGTAAAAGCAGCCATTACAGAGCCCTGCAGCCCTGCAGAGCCATTGGGGTGGAGCCTTCCAAGGCCTTGGGAGCCCACCCCTTGCATTAGTGTGGTCTGGATGTGAGACATGGGTCAAAGACAGTTATTTTGGAGCTTTAAGATTTAATGACTGCCTGTTGGGTTTTTGAATTGCATGGGCTTGGAACTCCTTTGTTTTGGCTGATTTATCCCTCTTGGAATAGGTATATTTATCCAATGCTTGTACCGCCATTGTATCTTTAAAGTAACTAACTTGCTTTTGATTTTACAGGCTCATAGGCAGAAGGGACTTGCCTTGTCTCAGATGAGACTTCAGACTTGGACTTTTGAGTTCATGCTGGAATGAGTTAAGGCTTTGGGGGACTGTTGGGAAGGCATTATTGTGTTTTAAAATGTGAGAAGGACATGAGATTTTGGAGGGGTCAGGACCAGAATGATGTGATTTGTCTCTGTCCCCTCCCAAATCTCATGTCAAATTGTAATCCCCAGTTTTGGAGGAGGAGCCTTGTGGGAGGTGATTGGATTGTAAGGGTGGTTTCGAATGGTTTAGCATCATCACTCTAGTGCTGTCTCGTGATAAAGTTCTCATTAAATCTGGTTGTTTAAAAGTGTGTAGCACCACCCTCCCCTCCTTTCTCTTCCTCCTATTCCAGCCATGTAAGACATCCCTCTTTTCTTTTCACCTTCAACTATGATTTTAAGTTTCCTGAGTCCTCCCCAGCCATGCTTCTTGTAGAGTCTGTGGAACTGTGAGCCAATTAAATTTTTCTTTAAAAATTACCCAGTCTCAGGTAGTTATTTATAGCAATGCAAGAACAGACTAATAAAACTACACTAGAGAATATTTCCCTGGGCCAGCTGGCTGGACCAGGTTTCCACAACTAGATACCACCCAAAGGGTAAGTCAAGAAGAGTGCCAGTAAATTGTCCTTCATCCTCAAACTACCCCCTTACCAAAATACTGGGCTTTCCAATTTAAAAGGATTTCTTTTACTCAATAAATGTTTGAAATATACCTGCTTTATACTCACACGACTGGGGCCAACTCTCTGAACACCAAATATATACGGAGGCCTGTATACAGTAAAGGAAAGATCAGACATGATGTTTTCAAAAAAGCCTAAGGTCACACAGATCCACGGAGAGAGAATACTGTAAAGAAGCAATAGGAGGTTATGACCAGAAACACAGTAGTAAATATGCCTGATATAGGGAGACATGAGGTTGCAGAAGGAGGCCAAATGATTATATACATAAGAGACATTTGAAGCAGAGTGACTCCATCTTGAACAGGAGCTGAGTAAAATGAGGCTAAGACCTACTGAGCTGCATTCCCAGGAGGCTAGTCGTTCTTAGTCACAAGATGTTTATGGTAAAGGGAACAGATTAATAATGTTTACTAAACAGAGCTAGGACTTAACAGACCAGAAAATGGCCTGATGTCTTGATATCTTAAGGACAAAAACATTCTTTGTTCAAGAAAAGTTTTGCTTTAAAGATAATATAGTTGGTGTGGTGGCACATGCCTGTAATCCCAGCACTTTGGGAGGCCAAGACGGGCACATCTCTTGATCCCAAGAGTTTGAGACCAGGCTGGGCAACATGGCAAAATCCTATTTCTATAAAAATTACAAAAATTAGCTGGGCATGCTACTATGTACCTCTAGTGCCAGCTACTCAGGAGGCTAAAGTGGGAAGATCACCTGAACCTGCGGAGGTTGAGGCTGCAGGAGCCCTGATGGCACTACTACACTCCAACCTGGGCAACAGAGGAGGCCCTCTCTCCAAAACATATATAATAATATAGGTTATTGTGAAAGTCAGTGGTTACACAAAGATGAACCATCTTTTGTCACAAGCTCTTGAAGTAGAGCACACCTGCCCCATGGTTATTTTTTGCTTTATCTCATATATAAACAAGCGGTGCACCTATGGTGGATGCATTCACCCTCGTGCTTTCAGGAACGCTCTGTTCTGTCAATAGGGTAGCCATTCTTTATTTACTTCTCCAATAAACTTGCTTTCACTTTACTTTGCATGCTCACTACACATTCTTCCTTGTGTGAGATCCAAGAACACTTTCACTCAATCAGGATTCCTTTCTGGTAATTGGTAATGTGTGATAGAAAAATCATGAAGTAAGAAGAAAGTGGGATCAAAAGTAAGTCACAAGCAGTTCAAAGCCAAAGCTTGATTAAGAATGCCCGTGTTTTGGATGATTATTTTTGTATTGTGATGCCTGCATGCATGGTGAAATGACTTGGATTTAATGACCTTGGAATTATGCAGAACTCCGCAGAATAAGCATGGTTTTTCCAGATGGTCTCAGTTACATGCATGAGAATAAACACCAAGAAGATTCAATAAAGCTTATCTGTAGTGTAATATTTTTTCCAGGCTCTCATGTTTCTTTAAAAACTTAAATTTAAGCAATTTTATCTCAGGTATGAATTGGAAAAAATTAAATAAATGATACACACACACACACACACACACACATATATTTGTAACTACAAAGAAATTAAAGACCCCATGAAGGTAAACATTGACTAAAATATTCAGTCAGAGTAGATGTGACTTAGGCCCAAGCAGTTAGAGAATTCCCTGCAGTAAAGTGCAATATCACTGACTTTCATGGCAGAAGACAAAGCACACAGAGCATATTTTATATTACCAGTGCCAAGTACAGTACCTGGAATACAGTAGGAACTCTCTAAATATTTGTTGAACAAATGAGAGAAAGACATTGCTTAATGAAATGTAGCATTCAGTGTAGTCAAAGAAAAGTCTGACATCCATCTGATTCTTCTTCTGCCCATTCCACAGATATAAACAAAACACTTGCTCTGTGGTAGGAAAAATACTACATACATGATTGTTATACCTACTCCCCATGGAACATATATTCTACTGCAAGAGAGAGAAAAAATAAATAAGTAGACAAAATAAAATAATTTTAATTTTGGTAAGTACTAAAAGGAACTAAATAGCTTTTTTAAAACAGAGAATAGGCAGCCTATTTACTGAGGAAGGTTAGAAGAAAGGCTCTCTGAGAAAGTGACATTTACTCTGCAACCTGAAAGACGAGAATGAACCAGTCATATGAGGAGATACTGTTAAATAATTCCAAGCAGTAAGCACAAAAACCCAGCGTAGCTGGAAACAGTATGAGATGACAAATTATCAGAAAGAGGCTCTTTTGTAAGTTGCTTTTCTATCTCTTCAACCCTGCATTCTTGGGATTCTAAAATTTTACTCACACATACCTAGGTATTCTTTGCGAATGTTTGTGCTTTGGTGTGAACTTTAAGAAGCTTAATAACTAATAGTCTTTTCAACACAATGTTTTTCAGCTCTGAAAATTTTTTTCTCCTTCCCATTCTTTCAATTGTGTATTTTGAAAACTCCGCATTCACATACTTTAGAACTTCTTCATGTGTCTTCTCTGTCTAGTATTTTTTTTCTTATATTTTAAATCCATGTTTTTTGACACTGAGTTCAGAATGACATTAATCTAGGAGAATGACATCAGCAGGATGGCAGAACAGAAGTTTTCAGCCCTTAAACCCCTAACAGAAACACAAATTTAAACAAATACTCAAGGACTAGAATACCTTTATGTGAGCCTGGGAGTCCAGTGGAGACATTCTAGCATCAATGGAGCAAAATATTCAAGAAGAGGGCAAGTAAAACAGTTTCACTTTACCTGTATAACTCCTCCTCCAAAAGAGCATAGCTCAGAGCCAAGAAAGAACCCTTCAGCCTGTAATTTCTACCATGCAGAAAAGTGAGAGAGAAATGAGCACCTGGCTTCCCAAGCCTTGCAAGACACTGCCCAGGAAACTCACTTCTGTCTCATTCCACCCACAACAGTGAGGAAATCAGCAAAACTGAATCATTTTGGAGCAGTCAGGAATAGAGAAAGGGGAGGGCGCTCACAGCATCCTGTGTCCACATCTCAATAAACAGATGCAGATGCTACTGGCTAGCTCACAAAGTTTACCAAGAGTCCCACTAATAAGCTTTATGGAATGTCTCACCTGCAGATCTCTCAACTACCTGACATACACCGCTAGCTGACATAACAATTATAAGCAAATGTACACCAAATATTGGGGCATCTAAATTTGTAAACAAATATTAATAGATTTGAAGGGAGAGATAGACTATAATAGAATAATAGTAAGAGACTTGAACACCTCACTTTCAGCAATGGACAGATCATGCAGACAGAAAAGCAGTAAGGAAACAATGGACTTAAGTAACACTTTAGACAAAATGATCTTAACAGACATACGCAGGACATTATATCCAACACAAACAGAATACACATTCTACTCAAGTGCACAAGGAACCTTCTTCAGAATTGATCATGTGTCAAGTCCCCAAAACGGTCTGAACAAACTTAGGACAATTGAAATAATATTGAATATATTTTCTGGTCACAATGGTATAAAATTTGAAATCAGTAACAGGAAGAATTTTAGAAAAATGATAAAGACATAGAATTAAACAACATGATCCTGAGCAACCAATGAGCCATGGGAGGAATTAAGAGGAAAATTTAAAAATATCTTAAGATAGATAAAAATGTATACACAACATAACAAAATTTATGGGATGCAGCAGACATCATCTTAACATGGATGTTTATGACAATAAATACCTACATCAATAAAAAAAGAAAGATCTCAAAGAACCTAACACTATATCTCAATGTAGAGAAAACGAAGAACAAACTAAGCCCAAGTTCAGAAGAAAGAAGGAAATAATGATGAAAGCTAAAATAAATAAAATAGATGCTAAAACACAGTCAAAAAGATTAACGGAACCAAGAGTTGGTTTTTTAAGAAGAGGAACAAAATTGACAGACCTTTAGGTAGATTAAGGGAAAAAAAGAGAAAACTCTAATAAATTTATAAATGAAGAGACATTATGACCGTGTAAACCCCAAAAAATCTGTGACAGGTCTCAGTTAATTTAGAAAGTTTATTTTACCAAGGTTGAGGACATGCACCCATGACCCAGCTTCAGGAGGTCCTGATGATATGTGCCCAAGAGGGTCGGAGCTTTTTGGCTTTATACATTTGAGGGAGACATGAGACATCAATCAACACATGTAAGATGAACATTGGTTCGGTCTGGAAAAGGCGGGACAACTCGAAGCAAAGGTGGGACAAGTTGAAGTGGGAAGGGGGTTTCCAAGTCATAGGTTGATAAGAGACAAATGGCTGCATTATTTTGAGTTTCTGATTAGCTTTTCCAAAGGAGGCAATCAGATATGCATGAATCTCAGTGAACAGAGAGGTGACTTTAAATAGAACGGGTGGCAGGTTTGCTCTAAGCAGTTCCCAGCTTGACTTTTCCCTTTAGCTTAGTGATTTCAGGGCCCCAATAATTCTTTTCCTTTCAGAACTGATACTACAGAAAGAACGATAAGAGCCTAATGTAAAAAAATTATATGCCAACAAATTGAATATCTTAGAATAAATGTATAAATTCTTAGGAACATAGAACCTACCAACCTGGAATCATAAAGAAATGGATAATCTGAATAGACCCAATAACAAATTAGAAGGTTGAATCAGTAATAAAAAGTTCCCCATAAAAGAAAAGCCCAGAACCTGATGGCTTTACTGTTGAATTCTACCAACCATTTAAAGAACAACTAATGCCAATCCTCAAACTCTATGAAAAAATCGAGGAAGAGAGAATACGATTCAAATTCCTTTGACAAGGCCAGCATTACCCTGATACCAAAACCAGACAGAGACATATCAAAAAAAAAAAAAAAAAATCAGGCCAATATCTCTGATACACATAGATGCAAAACTCTTCAGCAAAATACTAGCAGTATTGTACTCAGTTTCTGTGCATTTGAAGAAGTAGGGATTAATTCCAGTCTTTGCAGACTGGCTTTGTCCAAGAAAGCTCTTCAATAGCCTGTCTAGTGATATGGGACAGGAACTCTGGGATGGTCTGTGGAAGGGGCTGCTACTAAAGTCCTCAAGAAGGTTGATCCAGTTCCTGGATTAGCAGGTGGGCAAGCCTGTTACCTGGTACCTGAGTCCACATAGTTGGGCCTGGAGCTTGGAACCACTGGGGTGAACCTGTGGATTGGTTCTACAGGAGTGGGACTGGGGCCTGGTTCCACAGCCACAATGGCAGTTCTGGAGTCTATATCTGAGAGGCCAATCTGAAGCCTGGGTCCACGGGGCATGACTTGGTGCTGCGGTGGGCTTTGACCCTTAGGCTGCAGGTGCAAACCAAGTGATAGAATAAGCCTGTGTCATGGATCCATGGGGGCTGGCCTATAGCATGTGTCTGCAGGGTTGTCCCTAGAGGCTCAGTTCACAGGAGTCACCTTGGCACTTGAGTCTACTGGGATAAACATAAATCCTGAGTCTGTGGGACCTGGCCTAGTGGCTGGGGCTGGCCTGGAGGCTAAGTCTATGGGGTAGCTTGGATTCTTGGGTTGCAGAGGCTGGACTAGCATGGAGATGTGTCTAGAGGCTTTGTCTGTAGATGCTGACCTTGAGTCTAGGGCTATAGGGACCAATCTGGTGCTAGAGAAATTCTGAAGCCTGGGGCCATGAAGGCTGCATTGATACTGTGGCTGAATTGGAGCCTGGGACTACTGGGGCCCACCTGGCAGTGGGTCAGGCCTTGTAGTGCCTGAGACTGTGAGGTCAGATTGGAGCCTGGGGATGAGGGGGCTGACTTGGAATTAAGGTTGGCCTGGAGGCTCAGTCTGTGGGTATCATCCAGGAATGAGGGGCCATAGGGGCCTGCCTGGCTCTGGATTTTACTAGGGCAGAACTGGCGTTGGGATCCAAGGTAACGTCTAGTCATCATTTACCTCCCCCTCTCCCGAGAAAAGAGTGTCTCTCTCTAGGCTGCTCTACCCAGAGTTGGGATAGGGGTGATAAGAGTAATGTGAAACTGTCTTTTCTACCCTCTTCAATGTGTCTACTCTTATTTCTGTGCTTTACCCACATGCTAAAAACTCTCATCTACATTCCTGAGTTCTTATAAAGTTACTGTCATTAGTGGGTAGTTGTTTCAGTAATGTTTGTGTAGAGGTTTGAGCATAGGAAAGTCCTGTTCCTCTATCTTGATATCTAACTCCCTACCAGCTTTAAGCATCACGAGCAAGAAAGAGAAAGCTGGAGGCATCTTACTTGCTGATCACAAATTATATTACAAAACTGGAGTAATCAAAACAGCATGGTATTGGCATAAAAATAGACACATATACCTGTGGAACAGAAGAGAAAGCCCAGAAATAAACCCATACATGTATGGTCAACTAACTTGTACCCAATAAAAAGGAAAGTATAGTCTCTTCAATAAATGGTTTTGGGAAAACTGGATATCTACCTGTTTTATTTACATGTAAAAGAATGAACTTGGAACTTTGTCTTACATTATACAACTCAAAATGGTTTGCAGACATACACAAAAGGCCTGAAACCATAAAACTACCAGGAGAAAAAACAAGAAAAAAGCTTCTTAACATTGGTATTGTTAACAATTTTTATATATGACCCCAAAAGCACAGTCAAGAAAAGTAAAATAGAAAGTGGTGGAATTACATCACACTAAAATGCTTTTGCATAGCAAATGAAACATTCAACAAAGTGAAAAGGTGACCTACAAAATGGGAGAAAATATTTGAAAACCACATATCTGATGAGAGGTTAATATCCAAAATATATAAGAAACTCCTACAATTAAATAGGAAAATAACTAATAACCTGATCAAAAGGTAGACAACGGCATTTAATGAGCATTTATTTAAATAAAACATACAGATAGTCAACAGATATATGAAAAGGTGCTCAATATCACGAATCATCCAGGAAATGCAATAAAAACCAAAATGAGATATTATGTCTCACCTGTCAGGATGGCTATTTAAAAAACAACAACAAAAAATGACAAGTGTTAGTTTGGATATGTAGGAAAAAAATCCCCTTACACACTGTTGGTGGGAATGTAATTTGGTAGTCATTATAGTAAACAGTATGGAGGTTCCTCAAAACAGTAAAAAATAGTTTACTATCTAATTCGATCCCTTATATTAGACAAGATGGACTCTAAGGTTAAGGAAACAAAGGTATCTATGGGTTGAGGGTTCAGGGCTGACTGGCCCAGCGCATTTTAAAATTCCTACTGCAACAAGAAAAAAACACACTTTTGCTAAACTCCCTAACAATAGTAGCTATCAGTCAAATTTTCAGACCACTCTTAACTCTGATTTACAATCCAGACCACTGCAACTGATTGGACAGAGGGCCAGTCTTACAAACATTCTTTCCTGATAAGCAATTACAAGTTTTGTAATATAATTTGTGATCAGACTTTAATTACAGAATTTAAGATACTTTCAGTCAGCTTATAGAGGCTGTGCACAAAATGTCTTTGTGTCCTATAGTTCACCTTTTGACATAAAGAGCCAAGTTCTACCTCATTTTAATGATAAAACCCTTCTCCAAAATGAACACAGGATATATGTTATATAAATGCTTGCCCTTTGTGCATACGCTTAGCTCCCCTCATAATTATGTATAGCTTTTCCCCAAAACCTGTTTAATTGCATGAACTAATTATGTGATACAGGCCCTGTGAGGCATAAAACCAAACCTGTTTTTCTCTCTTCTAGAAGACAGCACATTTGTCACGTGCCAGAGGCTGTCTCTTTCTAGTTTATAAACTGGTATCACCAACGAAGCTCTTTTTTCTACTATTTAGTCATCCTGGTGGTGTTTTTTGACAACACCAGAAATCCCACTTATATATATTTATCCAAAGGAACTGAAAACAGGATCTTGAAGAGACACCTGCACTCCAGAACTCACTGAAGCATTGTTCACAAAAACCAAGATATGGCAATAACCTAAATTTTTATCAGTGGACAAATGGATATGGAAAGTGTGATAAATACATACTGGTATATAATTTAGCCTTACAAAAGAAAAGAAATCCTGCCATTTTTGACAACACAGATCAACCTGAAGCATATTGTGCTAAGTGAAATAAGCCAAACATGTAAAGACAAATACTGTGTGATTCCACTCATATGTGAGAGCTGAAATAGACAAACTCATAAAAGTAGAATGGTTGTTGCCTAGAGCAGGCTAAAGGGGGAAATATGGATGACAAAGCATGTAAAGCTTTACTTACACAAGATAAATAAGTTCTGGAAATAGACTATACACCCCGGTGCCTACAACTACAAATACTTTAATACATGCTTAAAATTTGCTAAGAGAGTAGATTTTATATTAAAATATTATGTTCTGATATGATATGCTACAGTCTGAATGTTTGTGTTCCACCAAAATTTATATGCTGATACCTAATTCCCAGTGCAATATTATTAAGAGTTAGGGCCTTTGGAAAGCGTTTAGAACGTGAAGGCAAAGCCCTCATGAATGGAATTAGTGTTCTTATAAAAGAGGCAAGAGGGAGCTTTTTCACCTCTTCTGCCACGTTCTACAGGAAGTCATCATCTCTGATAAATAGGCCTTCATCAGACATTGAATCTGCTGGCACCTTGATCCTGTACTTTCCCACCCTCAGAACTGTGAGAAATAAATTTGTATTGTTTATAAATTACCAAGTCTAAGGTATTTTGTTATAGCAGCCCAAAGAAAGAAATTCATACCAGGAGTGGTTGCTGCTATATAAAATACCTTAAAAAAGTAGAACGGGCTTTGAAATTGGATAATCGGTAGAAGTAGAAGAGTTTTAAAGTGCATGCCGGAAAAAAAGCCTGCATTGCCCTGAACATATCATAAAGGGCAATTTCAATGAGGCCTAAGAAGAAGAGCGTCTGTTAGAGATAGTCTCAATCTTCTTAGAGATTACCTAAGATGTTATGAATCTAATGTTAGCAGAAATATTAATGGTAAAGGACATTGTGATGAGGACACAGTTGGAAATGAGTGTCATGCTATTAGAAACTGGTGGAAAGCTATTCTTTTGATAAAGTGGCAAATAACTTGGCTGAATTGTGTTCATGTCCTAGTGTTTTGCGAACGGTAGAACTTCTGGACAATGAAATAGAATATTTGGCAGAAAAAAAAAGTAATCAAAATGTTGGGGGCATGACCTGGCTTCTCTTGACTACTAACAGTGTAATCTGAGAAAGAATTAAAATTAAAGTTGGAATTTGTAATCACAAGGAAAGCAGAACCATGTTGTAAAGAATGAATAAGTGTGCTTGGGAGAGAACACCAAGGTTACCGCCAAGTGGACATTTCATGAGATTAGTATGGATGGGCAGAAGTCAGGTGTCATTCATCAAGAAAATGGAAAAATGATCTCAAAGGTACTTCAGACATCTCCAGGGCTTCCCTGCCCATTATTGTCTCAGAATGCCAGGGCTTTTGATGCAAAACAATTTCAAGGCTCTTCTCCCTGTATTCTGTTGCAGCACTACTTGGCTGCCCCATCTATGGCACAAGCCAGACAAGGTGCACCTTAGGCCACCCTTCTAAAGGGTACAAGTGGTAAAGTTTGATGGCATCCATGCAGTGCTATGTTTGCAGGCTCACAGAGTGCAAGAGCTGTGGGACAATGGCTACCTTCATCTAGATTTCTAAGGATGCCCTAGTGCCCAGGTAGAGGATTGCCATAGGCATGGGGGCCACTGCAGAAATCCCATGCAAGGGCAGTGCTTAGTAGAGCCATTGGGTGAAGCCACTTCTGAGATCCCAGAACTTGCAAGAGCTTGCAAGTCCAGCCTAGGAAAGGTGCAGTCACTTGACTCCAACCTGTGAAAGCTTCAACATGGGCTGTACCTAGCAAATCCATGGAGGTGGGGCCACTTAGAACCTTGGGGGCCCAATCTCTGGCCCAGTGTGTCTGGAAGGTGGGGCATTGTAAAAATAAAGATTATTCTTAAGGCCTAATATTCAATGTTGATTGTTTACCCTGATGGGTGTTGGAATTACTTGGGACCAGCTCTTTCTTTCTTCCTACTTCTTTCTTTGGGAATGGGAATGTTTGTCCCATTCTTGCCACACCATTGTAGTTTGGAAGCACAAAACTTGTTTGATTTCTCAGGGTCATAGCTGGAGAGCAATTTGCTTCAAAATCAACTGTACCTTGAGCCTCAACCATATGTGATTTAGATGATATTTAGATGAGATGCTGGACTAGAATTTTGAGTTGATGCTGAAATGAGATAAGACTTCTGGGGATACTGGGATGCAATAAATGTATTTTGTATGTGAGAAGTGCATGCATTTTGTGGGGCCAAGGATGAGATACTATGGTGAGAAAAATTATGCTTTCCAAAAATTCATATAGTGATACCTAATCCCCAGTGCAATTTTATTAGGAGGTTGGGGATCTTGGAGGTGATTAGGTCAGGAGGGTAGAGACCTCTTGAATGGAATTAGTAGCCCTATAAAAGAGATACAAGAGAGCCTCCTTTGCCCCTTCCACCATGTGAAGACACATGAAGAAGGCACAATCTATAAGAACAGACACTCACCATACACCGAATTTGCTGGCATATTGATCTTGTATTTCCTAGCTCCAGAAATATGAGCAATAAATGTCTATGGTTACCAAATTACCAAGTTTAAAGTATTTTGCCTTAGCAGCACACGCTGACTAAGACATGGTGTTTTTACTGAAAAAAAAATGTACGAGACAGGTACAATCTGTGGGAGGAGGTAGATGTGTTCATGGCTTTGATGATTGTGATGATTTCACAAGTGTATACTTATGCCTAAACTCACAGAGTTGTATACATTAAATCTGTATAGCCTTTTACATGTCATTTATACCTTAGTAAAACTGTTTTTAAGTCACTCATTTTATATATGTTATGTAGAACATCTTAAATAAAAAATGTCATCAAATTACATTCTGAAACCTAATACATAAAAAAGAAATAATATTAATCTTAGGAGTCTATCACTAATTACATCTTCAGCTGTGATCAATTTTGATATTTATCTTATCTAAAGACTTATTTTCAGTTTTGACAATTGCATTTTAAATTTTTAAGAAATTATTTACTTTTTCATATCAATTTGGTTTTTTAATGTAATAGTCACTGAATCTCCCCAAGAATATTAATTTTGTCTATTTTATACATTGTATAATTCTCTTTTCATAATGGCAGAACTTCGATCAGTGCACCTGATTGTGAACTTTGCATGGAAGAAGAAATGGCCAGATGCGCGATTATATACTGATTCATGGGCTGTAGCCAATGGTTTCATGGTTTTGCTGGATGGTTAGGGACTTGGAAAAAGCGTGATTGGAAAATTGGTGACAAAAAAATTTGGGGAAGAAGTATGTGGATGGACCTCGCTGAGTGGTCAAAAATTGTGAAGATATTTGTATTCCCGTGTGAGTGCTCACCAATGGGTGACCTCAGCAGAGGAGGATTTTAACGATCAAGTGTATAGGATGACCCATTCTGTGGACACCATTCAGCCTCTTTTCCCCACCATGCCTGTCATCATCCAATGGGGCCATGAAAAAAGTGGCCATGGTGGCAGGGATGGTTACTCATGGGCTCAGCAACATGGACTTCCAACTCACCAAGGCTGACCTGGCTATGGTCACTGCTGAGTGCCCAATTCACCACCAGCAGAGACCGTCACTGAGCCCTCGATACGGCACCATTCCTCGGGGTGATCAGCCAGCTGCTTAGTGGCATGTTGATTATCCTCTTTCGTTATGGAAAGAGCAGAGGTTTGTCCTCACTGGAACAGACACTTACTCCAGATATGGGTTTGCCTATCCTGGATACAATGCTTCTGCCAAGACTACCATCTGTGGAATCATGGAATGCCTTATCCACCATCATGGTAGTCCACACAGCATTGCTTCTGACTAAGGCACTCACCCTATGGCTAAAGAAGTGCGGTAGTGGACTTATGCTCATGGAATTCACTGGTCTTACCATGTTCCCTATCATCCTGAAGCAGCTGGATTGATAGAATGGTGGAATGGCCTTTTGAAGTCACAATTACAATGCCAACTAGGTGACAATACTTTGCAGGGCTGGGGCAAAGTTCTCCAGAAGGCCCTGTATGCTCTGGATTAGCATCCAATACATTGTACTGTTTTTCCCATAGCCAGGAATCAAGGGGTGGAAGTGGAAGTGGCACCACTCACCATCACCCCTAGTAATCCACTAGCAAAATTTTTGCTTCCTGTTTTTGCTACATTATGTTCTACTTGCCTAGAGGTCTTAGTTCCAAAGGAAAGAACACTGCCACCAGGAGACACAACAACAATTCCATTAAACTGGAAGTTAAGATTGCCACCTGCACACATTGGGCTCCTCCTACCTTTAAGTCAACAGGCTAAGAAGGGAGTTACAGTGTTGGCTGGGGTGATTGACCCGGACTATCAAGATGAATTCAGTCTACTCCTCCACAACAGAGGTAAGGAAGAATATGCAGGGAATACAGGAGATCTAGTAAGGCATCTCTTAGTATTACCATGCCCCGTGTAAGGTCAATGAAAAACTACAACAGCCAAATCCAGGTAGGACTACAAATGACCCAGACTCTTTAGGAATGAAGGTTTGCCTCACTCCACCAGGAAAAACAAAAACAAAAACAACAAACAAACAAAAAAAAAAAACATGACCTGCTTAGGTGTTTACTGAAGGCAAATGGGATACAGAATGGGTAGTAGAAGAAGGCAGTCACCAACACCAGCTATAATCATGTGACCAGTTGCGGAAACAAGAACTGTAATTGCCATGAGTATTCCCTCCTCTTGTTACAAACATGTTTGTGTAAGTATCCATTTGTACAAGAAAATGTCTTCATTTTACTTCATTTTTTCTTTAGCATGTATCTTAGGATTTATTGACTTAATATCAGCATTTAATTATTATTAACTTTAATAGCATTTGGGTTGGAGATTGGTGCGTTGCTAGTTGTAGGAATGATAGCTGTATTATTAGATGTAATTATGACCTTATTATGTTCTTTATTTGAAGATTATGTATGATTTCAAGAGATGTGTATGGCTTCAAGTTGACAAGGGGTGGACTTGTGATGGTTAATATTGAGTGCCAACTTGATTGGATTGAAGGATGCAAAGTATTGATCCTGGGTGTGTCTGTGAGGATGTTGCCAAAGGAGATCAACATACGAGTTAGTGGCCTGGGAAAAGCAGATCCACCCTTAATTTAGGTGGGAAACATCTAATCAGCTGCCAGCGGATATAAAGCAGGCAGAAAAACGTGAAAAGGCTAGACTGACCTAGCCTTCCAGCCTACATCGTTCTCCCATGCTGGATGCTTCCTGCCCTCAAACATTGGACTCCAGTATTTTCAGTTTTGGGACTTGGACAGGCTCTTCCTCCTCAGCTTACAGATGGCCTATTGTAGGACCTTGTGATCACGTGAGTTAATACTTAATAAACTCCCCTTTATTAGTTCTGTCCTTCTAGAGAACCCTAATACAGCCCAGTAATGGGATTAGTTGGTTGAATAGTAGTTGAGTTTTAAGTTCTTTGAGAATTCTCCGAACTGCTTTCTGTAGTGGTTAAGCTAATTTACAATCCAATCAGCAGTGTTTAAGTCTTCATGTTTGTTGCAACCTCTCCAGCATTTTTTTTTTTTTTTACTTTTTTGTTTTTTTTTTTTATTATACTTCAAGTTCTAGGGTACATGTGCATAACGTGCAGGTTTGTTACATATGTATACTTGTGCCATGTTGGTGTGCTGCACCCATCAACTCGTCAGCACCCATCAATTCATCATTTATATCATGTATAACTCCCCAATGCAATTCCTCCCCCCTCCTCCCTCCCCATGATAGGCCCCAGTGTGTGATGTTCCCCTTCCCGAGTCCAGGTTTCCTCATTGTTCAGTTCCCACCTATGAGTGAGAACAAGCGGTGTTTGGTTTTCTGTTCTTGTGATAGTTTGCTAAGAATGATGGTTTCCAGCTGCATCCATGTCCCTACAAAGGACGCAAACTCATCGTTTTTTATGGCTGCATAGTATTCCATGGTGTATATGTGCCACATTTTCTTAATCCAGTCTGTCACAGATGGACATTTGGGTTGATTCCAAGTCTTTGCTATTGTGAATAGTGCTGCAATAAACATACGTGTGCATGTGTCTTTGTAGTAGAATAATTTGTAATCCTTTGGGTATATACCCAGTAGTGGGATGGCTGGGTCATATGGTGCATCTAGTTCTAGATCCTTGAGGAATTGCCATACTGTTTTCCATAATGGTTGAACTAGTTTACAATCCCACCAACAGTGTAAAAGTGTTCCCATTTCTCCACATCCTCTCCAACACCTGTTGTTTCCTGATTTTTTAATGATTGCCATTCTAACTGGTGTGAGATGGTATCTCATTGTGGTTTTGATTTGCATTTCTCTGATGGCCAGTGATGATGAGCATTTTTTCATGTGTCTGTTGGCTGTATGAATGTCTTCTTTTGAGAAATGTCTGTTCATATCCTTTGCCCACTTTTTGATGGGGTTGTTTGTTTTTTTCTTGTATATTTGTTTGAGTTCTTTGTAGATTCTGGATATTAGCCCTTTGTCAGATGAGTAGGTTGCAAAAATTTTCTCCCATTCTGTAGGTTGCCTGTTCACTCTGATGGTAGTTTCTTTTGCTGTGCAGAAGCTCTTTAGTTGAATTAGATCCCATTTGTCAATTTTGGCTTTTGCTGCCGTTGCTTTTGGTGTTTTAGACATGAAGTCCTTGCCCATGCCTATGTCCTGAATGGTACTACCTAGATTTTCTTCTAGGGTTTTTATGGTATTAGGTCTAACATTTAAGTCTCTAATCCATCTTGAATTAATCTTCGTATAAGGAGTAAGGAAAGGATCCAGTTTCAGCTTTCTACTTATGGCTAGCCAATTTTCCCAGCACCATTTATTAAATAGGGAATCCTTTCCCCATTTCTTGTTACTCTCAGGTTTGTCAAAGATCAGATGGCTGTAGATGTGTGGTATTATTTCCGAGGACTCTGTTCTGTTCCATTGGTCTATATGTCTGTTTTGGTACCAGTACCATGCTGTTTTGGTTACTGTAGCCTTGTAGTATAGTTTGAAGTCAGGTAGCGTGACGCCTCCAGCTTTGTCCTTTTGACTTAGGATTGTCTTGGCAATGCGGGCTCTTTTTTGGTTCCATATGAACTTTAAAGCAGTTTTTTCCAATTCTGTGAAGAAACTCATTGGTAGCTTGATGGGGATGGCATTGAATCTATAAATAACCTTGGGCGGTATGGCCATTTTCACGATATTGATTCTTCCTATCCATGAGCATGGTATGTTCTTCCATTTGTTTTTGTCCTCTTTGATTTCACTGAGCACAGCTATTCTAGCTGGTGTCAGATGGTATCTCACTGTGATTTTGATTTGCATTTCTCTAATGGTTAGCGTTGCTGATCATTTTTTCATGTGCTTGTTTGCTACATGTTTGTCTTTTTTGATAAGTTTCTGTTCATGTCCTTTTCCTACTTTGTCATGAGGTTGGTTTCTGCTTGTGGATTTCTTTAAGTTATTTATGTATTCTGAATATTAGACCTTTATTGGATGTACAGTTTGTTAACATTTCCTCCCATTCTATAGGTTATCTGTTTATTCTGTGGATAGATTCTTTTGCTGTGCAGAAGGTCTTCATTTTAATTAGGTACCACTTGTCAATTTTTGTTTTTGTTGCAATTGCTTTTAGAGTCTTCCTCACGAAATCTTTGCCAGAGTCAATGCTCAGGATGGTATTTCCTAGGTTTTCTTCCAGAGTTTTATAGTTTTAGGTTTTACATTTAAATATCTAATCCATCTTGAGTTGATTTTTGTATATGGTGAAAGGAAGGGGTCCAGGTTGAATCTTCTGCACGTGGTCAGCCATTTATCTCAGCATGATTTATTAAATAGGGAGTCCTTTCCTCATTGCTTGTAATTGTTGTCAACAATTACATGATATGGTTGTAAGTGTGTGACTTATTTCTGTGTTCTCTATTCTGTTCGATGATCTCTATGTCTGTTTTGGTACCAGGACCATGCTGTTTTGGTTACTGTAGCATTGTATAGTTTGAAGTCAGGAAGTGTGATGTCTCTGACTTTGTTCTTTATGCTTAGGATTGTTTTGGGTATTTAGACTCTTTTTTGGTCCCATATGAATTTTAGAATTTTTTTTCTGATTCTGTGAAAAAACATCACTGTTAGTTTGCTAGGACTAGGACTAGCATTGAAGATGTAAATTTTAACAATATTGGTTCTTCTTATCCATGAGCATGGAATGTTCTTCCCATTTGTTTGTGTTATTTCTGATTTCTTTCAGCAATGTTTTGTAATTCCCATTGTAGAGATCGTTCACTTCCCTGATTAGCTATATCCCTATGTATTTTATTCTTTCTGTGGCTATTGTGAATGGTATTGCATTCTTAATTTGGCTCTCAGCTTGGACATTACTGGTGTATAGAAATGCTACTAATTTTTGTACATTGATTTTTTTCTTCTGATCCTTTGTTAAATATGTTTATCAGATCTGGGAGTCTCTGAGCAGAGATTATGGGATTATCTAGGTATAGAATCATATCATCTGCAAAGAGAGAGTTTAACGTCCTCTGTTTTTATTTGGATGCCTTTTATTTCTTTCTCTTGCCTAATTGCTATGGCTAGAACTTCAGACACTGCCATTCTTGCTGTTTCCAAAAAAAAAAAAAAAAAAAAAAAAAAAATCAGGAACATTCTTACTTCAAGACCTTTGTTTGCATTTTTTGTTTTGCCTAATGTTCTTAGAGATATATTTTTGGCTTGGACATATTTTTCTGTGGCTCCTCATTCAAATGAAATCAACATGTTAATAGCATCTTTCTTGGCCATTGTCTTTAATTGCAATCTCCAGGCCTCCTGCCACCCTTTTTCTTCTTCCTTCATTTTTATTTCTCCTTAACACTTACTTGTATTTAATGTTGTTTATTTAACTTATTTAATTTAGTACTATCTCTTTTGTTTCACTGTAATATAAGCTTCTCGGCAATATGGAATTCTCATTTTCTCTCTCTCTCTCTCTCTCTCTCCACTGAAACAGTGACTCATACATAGACCTTGAAGGAGTACTTAGCATGTAATAGGTGACCTATAAATATTTGGCAAATGAATTAAATGCTTCAGCAGTAATATTAACAAGTCTAAAGAATGATCGAAACCATTAGTCTATATTTCCTTACTAACACTATGCCCTAACCAGCTGAGTTAACAAAATAATAACCATTATTTTACAATCTTAAGGTACTAAAGTATCATGGCTGGTAACGTCTTTGGGGATCTCCCGAGTAATCAATTTATATTACAGATGAGGGCATTTAAACAGAGTTTTATGGCTATATAGTAGCAGAGTTAGGGTTAAACTTTGTGTCTCCTGATTTCTAGTCTAGTTTTTTAGCTAACTTTGTACACCGCATTTTGATTTATAGCCAAATATGCCAGTCACAGTGTGAAAAATTGTCTTTATCTCTGAATTTTTGCAGCTTTACAAACCGTTCTTAGTAACCACTTATGAACAGGATCAAATACGGCAAAAAATTATGTTCTCTTTAATATTTAAAGGAAATACTGATCCAGTTCTGTCATAAGTTTCAAGTATACAACATCATTATTTGAATAGTGAAGAATAAAATCTATCAGTTTACAAATAACTCGGTTTAATGTGTTTAATGCCAACATAAGATACATTGTTTTTTCATTTAATTTATGCTGCATAACATGAAATTATACTTGTAGTCTCCATTTTCTTACAACATAATGATAATGGACAAAAATTTTGCTTTTAGCTGCTGTTTGTGAGGAAAATATTTGATGTCCTTATGAGATCAAAAACATTTAGACTATGTTAATATTTACATTAATAGCTTAGTATGATTACAAAACAAAATACAAGATTTTAAAAAGCTATTCCTGTTCCAATAGTAGTTTATATAAATACACAGTAGTACCCCCTTACACGCAGGGAATAAGTTCCAAGACCCCCCGTAGGTTTCTGAAATGGCAGACTAACTTAACCCTGTGTATACTGTACTATGTTTGCTCTTTGCATATATACCTATGATAAAGTTTAATTTTTAAATTAGACACAGGAAGAGATTAAGAACAATAAGTGATCATAAAATAGAACAATTATAATAATATCAAAAGCTATGTGAATATGGCCTATCTCTCACTATCTTACTGCACTGTACTCACCTCTTTTCAGACCATAGTTGACCGTGGGTAACTGAAACTACAAAAAGCAAAACTGTGGATAAAGGGCTATTACCGTATTTATTTATCACCAAAGAAGTACAATTACTTGAAACAGTAATACATATCTGTGATATATTTATTCCATTTACAAATAAGTTTTAATGATTATTTGATATATAATTATATAAAATATACATTACTTCATTATGTTATATGATATATATTGTATATAATATATAAAAACGACTTTATAATTCAAAAAAATTCTTTTGGTCCAAAGGTTTCATAAGTGTGGTGTGTGTGTATGCATGTGTGCGTGTGTGATGACATAAAATATTCACATAATAATGACTGGCAGTATTGTAGGCTGAATGCTTGTGTCCTCCTAAAATTTTTACATTGAAGTCTTAATCTCCAGTGTTACGGTATTTGGAGATGAGTTATTTGGGATGTAACTAGGTTTAGATGACATGAGAGTGAAGGTCCCATGATAAGGTAAGTACCTTTTTTAACAAGAGGAAGAGGCCGGGTGCGGTGGCTCATGCTTGTAATCCCAGCATTTTGGGAGGCCGAGGCAGGTGGATCACGAGGTCAGGAATTCGAGACCAACCTGGCCAACACAGTCAAACCCTGTCTCTACTAAAAATACAAAAACTTAGCCAGGCATGGTGGCGGGCACCTGCAATCCCAGATACTCGGGAGACAGAGGCAGGAGAATTGCTTGAACCTGGGAGGTGGAGGTTACAATGAGCACAGATTGTACCACTGCACTCCAGCCTGGGCAACAGAGTGAGACTCCTGCTCAAAATAAAAAAAAGAAAACAGAAAAACAAAAAGAGGAAGAGACACTAATGTAGAGCCTGATGCTACGTGCTTTACTCGCATTTTCCCATTCAATACATATAAACATTTATGAGGTAGATACTACAAGTTTTCTTATTTTAGAGATGAGAAAAGTAAAGAATAAAAAGGTAAAACAGCTGGCTCAATGTCAGATTTAGGAAATAAATTTGAGTCTGCTAAATTTCAGAGTGCAGTCTCTGTACCATCATGTTATACTTTTAATGCAAGAAAAAAAAGTAGAACAATATTTAAAAATCTAGAATATAAATAATATTATGCCAAATGGGAATATTAATGATCAGCCCAGTACTTTCTAGAACATTAATATCGGCTTGATGGAAACTTTCTCAGAGTTGTACTGCATTCCGAAACTCTCCCTATCCAATCATTTCTTCCTTCCCTCTCTTTCACAAATGTCAGATCAGTATCATTGTCTGAAGGTGCTATCCACCATTTCTAGTTCTTTCCACTTTTTTTTTTATCTTAAAAGCTTTTTTCTCAACAAATCTCAAGTATGTCTAACCTAATCTTTATGTCTTTTTCTCAGAGGACACAAACACACACTGTAGTAAGTCCCCAATAAGTAATATTTTTCTCCATTACATCCAACTTTTGGTTATTTGCCAACCAAGGCTCCATTTCTACATTACCTGTCTCAGTTCATCATTCCTTCTTTCTCAAGCAAATATGTTTCTATGTCATTGTACAGCAGCTCTGTCTGCTCACATTCCCACATACCTACCAAAAGACATGTCTTAATGTATAAGTTTCTAAGTGGGTTTATCAAATCACTTACCTAATAGAAGAAGAGTTATTTTGAAAGGAGTCATGACTATACAAGTTGCTAATAAAAATAAGATTGTACCCATTATATTGCATACATAAAATATTTAGGAATAGACGTCACAAGATATGACAGAAGCCATATTTATAAAATTACAAATACTTGCAGAGGAAGATGAGGGAAGTCCTGAAAAAATGAAAAGAAATATTGTATTACTAAGTAACAAGACTTAATTTCATAAACTTTCCAGTTATTTCCCACAGTAAGCTACAAAATCTAAATATCACAAGTGTTGCTGTACTTTTTTGTTTGTTTGTTTGTTTTTGAGACTGAGTCTTGCTCTGTCGCCCAGGCTGGAGTGCAGTGGTAAGATCTCCGCTCACTGCAACCTCCGCCTCCCAGGTTCAAGTGATTCTCCTGCCTCAGCCTCCCGAGTAGCCTGTAGAGGCGCATGCCACCATGCCTGGCTAATTTTTTGTATTTTTGGTAGAGATGGGGTTTCACCATGTTAGCCAGGATGGTCTCGAACTCCTGACCTTGTGATCCACCTGCCTCAGCCTCCCAAAGAGCTGGGATTACAGGCATGATGTACCGCACTGGGCCGTTGCTGTAGCTTTTAAAATGTTTTTGTCATTATTGTTGTTGACAACATAATTATATGGATCATATGGAAAAATGGACAACCAGTAATGAACAGGGTAATTCTAACCAAAGAAGAGCAATGAGAGAATACTTTCCTTAAGACAAACATCACTCTGTTATTCAGGATGGTTCATTATAGACTGGACTCAAGATAGCTTTCAGTAAGGTTTCGCCTCCCTCCAGCCATTAATTCATAGAAGGCTGTAGAGCAAAGCAATTCATGTAGCTTCTAACTGGTGATGAAGATCCAAGCTGAGGGTAGAATCTTCAAACAACTTCAATTTCATAGAAAGCCAGGTATTCATGGGGACATGACACTCTGTTTGAGTTGAATTATGTCCTCCCCAAATTTATATATTGAAGCCCTAAACATCAGTACCTGAGAATGTCATCTTATTTGGGAATACGGTCTTTGAGTGTAATTTGTTAAGACAATAGGGGCTGCTATGATTGATGTCTTTATAAAAGGGGAAATTTGTACACAGACACGCACACAGAGAAAGTCACATAAACATGAAGGCAGCAATTGGGTTGATCCTTATTACTGGACAAGTAGTATCATAGATTGACAGAAAACCACAGGAAGCTAGGAGGGAGGGCTGGAACAGATTCTCCCTCAGAGCCTCTCGAAGGAACCAGCTCTGCTGACACCTTAGTCTCAGATATCTAGCCTCCAGAAGTGTGGGAAAATAATTTTTGTGTTTAAGCCACTCAGTCTGTGGTACTCTGTTACAGAAGCTCTGGTAAACTAATACATAACGTTTGCAGAGCTTATTAAGAATCCGCTAGACAGGCTCTCCAATTCCCAATGTATATAAACAGAAAACTAGGTAAAAGGATGCAAAATACTAGGAAGCAAGTATCAATGGCCTTATGGAAAACTTTCCTTTTAGAGAAGGGAAAGCGGTTCTTTCTCACTCGGAAGATAAATGAAGACGCTCCAAGAAATTCACTCTTAGAGACTGGTGGTATCTTTAACTGAAGAAGACAGGCAACTGATTACCTTGCTAAATTCCTTATTAAATGGTAATCCACACAGCAGCACCATCATCATCACCTGATAAAGTGCTAGGCATGCACATTATTGGGTTTCACCCCAGACCTACTGAATCAGAAACTCTAAAAACAGGACCCAACTATCTATGTTTGAACAAACTGTCTCGGTGAGTCTGATGCACATTCACATTTGTGGACCACTGACTTATGCATTGGCTTGCTGGTTTTCCCCTGTGCTTATTTCAGCAGAAACAAATGAACATTTGAGAGAAATGACTGAACAGAGAGGGGGCAGCAACAACAAAGCAGGCACTCTCAGTGTTGGGCGTAACAGAGATGCATTGTTTTATCATGATGTCGCAGATACCATAGAAGAATTTGAACCGTCCTGTTGTTACTGTAGTCAGAAGGGCCGGCTATGGAAAGAAGGAAACTCTAATGACAACATGCTAGGGGCTATGCCCTTGAATATAAAGGATAAGTAGGAGTTAAAAAGTTCTGGCTAGAGTGAGCTCATCATAAATATTGGCTTAGAACTCTGCGTATAGAATTACTTAAAATATCTTCTCCCCTAGAACATGGATTACCTTAACCTCAGGGCTTGCTCAGGTGCTGAGCTGACAAGTGAATGCTTAGTTGTCCTCACTATGGAAATTGGTCAGTTAAAGGGGCTGGGAGTTTGGCAGATCCCAACAAATGGTAGGTTGTTGCTATCATCTGTGTATGAGAAAGAATTTTTTTTTATTATGGTAGAGATGTGCTGGTTTCACAGTGTAATCACAATTTTGTTAAAACTCACCTCACTCTTACTAACATAGATTTCTCTTTTCTGTTTTTTACAGGATGTAACATCAATTCAAATTATTATTTTATTTTCATTTGGAGGCCAGAGAAACATGTTATGATCTGAACCTTCAGAAGCCATACACAGACATGTGATATTTGTCAATTTAGACTGAAAAGTAGAATGCAAGATTTAGAAAGTAGTTCTTGAACTGTTATAAGTTCATGAGATGAAAACACTAGTAAGTTAGCCTACAAACCAAACGGTAGATAAAGAAGAATTCTCTAAAATGGTAGGGCTTTGCATTAGCCACCATTCATACAAGTAATAAAAAATAGGCCACCAGATATATAGAAAAAATATTTTCATGGTCTTAGACATATAAAGGAGTAAAGAAATTACCTAAACCATGCCTATATCTAGTGTAAGAGTTTCCTTTCCAATGTTGCTGTAGATGATCAACCATCCATCGATGGTGTGCCTCTGGTGATGAGAAGCTCACTGAGAAAGACTGTACCATTTTAAACACTGCTGATTGCTCTGGAAGTTTGTCCTTACATTGAAATGGACTTCGTTTCTCCATGACTTTCACTGATTGGCGTACTGGTGAAGAACCGGGACAAAAAAGTACTAATTAAATTGACTTGAAATTGGTCTTAAGCCAACCCTCTAAGGCTACACCAATTGGCATTACCCAGGTTTAGGACATTAGTCATAATGAATTTTATATTGAAATACACATTTGTTAATGTCTAAAGTGGAACAAAATAAATTACATATGGGACTGTACCTAGAAGTTTGAATAGAATAGAGATATAAAAGATCTTGACTGGGCATGGTGGCTTATGCCTGTAATTTCAGCCCTTTGGGACGCTGAGGTGGGTGGCTCCCTTGCGCTCAGGAGTTGGAGACCAGCCTGGGCAACGTGGAAAAACCCCATCTCTACAAAAAAAAAAAAAAAAAAAAAAATAGCTGGGTGTGGTGGTGCCTGCCTGTGGTCACTGCTACTTCAGAGGGCAAGGTGAAAGGGTCACTTGAGTCTGGGAGGCAGAGGTTGCAGTGAGCCAAGATCATGCCACTGCATTCCAGCCTGGGTGACAGAGCAAGACCCCATATCAAAAAAAAAAATAAGTGCTATATAAGTTGTAATAAATTATTGCCAAGGCACAGGCACTGTCTGCCCTTAACATAAAGATTTTACATGTAAAACAGAAGGGGATGATGTCGCTGTATAGGTGAAGATGGAATGTCTTCAGCGCCATATTTCTCTACAGATATTCACGTTTCATTTCATTTTTTTTTTTATCTCTATCCAGCTATGTCACAAAAGGAATCAAAGCAATTTATATAGACAGTGGCACATGTGGTAGTTGATATCATGTGCTAGAAATTCAAGGTGGGCAATTGGTAATGTTAGATGACTATTCTGTGAATGAAGCCATTGCTGTACCTGAAATAATTTAACACTGGTTGAATGGACAAATTAAGGAAAGAGAATTGAATGTTATGAAGGGACATGGATGATCAATTGTGCCACTTTGTGCCATGAACATTTGTCCCTAAAGAATCAACATATCTTCCTAGTGTGAGAAATACTATGATCCAAATTATTTTCCAAACAAGTATAACACACTAACACATGAACTTGAATTAGTTTATAAATGTTATAACACTGGGAGGAACAGTTTCTTTTTCCTAGAGAAGGAAGGATTGCCAAAAATTTCTATAACTTCTAGAGAAACAGACATACTAGCTAGAGGAAGAGGGCATATCAAAGACAGTCACAGGGTAATATTTTCCATACTAGGTTTCTACTTAAATTTTCACAGTTGCACATCTATGTTTACACAACTTCATACCTTTCTATAAAGGGCTTAATCAACACCTATTTAATGAACCAACCACTAGCATAGCTCCTGTCAGGCATTGATAGTTTCCAAGGGTCTTCCCTTATTGAAAGTAAAACTATTTTCACATAAAATTG
Source organism: Rhinopithecus roxellana (assembly GCF_007565055.1). Classification (NCBI taxonomy): domain Eukaryota; kingdom Metazoa; phylum Chordata; class Mammalia; order Primates; family Cercopithecidae; genus Rhinopithecus; species Rhinopithecus roxellana. Next base: position 117,053,534 of record NC_044555.1, on the reverse strand, counting down.
GGTAGGAAGTAAAAGAGGAAAACCAATTCGAACCAAATCCTGAAGGTCCAGTAACACGCCCAGCAGTATAAGATGTAGTAATAGATGAATGAGGTTCTGACCAATGAAGGTCACATTATCATCTCCCATGGAAAAAGGAAGGGATGGAGGAAAAGGAGGGAGTACATGGTAGTTCTTTCCCCAAAGAAATTATCATGCTTGATAAGAGGGGGTAAAAAGTCCTTTTCCTCAGTATAGTTGTCTGAGTATAAAGATGTCAAAAATTTCTGTGACACATACAAGATACCAGATGTTATATTATCCTTCAGATGTAATTAAAGTGTTTTCATGCTGGTGCATAATTATGAAATCCTATATTTTATACTAAGTGTTATATATAAGCAAAATATTTGGAATTTAATTGCCAACATTTTTGAGGAGGCAAAGCAAGATGGCAGAATAGAAGGCTCCACCAGTCATTCCCCCCCAGCAAGAACACCAATTTAACAACTATCTACATGTAAAAACACCATCACAAAAACCAAAAATCAGGTGAGCCCTCTTAGTAACTGGTTTTAACATCATATCGCTGGAAGAGACACTAAAGAGATAGAAAAATCAGTCTTAAACCGCTGGCTCCACTCCATCAACTCTCTCCTACCTCCCCCATCCAAACCTCAGCCCACCCAACTCCATCTCAGCAGCCACAGCATGGTGTGGAGAGCATGTCTGGGAGTTGGGGGAGGAAGAGTCCAGCAACTGTGACATATTGCACTCAGTGCTGTCCTATAAAAGCAGGAAGGAAAACCAGACCAAAACTCAGCTGACAACCACCCATTGTGGTTGCATTTAAACCAGCCCTAGGCAGATGGGAATCACTAATCCCAGCCATCTGAACTTGAGTTCCCTCTAACCTAGTATCAAGGGGCTGAAATGCCCTGGGGCTCTAAATAAACTCAAAAGGCGGTCTGTGCCGCAAAAACTGCAACTCTTAGGCAAGTCCTAGTACTGAACTAGGCCCAGAGACAGTGGACTGAAGGGGCACTTAACTTACTAAGACACCAGCTAGGGCAGCTAAGGGAGTGCTGGCATTGCCCTTTTCCTAACCCCAGGCTGCATAGCTCATGACTCCAAAACAGACCCCTTCCTTGTGCTTGAGGAGAGGAGAGTGAAGAGTGAGAAGGACTTTGTCTTGCATCTTGGATACTCTCTCAGCCACAGAAGGATAGGGTAATGGTCAGAGTTGTGAGGCCCCCATTCCAGGCCCTGGTTCCTGGAAGACATTCCTAGACACTCTGGGACAGAAGGGAACCCACTGCCTTGAAGGCAAGGACCCAATCCTGGCAGTAGTCATCACCTGCCAAGAAGAGCCCCAGGGCCCGTAATAACCAGCAATGATAGCCAGGTACTACTTTGACGGCCCTTAATGCTTCACCTATAAAGACACAGATAGACTGAAAGTAAAGCAATGGAAAAAGATATTATATGCAAATGAAAACCAAAAGAGAGCAGGAGTGACTACATTTGTATCAGACAAAAATAGATTTCAAGACAAAAACTACAAGAAGAGACAAAAAGGTCACTATATAATAAAGTTGTCAATTTAACAAGAAAACATAACAATTTTAAATATATATTCCCAACACTAGAGGACCCAGATATGAAAAGCAAATATATCGTAGACAAAGAGAAATACCTCAGTACAGTAATAGTTGGCGTCTTCAACGCCCCACTTTCAGCATTGAACAGATTTTCCAGACAGAAAATCAACAATGAAACATCAGACTTAATCGACACTATAGACTAAATGGATTGAATAGATATTTACAGAATATGTCATCCAACAACTGCAGAATACACATTCTTTTCCTCAGCACATGGATTATTTTCAAAGATAGACCATATGGTAGGTCACAAAACAAGTCTCATAACATTCAAATAAATCAAAATAATATCAATCATCTTCTCTGACCACGATGGAATACAACTAGAAACCACAAACAAGAGGAATTTTAGAACCTATAAAAACAAATGAAAAGGAAACAATATGTTCCTAAATGACTTGTGGGTCAATGAAGGAATTAAGAAAACAATTGACAAACTTCTTGAAACAAATGATAATGGAAATACAACATACCAAAATGTATAGAATACACCAAAATCAGTACTAAGAGTACTAAGAGGGAAGTTTATAGCTATAAGTGCCTACATCAGAAAACATGAAAAACTTCAAGTAAACAATCAAGTGATGCATTTTAAAAAAACAAGACGAGCAAGAGAAAAACAAACCATAATAAGCAGGAAAAAAAGAAAGATCAGAGCAGTAATAAATAACATTGAAATGAAGAAAACAATGTAAAAGATCAATAAAACAAAGTTAGTTTTTAAAAAGTTAAACAAAATTGACATATCTTTAGCAAGACTAAATTTAAAAAGACAAGATCTAAATAAATAAATCAGAAATGAAAAAAAGACATTACAACTGATACTGCAGAAGTTCAAAGCGGCATTAATTGCTACTATGAGCAACTATGTGCCACTGAATTGGAAAATCCAGAAGACATGGACAAATTCCTGACACATAAAGCCTAGCAAGACTGAGTCAGGAAGAAACACAAAATCTAAATAGAGTAATAACAAGCAATGAGATTGAAGCCGTAATAAAAAAAATCCCTCACTAAAGAAAACCCTGAGAACCAGTGGTTTCACTGCTGAATTCTATCAAACATTTGAAGTGGAACTACTACCAATCCTACTCAAACAATTCTGAAAAACAGAGGAGGAGGGAATACTTCCAAACTCATTCTACAAGGCCAGTGTTATCCTAATACCAAAACCAGACAAAGACACATCAAAAAGAAAAGAGAAAAAAGAAAACCACAGACCAATACTTCTGATGACTTATTGATGCCAAAATCCTCAACAAGATTCTAGCAAATCAATTCAACACTAATTTAGAAAGATTATTAATCATGACCAAATGGTATTTATCCCTGGGATACAAGGATTGTTCAACATACACAAGTCAGTCAGTGTGACACATCATATCAACAGAATGAAGGACAAAATACATATGATCATTTCAACTGATGCTGAAGAGCAACTGATAAAATTAAACATCCTTTCATGATTCAAAAAATCGTCAAGAAACTGGGTATAGAAAAAACATACCTCAACATAATAAAAGTTATATATGACAGACACACATCTGGTATCATACCTAATGGGGAAGAATTGAAAGCCTTTTCTTTAATATCTGAAATATGACACATAGAACAAAGGAACAGAATAGCGAATCCAGAAAGAAATTCACACACCTACAGTGAACTCATTTTTGACAAAGGTGGCAAGAACATACCCTGGAGAAAAACTCTTTTCAATAAACCGTGTTAGGAAAACTGGAAATCCATATGCATAAGAATGAAACTAGAACCCTATCTCACACCATATGAAAAAATAAAATGTAAATGAATTAAAACTTAAATCTACGTCCTCAAACAATCAAACTACTAGAATAAAACCTTGTGGAGAATCTCCAGAAGTTTGATCTGCACAAAAGTTTATTGAGCAATACCCCACGAGCACAGGCAACCAAAGCAGAAATAGACAAATGTGACCATATCAAGTTATAAAGCTTCTGTACAGCAAAGGGCACAATCAACAAAGTGAAGAGACAACCCACAGAATGACAGAAAATATTTGCAAACTACCCATCTGCCAACGGATGAATAACTGGAATATATTAGGAGTGCAAACACGTCTATAGGAAAAAGTCCAATAATCTGATCAAAAATGGGCAAAATATTTTAATAGACATTTCTCAAAAGAAGACATAGAAATGCCAAACAGGCTTATGAAAAGGTAGCAGCATAATTGGTCATCAGAGAAATGCAAATAAAAGCTAGAGAGATATCATCTCACCCCAGTTGAAATGGCTTCTATCCGAAAGTCAGGCAATGATAAATACGGCAAGGATGTGGAGAAAAGCGAACACTCATACACTGTGGGCATGTAAATTAGTGCAACCACTATGGAGAACAGTTTGGAGGTTCCTCAAAATACTAAAAATAGAGCTACCATTTAATCCAGTAATCCCACTGCTGGTTATACACCCAAAAGAAAAACAAGCAGCATATAAAAAAAAAAAAAAATCTGTGCTTACATGTTTATTGCAGCACTGCTCCCAGTAGCCAAGATTTGGAGGCAACCTAAGTGTCCATCAACAGATGAATAAACAAAATGTGTCACATGTACATGATGGAGTACTATTCAGTCATAAAAAATAATGAGAGCCTGTCATTTGCAATAACATGAGTGGAACTGAAGGTCATTATGTTAAGTGAAATAAGCCAGGCACAGATAAACGAGCATAGCATGTTCTCACTTATTTGTTGGATCTAAAAATAAAAACAACTGAACTCATGGATGTAGAGAGTAGAAGGATGGTTACCATAGTCTGGGAAGTACAGCAGGGTGTTTGGGGGGTAGGTAGGAATGGTTATTGGATCCAAAAAGTAGAAAGCATGATAAGACCTACTATTTGATAGCACAATGGGGTGACTATAGTCAATGATAATTTTATCTTTTAAAATAACTAAAAGATTACAATGGGTTTGTTTGTAACACAAAACATAAATGCTTGTGGGTTGGATACTCCATTCTCCATTATATGATTATTTCACATTCCTTGCTTGTATCAAAACATTTTATGTATCTTATAAATATATGTCCCTACTATGTACCCACAAAAATTAAAGATTTAAAAATGTAGAAAAGTAAGCATTTAAAAAAGATTGTATTTTTCTGTGGCATTACTATTTACCCAGCCACATAACTGAAGAATAATTTATTTGTAGCAAGAGGACAGGAAGTCACCATGACGCTCATTTAGGCCATATCCTCATTTTACAAAGAGTAAATCATATTATGGGATGTCCCCCACCCAACTCAGCAGACTAGGCAGGCACTAGTTCAGGTTAGCCATTTGGCATTCAAGGATTCATTGGGGCTGGAAATCCTCCCCAAGGTGGTCTAATTCAAAAACAAGCAGTAAAGATATTCTGAGAGAAGTTCTTGAGGAAAAGTTCAGAAGACTCAAACTGATCTAATTACAACAGTGTGCTTAGAGGTATACAAGCAGAATTATTAAAGAGAAAGTATGCCCAGAACAGAAATAGATGTAGTCTACTGTGGTTTGATAAAATCACAAAGAAGAGACTAGAATCCTGAAGTGATGCAGATTAAATGACACAACAATGGATTTTATAACATTTTCTTTCATCACCTTTTTAAAAAATATATAGCTTAGCATAAGAAAATTGCCCCTGGATCTGCTCACTGATGCAGCTGACAGCTTTAGCACCTGCCACATTTTGCAACTGCAGGATTGGACTTTTCATTATATGCAGGACTACAGACTCTTTCTACAGACTTAACCCTTTTTCACAAAAACGTTTCAGAGACTCACTTGGAAATCTGATTCATCCTCATATTAGCTACACTTAGAAATGAATTTTTCGGTGACTTCCTCAGCATTTATGAGAGAAATTGAATATTGCACATTTGAAAATATATTTGAAATTTTTCTGAGAAGCAGAAGATAAATTCACAACAGGGAAAGTTGTATTTTGGTAGAAAATATCTATGCTGATGATACGTGTCAATGACAACTTGTTGTTGTGACATAAAATTTAAATGGAAACGGACTGGATATTTAGAGATACGCATTCAATCAACATTTCCTCTTTTTCGTAAGGAGAAATGCCTTTTGGTATATAGTTATATCTTGTTTCTTTTGAACTTGAGAAATATTATGTGGGTTTGATTGGCCTGGTAATGGTAAGTGCTTCCAATGGTAAGTGCTAAAACTGTCTTACCCAAGCATTGATTTTAAAATATGCCATTAGAAACTCTAAATGCAATGAATACAAAACTCCACTAGTTTTGGCATTTTCTTCAGCTATGTGTCTGTTGAAGTATGGAGAGCAGCACTGCGCTAGTATTAACTATTGCTTTGCCTCCTGAATCTGATTACTATTATGATTTTTTAAAATTACATTAAATTACATTTAGGCAGACAAGAGACAGCTATTTGACTGTCGACCCTAGTATCGCATAGTGCTAGAAGGGGCTTATTGGTTGTTAATGCTTTTTAATAATAAAGAAGAACAGAAAAAGGTAAGTAATTGTGAAGAGGCAAATAGTTGTGGGATTCTGGCTTCCTAACTTTGTGAGCTTGTTGAGGATAAGCATCATGGCTTCATCAGCTGCTATATTAGTGACTAATGGATGGTAACCTCCAAACACATTTCTACTAGAGAAATGAATGAACAAACAAAATTCAATGCTCTTCTTCCCCTCTGCATTTTTTTTGTTTTGTTTTAGCAAGTACCAGTTCATTCTGTCTTTTAGGACGTCCCCAGCCCATCTTATATTACTTGTTTCAAAGAAAGAGCAATAGGCATTTGAAGAGTCTATTGAAGATGAAAGAAAAAAAGAAAACTAGGCTGAATTTAGTAGCATCACCTATGGTGTGTTATTGGTATGCAGTACAAGTAATACAATGGTTTTACCATTGCTAAGGCAACAAGGTCTAAAAAATATTTGATAAAGTTCAGTTGATTTTGTTGGTTTGGAGCTGTACTTATAAATTATAGAGATCAGATGTAGGCTTTTGTATCTCAGCCCACCTGACTATTACATGTAGTAGCCACCTCTCAAAATATTTTTATCTATCTGGGTAAATTCACCTTGGACACTCATAAAGTGAAGGGCATCTCTTCTAAGAAACCTGTACAATTACATATGATGTCTCCAGATTACTGATGAGCTATTCTTTTGCATATCAGTGATTTCCAAATATTCTGACTTTCTAGTTTCAAGTCCACAGAATTTATGTACGTTAATTCTGGAGTCTAGTTCTTCAATTTTCAGAAAGGCTGTTTTGTTCAGCAAGGTTGTAAATTGTTTTTAGCAGTGGCAACATATTTTAAACATGTATTTGAAACCTTCAGCTATTACAGATAGAGTATATCAAATCCAAAAATTTGAAAGCCAGAATGCTCCAAAATCTAATAGTTTTTGAGTACCAACATAACACTCAACAGAAATGCTAATTGGAACATTTTGGATTTGGGATCTTGGATTTCCAGACTTGGAATACACAACTGGTAAATACAATATAAATATTCACAAATCCAGAAAAATAATAAAAATTCTGAATCATTTCTCTTTTCAAACATTTCATATAAGGGATACTCAACCTTTATCAGTATCCATATCCATTCCAAGGTCTTTGTCCCTAAATTTCCCATTTTTTGTAAAATTTCTTCAAAACCAAGGAACAGACTCCTTAGAGAAAATCTAGCTCCTTCCATTGCTTTGAGGCTAGGTGTTTCAACACCATTAAACAATTCTAATGTATGACAGGTGTGATCCTCACTACCCAAAGGCCATCTTTTTATCTTGACTTCCTTCATAATTCAGGGCCTGTCCATTATAGTCTTGAAATTCTCAACTGGTTTTAATAACAATTTGCCCAAAGCCATGAAATTGTCATCCACTGCACACACCATCTCTGGATGTAGCCCCAAGCTTTCTGCCAGGCCTTCTATAACAGTGGCCTTCCCCCTTGGGGGTTCCAGGTATCCCTAATTTCCTCACTGGGGATGGTTGTAATGTCTGTGGCTGTGGCTGAGGTGAGAGTCCTCTTGTTGTTGGGGTCAGATCTGGGATAAATTTTAAAGTAAGGTCTTCTAGAGCTACTACTTACTACTGCCCCAGTGCTTAATGTTTGACACTGGTCAGTTAATTGGGAAGAGGATAATGTGAAATTCACACTTGGAAAGACACCCACATGCTTATCCATTAATTCTAGTTTTGGACCTTTCAATTACACTGTCTTTAGCTGCCAAAGGACGTAAGCTTCTTCTTCCCTGAAATGTCATAGAGCATAGTCACTATGCCCTAAAAATGAAATCAGAATTGAAAATGAAAGAATGGTCAAGATCAGCAATTAATGTGGCAAAAGTTAAAATTACCATAAAAACCTTCACAGACTTCCCTCCATCAATTTCTAGAAGTGAGAGGGATTCGATTTCTAAATGGCACTGGACTTACTTTTTCTTATAATTTCTAACTTGCTAACTCTAAGTCAGGTCACTAAAGGTATTCTGTTTGTTTATTTGAATAATTCTCGAGTAGTTTTGCAAATATGCTCTAGTGTCAACAGCCTCCCATATATTTTTAATTATTAATGATTGACAAAATATTGCCTATTGGTAGCAGTAGAATTCATTCTAGGTTTTGTTATCACTCCTGGCAATATCCAACCATCAACAAATTTATTTTCCACCTACTTCTCACCTGCACCCTAGCAACTAAGTGTAACTGGAGAAAAATACCAACATACAGGTTGATCTCACCTCAAAATTCATGTCCAAGACTCCCAAGAGGGCCTTCTCTTTCTCTCCAGAAACCTTGCTGAATTTTTCCTGGTGCTGTCATATTTACATTCTTTTATCTCAACCATTACATTGTATCTTATCAATTCTTAATCTTATCTTTGGATTTGGAATGTAAGTAGGGCATTTTCTTACTTCTACCACAATTAACAACCAGCGATGTATTATCTGGGCCTGGAAAGTATTTAAACCTCATTCTTTCTCTTGTATTCTATGTGAAACGTACACAAAAGGCAAAGGAAGACCAAAGCCAAGGACTGACTGATAAAACTAGTAAACATACAATCATACATTTTTAGATTCAGAGAGTTTATTGCACATATAACTAAATAAAGAATAGTCAAAGATGTCAACTCCCCATGGTCTGTGTCTCACATACTAAGAAGGATGACAGTGAAACAAAGAGGCTAGATGACTGCAGTGTGTCGTGGCCTACATTATTATGGAGGGAAGAAAGCTCCTACCTCAACATAACCTGAAGAGTAATGAGAAACTATCACATGATGACCTCCCAAGGAAGAGAAGCAAGCAAATGAAAGGTGGTCTTGAGGCTGCTTCTCACAGGTTTCCTATCCTCTTCTGTTTTGGGAACATCATAAGGTATTCCACCAAGACTAAGACGATCTTCAGTTCAACCATTTGCCTATATGGCTATGCAGATATACACAAGGTTTGCCTGAGTACCTTGGTGGAACCTTTCCCATAAATTCTGTAGTGCAGCTTGAATTCATCAGAGATCGCTCCACTGTTAATAGAGATCTTTATTTGCAGTTTCCTTGAGGTTCTTGAAACACTCTCCTTCACTCTAGCATTCACTCCTCTTTCTCAGCCCAGTCTTCCCACCCACCCAAGTGTCAGTTATGTCTTAAGTGCTCAATCATCCCTTTGAAGTCCTTCTTGTTAAGCTTGAGGTGAGGGGCAAGCACCTAATTTTCATACCTTGATAAACAGGACTCGTTGCAGACCCATGTCTTTCTCCAACAATCATTTTCTCAAAACCTCTCAATCTCCAACTCATAACCCAATTTATAGTCTTCAGGTGTTTAGATTTGGATGCATAGTCCTTCACGCTTGCCTGGCAGCTAGGTCCAAAGGCTAGATTTGATTTTTGCTATTAATCAACCTTGGCTCTTTGTCTAAAGTTCATTTTTAATATTATCTTATACATAGTTATCCTAGAAAAACCATGATTGCCAAATAATTCGTATCACTGATCACTTATTCAATAAGTCACTCTAACTTAATAGCGTCCTGTAAGTCCCTTTGAGGTATACTTTTCAAATTAGTATAATGCTAGAGATGTATTTATTTATCTTTTCACCTTTATTCAAAAGAAGTTAATAATACACAATCAGCAGGTCCAGCAAAAAGAAAAATTAGGATTCCCTATTAGGCAGACTAGGGCAAATATAACTCAATGAGAGGGTGAAGGCTGGAGGATATATTAGAAATTAAATGTAAGGGAGCTATATCAAACTACAGTGGCTCCCACAGGGTTTGGTATTCCATTCCAGTTGAGGTACCTACCATTCTGTCCTTCCTGGTTGATCATCACTTCATTGTGAGTCATCATCATAACTGATCAGGTTGTCATTTCCCTCAGGTTGATTTGAGTTGGCCAAAGTAGGACAAGAGGCTACATTAGTGAATTTTTAACATGAGGCCTAGTGTACTGCTAGTGTGGCATATCTATTCAGCTAATACTACTTACTGCTCCATTCATTCACTAAACACATTATCAAGTACTTTACTATCCTACTGGTACATGTTTGAATTTTATTTGACATTTTTTTCATTGTACCTCTACTGGAAAAGCATTTGGAATATGGGAGTCTACAATTAAAGTGATGCCACTAAATAGTAGTTCTTTACAGTAGGGTGCAAATCTCAGCCAGGGAAATATTTGTTAACTGTTCTGTAGGAGATTGAGAATATTGTACCTCTGTTTATTGATTCACCCTCAATTCAGTGCACACATATACCAGGCATGGACACAGAAAACTATTTCTAACTACTATTTTTTCTCCTTCTGCACTGTAAGTTTTAGAAAATTTTCAAAATAAATGCTTTTTAAAACTAGTTTACAGGAACTGGTTGCAATCTTACAAACTTATCACTTTGAGAACCTAGAATGGCTCAAATCTTCAGCCCACTTACGATATTTTGACATTCCTTGAGTCCCCAACTTCGGAATATTAAAATTGTGATTTTTTTGGCAAATCTTTTTATATACAATCAGATTCCTCCTCATCAAAATGAGCTTAATGTGCATGCTTCTATTTGTAATTTTAAGCACACTAATCTTAGTTCAGCATCATTAGCTTTGCTGGCCTACAATTTTAAATTTTGAATTCTAAAAACCAGGTCCAATGTATATGAATTAAAAAGTCTCTTCCCAGGCACCCATTTTCTGGTTGCTGCTTGGTGATACAGAGTAATTAACATCTTCAGCAATTTCCAGTATAATTGAAATTGCTTCATTAGTGAGTATCCCCTCAAGTATCCCATGGGCCCAGGGGTTTTAAATCAGCTTGTAGTGCCTCTTAAATTTTAGCATCATCCTGTTCACAGATATTTCCCATACCCACAGTGAGCCATGTGCTTTCCTCTATATATCAATCTTTTCACACTGTCATTACTACTGTCCCAAGCATCAAATGACCCTGTTTCATATGTGAATGATACTAGCTTTGTAATAAACCCAAACAACATAAATGTCACCAGCCTTGGTACATGGGTTAGAAAATTACAGCTCAGGATCAAATGCAGGCAGCTACCTGTGTTTGTAAAATAAAGTTTTATTGGAAAACAGCAATGCTCATTTTTTGAAAACATGTTGCCAGTGACTTTTTTTTTTTTTTTAATGACAATGTCAGAGTTGAGTAGTTTTGACAGAATTGTATGCCCTGAAAAGGATAAGATACTTGGTATCTGGACCTTTAGAAAAAGAATTTTGCCAAACTCTTCTCAAAACCAGAATTAATCTCAATAAGCTAAGCACTCAAATTCCAATAATGCCATACCTTAATAATTGGCTTCAGATTTCCACTTCAAAATAGTTTCATGCATTCAGTGCAGTGGGCAGTTGAATAAGTCCATCAGCTTGTGCTGGTTACCGTTTGTTATGATTGCTTACATGCTGAAAATCTGACATCATGAAGAGTTACAACATGTAGTGATATGTTTCCTTGATTCATTGACCCGGCTAGATAAACATCAACTTTCCAGCATAGACACAGTTTTACAAATGTGATTTTCTGATTAAAGTATTGGCAGGAACTTCCAGGTTCATTATAGCGATATGAGAGTCCATTCATCTCAAAGGAGCAATGATATTTACTGACAGGGAACATCTTGCACCCAGCAGAGTGGTAACTACTGTGCCTAGTGGGGAAACAGGTTGCACCCAAAGAATGGATAGGTTTCACATCATATCCACTGACCCTTGGGAAGGTCTAGGTAAACTAGAACACTGGTTCTGAATTCTGAGTGCACATTAAAATCTCTTGAAGAGTTTTTTAAAAATACTGACGCCTAGGTTGTGTCCCAGAAGGATTAAATCAGTATCTCTGGGGATGGGCCTAGGTATTATTTTTGTAAAGCATTAATACCAATTCTTAACTTATTTTAGGGAGTAATTAATACAAGTCTAAACCATCAAATGCCATTTCCTACTTGTTACCATTCCTGACAAATGCTAATGAAAACATGCTTTCAAAAAAAAAAAAAAAGTAAACTGACATAATTTTACCTTACATGTATTTTGTTTGTTTGAGCCACTCCAGAAGCATTTTACTAGTTTTCTCTGTCTCTCATTCCCAGTCCATGCAAGATACAAGCAAAAAACACTTTCTTAAAGTTTCAATTTAGATGAAATTAACCCTTCTGGGGATGCTCAAATGCTTTATAAATTCTTATAAATATCCCCATATCAAAAACTTCAGAGCTTACCTAACATTGGCTGAGTGCTTTCTATGCATTCACTGTGACACTAGACACTTTATATAGATTATTTCATTTGTTAGGTCACAAAACAAGTATCAAAACATTCAAAAAATTGAAATAATATCAAGCATCTTCCCGACCACAATGGAATAAAACGAAAATTAATAGCAAGAGGAATTTTGGAAACTGTAAGAAATATATGGAAATAAAAAATACATACTCCCAAATGACCATGGGTCAATAAAGAGATTTGAAACACTTCTCAAAACAAATTATGATGGAAACGCAACATAGCAAAACCTATGGGATACAGCAAAACCAGTAGTAAAAGGGAAGTTTATAGCTATAAGTATCTTTATCAAAAAACAAATAAGAAAATCTTCAAAGAAACAATGTAATGATTCATCTTAAGGAACTAGAAAAACAAAAACCAAACCCAAAATTAGTAGAAGAAAATAAATAATAAAGATCAGAGCAGAAATAAATAGAACTGAAATGGAAAAAATGTAAGAGATCAATAAAACAGCTTTTTCTATAAGTTAAACAAAATTGACAAAATTGTATCCAGACCAATTAAGAAAAAAAGAGAGAAGATCCCAATAAATGAAATCAGTAATGGAAAATGACACTGCAGAATTTCAAAGGATCGTTAGTGGCTACAATGAGCAACTATATGCTAGTGAACGGAAAAATATAGGGAAAATAAATAAATTCCTAGATGCATACAACCTACCAAGATTGAATCGGGAATAAATGCAAAACCTGAACAGACCAATAACAACTAATAAGATCAAAGTCATAATAAAAAGTCTCCCAGTAAAGTAAAGCCTGGCTTAATTCTACTAGCACTTAAAGAACGAATACCAATCTTACTCAAACTATTCCAAAAAATAGAGGATGAAGGACTACTTTCAAACCTGTCCTATAAGGCGAGTATAACACTGATACCAAAACCAAAGACACATCACAAAATAAATAAATAAAAAAAAAAAAAGAAAAGAAAAAGAAAAATCACTACTGGCCAATATCTCTGATGAATATTGATGCAAATATTCTCAATGCAATAATAGCAAACCAATTTAAGCAATACATTAGAAAGATCATTTATCATGACCAATGGGATTTTATTACTGTGATGCAAGGATAGTTCAACATACACAACTCAATCCATGTGATGCATCATATAAACAAAATTAAGGACAAAAATGATATAATCGTATCAATTGATGCTGTAAAAGCATTAGATAATATTCAAAATCCCTTCATGAGAAAAACACTCAAAAAACTGTGTAGTGAAGGGACATACCTCAACAGAGTAAAAGTCATATATGACAAACCCACAGTCACTATGGTACTGAATAGGGGAAAACTGAAAGTCTTCTCTCTAAGATCTGGAAAATGACAAACACCCCCACTTTTACCATTGTTATTCAACATAGTACTGGAAGTCCTAGCTAGGGCAATCAGACAAGAGAAAAATATAAAGGACATACAAATTTAAGTCAAATTATTCTTGCTTGCAGATGATACGCTTTTATATTTGGAAAAACCTAAAGAATCCACCAAAAAAGATTGCAAATCATAAACAAATTCAGTAAAGTTTCAGGATACAAAATCAACATACAAAAACTAGTCGCATTTATATATGTCAACAGTGATCAATGAGAAAAAGAAATTAAGAAGTAATCCCTTTTACAATTGTGACACATAAAATTAAATACCTAGAAAATAGCCAAAGAATTGACAGGGACTTATAATGAAATCTGTAAAACACTGATGAAATAAATTGAAGAGGAGACCAAAAAATATTCTGTTTCCAGTTCTGTTCACGAATTGGAAAAGTCAATATTGTTAAAATGTCCAAACTGCCCAAAGCAATCTATAGAGTCAATGCAATCCCTATCAAAACACCAATGGTATTCGCCACATAAATAGAAAAAAAAACACTAAAATTTATATAGAACACAACAAAAAAAGACCCAGAATAGCAAAAACTATTCTAAGCAAACAGAACAAACTGGAGGAGTCATATTATCTGAATTCAAATTATACTACAGAGCTATAGGAACCAAACAGCATGGTACTGGCCAGGCATGGTGGCACACTCCTATAAACCTCACAGTTTGGGAGGCTGAGGTGGATGGGTCTCTTGAGCTCAGGATTTCAAGACCAGGCTGGGCAACAAGGCACAACCTCACCTTTATACAAAATACAAAATAATTTAACCCTGCATATTGGTGTGTGCCTGTAGTTCCAGCTACTTGAGAGGCTGAGGTGGGAAGATGCATGAGCCCTGGAGGTTGAGACTGTCATAAAAACAGACACACAGATCATTGGGACAGAATGAAGAACGCAGAAACAAATCCACACATTTACAGACAGTGAACTCATTTTTGATGATGGTACCAAGAATATACACTGAGAAAAAGACAAACTCTTCAATAAATGGTGATGTGAATACTACATATTCATATGCAGAAGAATGAAACTAGACCCCTATCTCTCATCATATAAAAATCAAAACAGATTAAATACTTAAATCTAAGACAACAAACTATCAAATAACTACAATAAAACTTCTGGGAAAATCTCTAGGACATTGGTCTGGGCAAACATTTATTAAGCAATACTTCACAAGAACAGGCAACCAAAGCGGAAATGAGAACACATCAAGTTAAAAAGTTTCCACATAGCAAAGGAAACAATCAACAACATAAAGATACAACCTCACATAAATTGGAGAAATTGTTTGCAAAATACCCCTCTGACAAGACAAGGGATGAATAACCAAAATATAAAAGAAACTCAAACATCTCTATTAAGAAATGCCTAATAATTTGATCATAAAATGGGCAAAAGATTTGAGTAGTTGTTTCTCAAAAGAAGACATACCCCAATGGCAAACAGGCATATGAAAAGGTGTCAACATCACTGATCATCAGAGAAATGCAAATCAAAACTACAATGAGATATTATCTCATCCCAGTTAAAACACAGCTTATATTCAAAAGAGAGGCAATAACAAATGCTGGTGAGGATGTGGAGAAAAGGGAACCATCCAACACTGTTGTGCAAATGTAAATTAGTACAACCACTATGGAAAACAATTTGAGGTTCCTCAAAAAAATTAAAAACGTAGCTACTATATAATCCAGCAATCCCACTGCTGAGTATATACAGAAAAGAAAGGAAATGAGTGTATGAAGAAGACATCTGCACTCTTATGTTTTGTGCAGCACTGTTTACAATAGCTAAAATTTCGCAGCAACCAGAGTCCATCAACAGATAAATGGATAAAGAAAATGTGGTACATACACATAACGGAGTACTATTCAGTGAGAAAAAAATGAGATCCAGTCATTTGCAACATCATGAATGGAGCTAAAGATCATTATGTTAAGTGAAATAAGCCAAGCACAGAAAGAGGAATATCACATATTCTCACTTACTTGTAGGATCTAAAAATCAAAACAATTGAACTCACAGATATAGAGAATAGAAGGATGGTTACCAGAGGCTGAAAAGTGTGGTGAAATGCTGGTATGGAGATGGGGATGGTTAATGGCGTGATGGTTAATATTAGGTATAAAGATGATGAAATTGAAGGGTGCCTAGATAGCTGGTAAAGTATTGCTCCTGGGTGTGTCTGTGAGGATATTGTCAGTGGAGATTAACATTTGAGTCAGTGGACTGGTACAGGCAGACCCACCCTCAATCTGGGTGGGCACTATCTAATCAGCTGCCAGCATGGATCGAACAAAGCAGGCCGAAGATGGCCAGATACTCCGGCTTGCTAAGTCTTCTGCTTTACATCTTTATCCCTTGATGGATGCTTCCATCCGTTTTTCCTCCCCTTGGGCATCGTCCAGTGTCTTTGGCCTTTGGACTCTTGGACTTACACCAGTGGTTTGCTGGGGTCTCTCAGGCCTTTGGCCACAAAATGAAGGCTGCACTATTGGCTTCCTTACTTTTGAGATTTTTTGACTCAGAATGAGCCACACTGGCTTCTTTCTTCCTCAGCTTGAAGACAGCCTATCGTGGGACTTCGCCTTGTAATCATGTGAGCCAATTCTCCTTAATAAAGTCCCTTTCATATAAACGTATATCCTATTAGTTCTGTCCCTCTGAAGAACTCTGACTAATGCAAATGGTTACAGAAAAAAAAAAAAAAAAAAAAAAAACAGAACGAAAAAGACCTACTGTTTGATAGCATAACAGGATGACTACAGAAAATAATAATTGTAAATATTTAAATAACGTAAGGAGTGTAATTTGATTGTCATTCAAAGGATAACGCTTGAGGGGATAGACACCCCATTTCCCATGATGTGCTTCTTTCTTACTGCATGCATGTATCAAAATATCTCACATACCCTGTAAATATATACACTTACTGTGTATCCACAAAAAATAATTTAAAATAAAAACCACCAAAATATAAAAAGAAACTAAATCCTCTTGATGGAAATTCAGAATGCAAATACACACACCCAAGTCTCTGAAAAAAATCTGAATGAAATGCACACATGGACACACACACACAAACACAAACACACATGCATGTTTCATGCGAAGTTATTTTGACTCAGGATTTCCAAAACTTATTTGACCATGGAAGAATCTTTTTCTAGCCATACACTCTGCAGATCTAGTGTTCAATGAATTAACATTGAGAAATGCTGACTTAAAGTCTTTCGACCATTTCAGTGATTCAAGTGTAAATTGAACAACTCACAAAGATTACTAATACTACCTAAATTATCTGAAAGTGTCACATTTTGTAATTTTTTTTCTAAATATAAATCTGTTTTACTTACTTCACCTCCCTACCTACACACACACACACACACACACACACACACACACAGAGCATTGTTTGTCTCCTGTTCTGGCTGAATGGAATACGATGAACTCAACCCATGCACTGCCTTGCCTCTCAGCTCTTCCTGTGACTCCCTCAGATAGTGAAGTTGTCTGTGGTAGCCATGAAAATGTGGCAATTATATCTCCTGTTCCAGGTTGCATAATTGACAGATGGCCTCAGCAGCTGAATCCTAATTCCACCACTACATTCATACTGACATCACACCTCCCATGGGCTGCTCTCAATGACTATCACAGGAATACTAAGGCAGCCCATTCCTACAAGTTATACAATTTCTCCTATGTTGGGTCACTCAATAAGTTCCTCATTGGCCTAACCAACATATTTTTATAATTGCTCTGTGACCTGAAACTGGGTCTATCCATATCTGCTTCCTTTTCCCTCTTCTTCAAAGGGATTTGACCTGCATCAGAGGCAGATGACTCCTCCCAATGTTTCTACACTTCCATCTACTTTTTTTTCATAGACATTTCCACACTGTATCACCTTGCATGTCTGATCACATCTTGTCCTCTGCTTCTCAGAGGAGCTGAACTAACAGTGTCCTTCCTCCCATCAATACCCCAACATATTTTGCATATATCTATACTTTCTCAATTATCTGTTTATAAATCTATGACTTTCACTGAAAACTATAAGTTATAAGCTCACTTATATAAGTAACCCCAATGTTTACCAGTATTTTAAAATAAAATGTTAGAGGGAAGAGTAGGATTGAGAGAGAGAGAGAGAGAGAGAGAGAGGGAAAGAGAGAGAGAGAATGAATAAAGAAAAAATGGCCAAATAATGAAATTAGCAAACTGACTTGATCTCTTGGGATTAGTTTCCCCATCTTCCCCATCTCTAAAATGGGAATAATAAATCTGTCCTGCTTACCCTACAGAGTTATGTGCATATGAAATAAAGCAACGTAATGCAACTTGTGTAGTACATGGTCCTTTCCAAAGCGACTCGCCATTCATTTATTTCCCAAATATTTTTTGAGCTCCTGCTCTGTGTCATACTTGGCTCGAGGTACTAGGAATAAAGAAATCTCAAGGGGCTGAGTCAAGTGGGGAATACGGATAGAGATAGAAAAATATGTTTATGTGGAATAGTGATTGGGTGATCTTAGGTATGCTCTAGGTACAGCAATCCAACTTGTGTGAGGGGGATAATAACTGGCTTTCTGAGGAAGGTGTCATGTGACTATTGAAGAATCAATAACAGTCAGTGAGATGAAGTATGCAATAAGGTGAAATATGTGGGATGAGCATTCCAGCAGAGGGAAATACACAAGCATAGCAGCAGGGAATCAAGAGAAAGCACAGCACATTAGGAAGTTTCAAGAAGATCTGTCAAACTAGAATATAGAAAAGTAGATGTGGTGGGAAGAGCAATATATACACATTCTAAATCTCTTCTTAGAATAGAAATGAAAAATATTTAACAATATACAGATGACAAATATTCAACAAATATTTAGATGTAAGTTCAACATTGTCAAACAAGCTTGATAATTTTTGAATAGTAGATATGTTATCTGGTTTCTACTATTATTTTTTCTTGTATGGCTTTAATTTTATTTGATCCCAGAGACGAAAAAAGTATTAAACCCAAATGTGAATAGAAGGTGATAAGATTTCTGGAATTTTGAAAAATAATCAGTCTCTAGCAAGTGACAAGATATATTTGAACAGACAATTTGACAGAAAATTGTTATTTTGTAGTTCGTGTATATCTTATTTCAAGTCACAAATTGTTTCCATCAAGTAATACTCCATTGAGAGTATTAGGATAGTGGGCATGGGAGGTTGATAGAGAAAACGTCTCAGGCCCACTATCCTACCACTCAGAATTCATTAAGAAATAAGATTAAAGTTAATATAAATGATTTTTTTGTTTTCCCTCTATGTTTTTAATGTGTGTGTTTTGTTTTCATTATAAAAATTATTATATGGGAAAATTACAATTTTGTTTGTGGACCTGCCTCACAATGAAATAGCAAAATGTCAAAAAACCCCAGTTGTCAAAGCTTAGAATTGGTAACGCCACAGAACTCCAAATGGCTCAGAATGAACAGTGTGTTCATAACAAGCAGATGAGTGTAAGTTTGACAAGAATGTCAAGTTTCCATATTGCAAAGAGCGTAACAGTATAGCTTTCCATTAAGAAGGTGATTTTTGTGTTTCAGTTTTGAATCTAGTACATTTTTATTTTAAAATTATAATCCAAACATTGACCCCCTTATATTTATTTTTGGTTGAAAGAATAAAGTAAAATGTGTCTGTATGTTATTTGATATTTATAGCAAACATGGATTTTATAGATAATTAGTAACTGAGGTGAGAATTCCAGCCGTAACAAGATTAGATTTTTCCCTCATCTTAAAACTACCTCACCACAAGGAGAAATCTTCATCTCTAGTAAAATAAGGGAAGTATTATGTTGGCATAGCCCCATACCTCAAAATAGACTTAAAAGGGCTCTGAAGTATAGGAAAATTTACACTAGAATGAAAGAGAATGCCAGGAAAGAACACATATAGCTGCTGCTATTACTGGGCAGAGCCAGGTGACCATTATCTTCTTCAAAGTAGCCAGCCCACTCCCAAAAGGCACACATTTGCAAGGATCTCTTTCACATCTAATGATACCTATCTAATGGTAGATATGGAAAGTAAACAAAGATGATCTATAATTGGTGTGTTTGGGGAAAGAAAAGATACTTAAAAATTTCAAAGACATAACTCAGAAAAGACTTTTCTAATTAATACAAGCTTCAACTCTTGTATTAATTACAAGAGTTATTTATCTAGAGCTTGCTCTAGATCAAGTGGGTTCATGATGTGCCAAGAATATTGTTACATTACAATAATAACCATCATACTGGCAAACAATAAGATGAACAACGACACCACGTGTTTGGTAGAGAGTGAGTAAAGGATACTTTCATTCTCTACTAATTAAAATATAAAATTGCAACATTCCTGGAGAGCTATTAGAAACTACATATCAAGAGTACTTTTTATTAACTTGTATTTGTGTATTTATTGTTATCTGACTCAGTATTTAAAACCTAAAATGGTAAAGGTGATGAAGTCTTCAAGAAATGAAGCCAGTCAGTTGAATCTACCTTATACCACAATCAAAACCTCAAGGTCATCAAATATGATAAAATTTTTAAAATCTAAAGATCAGCAACCACAAACTTTGAAGGCAGATAAGCCCACAAAGATGAAAAAGTATCAGCACAAAAATGCTGAAAACTCAAAAAACTAGAGTGCCTTCTTTGCTCCAAATGACTAAATCACCTCTCCAGCAAGGAAGGGTTTGGAATTGGGCTGAGGCTGAGATAGCTGAAATGACAGAAATAGAATTCAAAATATTGATAGGAATGAAGCTTACCGAGCTACAGGAGTACCTTAAATGCCAATGCAAGGAAGCTAAAAATCCTGATAAAATATTTTAGGAGATGGCAGAAAAAAAAATAGCCAGTATAGAGAATAATGTAACCAAGTTGATAGAGCTGAAAATCACAGTACAAGAATTTCATAACACAATCACAAGCAGTAATAGCAGAGTAGACCAAGCAGAGGAACAAATCTCAGAGCTTGAAGACTGCCGTTAGATAATAAGGCAGACAATAATAGAAAAAACAAAGAATAAAAAAGAATGAGCAAAACTTCTGAGAAATATGGGATTATGTAAAGAGATTGAATCTGTGACTGATTGGTATTCCTGAAATAGGTTAAGAGAATGGCACCAACCTGAAAAACAAATTTCAGGATATAATCCATGAGACCTTCCCCAACCTCGCTAAAGAGGCCAACGTTCAAATTCAGGAAATGCAGAGAACCCCAGTATGATACTTTGCAAGAAAATCATCCCCAAGACACATAATTACCAGACTCTAAGGCAGGAGAATAGGGTCTGGAGGCAGGGAAACTACGGCCAATTCATGCTGACTTCTTAGAATGCAGTCAAAAGGAAAACCCCACCACTCCACACCGAAGTAACAACAGAATCAGAGGCCAATACCTTTGCACTGAGTCTTGTACTGCATTACAGATAAAAAATGAAAAGTACCTCTGACTGGTTCCCTCCAGCAACCGGTCTTCATGGGTACAGGGTGTAACTTTGTAACTTCACTTCAGCTTCTGATTCATCACCTCCTGCAAACAATTAGACTGGTCTTGGGCCAAGTATTCATGTGCAACTTTGTAACTTCATTAAGCCTCTGATTGGTCACCTCCTGCAACCAATCAGACTGATCACAATCAAGTCTTTATTTATACAACGTGTAATCAAGTAACCAATGGGAGACCTCTAGAGCGTATTTAAACCCGAGAAAATTCTCAGCTGTGTTACCAGCACACTTGAGCTGCTTGCTGGAGCTCACTTTCACTCTGCCCTGTGTACTTTAATTTCAACAAATCTGTGCTTCCATTGCTTCATTTTTTCTTGCTTTGTTTGTGCATTTTGTCCAATTATTTGTTCAAAATGCCAAGAACCTGGATGACCCATAGTCAAGACCCTCCACCAATAACAATTCTCTAAAGTTGAAATGATAGAAAAAAATATTAAAGGCAGTTAGAGAGAAAGGTAAGGTTACCTACAAAGGGAAGCCCATCAGTCTAACAACAAATCTCTCAGCTGAAACCCTACACACCAGAAGAGATTTGGGATCAATATTCAACACTCAAAAAAAAAAAAAATTCAAATCCAGAATTTCATATCTGGTCAAACTAAGCTTTATAAGCGAAGGAGAAATGAGATCTTTTCAGACAAGCAAATGCTAAAGAAATTTGTTACCATCAGACCTTCCGTATGAGAGCTTCTGAAAGAAGCACTAAATATGGAAAGTAAAGACCATTACCAGTCACTATAAAAACACACTGAGGTACTCAGACCAGTGATACTATAAATCAACCACATAAATAAGTCTGCAAAATAACCAGCTAACATGATAACAGGATGAAATCCATACATATCAATGCTAAGTTTAAATGTAAATGGGCTAAATGCCACACACACACACACACACACACACACACACACGAGTGGCAAGCTCAATAAAGAACCAAGATCAATTGGTATGTTATCTTTAAGAGACCATCTCACATGCAGTGATACATGCAGGATCAAAATAAAGAGATGGAGAAAAATTCACCAAGAAAGTGGAAAACAGAAAAAAGCAGGGTTGCAATCCTAGTTTCTAACAAAACAGACTTTAAATCAACAAAGATCAAAAAAAGACAAAGAAGGACATTACGTAATGGTAAAGAATTCAATTCGACAAAAGGATCTAACTATCCTAAGTATATATGCACCCAAAACAAGAGCACCTAGATTCATAAAACAAGTTCTAAAAAACCTTCAAAGAGACTTAGACTTCCACACTATAATAGTGGGATACTTTTACATACCACTAACAATATTAGATAATTGAGACAGAAAAATAGCAAAGATATTCAGGACCTGAACTCAGCAGTGGGTCTAAAGAACCTGATATCTGTCACAGAAATTCAGAAATTTCCAACCAAAAACCACAGAATATACATTCATTTCATTTCCACATAGCACATACTCTAAAACTGATCACATAATCAGAAGTAAAACACACCTCAGCAAATGCAAAACAACTGAAATCATGACAACCACTCATCCAGATGACAGCACAATCAAATTAGAAATCAATACTAAGAAATTTACTCAAAACCATACAATTACATGGAAATTGAACAGCCTGCACCTAAATGAGTTTTGGGTAAATAATGAAACTAAGGCAGATATGAAGAATTTTCTTGAAACTAATGAGAACAAAGACAGAACATACCAGAATCTCTGGGACACAGCTAAGGCAATGTTAAGAGGGAAATTTATAGCACTAAATGCCCACATCAGAAAGTGAGAAAAATCTTAATTTAGCAACTTAACATTACAACTAAAAGAACTAGAGAACCAAAGGCAAGCAAATCCCAAAGCTGGCAGAAAATAAGAAATAACCAAAATCACAGCTGAGCTGAAGAAGAGAGAGACACGATAAACCTTTCAAAAGATCAATGAATCCGGCACCTGGATTTTTGAAAAAAAGTAATAAGCTAGATAGACTGCTAGCTAGATTAATGAAGAAGAAAAGAGAGAAGATTCAAATAAACACAATCAGAAATGACAAGGGGGATATTACCACTGACTGCACCAAAATACAAACAATGATCAGACAATATTATGAACACCTCTTTGCACATAAACTAGAAAATCTGGAAGAAATGGATACATTTCTGGACACATACACCTTCCCAAGACTGAACCAGGATGAAACTGAATCTTTGAATTGAACAATAGCAAGGTGGGAAATGAAAGGAGTAATAAATAGCTTAGCAACAAAATAAAAGGCCAGGACCAGACAGATTCACAGCTGAATTCTACCAGATGTACAAAGAAGAGCTGGTACCATTTCTACTGAAACTCTTCCAAAAAATTGAGGAGAAGGGTCACCTCCCTAACTCATTCTATGAGACCAGCATCATCCTGATATGAAAACCTGACAGAGATAGAAGAAAATAAAAGAAATTTCAGGCCAACATTCTTGATGAGCATTAATGCAAATATCCTCAAAACATACTGGCAAACCAAATACAGAAGCACATCAAAAAGCTTATCCATCAAGATCAAGTAGACTTTATCCCTGGGATGCAAAGTCAGATCAACATACACAAATTATTAAATGTGATTCAATACATAAAACTAACTAAAGACAAAAACCACATGATTATCTCAATAGGTGCAAAACAGGCTTTTCATAAAATTCAGCATCTATTTCTGTTAAAAATATCAATCAACTTGTTATTGAAGGCACATACCTCAAAATAATAAGAGCCATCTATGCAAATCACATAGTCAACATTATACTGAATGGACAAATGCTGGAAGCATTCCCCTTGAAAATCAGGACATGACAAGGATGCCCTCTCTCACCACTCATAGTCAACATAGTATTCAATGTCCTGGCCAGGGTAATCAGGCAAGAGAAAGAAATAAAGGACATGTAAGTTGGTAAAGAGGAAGTAAAATTTTCTCTATTTACAGACGACATGCTTCCATATATAGAAAACCCCACAGACTTAGCCCAAAAGCTTCCTAAGCTGATAAACAACTTCATCGAAGTCTCAGAATACAAAATTAATGTGTAAAAATCACTAGCATTCCCATACACCAACAACAGTCAAGCCAAGAGCCAAATAAGAAATGTACTTCCATTCACAATTGCCACAAAATCAATAAGATAACTAGGAAAACAGCTAACTAGGGAAGTGAAAGATGTCTGCAAGGAGAACTACAAACCACTGCGCAAATAAATCAGAGATGACAGAAACAAATGGAAAAAACATTCTATGCTCATGGATAGGAAGAATTAATATTGTTAAAATGACCATACTGCCATAAGCAATTTATAGATTCAAAGCTACACCTATTATACTACCATTGACATTCTTCATACAGTCAGAAAAAGACTATTTTAAAATTCTTATGGAATCAAAATGAGCTTCAATGGCCAAGGAACTAAGCATAATAAAAAACAAACAAAAACAAAGCTGGAGGCAACACACTACCTGACTTCAAACTGTATAACAGGGCTACAATAACCAAAACAACATGGTACTGGTATAAAAACAGATACATAGATCAATGGAACAGAACAGCAAACCCATAAGACTGCACACCTAAAATACTAGATCTTAGACAAACCTGACAAAAACATGCCATGGGAAAAGGATTCCCTATTTAATAAATGGTGCTGAGATAACCAACTAGCCATATGCAGAAGATTGAAAGTGAACCCCTTCCTAACACCATATGCTAAAATTAAATCAAGGTGGATTAAAGACTTAAATGTAAAACCCAAAACTATAAAATTTCTGGCAGACATCCTAGGCAATACCACTTAGGACATAGGCACGGGCAAAAATTTTATGACACAGATGCTAAAAACAATTGCAACAAAAGCAAAAATTGACAAATGGGATCTGATTAAACTAAAGAACTTCTGCACAGCAAAAGAAACTATTATCAGAGAGAGCAGACAACCTGCAGAAAAGGAGAAAATTTTGCAGGCTGTCCATCTGACAAAGGTCTAATATCCAGAGTCTACAAGTAATTTAAACAAATTTAAAAGAAAATAAGACAACCACCCCATTAAAAAGTGGACAAAGGACATGAAAAGACATTTCTTCATATGGTTTGGCTCTGTTCTCACCCAAAACTCAACTTGAATTGTGTCTCCCAGAATTCCCACGTGTTGTACAAGGGATTCAGGGAGAGGTAATTGCATAATGGGGGCCAGTCTTTCCCGTGCTATTCTCATGATAGTGAGTAAGTCTCATGAGATCTGGTGGGTTTATCAGGGGTTTCTGTTTTTGCCTCTTCCTCATTTTTCTCTCGCCACCAACATGTAAGTAGTGCCTTTTGACTCCCATCATGATTCTGAGACCTCCCCAGCCACGTGGAACTGTAAGTCCAATTAGACCTCTTTTTGTTCCTAGTTTCTGGTATGTCTTTATCAGCAGCGTGAAAATGAACTAACACAGTAAATTGGTACCAGTAGAGCGGGGTGTTGCTGAAAAGATACCCAAAAATGTGGAAGTGACTTTGAAACTTGGTAACAGACAGAGGTTGGAACAGTTTGGAGAGCTCAAAAGAAGACAGGAAAATATGGGAAACTTTGGAATGTCCTAGAGACTTGTTGAATGGCTTTGACAAAAATGTTTTGTGATACGAACAAAAAGGTCCAGGCTGAGGTGGTCTCAGATGGAAATGAGAAACTTGTTGGGAAATGGAGCAAAGGTGACTCTTGTTATATTTTAGCAAAGAGACTAGCGGCATTTTGCCCCTGCTGTAGAGATTTGTGGAACTTTGAACTTGAGAGTGATGGCTCACTATATCTGGTAGGAGAAATTTCTAAGCAGCAAAGCATTCAAAAGGTGACTTGGGTACTGCTAAAAGCTTTCCATTTTAAAAAACGAACAGAGCATAAAAGTTCAGAAAATTCACAGTATGATGATGCAGTAGAAAATAAAAACCCATTTTTTGAGAAGGAACTCAGTCTGGCTGCAGAAATTTGCATAAATAGCAAGGTGTCTAAAGTTCCTCCTCAAGATCATGGAGGAAACGTCCCCGGGCCATGTCAGAGACTTTCACAGCAACCCCTCCCATCACAGTCCCAGAGGTCCAGGAGGAAAAAGTTGTTTGATGGGGTGGGCCCAGGGTCCCTGTGCTGTGTGCAGCCTAGGGACTTGGTGCCTTGTGTCCCAGCTGCTCCAGCTGTGGGTGAAGGGGGCCAATGTAGAGCTTGGGCTGTGGCTTCAGAGGGTGGAAGCCCCAGGCCTTGCAGGTTCCATGTGGTATTGAGCCTGCGGGTGCACAGAAGTCAAGAATTGAGGTTTGGGAACCTCCACCTAGATTTCAGAAGATGTTTGAAAATGCCTGAAAGCCCAGGCAAAAGTTTGCTGCAGGGGCAGGGTCCTTGTGGAGAACTTCTGCTAAGGCAATGAAGAAGGAAAATGTGGGGTCAGAGCCCCCACAGAGAGTTCCTACTGGGGCACGGCCTAGTGGAGTTGTGAGTAAAGGGCCACCATCCTCCAGACCCCAGAATGGTAGATCCGCCCACAGTTTGCCCCATGAACCTGGAAAAGCCACAGACATTCAATGCTTTCCCATGAAAGCAGCCAGAAAGGAGGCTGTACCCTGCAAAACCACAGGAGCAGAGCTGCCCAACCATGATAGCCCACGTCTTGCATCAGCATGACCTAGATGTGAGACATGGAGTCAAAGAAAATCATTTTGGAGCTTTAAAATTTGACTGCCCTGCTGGATTTGAAACTTGCAAGAGCCCTCTAACCCCTTTGTTTTAGCCCATTTCTCCAATTTTGTATGGCTGTATTTACCCAATACCTGTACCCTCATTGTATCTAGGAAGTAACTAACTTGCTGCTGATTTTACAGGCTCATAGGCAGAAGAGACTTGCTTTGTCTCAGATAAGACTTTAAACTGTGGATTTTTTGATTAATGCTGAAATGACTTAGGACTTTGGGAAACTGTTAGGAAAGCGTGATTGGTTTTAAAATGTGAGGTCATGAGATTTGGAGGGGCCAGGGGCAGAATGATATGGTTTGACTCATACCCCACCCAAATCTCAGCTTGAATTTTATCTCCCCAAATTCCCCCATGTTGTGGAAGGGACCAGGGGGAAGTAACTGAGTCATAAGGTACAGTCTTTCCCGTGCTATTCTCATGATAATGAATAAGTCTCGTGAGCTCTGATGGGTTTATCAGGAATTTGCTTCTTTCTCATTTTTCTCTTGCCACTGCTATGTAAGAAGTGCTTCCACTTCCCGTCCTAATAGTGAAGCCTCCCCAGCAATGCAGAATTGAAAGTCCTAAACTTCTTTTGTGTTTCTAGTTTCAGGTGTGTCTTTATCAGCAGTGTGAAAACAAACTAATAGGCTTCTCAAAAGAAGACATACATATGGCCAACAAACAAGTGAAAATAAGCTCAACATCACTGATCATTAGAGAAATGAAAATCAAAACCACAATGAGATACCATATCATGCCAGTGAGAAGGGCTATTATTAAAAAGTCAAAAAAGTACAGATGCTGGTGAGGTTGTGGAGAAAAGGGAACCCTTATATACTATTGGTGAGAGTGTAAATTAGTCAACCATTGTGAAAAGCAGTGTGGTGATTCCTCAAAACCTAAAGACAGAAATACCGTTCTACCTAGCATTCCCATTACTGGATATATACCTAAAGGAAAATTTTTGTTCTATTATAAAGACACATGTATGTGTATGTTCAATGCAGCACTATTCACAATTGTGAGGACATAGAAACAGCCTAAATGTCCATCAATAGTTTACTAGATAAAGAAAATGTGGTACAAATACACCATGAAGTACTACGCAGCCATAAAAGATAATGAGATAATGTCCTTTGGAGGAATATGGATGGAGCTGGAGGTCATCATCCTTAGCTGGAGGTCATGCATCCTTAATGCAGAGACAGAAAACCAAATACCCCATGCTCTCTCACTTACGAGTGGGAGCTAAATGATCAGAACACATGGACATATAGAGGAGAACAACACACACTGGGGCTAATTTGAGGCTAGAGGTTTGGAGGAGGAAACAGATCAGGAAAAATAACTAATGGGTACTAGGCTTAATATCTGGGTGATGAAATGATCTATACAACAAACCCCCATGACACAAGTTAACCTATATAACAAACCTGCACATGTACCCCTGAATGTAAATAAAAGTTAAAGAAAAATTAACTATAAAAATTTTTAAAATGGTGAACATGATAGCAGTAGGTTAGAGTGAACATCTCCAAAGTTTTGCATCATGATCAAATGCTTTCATTGTATGTTGCTCTTTTTATTGAAGAGCCATTCCAAATACTGTGAGATGCATTGCTGCAAGAAGCTGTTTACTTCCCTCAATAGCGTTTCAAACATAGTTAGCTTTTAACTTACTAACTTATTTTTTTGAATTGATACTAATTATGTAATAGAATATTCATGATGAGGCATAGTTACAAATGTGTTCACCACAACATCATTCTTAAAAATTAAAACCAAAATCCTCTAAAACTCTGACAATGTGGGCTGAAGTTTTTCTCTGATATATATATGGAATGCATTTACTTGAAAAATATGTTAAATATTGGGATGTTTATGCACTATTATTATTATTATTATTATTATTATTATTATTATTAATGTTGGAGATGGAGTTTCACTCATGTTGCTCAGGCTGGAGTGCAATGGCACGATCTCAGCTCACTGCAACCTCCGCCTCCTGGGTTCAAGTGATTCTCCTGCCTCAGCCTCCTGAGTAGCTGGGATTACAGGCATGCGCCATCACGCCCAGCTAATTTTGTATTTCTTGTAGAGACGAGGTTTCACCATGTTGGTCAGGCTGGTCTCGAACACCAGACCTCAGGTGATCCGCCCACCTCAGCCTTCCAAAGTGCTGGGATTACAGGCGTGAACCATTGCACCCAGCTGCATTCTTATTTTAATAAATGGTTATGTTTGATACTGAGATTTACTAAAATTTATGTTTCAGTTTTCTTTCTTCTTGATTATCTTTGGTTTTTGTTGTTGTTGTTGTTGTTGTTTTGTTTTGTTTTTTTACATGGGCACATACTAATAAAAGCAGGAAAATTTTCAGGTTAGGGAAATGTAGTCTACTAGACCTTAAACCAATCTCCAGGGTGTGACCAATACAAGCCCAGATATATAAGTTGAAAAAGGACTTTAGGGAAATGGTAAGCAAGTTACTTTGCTAATCTGAAAAATATAGGGTTAGGATAAAGGGCTGATCCAGACCCTGATACTTGATTTCTTTACATAAGACTTACACTTTGTTTAGCATAATTCAAATTATAACCCCTGGTACTGAACTAGTAGACTCATAATAATTTTAAGGCCATTATATATTCATATTTTTTAATCAATCTCAATGAATCTATCTACCTATCTATATTTCTGTAAGGAAAAACACAGCATAGTATTGGGCATATTATTATGTATGTATACATATGTATATACAAATATATATTTACATTTCTAGAAACAATTCATTAAATGGAAGGCTTTTAAATCCATGAGTTTCTAGCAAAATTATGTAAACTTAAAAGTTGTTGCATCTTTTAATCACAGAAGCATTTGATTTCTTAAGTACAACTCAAGAATATATGACTTTTGTGAATTAAAATGGAAAAGCTACTCAGGTAAATCATTGCTGTCATGAGTCTAAAAAATACTTTCATAAATCAATCCAAAGTTTCAGATCATGCAGAAATATACTTGTCTATTATTTTCATTATTCCAGAATTTGACACAGCCAAACAATATCATCACGCCCCAGGCCTCTCCCAAATATCATGTTCCTTCCACATTTCAAAAGCAATTATGCCATCTCAACAGTCCCCCAAAGTCTTAATTAATTCCAGCATTAACCCAAAAGTCTAAATCCAGTCTCATTTGAGATAAGGAAAGTCTCTTCCACCTATGAGCCTGTAAAATCAAAAGCAAGTTAGTTATTTTCTGGATACAATGGGGGTGGAGGCATTGGTTAGATAAATGCACTCCAAATGGAAGAACTTGGCCAAAAAAAGGGGGCCCCATGCAAGTCCAAAATCCAGTGGGGCAGTCAAATCTTAAAGCTCCAAAATGATCTTTTTTGACTCCATGTCCCACATCCAGGTTATGCTGACGCAAAAGGTGGGCTCCCATGGCTTTGGAAAGCTCTAACCCTGTGGCTTTGCAGGGTACAGCCCCCCTCCCTGCTTTCATAGACTGGCATTGAGTGTCTTCAGCTTTTCCAGGTGCATGGTAAAAGCTGTTGGTGGATCTATTGATACCATTCTGGGGTCTGGAGAATGGTGACCCTCTTCCCACAGCTCCACTAGGCAGTGCCCCAGTGGGGACTCTGTGTGGGGGCTCCAATCCCACATTTCTCTTCTGCATTGCCCTAGCACAGGTTCTCCATGAGGGCTTTACCCCTGCAGCAAACTTCTGCCTGGATATCCTGGCATTTCCATACATCCCCTGAAATCTAGGCAGAGGTTACCAAACCTCAGTTCTTGACTGCTGTGCACTTGCAGGCCCAACACACTATGTAAGCCACCAAGGCTTGGGGCTTGCACCCACTGAAGCAATAGCCTGTGCTGTACATTGGTCCCTTTTAGCCATCACTGGGATACAGGGCATCAAATCTCTAAATTGCACAAAGCAGAAAAGCCCTAGGCCCAGCCCAGGAAACAATTTACTCCTCCTAGGCCTCTGGGCCTTATGGAAGGGGCTGCTGTGAAGACCTCTGACATGCCCTGGAGACATTCCCCATTGTCTTGGTGATTAACATTTGGCTCCTCATTACTTATGCAAATTTATTCAACAGGTTTGAATTTCTCCTCAGAAAATGGGTTTTTCTTTTCTATCACATCATCAGGCTGCAAGTTTTCTAAACTTTTATGCCCTGCTTCCCTTTTAAACATAAGTCCCCATTCTAAGTCATCTCTTTGTGAATATATAAAACTGAATGCTTTTAAGTCAAATCTTGAATGCTTTGCTGCTTAGAAATTTATTCTGCCATATACCCTAAATCATCTCTCTCAAGTTCAAAGTTCCACAGATCTCTAGGTTGGGGACAAAATGCTGTTCTTTAATAAGGGATAGCAAGAGTCACCTTTATTCCAGTTCCCAACAAGTTATTCATCTCTAACTAAGTCAACCTTAGCCTGGACTTCATTGTCCATATAAATATCAGCATATTCATCAAACCCATTCAACAAGTCTCTAGGAACTTGCAAACTTTCCCACATTTTTCTGTCTTCTTCTGAGCCTTCCAAACTGTTGCAAACTCTGTCTGTTACCCAGTTCCAAAGTTGTTTCCATATTTTTGGGTATCTTTTCAGCAGCACCTCACTACTTCAGTACCAATTTACTATATTAATCCATTATGACACTGCTGAAAAAGACATACCTGAGACTGGGTAATTTATAAAGAAAAGAGGTTTAATTGATTCACAGTTCAGCATGGTTGGGGAATGCCTAAGGAAACTTACAATCATGGCAGAAGGCAACGGGGAAGAAAGGCAACTTGTTCACAAGGCAGCAGGAAAGAGAAGTGCCGAGCAAACAGGGGGAGAACTGCTTATATAACCATCAGATATCATGAGAACTCACTCATTATCACAAAAGCAACGTGGGGGAAGCCACCGTCATGATTCAATTACCTCCACCTGTTCTTTCCCTTTACATGTGAAGCTTATGGGGATTATGGGGATTACAATTCAAGATGAGATTTGGGTGGGGACACAAAGCCTAACCATATCAATACACAAAGTCAAAAGCTACATATATAGTGGAAAAAAGCACTGTGCTGAGTATCAGCAAATGGTGATGGTGATAATAAGCAATACTTGTATAATACATTGTATTTACTAGGAATGTTCACACACAGCACTTCATGTAATCCTCGCAAAAGAACATAATAAAATAGGCACCTTATTATCCTCATTTTGCAAATGAAGAAAACTGAGACTCAAGGGTTTAAATGACTTGTTCAAGTCATACACAGCTGGTGGTAGAAGTGGGATTAAAACTTACATATTATAATGGGATTCACTGGCTTTAAGAGCTGGCTTTATCACTTATTAGCTGTGCAAAATGCAATAAATTTCCTCCTTTCTTTGGTACTTAGTTTCCTCGTGCATAAATGGTTCAGGCTAGATGGTCTCCACTTTTATCCAGTCAGTATATTTGTGTTCCATAATCTCTTTGGAGGAAAAGATTTGATGGTTTAAAAACAATTAAGACTGCTTCCTTAGAATAAATAACATCGGAAATCTCCTGCTGATTTGATTACATTTGCTTATAGCAAAAATGTTCATACTGTGTTCAATTCCAAGCCATTTTGGCCATCATATATTGCAATTTTGTAGATACTATATATGACTTACTGTAAAATTAATTGCAAAATAAAATATGCAAGCACATGTACATATACATATACACATACACACAAGCACAGGTATCCCAGATGGAGATGCCACTTGCATAGTTAAAGAATTTGCTAGATAATGTGAGAGAGGTCCAAGATGACTGCTAGTTGACATTGGAAAGCTGCTAGGATTGTACTTGTGTGACTTGACACAATGGAAAAACTGTAGTCAAAAAACCAACATAGAAGTTTGGTTGTGAGGTGTCTCAGCTATGAAGATGTGCAGATTAAAGACTCTTTGACATTACAGTTAATAATGGGTTTGAAAGAGTGATTTTGACCACTTAAGTCAATGATAATGGAAGCCTCATTGACCTCCACTGAGATTGTAACAGCATATTGGAGAGCAATGAAGCACTCAAACAACAGCTCTTCGATGTCTTTATACTTTTGATATTACTTATTCTCTTCATCTCTACAAAATCTACAATTTTTAATGAGCTAATCATCCAGGCCGGCAAAATAAATCATTAACACCATGAGATGTGTACTTAAAATATAAGAGGTGTGTCATAGAACGTTTCCCTTGCCCTTCTTTTTTATGGCATCTGCATGTTTTTCAAAGCCTTTGAGCTCATCTGTAATGCATCTTTTCCCATACTAGCCCAAGATGACAAATTACATCTTGACACTAACTCCCTCTCTTTTAGTGTGTTCTTAGATGTTTTCCAACAGCTTTCAGTTTTTGGATAATTAGCTCTAACTCAATTAAATTCTTTGACGAAAGGAGATGATTTGAAACTTACATTTATATTAATTAAGATGCAATAAGTAAAAGAAAAGGTGTTGGTGCACTTGACAAATTGTCTTCACATATAGTTAGCTGTGCAAATACCTCACACCTCAACTCACCATTTTGAAAAAATGTATCACTATGCATTAGATATTGTACTAGGTGTTGGAAAGAGAGAGAGAGAAAACAGGCATTTTATAATAAGTTGTCTAAAAGTCCTAGGTCTAATGCAGCACTCTGTATATACAGGGTGCATAATAAATATGTGTTAAAGGGTGTTAAGTTGGGGTACTTACCATGGAAAGATAACTGCCTTGGAGATAAAGTTGAAAACATGAACTTCGGTTTCACCATCTATGAAATGCTGAAATAGAAATATATTATCCTTAGTCTTTCTCTTTAAGGGAAGTAAACTCATGAAGGAGTTGCGTTTTTTTTGCTGTCTGTTTTCCCCTTAATTATAAATCAAAAGCAAACTATTCCTTTCCTTGAACAGCAATCAAAGGTGAACAGAGTAAGGTGAGTATGATTTCGTATTCCCGATGGTCTTTCTTCTTGTCTCCGAGATCCTGATTTTAATTGCTTTGAATAAATATGTAGAAGTGAGATTGCTGAATCATAAGGTAGTTTCATTTATAATTTCTTGAGGAACATTCATACTGTTTTCCATCACTGCTGCACCAAATTAAATTCCCATTAACAGTGTGCAAGGTTTCCAATTTCTCCACATCCTTGGCAACACTCGTCATCCTTTATTTCCTTGACAATGATCCTAACGAGTAGGAGGTAATATCATTGTGGTTTTTCTTTCCATTTTCTAGATAGCTAGTGATATTAAGCACCTTTTCATGTATCTCTCATCCATTTGTAGAAATATTTGGAGAATATTTCTTTGGAGAAATATTTATTTAAGTCTTTCACCAATTTTTAACATAATTTATTATTTATTTATTTTTCCTATGGAGTTAAAGAAGATACATACTTTAGATATCAGTCCTTTATCAGATATAAAGTTTGCAAATATTTTTCCCCGTTCTGTACTGCCTTTTTTCTTTTTATGTTTTGGTCTCACTCTGTCACCCAGGCTGGAGTGCAATGGTGTGATCTTGGCTCACTGCAACCTCCGCCTCCTGGGTTCAAGCAATTCTCCTGCGTCAGTCTCCCAAGCAACTGGGATTACAGGCACCTGCCACCACGTCCGGCAGATTGTATTTTAGTCGAGACAGGGTTTCACCGTGTTAGTCAGGCTGGTCTTGAACTCCTGACCTCAAATGATCCACCCGCCTTGGCCTCCTAAAGTGCTGGGATTACAGGTGTGAGCTACCATGCCCGGACTGTGCTGCTTTTTTCACTCTGTTGTTTGTTAACTTTGTGGTGCAGAAGCTTTTTAGCTTGTTGTAGTCCCAATTGTCAGTTTTTGCTTTTGTTGCCGCTGCTTCTTGTGATGTATCCATAAAATCATTGCCAAGACTAATGCCTTGAACATTTCCCCTGTTTTCTTCAAGAAGTTTTACAATTTTAGGTGTTATACTTAAGCTTTTTATCCATTTTGGGTTCATTTTTATGTATGGTGTAAGATAGGTGTTCTATTACATTCTTTTGCATGTGAACATCTAGTTTTTCTGTACTATTTGTTGAAGAGAATATTCTTTTTTTTTTTTTTTTTTTTTTGAGACGGAGTCTGGCTCTGTCGCCCAGGCTGGAGTGCGGTGGCCGGATCTCAGCTCACTGCAAGCACCGCCTCCCAGGTTCACGCCATTCTCCTGCTTCCGCCTCCCAAGTAGCTGGGACTACAGGCGCCCGCCTCGTCGCCCGGCTAGTTTTTTGTATTCTTTAGTAGAGACGGGGTTTCACCGTATTAGCCAGGATGGTCTCGATCTCCTGACCTTGTGATCCGCCCGTCTCGGCCTCCCAAAGTGCTGGGATTACAGGCTTGAGCCACCGCGCCCGGCCGAAGAGAATATTCTTTCCACATTGTGTCTTCTTGGTGCCCTTGACAAAAATTAATATGCCATATATGCTTGGGCTTATTTCTGGGCTCTCTACTTTGTACCATTAGTTGATATGTCTGTCAGAAAGTTATTTCTCCTATACTCACTGAGGACCTTAGTTTAGTCTTTATTATAGCATTTATCACATTGTGGTGAGTATCTCAGAGTATTTTGGATGTGAACAAAATACCTGGTGCATAGTGGGTGCTCACTAGATAAGTGAAGAATTTGCATGATAATGACAACTACATGTAGGCTCTCTACTAGCCCTAGATTTGACATGAATCACACCTAGACTTAGGGCCACGGAAGAGAAGAATACTCTATGAAATGAGGCATCATCATATATTATGGCCAGAAAAACGGTAAAATCAGGGTTGATAGATGGCACACAAATTCTAAATCCTTTCCCTAACAAGATCAAGAATGTGGTTAGGAAGCCAGTAACTGGCTTTGATTAATTTTAGAGGTAGATTGCATTTGACAAACAACATTGGGTTATCCAAGACTAGATGTTTGCCAAGCAATCAACTTTGCTATCTGAACTCATTGATCAGTTAATGTATTCTATAACCAGTTTTGACTATCTTATTAAAATATATGTTGGTAAATATAATACTAAATGAAAAGAAACAAGATTTGGCAAATATGTAGCAAAAAACTACTGGTCATCCATTCTGCTAACAACATTAATAAGGGTTTAGCTTATTGAGTGTTTATGTACTGAATATTGGTAGTTGAAGTCCCACCATCTATTCACTATTTGTCATAGAGAAGCTGACTCCAGTATGAGCTAGTGGAGTTCAGCATTTGAGATGTGGATGTGAGGTCCAGAACTACTGGAGCCAGTTTTCTACCAGGAGGAAAGCC
This sequence comes from Rhinopithecus roxellana, assembly GCF_007565055.1. NCBI lineage: Eukaryota > Metazoa > Chordata > Mammalia > Primates > Cercopithecidae > Rhinopithecus > Rhinopithecus roxellana. The sequence goes on along the minus strand of NC_044555.1, from coordinate 117,017,116 downwards.
AGTCTGAGGAAGAATATGGCCCAGGTAGGAGAGCAAAGCTGAGATAATCACAGAGGAATTGAACTACTGATGACATGAGGAAGCTGTGGATCACACTGTGACTGAAGCATTTCCAGACTCTGGACCTCTCAGTTAAGGAGCCAGACAATGTTCCTTATTTTTGAAATATGCTTCATTTGGGTTTTATAATACTTTCTGCTGAAGGGCATCTAATTCAAAGTTTACTCTGTGCAAGTTCTTATGCTGAGCTTTTATGTGGGCTACCTTATTTACTCCTCATCTAAATATCTGTAAGGGAGGCATGACAGACATTGCAACAGTTGTTTCTACTGAAACCAGATATATACTATCAGAATCCTTTTCAACACAGAACTCTTGATTGCTTTTACCAATCAATTGTAGGTTATATGGTTTGGCTGTGTCCCCACCCAAATTTCATCTTGAATTTTAGTTCCCATTTCCCACATGTCATGGGAGAGAACCAGTGGGAGGTAATTGAATCATGGGGGCAGTTACCCTCATGACATTTTCATGATAGTAAGTTATCACGAGATCTGATGGTTTTGTAAGGAGCTTTTTCCCCTTTTGCTCATTCTTTTCCTTCCTGCCTCCATGTGAAGAAGGACATGTTTGCTTTCCCTTCTACCATGATTGTAAGTTTCCTGAGGCTTCTCCTGCCATGCTGAACTGTGAATCAATTAAATCTGTTTCCTTTATAAATCACCCAGTCTCAGGTGTATCTATATTAGCAGCATGAGAACATACTAATACAGTAGGGGACACAAACAGTGAAATTTACTGCAACACTCTACTCACATAGGGTGGGCGCTTAATAAATATATTTTGGCATATATTAAGTTGGAGTCATTACTATAGAAAGATCACTGGAGTAGCACCTTCAAAGACTCCCTTCCTCTCTCCAGTGCCTGAGGTCCCAGGAGCCCAATAAAATGTAACTACAGGATTTTCTCATAGACACAAGGATTTCCCCTTGCTCTTTTTTTCATTATCTCCTTCAAGACTTTGCTATCCTTGGTGTTCCTCACTATCTATTTTTCTACTATTCTTCCTCTCTAGTTGGTCCCTTTAAGTTGATTTCTCGTTTAACCTGCCTATCCACAATTTAATTCAGCTTCTATTTGTTCATGTTTTCCTTCCTTGTACTAAATAATCCTTAACTCTACATAAATGAGCATCTTAGCAAATTCCTTACCAAGCCCTATTGTCAGCTTTATGTCAGGAGAAGAATCATTTATACCTGGGGAATGAGGTAGCAAATTGACCCAGGAAGACATTTTTACAACATGTTAAGTCCAGGATTTGTTAAGCTGTTTTATTGCCATACAGATGAAAGCTATGTTGTTTTGTTTTTTGTTTTTTGTTTTTTAAGACAAAGTCTTGCTCTGTCACCCAGGCTGGAGTGCAGTGGCACGATCTCGGCTCACTGCAATCTCCACCTCCCAGGTTCAAGCAGTTCTCCTCCCTCAGCCTCCCAAATAGCTGGGATTACAGGCATCTACCACCACGCCTGGCTAATTGTTTTGTATTTTTAGTAGAGACGGGGTTTCACCATGTTATCCAGGCTGGTTTCAAACTTCGGACCTCAAATGATCCATCCGCCTTGGCCTCCCAAAGTGCTGGGATTACAGGCGTGAGCCAACACTCCCGGCCTGAAGCTATGTCTTATGCATTAAGATTCCTTTTTTGTTAATCACTAAACCTATCTGAGTTTTCAATGACAAAATCTGGTCAAAGAAAATCACAGTTTGCCTCTCTGATAGAGTAAATGCAAATTCAGTTTTCCTGGGAGTTATATTAAGGGTTGAAATAATCACAGTTGATACATTGGCTATTGTTTCTTATCACCTGCTGGAATTAGAATATCATCCTATAAAGTGAAATACATTACATTTTTTATTATCGTTAAGTTGTAATATGTTAGCATCCAATTGGGTGTTTATTATTACTAGCAACTTAATAACAATGAGCCTATGACAGAAAATAAGACAAAAGAAAGTGCATGGAACAAACTTAGATGTATCTTCAAAATAAATGACAGGATTATTATTTTTCTATTGTGGAATATAAAACTGGGTGCCAATGCTTTTGTATTTCTGATTGTCATTTAGTATGGAGTAGAACCTGGCAGAGGCAGATGCCAATTACTTATTAAAATGAAATGGTACATTATTGTGGAAGAAAGCTACCACCTGTGCTTCCTTCCAGTAGGTGTAATTATCCTTTAATGATCCATGGAAGGATCATGCAATACTTGTATTTCATACCAACCAAACATCTCTTTTCTGTCATACAAATTTTGACAAATAATAAAAAAGAAAGAAAATATATTCTTTCTCAACATAATGTTAAGAGAATCAAATTACATTGAATTTCCTGGACATGTCTCTGTGGAAATACCTATAGGCTATGTAAAAGAGTAGATACAGAAACCTTTAATACTATGGTATCTGGGCAAACCAATGATTATTATTTGTATAACATAATTACTTCCACTACTAATACTACTACTGTTTATGTTTGTCAAAATTTTGGTTTCCCTAAATCCAATCAACCTTTATGTGTTTGGGAAACTCCTATACCATGAGGCAGAGCTCACCTGACATCCATCCCCTCAATCATAAATATGTATTTAGTATCTACTATAATCTAGGTATTGTTCTAGGCATTTGGGGTACATAAGCCAACAAAATATCCTATTCTTCATGTAGGCCCCACTCCTGCAGCAAACTTTTACCTGGACATCCAGTCATTTTCATACATCTTGTGAAATCTGGGGGAAGGTTCCCAAACTTCAATTCTTGATTTCTGTGCACCTGCAGGCTCAACACGACTTGGAAGCTGCCAAGACTTGGGGCTTCCACCCTCTGAAGCCATACCCCTAGCTCTATATTGGCCTTTTTCAGCCATGGCTGGAGCAGCTGAAACACAGGGCACCAAGTTCCCAGGCTGCACACAGCATGAGGACCCTAGGTCTGGCCTGAGAAACCACTTTTTCCTCCTTGGCCTCCAGGCCTGTGATGGGGGATGCTGCCATGAAGGTCTCTGACATGGCCTAGAGAATTTTTCCCCATGGTCTTGGGGATTAAGATTAGGCAACTTGCTATTTATGCCAATTTCTGCAGCTGGCTTGACTTTCTCCCAGAAAATGGGTTTTTCTTTTCTATCACATTGTCAGGCTGCAAATTTTCTGAACTTTTATGCTCCATTTCCCTTTTAAAACTGAATGCCTTTAACAGTACCCAAGTCACATCTCGAAAGCTTTGCTGCTTAGAAATCTCTTCTGCCAGATACTGTAAATCATCTTTCTCAAGTTCAAACTTCCATAAATCTCTAGGGCAGGGGTAAAATGCTGCCAATCTCTTTGCTAAAACGTAACAAGACTCACCTTTGCTTCAGTTCCCAACAAGTTTCTCATCTCCACCTGATACCACCTCAGCCTGGATTTTATTGTCCATGTCGCTATCAGCATTTTGGGCAAAGCCATTCAACAAGTCTCTAGGAAGTTCCAAACTTTCCCACATTTTCCTGTCTTCTTTTGAGCCCTTCAAACTGTTTCACCCTCCTCCTGTTACCCAGTTCCAAAGTTGCTTCCACATTATTGGGTATCTTTTCAGCAATGCCCCACTCTACTGGTACCAATTTACTGTATTAGTCCATTTTCACACTGCTGATAAAGACATATACAAGACTGGGAATAACAACAACAAAAAATTGGACTTACAGTTCCACAAGGCTGGGGAGGCCTCAGAATCATGGCAGGAGGTGAAAGGCACTTTTTAGATGGCAGCAGAAAGAGAAAGTGAGAAGGAAGCAAAAGTGGAAACCCCCAATAAACCCATTAGATATTGTGAGAAGTATTCACTGTCAGGAGAATAACATGGGAAAGATGAGCCCATATGATTCAATTGTGTCCCCCTGGGTCCCTCGCACAACATGCAGGGATTCTGGGAGATACAATTCAAGTTGAGATTTGGGTGGGGACACAGCCAAACCATATCATACATACACTTAAGAAATATTAATAAAGACAAAGACAATTGTTTACCCAATTTTTGGTGAATCAGTGAGTGACAATTGTTGTAGTGGTGGTGGTTTAAATAAAAGAATAAATGTTTGCTAAGCAAACATTATAAGGGGCATCTTTTGCCACCACTCAGGAAACAAGCAATTAAAAGTATTCCAGGTGACTCACGCCTGTAATATCAGCACTTTGGGAGGCCAAGGCAGGCAGATCACAAGGTCAGGAGATCGAGACCGTCCTGGCTAACACAATGAAACCCCGTCTCTACTAAAAATACAAAATATTAGCTGGGCATGGTGGCGGGCACCTGTAATCCCAGCTACTCGGGAGGCTGAGGCAGGAGAATGGTGTGAACCTAGGAGGCGGAGCTTGCAGTGAGTTGAGTTTGCACCACTGCACCGCAGCCTGGGCGACAGAGTGAGACTCTGTCTCTTAAGGAAAAATAAAATAAAATAAAATAAAATAAAAAAATAAATATATATATGTATATATAACATGCCCACTGATTGTTTCCTTACTGCATCATTTATTATCATGCATTTGTATGATTATTGTAGACTTTCCAAATTTTTATTTTACCATAATGTATTCATGTAGCCATTCATTTTCCAACCTGCCTATTCTGTTTCAGGGTCATGGGTGGCCAGAGCCTGTCCAGGCAGTTCAGGGTACATGGCAGGAACCAGTCCTGGCCAGGGTGCCATTCCATCACAGAGTGCACTCACACATACCCCGACACTAACTCACTCAGAAAATGTAGACATGCCAGTTCACCTGGTGTGCACAGCTTTGGAATGTGGGAGAGGCATGAAGTACCCAGAGAAAACTCACATAGTGTGAGAATGTGCAAACTCCATACAGACAGTGGGCCTGGCTGGAAATTGATTTTATTTTCTCATCAAGCGTTTTTAAAAAAGACGTTGAATGAAACAAGATCATTTGAAGACCTGCTCTACTACCTAGTGGTCAAATATAACTGATCCTTTATGAAAAGAAACATTTTCCCAGCATCACCTTATGAATTATCACTAAATGTTAATTTAATTCTTTACAGTCTATTGCTAAAAAGCAAACAACAAATTTGATATTTTTTCAAATGGCTGTTTGGATTATGCAAGTGTAGGGGTAGGGGACAGAATGGTGACCTGGTGAGTGAAGAGGTGAAGGGGTATACTCAAGGGAATTCTCTTCAGAATTGCTGCCTTTAGGCCTGATTACTTGGTTCTAATTGAACTATTATATGTAGTGTGCTAATATGTTTTCAAAATTGTATAGTCTACTTAAAACTATTTTGGGTTTTCAAAAGCATTTTTTTCTGCACAATACAACCTTCAGGGTGTATGTCTGTTGGCTAATAAAATATCAAAGGCATGCATGTATTGGCAGACAAACCCATACCCTGGAGTGTGTTATTGCTTGCATAATTAGCCATCAATTATCACCAGTTGCATTTGCACCTGTTCCATTTGCAGATCTCTGGAATTTCAAGCTAGCCCAATTAGCTTGTTGTGAACTTTCTCCTACTTGGGAGAATGTGGGAAAATAGTCCCTTCTTTAAAGAATTTCTACTTGAGGAGAGTCTGCACAACCATCTGAGAAGGAACTATTTCAGTCAAAGCACTTTAAAGACACTGTGAAAATATTAGTATGTTACTAAACAACAGTTATTTAGTTTGCAATCATATATTTTGGAGTTCAAAAAAAACTTGAGATAATTTCATTTTACTAATAAAGAAAATAAGCCCTGGAAAGCGAAAGTGATTTTTCCAAAGTCTCACACCACATTAGTGGCTCAGTCAATGCCAGAGCCCAAGTATTTCTAGTTCAGATCTGTTTTTATTATTCTGGCATGTGGTTAAAATGCACCTTTTACTTTGAGACTGAATTCAAGATCTGGCTTGTTTTGGATATTCAGACTTAAGGGATTCAATGCCACGTTTCAAACAAATCCCTTCCCATTTCAGCTACACAAATTGCTGATTATACCAGGCTTAGAATAAATGTTCTCACAGGTGAATGTTTTTGTGCTGTTTGTAGTTATTTTGAAAGCTTTGGGAGGCATAACATTATGGCAATACTGTAATTAGTAAAATGAGGCTTCCCTTGGGTCTTCTACCTCAAGATGGTCTTCCAAGTCTTTTATTTTTGTCTGTGATTGGAAGCAGTTTGTAAACCCGGCTTATATCTGAGGACTTCTAACTCTAATTTACCACATAATGACTATAATTTGCCAGGTCCATTGGTAGATCTGGTGACCTGGGTTTTCCAAAAGCCACAAATGTTAATATCATTTTAGTATAAATTGTATTGGAAGAAAAAGCTAAGGATAAATTATGCTTCCAAACTTTGTATTTTAGGGCTTATAAAAGTTAGTCTTCTGGATCTTTAAATTATAGATTTCATCCCCATTCAACTGTATGAGTCTTTAATAGCTAACCTATTTTGGCTTTTTTATACACAAACTTAGACATAGTTCACCCTCTTAAGGGTAGACCTATATGCGACACACTTGGTGAAAAGCTATGATTGATGTCATAGTTAATAATTTAACAGATATTCTTTCACCTTTGCCTGCAGAAATTTCAGCTAGTCATTACACTCACTTCTAGTCATTATCTCGTAGCAGAATATGGACAATGATTCATTCAATGAGACTTCAATTTTGGTAGTTAAAAATCTTAGTAATCAGATGGTTAAAGTGATGATATAATGACTGGAGAATTATACTAAAAAGCCAAGAAACAAACCTTTTATCCAATCTATGAGAAGTGATGTTGAGAATATGGGTATTGAGGACCGCACTGGGGGTGGTGAAGAATGAACAGACACAAGAGACAAAGACAAACAGAGAACATGGTGGCCGCACCTAGAGCCTCCGCCTCACTTTATTTATATTCCATAAACCCCACGTCAGCAAAAATAACAATGCAAAACAAACTTTCTGCACCCAGATGTAACCTTCTGCTTAGTTCCTTGTCTCTAAGTTCTTTCTTATTTGTCTGCCTTCTTGGCGCCTACCAGAGTTCATTAAAAGTTCAACTAGAGATACTGTCCTTGACTACTGGAGTTCATTAAAAGTGCAACTAGCTAGAGATACTGTCCTTGAGCCTTATCTATTCTTAGCATATTGTTTTCAATGGCCCCTGCATATGGGTTTTTGAGTCTGTTACTTTTCGAGTCTGTTACCTGTCAGAGTCTGTTACCTGTCTGTTACTTTTCGAGTCTGTTACCTGTCACTTACTTTTAGGGTTTGACCTTGTACCAGCTATTTTATCATTTTAAACCTTAGTGTCTTTATCTGTAAAATGGAAAACTGTGTCTATTTTGAAAAGTTTACTGTAAGGATTACATAATTTATGTAAGTATCTCAGAACTTGTGAATTTTTGCTATTATAATCAGGAACCAGTAAGACATTCACAGAACTGGATTCTGAGGGTGGTGGGTCAGAGGAGTGGAACCAAATATTAGCTAAGAGAGAGTTTGTTAATTTGAAAATACCCTTCCATGTTACTGAATTTATCATTCATGCAGGGATCCTGGAATACTGTGATGGAAGGCTGCTGAGAAGCCTCATAGACAATTAATTTTAAAATGTCACCCTACAAGAAGGCTGAAATTCCAGAATTGCCATGCAACCATACAAGGAGAGATTAAAAGGCTCAAAGAAGAAGATATTCTAGATATACTGTGAAAGGTGGAAAAACATACCAGATGATCATGATTCAGTGGGGCCCAGGGATATGACATTTATCAAAGAAATAAGAACAGCAGCTGTGAAGGGGTAACCAGCACCAAAGTGAAGTTTAGTGAGGGTATAAAATGTAGGCCAAAGCTGATAATAGGAAGGGCTATTGCAAAACTGGGCTCATTGATAAGAACAGGATAACAGGATTCCAAAAAAATAAATCAAAGTCACATGGTGGTATTTATCAGAATTGCATCTCTCTTGATGCAATTCTCATACTGGGTGGCAAGGTCTCAGTGGCATTAAAGGAATTGTGACATGCAGAAAGTTAAGGAGATGGTCAATAGAGTATAGTATCCCTGGAGGCAAAACTGATGAACAGCAACACAGGTATCAGTTCTGAATCGACACAATAAAATAAAATTTAATCACAGATAGATGATTATGAACCTATGGGTCTTTGCTCCTGTCTCTCACCAAGTTTTCTGAGTAAGATTTTTATTAGACACCTAGAACCCATGGCCTAAAAAAGAGTCCAGATCCACAGAATAAGGACTCTGCAGTGTCATTTTAAGTATCCATGAAAACAATTATCTCACTACTTCTGCAAAGGGAAAATGACTCCTTTATCATGATGTAATTGGCTACATTCATTTCTTAGTAGTTTGCAACCCCATTAAAATGTCAAATTGATCTACTTTAGAAAAAATGGTGCTATCTTTGTAAAATGAACAATACACAATGTTTAAGATAGAAAATTGAACATATACTGAAAACTCCAACTCTTACCTACGATGCCTAGCAATAATGAAATATACACAAAAATAAATGTGTACTTGAAAATACACACATATCCTTAATTCCAGATACAAAAAATATATATATTTAATGATTAGAAAGCACTGCGAATAATAGTTTACATTTGAATATCTAGATAAAGTAAAAATTTTAAAAGAAAATAAAAGTTAATGAAATAACCTCAGGGAGAAATAACACATCTGCATTGACATACAAACACAGACAAAGTTCAAAAAGGCAGTCAGATTTTCTTACCCCCCACTCATCAAAATATACGAAAATGTCCAGATGTGTGTTTTTTTTTTTTTTTTTTTTTTTTTTTTTTTTGAGACAGAGTCTCGCTCTGTCACCCAGGCTGGAGTGCAGTGGCATGATTTCGGCTCACTGCAATCTCCACCTACTGGGTTCAAGTCATTTTCTGCCTCAGCTTCCCAAGTAGCTGGGATTACAGGAGCCCGCCACCATGTCTAGCTAATTTTTGTATTTTTAGTAGAGATGGGATTTCACCATCTTGGCCAGGCTGGTCTTGAACTCCTGACCTCGTGATCCACCCGCCTCAGCCTCCCAAAATGCTGGGATTACAGGAGTGAGCCACCACGCCCACCCACCCACCCCCTTTTTTTTTTTAATAGACTGGGTCTCACTCTGTTGCCCAGGTTGAAGTGCAGTCCACATGATCTCAACTCTCTGCAACATTTGCTTCCCAGGCTCAAGCAATTTTCCAGCCTGAGCCTCCTGATTAGCTGGGCCTATAGGTGCGAGACAGATTTCTACCAATCCTTAAAAGAACAACAACAAAAGCAATCATTTTCTACAAACCATTTCAGAGCATAAGAACAATATGTGAGATTACTCAACTCATGTTTTGAGACTAGTATAATCTTGATATTAGACCTATAAAAAGAACAGCACATGAACAGGTAGCTATAGGCCAAACTCATTAGCTTAAAAGGAAAAGCAAATCCAAAATAAGGCATAACAAGCTGAATTCAGCAATATATTACAAAATACATTGCGACTGAAAAATCTTGGCATCTATACATTTGGAAGGAAGACTTTCTTTTCCTTTTTTTTTTTTTTTTTTTTTTTTGAGGCAGGGTCTCACTCTGTCATCCTGCTAGATAGAGTGCAGTGGCACAGTCATGGCACAATGCAACCATTGCCTCCTGGACTCAAGCAGTCTGCCTGCCTTGGCCTCCCATAGTGCTGGGATTACAGATATGAGCCGCGACACTCAGTGAAATACTTTATTTCTTATAAAAATTTATTAACGAAATGTTTGTCATCCCACAGGCTGGGAAGTACAGCATCTGGTAAAGCCTGAAAGGCATGCATTTCAAGAAAGGGGAAGGTGGAACAGGGATTTATGCTGAACAGGTTGGCCAATTATACATATTCAACAGGTTATAGAAGGAACTATGAATATTCATAAAGGTGAATGTGTCCCATGTTCACCTTGGAGTGGAGACTTAATATTTAAATACCTTGCAGTTAAGTTCTATACATCAAAAAGTGGAGCAGGGACACAAAGGCAATCAAGTGTGCAGCATCTGCAAACTGGCCAGAACCAGTCTGTGGTCAACAGTTTCTTACCTGAAGAAAGTTACTGAAATCAATCTCTTATCCAATCAAAGGTGTAGTTATGGCTTGTGAAACAGGGAGTCAGTTTATCAGCATCTGGCCATAAATGACTTGCAATTATTTTAATGTCGCTTATCTCAAGGCCAGTGTTTGTGTAGCTGACACCGAAAAAGAAAACATTGTGTCAGTCAGAAGACAGCTTATTTTTTAAGTGTAGAAATGCATGACTTAACCCTTACCTGGCATGCTCTTATGCCTAATTTATAATTAGGTATCTTATTGCCACAAACAGTTCATTCTGTCAGTCTTCTGATCTCCATCATTATTGCTGATCAGTTGTGTCTAAACTGCAAGAAGGAAGGGTTATAATGAGGTGTGTCTGAGCTTCCATTCCATCAGAGCCTGAAACTCACTTTTTAAGTTTTTTTGGGGGGGATCACCTTGGCCAAGAGAAGCTCCTTTAAGTCAGTTGGGGGACTTAGGGTTTTATTTTTAGGTCTCAACGTCATAACCAAGTAAGAAACATCTCATAATGCAAAGTATTTTTATAACTTTTAAGTTCAGGGCTACAAGAGCCAGTTTGTTACATAGGTAAACTTGTGTCATGGGGGTTTGTTGTACAGATTATTTCATCACCCAAGTTTTAAGCCTAGTAACTATTACTTATTTTTCCTGATCCTCTCCCTCCTCCCACCCCTGCCCTATGAGAGGCACCAGTGTGTGCTGTTTCCCTCTATGTGTCCATATGTTCTCATCATTTAGCTCTTAGAGAAAATACCAAATAATATTTTACTATTATAAAATGTAATTTTATTTACTTTATTAAAGTTAAATCTACTCTATTAATCACTTACAGGAATAAATGTCTTTGATCATTTCAGAAGATAGCCAGATAACAAGCACTTGATAAGCAAGAGGAGAACTGCCAGTAGGGATATGAACTTGAATTCCCACAAACCTTGCCACTAAGGGCCAAAGTGCTCTATGTCTATAAGTAATCCTGAAAAGCAATCTATCTCATGTACCTCAGAAACAGATAAACCTACTATGTAACCACAAACACTAAAAATTTAAAAATAGAAAAAGAAAGAGATATTCTGTCATATGCCACAATGAGGATGAACCTTGAGGACATTATGAAAAGTAAAATAAGCCAGACAAATGCTGTATGATTCCTCTTACATGAAGTATCAAAGGAGTAAAAATAGAAACAGAGGAGCTTGGGCTGGGGGAAAAGGGGAGTTCTTTCTTGGGCATAAAGTTTCAGATTTGCAAGATGAAGAAATTCTGGAGATCGGTTGCACAAAAAGGTCCATATAGATAACACTACTCAATTATATACTTGAAAGTGATTAAGATGGTAAATACTACATTATGCGTTTTTTTCCCACACCTAAAAATATATACAGTTTTAAAAAGAGTTAGGCCAATTTTGAGAAAGAAGAAGTGGAGGAGAGAAATAAGCCTTCCCACGTCTCAAAACATATGATAAACTTAAAGTAAAACACAATAGCAATTTTTTAAGAAGAGAATAATAGATACGGGCAATTGAATTTAACAGAACATTAGATGTCAAGGGATTTAGATGTATGTAGGGTTCTGGTTTAAGATAAATTAGCATTTTACATTAGCAGAGAAAATTAGTGGTAATATAGTTGAGGCAAATTGTTATCTATTTTTTAAAATATTTCTTTCTTTACATCATTGACTAATGTTAATTTCAGATGGATAAAATATTTAATATAAAAAGAAAGTTACATTTTATTAAATGTAATTAGAATTTTGAGAAAATATGGAGGTATATTCATAATCTTGGATGCTGAAGCTTTCCTAAGCAGGACTCAAAAGGCAAAACCTATGAATATCAATACTGTTTAATTCCTTATGTCAAGATTAAGTGCATTCTGTATGACAAAAACAGCATAAGGAAATTTTTAAAATCAAAAGCAAATATTTTCAACACATACAAAATATGAGAATTAACATTTACAATGATGCATAAATTTTACAAAAAAAAATTAAAATAGAAAAAAATGACAAAGTATTTGAGTAGACCATTTTCCAAAGCTAATCCAAATGAATAATTGAAAGATGGTGAATCTTACTGGTAATCCAAGAAGTACAGAGTGAAAAGCAAACAAGTAGGCAAACAAAAACAGTGAGATTCCATTTTTATCTCTCAGACTGATTTTTTTTTTTTTTTTTTTTTTTTTTTTTTTTTTTTTTTTTTTTGAGACGGAGTCTCGCTCTGTCACCCAGGCTGGAGTGCTGTGGCCGGATCTCAGCTCATTGCAAGCTCCGCCTCCCGGGTTCTCGCCATTCTCCTGCCTCAGCCTCCCGGGTAGCTGGGACTACAGGCGCCGCCACGTCGCCCGGCTAGTTTTTTGTAGTTTTTAGTAGAGACGGGGTTTCACCGTGTTAGCCAGGATGGTCTCGATCTCCTGACCTCGTGATCCGCCCGTCTCGGCCTCCCAAAGTGCTGGGATTACAGGCTTGAGCCACCGCGCCCTCAGACTGATTTTTTTAAGTATAAATGTTAAGTATTGACCAAGTAAAGAGAATTGAGTTCTCATTTAAAATGATGCTATAAATTAGTATTGATATATTGGAAGACAATATAAGTGTAAATGTTGCATACTATGACACAGTTTTTACTTCTCAAATTCCTGTCTGGTGATGTTAAACGGGCAAGTGGCATGTCTGCATCCTACTATTTATTTATTCATTTGCTTGTTTATTTATGTATACACACACACACATATACATACACACACACACACACACACGTATATGTATGTGAATGTTTACCTGAGTACAAGATCAATCGTACCCCAAACCTCAGCATCACAAGATATACCCAGGTAACAAACCTGCATATGTACCCCCGAATCTAAAATCTAAAATAAAAAAAATCTAAAACAAAAGTTAAAATTTTAAAATAGTAATAAAATTAAAATTATTATAAAATATAGATTAATACATCAAGATTTTGAAATATTAGAATCCTCATCTCTCACCTTATAAAAAGACAATTCAAGATGGATCAAAGACTTAAATCTAAGACCTGAAACCATGGAAATCCTAGAAGATAACATTGGAAAAACTGTTCTGAACATTGGCCTAGGCAAATAATTCATGACTAAGACCACAAAAGTAAATCCAAGAAAAACAAAAATAAATAAGTAGGACCTAATTCAACTGAAAAATAAGTAGGACCTAATTCAGCAAAAGAAATAGGAGAGTAAACAGACGAGGCATAGAATGAGAGAACATATTTGCACACTATGCATCTGACAAAAGACTAGAATCTATAATCTATAAGAAATTCAAATAAATCAGGAAGAAAAAGCAAATAATTCTGTCAAAAAGTGGGCAAAGGACATAAATACATGAAAGGAAGCTCAACACCACTAATCATCAGGGAAACGCAAATTAAAACCACAATGAGATATTACTTTAGTCCTGCAAAAATAGCCATACTTAAAAATTCAAAAAACAACAGATGTTGGCATAGATTTGGTGAAAAGGGGATGCATTTATACTGCCGGGGAAGAATGGAAAGAAGTACAACCTCTATGGAAAACAGTGTGGAGATTCCTTAAAGAGCTAAAAGTTGATCTACCATTCATTCCAGGAATCCCACTGCTGGGTATCTACCCAAAGAAAAAGAAGTTGTTATATGAAAAAGACACAGGCACATGTATGTTTTTAGTAGCACAAATCACAATTGTAAATATATGGAACCCACTTAAGTGCCCATTGACTAAGGAGTGGATAAAAATTCTGTGGCATATATACCCCAAGAAATACTACTCAGCCATAAAAGGTAACAAAATAATGTATTTTGCAGCTACTTGCATGGGGCTGGATGCCATTATTGTAAGTGAAGTAACTCAGGAATGGAAAAACAAATTCATATGTGCTCACTTATAAGCAGGTGCTAAGCTGTGAGGATGCAGACATACAAAGAGGTATAATGTACTTTGGAGATTCAGAAAAGGAAAGGTGGGAGGAAAGTGAGGGATAAAAAAGCTGCATACTGGGTACAACATGATGTACCCAATAGGTGTAGGGTGTTGGGCTCACTAAAATCTCAGACTTATGGTTATACTAAAATCTTAGACTTTACCACTATAGAACTCATCCGTGTAACCAAAAACTACCTGTACCCCAAAAACTATTGAAATACTAAAAAATAATAAAAGGAAAAGGAAAAAGGAAAAACAAAAAGCAAACATGAAAACAAAAAATATGATAAAATTAACATTTATCTTTGAGTACATTTTAACCTAAAGTGAAAGTATAATAAAAATTATATAAAGCAAAATAATAATAATAATAATAATAATAGAATTCAAACACCCATTGCCATGTGAAATGATAGATAACCTCTAGTAGAATCCAGGCTATAAAATATATTGCAGCAGTTAAAATATAAAACACAGTAGATATTCCATGAAATGGAAAGTTCTCAATGACATTGTAATTGACACTAGCAAGTTGAATAATCATATAATGTGATGTAAGCAAATGCATACATAAAACAATGCTATGTTTTCTACTAGTTAATGCATGTCAATGCACAGTATAATTATCAACAAATTTATATACCCAACAAAAACAGCAAATTCCTCTAGGAAATTTATTTAGACTACCAGGGCACCTTAGGAGGAATAGTTAAGGTAATGTGGTGGGGGTAAAGTAAGACTTTTTTCTGTGAAATTTGAATATTTTATATTTTTCAATCCACTTGTGTAAATAAAGTTAATCTAAATTTAAGAATCAAATAAAATCACGTCCTTTCTTTATTTCAATGTTTACAGGCAGGCAGGGATAAAAGGATGAAAATGATCTCATATCTGACATTTGAAAGAATGAACCTCTTAAGCCACATACCATGAAGTATTTTGGAAAAATATTCTTTTGTTCTTTTTCCCCCTTTTTAGCTTTTTTCATTATTATTTGTTTATGTATTTATTTATTTATTTTTGAGACAGAGTCTTGCACTGTCGCCCAGGCTGGAGTGCAGTGGCGCGATCTCTGCTTACTGCAAGCTCTGCCTCCCAGATTCACACCATTCTCCTGCCTCAACCTCTGAAGTAGCTGGGCCTACAGGCGCCCACCACCACGCCCGGCTAATTTTTTGTACTTTTAGTAGAGACCCACCGAGTTGGCCAGGATGGTCTCGGTCTCCTGACCTTGTGATCTGCCCGGCTCGGCCTCCCAAAGTGTTGGGATTACAGGCGTGAGCCACCGCGCCCGGCCCCTTTTTAGCTTTTACCGTGATTATTATTTTGAGTAGCCTTTGAATGTAGGAGAGGGTTAGTAATTTTATCAGAAATTGGTCAATTGAATTGAGATTTTCAAATGCACATCATAACACTCATTGCTGTAACCAAGGATAATTATTGTAATAGAGTTGAGGGTATGAACTCTGTAGTCAATGAATTTAGAATCACTGGCTCTGTCTCTTATAAAACTGTGTGATCCCTGTAAAATCATGTAACCTTTTTATTTGCCTCCTCTAGAAAATGAGAATAATATTATCAACTATTAAGTTATAAAGTGAGCATGTAATGATAGTGTTTGTATAGGGCCTATCATAGTACTTTATTATTATTACTATTATTATGTTGCAGGTTCACTCTTTCTTTCCATGAACATTCCACATAGTGTATGTTCTGGTAATATTGTTTATATTAAAGGCAGGCCTTGTTAAGAACAACAAAGTGGTCTGATGTATTTCAAAATGGTTGCATTTCTCCTGCCAGAAGCATGAGTAGATTTTTCTCGAATATTCACTATGAGAATCTGTATGAACTCCTGGACGTAAAACTCACAAGTGTGGGGATTATCTTACAACTAAGCCTCCATGAAGTTTTTAACTCTCAGTCTTGCCCACACTGAACCTTCAGAAATGTATCAATTACAGTTGAGGTTTTCTTATCCCAGCAATGATTCTCATGAAGAGTTCTCTTCATGAGAATCATGAAGAGGATTTCTTTTCTAATAAGTTGTGATTCCCTGTGTTTACTTGTCTGTCTCTCCAATTTGGGACAGCAGTTTGCCCTGTAACCTCACTTTTCTGACCAATCTAAGTAAAGTTGTTACTGTAGCTTGTTTAGCTTTCTACTTGTTGTTAGAGGGGAAAGATGACTTCCAAGCTGCTTGTATGTTGGATTGGAAACCAGAATTTGATGTAATCCATTTTTATAAATGACCTATGGATAACTGGATGTCACCTACTTTTCTCCCAGAATTTTTTCTTTTATAATTTTTTGTAAGAGTTCTCTCAATATTACTTGGGCCCATAATTTTATATAGAGATAAATGGAAAGAGAGAGAATGAGTGAGAGTAAGTGCAATCATGTTTCCCCTAATTTGGTGCGTGCCTTTTATTTTTTGTTTTCCTTGCTTGCAAAATTTCCAAATAATTGAGTTGGCCAGTCTGTCACTATGTTTTTCCTTATATCAGTAATTTTTCAGCAGTGGACATATTGAAGTAGGACTCCTAAATGAGCAAAGGAATATCCCATCTAATACGTGGTTTCAAAAAGCATGCTTAATAATAAAGTAATTATGCAGTTTGGAAATTTTTTAAAAAAACATTGCCTTCATAATACAAACTATTGAAGAACAATTCAATACAAACTTAGCCGGTAGAAATACAACAAAATATGAACAAGGATTCTTAAGAGGGATATGTCACCTATTGAATACTAGGAGATTATGTAAAGGGAAGAGATGATTTACACTGATTTATAAAGGGATAAAATGGCTGAAAAAATTTGTTTATGGACTCTTTATTTCATTATGTACTTAGAAAGTTAACCTTTATCCTGAGGTCAGATAACTATTATTTTCTAAGTATCAGAAAATGAGGTTGCAGAACCTAAGTTTTAAAATAAACATTTTCTTGAATGGATATGAAGTATTTTTACACAACTGATGAAAACACTGAACAATTGGGTCTCCGAAAGGGAATGAACTTAATTATCTTTTCTTTTCCCTTTTTCTTGTAAACTGTAAAATGTTTAAGTTTTTGCCATTCAATATATTTCAAGCATCTCTAATAACCATTTGTCTTTTCCTTGCATTGAATATACGTTTTAAAATTATAAGATTACTTTTTTATCATCATCTTCTTCTCCTTCTCCTTTTCCTCCTTCTTCTCCTCCTCCTCTTCCTCCTCCTCCTCCTCCTCTTCCTCCTCCTTCTTCTTCTTCTCTCTCTCTCTCTCTCACTTTCTCTCTGTCTGTCTCTCTCTCTCTGTGTGTGCGTGTGTGTGTGTGTGTGTGTGTGAACTTCAACAAATCCCCTTAAATATCTCTGATATCTTGGTAGCATGTTATGGTTTTGTGTTATTTCATAGACAACATGATTTCTTGTCATGCATTAAGGTTACCCATGAGTTCTTAAAATATTTTACTTCTAGACCTGCATTAAATGATTTTAAAAAGCATGTTGGATATTTCAGGTGAAATTCTGTTTCTTTGGTTCTATATTGTTTTATCGGAGACCTAAAGTAGCTTTCTTTATGTTTATTCAATGTGAAACAAGATGATGTCTATACATATCCAATACTAATCAATGGATAGCATGGGTGGTGTGTGCTTCCCCTTGGCTCTACTCACTTTCCACATGAATAGTTTTGCCAGATAATCTCAACAGGAATATTGTGCTGTAAAGTTTATGGTCTCATATAAAAGCAAATAAGCAGAATAATGAATTTTAAAATACTAGAGTAAGAACGTTTGCACGCAATGCACAACACAACATGTCTAATTGGAAAAAGCTTAGCTATTATAATCAGATTTAAAATTTACACCTGGCAAACTTTACACTTGCATTTTGGTAGAATACTCTCGGCGTATCTGTAGCCAAATGACAGATGGGTGTGCATAGGAGCTGGTCCAATTTACGGCAAATGTTCTAGTGTAGCTTATTCGCTTTGGGATGTTTGTGGCTAGCTAATTAATTTTTAAAATTATATTTAATAGAAAAATGGAAAAAATATTTTTACAGTGTACAAGATTGTTTTGATATATGTATACATTGTGAAATGACATAAGCTAATTAACATATCTATTACTTCACATATTTATGTTTTTTGTAATGAGAACATTTAAAATCTACTCTCTTAGAATTTTGCAATTATACAATATATTATTATTTGCTATAGTAACCATGGTGTACAATAGGCCTCTAGAACTTATTTCTTTTGTGTAACTAAAACTATTTATCCTTTAATCAACATCTTCCCGTTTTCTACCTATATCCCCAACCACTGATAACCACCATCCTATTCTCTGCTTCTACAAGTTTGATTCTTTGAATTGAGTCAGAATAGTTATCTATGTCCACCATCTCTTTGTAACCCAAACAATCATATGCAACCCAATAGTCCCCCAACCTATGGTGACACCAGAGTTCTTTCTACCTCTATCCTGTTCATTGCAATTTTAGAGGTGGTCATTAACCCCTTTCAGAAGCAATAAATAGTTATTACTCTTCTCAATTTCCTGCTTTATCTTTTGTGAATGATGGTACTCCACTCTGTGGGGAAGAACTAAAAGATGTAAGAGGAGAGTCATAGCAATCTGACTATTGTCAAAAGTAATATCCATAGGTATTGGCTTCCAGTCATGACAATGTATCTGAAACCTTTCATCCAACTGCAAATAAGTACAAAATGTGATAAAATATATGAAAGAATTTAATTTGGCTGATATTGTCCATTGGCTCAACCACAATTTTGCCACAATGCAAAACAAATTTGTAAAGCGTCTATCAGTTGATGTGAAAATGTGAAATAATGAATAGAATATATCCTGACACATAATGCAATGAAAATACCCTGGACTTTAGGGTATTTGCTTGTAAAAAGAAAATAATATTTTTGGGTGCATATAATTTTATGAGAATTATATGAGCTAAAATATGTGATATGCCTACTTAGGCCTGACCAATAATGGAATAATATAAATAATATATGCTTCTGAAATTACGGGCATATGTATGTGTGAGTGTGTGTGAAACTTTAATGTATTTTATATGTAATATAAGCCCACACAAATATACGTGTGTGTGTGTGTGTATATGTAAATATAATTAGCATGCATCTAGTATCAAATAAACAAAATAACAGGTTTACAATATATCTCATTAAACTTCCAGGTCATGCATAGAAATTTCTCATTGAGCCATAATTTGCTTTATTCTATTAAAATGTTTCTAATTCATAATTATATCATAGGCATGCATATATTCAAGATCATTAAATTTGCAATATATTAATGAAGGACTTAGGGCACCCTGTACAAGCCAGTTAACATATTAGCACTTAACTGATGTCAAAATAATCTTGCTAAAAATACATCCTACCAACAAATATTGGGTTCTTGTATCATTTCCAATTTGGATAATAAATGAATATTTGACAGCAGTTTTTATAACCAACTGCAAGATTTTTATTTTGTTTAGGTGATCTAAATATCTGGACTATTCAGTGGATATTCCAACTTTTTCTTTTTTTTTCTTTCTGAGACGGAGTCTTGCCCTGTCACCCAGGCTGTAGTACAATGGTGTGATCTCAGCTCACTGCTACCTCCACCTCCCGGGTTCAAGGGATTCTCCGGCCTCAGCCTCCCGAGTAGCTAGGATTACAGTCGTGCACCACTACTACCGGCTAATCTTTTGAGATATCCCATCTTAAAACAGCAAGTATTACTTAGACATTTGCTACCATAGTAGTTTAAAAGTCTTGCTTTTTAAAAAAATGTATCATGATATTCATGTTGGTGATATGTGCAGACCCTAACAAAGTGGAAGGTTCATATAAATAAAACATAATAAATATGCATTGAAAATTTCTTTTCTACAATTATAACAAGATTTATCTCTTTTGTTAGATCTGACACAACTTACTTATTAGAGAGTAACACGTGTGCACATCTGTATATTTGCATACTAAAAATAGATTTTCAAGAAACAAAAGGTTACTTATAATATATAACCCCTTACTTGTTTAAATTATATGTTTCTGAGTGGAGTATTATGATCTTGTTTTCAACTATATGTGTGTGACTACCTAATTACAAAGCAGGCATTTTAAATATAAGTGTTTGTTTCAAAGCATTGTATCTCAGAATAAAAATGTATTAGCAGCAGTGTTCAAGGGTGAAGAGAGACAGGCATGTTCAGTGGGTTGAACATAGACCTCAAGATATTCATCCTCCATTCTCAGTAAATTTTATTGTGACTATAATTAATGCAATGCAGACCCAGTGTAACTCATTGGCTATGAAATAGCTGACAGCATGATCAATCCATGAAGAATCATGTCATATTATTTTTATTTTACCTTAGACTCATTATTAGTTTAATTGAAATTTACAAGGGTAGCAGAGAATGGAATTAGAGGGATGATGTCATATTTGTTAATGTCTACCTTTATTATGTTTTTATCAGCTTTGTAAAATAGGAGAAAATGTTTAGTGCCGGGGCTTGCTGGTTGGGGGAGGGAAGTGTAACCATGAGTGTGTATAGAGGGGTGAGGGTTTAACAAACTGACCTAGGTATAGGAATAGACTCTGAGAAGGATGGCCAAATTGTATTGCATCCAAATGATAAGATAAATAGGAGCTCGTTTCAGTAACCATTGTTGTTTCAGGTTTTTCTCAGCAAGCTCCTTGCTGGTGTGTGAGGAATGCAAGCAAGGATGAGGAACAGTGATGAGAGTGTGCAGGATCCAGCCTTCTAGAAGAAGGATAATAAGAACTAGGGTAGATGTTAGGCTCCAGCCAGTTGGGTGTGGATGGCTTAGAATATTCTGCAGTATGACTGGGAATTACAGGACTTGACCAATAAACCATAGAAGAATACCCCAGCCATCATAGAGAATCCATTGATACAGTGGTCATGCAGGAATACAAACACCTGCATACTCAATCAAGAGCAAAAGTTGAGATCTAGACCTCACTTGGTAGTTTATTGTGGCTCTTTACACACACACACACACACACACACACACACATACACACGCACACACCTGCTCTCAGCTCAGAGATTACGTGTGACTGAGCGTATTGGTGGAATACATCAGTGCCTCCGGCTGTGAGAGGTTGGAGGAGGCAGGGCATGATGAAGAGAATAGTATCTCATTATGTTTGTCTATACCATGCTGGTACATCTACTCTCTGAAGAGATAAAGATATCTACCAATTCTAAGCCAATCCTTCTATCACCTTGCATTTAGCTCCAGAAAATGTGGAAAGAAAAATAAAGATGTTGAGGCAAGTCTACATAAATGTTAACATAAGCAATGACAATTGCACATGTGAAGCCAGATTTACATGTCACAATAAGTAATCTACAGCATAATCAATTACATGGTGTTTATTTAGCTGACATTTTGTGTATTTTCAATGGTGAAATATATTGCTACAACTTTTCTGAGGCCATAGTACACATACTGGAGTCCTAACTAGTTACAACAAGTTGGCTAATACCATTTTGATGGTACAAAAGCTAGAATCGGAATCCCTGTATAAAGAGTTTATGCAAATTTACTGTTTATTCTGAGGCTACATGCAATTATAGTTGAACTTTTAAATAATAATTTCATTTAATAAGAATGTGTATGCTTTTAGCATTTTTCAGTCTTTTTTACTTATTCTATAAGGAAATAATAGTGTCATCACCACATACATTTTTAGTTCTCCTTAAACACGTATTGTTGGAAAGCATGCTGCTGTTTTGGTAATATGGATAAAACTTTTTCCCTTAGAAATGATACTTAATAAAAATTGGCTAAAAATTTTTATCCAGATCACAGTTAATGAAGCCAAGTGGATTGTATGCCTGTTTTCCTCCAATTGAAATAAAAATGAAAGCAAATGATATTTCTACCCATACACTGTCGGGCATGTGATTTTGGTCTGGTATGGGAGCTTTACTGTCTAATCCCTTTTTTCCTTTTTTGCATCACATCACATGATTTTATTTATATTCAGTGAAGATAATGCAAACTCTGGCCATGATTTAAGTTGAAGGTATTGCCTTTGAGAACTCGCAAATTAAGATCAATGGATAAAAAACTACAAAATAAACTTGGATTTTTGAACAGATAAGCAATGTCACTTTTCTGCATGGTTCAAGGAAATATTAATTAGAATTATAAGAGAAAAAATAGTTGTCATTGGTTGGAGAAAATGGGTGCTATCACTGTGAGGAAAAAAGTTAGGCCCTACTCCTCAGAATAAATAGTGCATTGCAATGGGTAAAGATCAGGCTTAGGGTTTAGTAAGTAATATTGATAAAGAGAATTAGGACATAATAACTAATTGATGAATAAAAGTCACAGGAAAATTAAACATCTCCTGCCCCTAAGTAAATGCAGTATCTTCTCTTCAGTGAGTTTCCAATAGTCTGACTTGTAGGCTGGGAAAACTGGGATGAATGCGTTTAATAATTCTTTAAACAGCTTTGAATGAAGAACCTAATTAGGTAGCTCACTTGACTCAAAAGAGAATCTGTTTTTCCTGGCGAAAGCTGAATCTGCCCTGAATTTGGATGCCAAGATACTTAATAACAACTAAGCTATGATATTTGCCTTTAACTTAGAAAATCAAATAGTGTTCTTTGCCAGTGATTTAATTTAATCATAATAATTTCTAGAAATGAAACAAGTCACTGGGAGGAGCTCATTTTCTATTCTGCTTGCATTAAAATATACTGAATGTTCTGCTATAATAAATTAATAAAAAGATATGACTATGCCCTAAGGAATCAAATAAAGTGTATCTGCTTCCCACATCTGCATAAATGCCAACAATCTGTCAACAAAATGAGCAAAAATAATACATTTTTACGGGAGTGGACACCCACTAAATGATTTCTGCAAGTGGTAACGATACTTTGATCCATGTTCACATAGCAATTCAGGTTATAATTTTCATTCCTATGGTGGTTACAACCATCTCAAATTCCCCATCAACTTTAATTTTTTAGAAGGAATAATCAATATGCATGGTATTTCTCTCATTTGCCTTGAATTACAAATGATCACTCCAGCACCAGTGTTCCGGGCTTTATCTTGCAAATGGGACAGTGACTAATATATGAAGCCATGGAATTCTTGCACTGACATAATTTCCATAGTAGGCAAAATGAGTTTTTCTTATATAAGGATGGTCTGATCATTTCTCAAATCCAGCGTTTCTGAAAATGCATTAATCTGTGCACATTTTGGAAGAGAAGTTAGCAAGTCTTAGAAGAAAGAACATAGAGATGGCAAGGATTCTAAACCCGCTCCTGACATTATCTTGCAGCATGTGCTTTGGCCAAATCACTTTCTCTAAGCTGGTATAATTTTCTGACTGTTTTGTTTGTAAAAAAAAATATATATATATATATATATATATATTTTTAAATATATATCATTTTATGGATGTAAATAAAATGATGGCTTAGTTGTATTACTGCTAAATATTTATATCCAAGTCACCTCTTGCTTCACAAAATTGTACTAGGAAAATGAAATGATATTAACATATAATATAGTGCAGTGTTTACCTGATACATACTGTGCATTCCATAAATAAAAGTTGCCTTCCTTCTATGAGAAGCAACAGATAAGAGTTTTGCTTACACATAATACTCTCAGTGATGGGAGGTTGAAGAAAACATAGCTTCTCCAGAGGGGCATAGTAAATTTGAAATTTTTCTATCTGGACTTTGAGTTAACTCCAGTTGCTGTTCATTTGTGTTGACATTTAGCGGTTTTTACTGCATTGTTTAGAAAAAGGCAATAACTATTCTCATGCCTGTGATATACAGAAAAACAGCCATATTATTGCATTTAGGATGATTCTTATTTTTGCTTAGCGAAAATTTTTCACAAACATATGTCCTATTTTATTTGTTATACAGGAAACATTTCTATCATTATTTAAAGGGTAGTTACTTTCTCTTTATGCCACAAAACAGTAATATATATTCTCTTCACAAATTGGAAGAGCAGCTGATCAAATGCATTTCATTTAAATTCTGTGGCTTCATTTTCATGCTTTAAGCATACAGACTACATACATTTGCTACATGGAAATACCTGTGTTTGGCAGAATACATGATGATTTTTATAAGTAGATGTGTATCTACATTAGGAGAACTTGCAAAATGTAACACATTCAATATAGTTATTATAGAATAATATCTATCCAAATATAGTGAACACATATTTATTTACATTAAAACCAAGTCAAAATGACCATATCTAAGACCTAGGGGAAGAAACAAATTGAGAGTGTATGTGAGAATAAAAAAGTGAAAGAGAAAAATATGAATTAAAAGTTGAGGGCCGGGCGCGGTGGCTCAAGCCTGTAATCCCAGCACTTTGGGAGGCCGAGGCGGGCGGATCACGAGGTCAGGAGATCGAGACCCTCCTGGCTAACACGGTGAAACCCCGTCTCTACTAAAAGTACAAAAAACTAGCCGGGCGAGGTGGCGGGCGCCTGTAGTCCCAGCTACTCGGGAGGCTGAGGCAGGAGAATGGCGGGAGGCGGAGCTTGCAGTGAGCTGAGATCCGGCCACTGCACTCCAGCCCGGGCGACAGAGCGAGACTCCGTCTCAAAAAAAAACAAAAAACAAAAAACAAAACAAAACAAAACAAAAAAGCTGAGGCCGGGCACTGTGGGTCATGCCTGTAATCCCAGCACCTCAGGAGGCCAAAGAAGGCAGATTACTTGGGGTCAGGAATTTGAGACCAGCCTAGCCAACATAGTGAAACCCCGTCTCTACTAAAAATACAAAAATTAGCCGGGCGTGGTGGCAGGCACCTGTAATCCCAGCTACTTGGGAGGCTGAGGCGGGAGAATCGCTTGACCCTGGGAGGTGGAGGTTGCAGTGAGCGGAGATCGCACCACTACACTCCAGTCTGGGCAACAGAGTGAGACTTGTCTCAAAAAAAAAAAAAAAAAAAAAAAAAAAAAAAAAAAGTTGATATAGTTTGGATGTTTCTCCCCTCCAAATCTCATGTTGAAAAGTGGCCCTCAATGTTAGAAGTAGGCTTGGTGGTGGGTGTTTTGGTCATGGGGGCGGATCCATCTTGAATGGCTTGGTGACCTCCCCATGGTAATGAGGGAGTTCTTACTGTATTAGTCCATGCAAGAGCTGTCTATTACATAAGAGTGTAGCACCCGCTTCTTTGCTCTTGCTCTCTCTCTCACCGTGTGACCTGCCTGCCTTTACTTCACCTTCCAGCATGAGTACAGTCTCACCAGAAGCCAAGTAGATGCACATTCCCTGCTTGTACGGCCTGCAGAATAGTGAGCCGAATAAACTTCTTTTCTTTATAAATTATTCAGCTTCACGTATTTTGTTATAGCAACACAAAACAGACTAAAGTTGGTGTAAAAGTCAGAAAATGTTAACAAATTACATATACTCCTGAAGTACGTAAACTGAATATAAATTGTATATAATGATAAGTTATTATGGCCATAATATAAAAACCACATAGTTCTTTATTTTAATACAATCCAGTAATAACTAGAGTTTTTCTTTAACAAAAACAAATGACAGTAGGACCTTCAGTCCTTTGAAACCTCAGCTGGACTAAGCACTCAAAATGGTTCCCTGATGTAACTGGTATTAGATGCTGACTTGAGGCTGGGACCCCAGGTGAGACTTTCTAATACTACTCTGAAGGTAGTTGCAGAGCAATCAGCCTTCATATATGACCTCAATCTCCATCAAATAAGTGTTCCAAGATATCCTAGTAGAAACTTTAAAGCCTTTTCCATTCTAGCTCTGGGAGCCATATAACATTATTTCTCTTGCCCTGTGATGCTCGGAGCAGTCTAAAGTCCAGTCACATTGGAGGGGTTACATGGTTTGGATTTTTGTTCCTGCCCACATCTCATGTTGAATTGTAATCCCCAATGTTGGAGGAGGGGTCTGGTGGGGATGACTGGATCATGGGGGCAGATTTTTCTCTTGCTATACTCATGATAGTGAGTTCCCATCATATTTTGTTGTTTAAAAGTGTGTAGGACCTCCTCCTTCACTCTCTTTCCCTTGCCCGGGCCATGTAAGACATGCCTTCTTCCTCTTCACCATCTGCCATTATTGTTTAAGTTTCCTGAGGCCTCCCAAGCCATGCTTCCTGTATAGCCTGTGGAACCGTGAGCCAATTAAACATTTTTACTTTATAAATTACTCAGTCTCAGGTAGTTCTTTATAACAATGTGAGAAAGGACTAGTAGAGAAAATGGGTACCAAGAGTGGGGTATTGTTATAAAGATACCTGAAAATGTGGAAACGACATTGGATCTGGGTAATGGGCAGAGGTTAAAATAGTCTGGAGGGCTCAGAAGACAGGAAAATAAGAGGAAGTTTGAAACTTCCTAGAGACTTGTTACATTGTTGTGACCAAAATGCTGATAGTGATATGGACAATGATGTCCAGACTGAGAAGGCCTCTCAGATGGAGATGAGGAGTTTATCGGGGACTGAATCAAAAGTTATTTTTGTTATGCGTTAGCAAGGAGGTTAGAGGCATTGCACTTCTGCCCTAGAGATCCATGGAACTTTGAACTTGAGAGAGATGATTTAAGGTATCTGGTGGAACAAATGTCTAAGCAGCAAAGCATTAAAGATATAGCCTGGCTTCTTGTAACAACGTATGCTAATATATGTGAGCAAAATGATGGTCTGAATCTGGAACTTACATTTAAAAGGGAAGCAGAGCACACAAGTTTGAAACATTTTTAACCAGGCTATGTAGCATAAAAGAAAAACCCATTTTCAGGGGCAGAATTCAAGCCAGCTGCAGATATTTGCAAAAGTAAAGAGTAACCAAGTGCTAATAGCCAAGACAATGGGATAAAGACCTCAAAAGGAATTTCAGAAACCCTTGCAGCAACCCCTTCCATAACAGGCCCAGATGCCTAGGAGGGAAGAATGGTTTCCTGGGCCAGGCCCAGGGCCCTGCTGCCTTTCACAACCTTGGGACACTGCTTTCAGCTTCCTAACTGCTCCAACTCCAGTCATGGCTAAAAAGGCCCCACCCAAAATGTGAGAGTGTAAGTTAGTTCAACCATTGTGGAAGACAGTGTAGCAATTCCTCAAAGACCTAAAGACAGAAGTATTATTTTACTCAGCAATCCCATTATGGGGTATACACTTAAAAGAATACAAATAATTCTGTTTTAAAGACACATGCACATGTGTGTTCATTGCAACACTATTCACAATAGCAAATATATGGAATCAATCTCAATGCCATCAATGATAGACTGGATAAAGAAAATGTGGTGCATGTCACCATGGAATATTATGCAGCCGTAAAAAAAATGAGATCCCGTCCTTTGCAGAGATATAGATGGAGCTGGAGGCCATTATCCTTAGCAAACTAGTACAGAAAAAAACAAATACTGCATGTTCCCACTTATAAGTGGGAAGTAAATGATGCAAACACATGGACACATAGAGGGGAACAACAGACACTGAGGCCTATCAGAAGGTGAGGGTGACAGGAGGGAGAGGATCAGGAAAAATAACTAATGGTACTAAGGTTAATAGCTGGGTGATGAAATAACCTGTACAACACACCCACGTGACACAAGCTTACCTATGTAACAAACTTGAACATATGCCTCTGAAATTAAAATACAAGTAAAAAAAAGGAAATATGGCATTAAGCATCCAATTTGAAAATGTATTTGGCATATACAAACTCTTACACTAGGAAAAGAAGATAAATTGTGCCATATCGTCTCGAAGACACCTGTCATTTCTATTACGCTGCGCTTCATAATTCGTAAATAAAAGTGAAAATATTACAAAAGCAATATTTTCAATACAGAGATAATCAGAAGCTACATCATGATAAGCCTTGTAAGTTGTTTTAAGAAATAACTATAACCCAGTGATAATTGATCATGGGCCCTTGTGGGAGGTTAAAGGAGGGGAATGATATAATATGAATTGTATTTCCAAAACAGCACTCTGACTGATGTGAGAATGGATTGGAGAAGGCCAAAACGGAAGAAGAGAAGAATCTAATTTGGAGATAGATAGGCATGATTGCTAATACATTGGATGTGGTTCATTAAGAAAAGAGAGAAATTAAGAATGACCTTTAGGTTTTTGGCCTAAAATATAGGTGGATATTGGTGCATTAGTGTGTATATGGGAAACTGGCGGATAAGCAGTTTGGGGGAGAAAATCAAGCATTTTCCTTTGGACAAGTTTGAATATTTCACAGTAGGCAGTTAGAGCTGAGAGTGTTTGAGTGAGTGATGAAGACTTGAATCAATAAGGACTAAGGCCATGGTGAGGCAAACAACAAAATGACAAAGGATCTGAGACTGAGGGAGGAACTATATCTATTTGATTCAGTCTTAATACACATTAAAATGACCAAGAGGCTGGGAAGGTAAGGTTTTGTAGATAAATCAATCAGCAAACTAAAAGTTTGCTTGTGGTTTATCTTAATCTGGGTTCTTTAGAAAATAGAGTTTGAAGCCAGAAGTAAGTGCTGATGCCATTTTTTAGAAATTCAGTCCAAGGACAGTAACAGTGGGGAAAAGGGGAAGCTAGGTGAAAAGGATGGGAATCAACTCAAGATGATATGCTGGCCAAGCCAGTAGACTGTTGAGCAGGTACATTCTCTCAACCACATAAATCTCCAGCTAGGCAGTAGAGCAATTCTTAGAAGAGTCTGTGTAAGGAGGAAATGCATTTATCTGCATGATTCTGCTTTCCTTCCTTTATGATTGGTCAATGAAATAAACAGTATTCATGTATATGCCACATACATTTTCAAATTGGACACTTAATGCCACATTTCCTCTTTTTCACCTGTATTTTAACTTCAGGGGTACATGTTCAGGTTTGTTACATGGGCGAACTTGTGTCATGGGGGCTTGTTGTACAGATTATTTCATACCCCATACTTCTGGGCTAAGTCATCCCATGTAAACTGCTTTGGAACCAACTCAAGCACTCTGCAACAAGGTGTATATACAAGTTGCAGGATAAACCAAAAACTCAAGGTGCACATTTAGTGGGTCTGGCTGTGTGGTAACACCCAAAGGGGAGGCCTGGCTCTTATAGGTAATTTACAGATTGGCCCTGGGTGAGAAACCATGCAGCCTAAGTAAGGTGGGTTAACATATGGGTGGTAGTTAAGGCAAAGCAAGCACCTGAGGCTCATGGTCCTGTGAGAATCTCTGAAGATATATACGACACTATTCAATATACAGCTGCTTTTGAAAATAAAGTGAATACAATTAAACCCTAACTGCGCCCGCCCCCTCCCCCCCCAAAAAAAAAGAAAAAAAATGAGAATTAGTTGTTAGCCTCAGCGTTATCTGTTAAATCAGTTAAGTGATCCATACTGATCTGACCTTCAACAGGAGTGATCTTTTTTTTCCTTTAAAACAGATAGTGACAAAAGAAAAAAAATAACAGTATCTCATGGTATAATAGAAAGTTCATTAGATTTGGTGCAGGGTGTTTAAAGCAATACATTCAATTTGAAGTTATCAGCGTGTTTGTTTCCATTCCGTCTACTCCATTTATTGTCCTCTCTATCCAAATCATAAGAAAATGGCAGGCCGAAATATGCGTGTTTAAATTCAACAAGCACCAATTTTCCAACAGAGTACCTGTGCATACCATACTAAAAGGTAATGTGAAAGGGGCATGACACAAAACATATATTAAAAATACTCTTCACCAAACATGGTGGCTCACGCCTGTAATCCCAGCACTTTGGTAGGCCGGGGTGGGCGGATAACCTGAGGTCAGGAGTTCGAGACCAGCCTGGCCAAAATGGCGAAATTCTTTCTCTAAAAAACAATACAAAAAATTGGCCGGGTGTGGTGGTGTGCGCCAGTGGTCCCAGCTACCAGATAGACTGAGGTGGGAGGACTGCTTGAGCCTGAGAATTTGAGGCTGCAGTGAGCCGAGATCACACCACTGCACTCCAGCCTGGGCAATAGAGTGAGATCCTGTCTCAAAAGCACACAAACAAAAAACCACACAAAACTCTTCAAAAGACTTGTTTTTGTAAATAGAAAACATTCATATAAAAAGTCTCTATTTTTTAAAGCAAATAAAAACAGTCTTTGGAAAAGCAATTCAAAGAAATAAGAGATCAGATAACAAGCAATTAGCCAAAAAAGAGAGACAAATACTGCAGAATTAGACTACACAGAAACCATAAAGCCATTTCAAAAACTAAAAGTTACGTCAAAGGCAGAAATAAAGCGGCCAAAAAAAAAAAAATAGCAAAAGTCAGTGAAATGGAGGGCAGATATAAGAAAATAACTTACCTAAATTAGACAGCCTCTATCAGCCATAAACTGTTTCAGTCTAATCCATCCCCAAATCCTATCAGTTCTACTCAATGCTTTAAATTTGTCTAACTCTAACTCCATTCTCTTTCTAGTCTAAGACTAAAACACCATTATTTCTGTTTTTACCATCATAGTTTCCCAACTCGTTCACTAACTTCTGCCCTTGCCCCAAGTCGGTCTTTCTCCTTAACAACAGACAGAATCAGTTTTAAAACTGCAAATATGCTTGTGTCTCTTCCTCATTTAAAGCCCTCCAGTGGTTTCCCTTTGCAATTTAAGGTAGAGTAAAATCCACAGCATGGCCTGTAATATCTCCGTATAACCTACTGTGCTGTTTCATTTCCTTCTATGACAAAAATAATATGTTACATGTGTGTGTGTAACTACTTATGCAATTATTATTATTTATGAAATGGGAATGACACAGCAAAGGCTGCTTCCTAGGCATTAGAAGTAGAATACCATACGCAATGGCTCAAACAGGTAGCCAAAGATGAAAACTTAGAGGTATCTCTCCCAAATAACCGGACTCTTAGCTGTTCTGACTGCCTTCTTTAAATAGACCATTTAGGCATTTAATGCCTGGAAACATAAAGTGACTCACACCATACTCCCTTATATACTACTAGTTGCCACATGTTCTCTCTCTCTCTCTCTCTCTCTCTCTCTCTCTCTCTCTCTCTCTCTCTCTCGTCTGCCTGACTCTTCATTCCTGGCTTACATAACCTGGGAATGGAAGAATTCTCTCCTGACTCATTGCATCTTCTCTGCCCAGGATCTGTAAGTGAAAATCCTTGAGCTTTTTCCTATTGTGGTAGTGTATTGAATTTAAGCCTTCTATCTGAAGAACCAATGGTAGGCAAGGTTTTCCAGGGTTTGGGAGAGAAGGTAAGATCAGGCTCCCAGTGCTACAGCAATGGTCATGTAAGCATAAACTGGACATGGGTCAGTCAGGAGCTACAGGAGCATCTGCTAGTATAAACAAGTTTTCCTTGTGAGGAACCTCTGGTCATGGGTTGGAAAACTGGGCATTAGGCTATCCTCCAGGTAAAAGAAATATCCTATGAAAGGCATCCTGTAACTACCCACATCCAACTCCCCTTCATTTCCCTTTACGGCAGAGTTGCTAGCTGCTCTGTTATTGGAGCCCTAATTTAGCTGCTAGCTTGTCAAATAACGTTATTATATTATGTGTTGTATGTATACATTTTGTATATTAATATCGTTTATTGCCTACTACCTATAAGGTCCATAAAGAAAAGGTCTGTTTTCTCACCACTATACCTAAAGTACTTTAATAGTTATAATTTTACATTTAAAAGAAATGAATGAATGAAGAAATTACCAGAAATGTATAAGGCCTAAAATATGTCTACTTAAATTATGGTAGTCACACAGTTACTAAATTTAAACACAAACACTATTTTTATCATAACAATAGGATTCAAAATTTATCTGGAATAATAAGATTCAATATCTAATAAATTTTTAAAAAATAAGAGTACTGGTGGAGTGAAGAAACTGAATCTACAAACCATTAAACCTGTAACTAGTTATCATAAATTAGATGAAGTGTTACTGCTGTGAGCATAGACAGAAATATTAGTGGAAGAGGGAAATATATCTAGATGTTTCTCTCTGTATATAAGTGTATGTGTGTGTGTGTGTTGATAAATACATATATAGAGAAAGATAGAATAAATGTCATAGAATAAATATCAAAATAGAGTAAATATCAATGAGGACAAGATGAACCATTCAATTATTTAGAGACATCTAGATAATCACTTAGGAAAAATTAAGCTGGGCCCATTTTACTTCCTTATAACAGTAAAATTTCTAGTTGGATTTTAGATAGAAAAAGTTAGTGAACTCATGAAATCACAAGGATAAAATGCAAAAGAAGTATTTTTAAAGTCTTGGAGTGAGGAAGGACTTCCTCAGGAAGAGAGAAGCCATAAAAAAAGCAATTGATAAAATGTAGTATCTAAACATTTAAAAATTTCATGTACCAAGAAATAGTCTAAACGTTTCAAAAGACAATAACTGGAAAAAAAAATTCAACTCCTTAATAGGCTGAGGCCTGTTATTATTAACATATGCATAGTTCTTTCAAGTTTGGAAGAGGAACACACAGATAAACTGGTTAAAAAAAGGGAGGGGAGATAACAATTGGGAACAAGATATCCAGAGAAAAAAATAAAAATTAATAAACACAAAATGATAGTTAACTTCACTAAGAATTTATGGAATATATTTTAGTTTGCCTATCAGATTAAAAAAAAAGTGAATAGGTAGTAAACTACCTTATTGGCAAGGATATGAAGAAACCAACTCTATCATTCATTGTTGGTTCAATTTAAATTGGCATATCTTAACCAACAACAACACAGGAATATCTCTAAACACTTAAAATATTCATACGCTTCTGCTCAGCACTTCTAATTTTATAAATTTATCCTATAGAAAGACATGCACAAGTATTTACACATGCATTTGTAAAAAATTGCAATACCGTATTATTAAAAATAACAAGTTGAAACTACTTAATTATCGATTAATAGGGTATTTGACATGTAAATTAGCAAATGTTCATGCACCAATTCAATGGGATGCTATGCAACAATTAAAAGGGATGTAGATATACAAGAGCTGACATAAACAATATGTCCAATACATATTAAAAGAAAATAAACAAAGATCTAGAGCAAAGAGAAGTATATACTATATACCATTTTTGTAGAAAAGGAAAAAATTATAGAACGTATGTTACATGTCATGTGAAATATGCCAAAGGCCATAATACATAGTCCAATGAAAATGTAGCATTGTACATGCTCTGTATCATCTGACATATATCAAATGTCATTATATCTATAACTTTGTAAGGATACACTAGAAATTTTGAACAGAGTTTATCTTTGAGAATTAAAATTAAGGATCAGGCTCAGAGAAGTTTCTTTTATTTTCAACTTCATAAACTTATGTATATAATTTTTAATTTTTTTCTAGCAAATAATATTTCTGAAACTTTTTTTATATTAGTTACAAATGTTACAGAAAGGATAATAGAAATCCTGACAACTGTCCATTTGATTTACCAGCATTGGTCACCCTGTTGACAGTACTTTCAGTGTTAATGTAATGTATACTTAAAGACCCAAATAATAAAATTATAATAATAAATTTTAATTATGTAAATCTTTTTCAAGAATAGCTTTAGAATTTTTAAGTCAATGTAGTACTTGTATTTCTAGCACTTGTTCATGCTTACAGCTCTCTATTTATTGGTTTGAATGTCCCTCCAGTTGACTTCTTCAAAAGACTATTATTCTTGCATTCTATTTTCATCTTTCTTTCAGTAGAGGTACACTGATTTTCCACTGAAGAGTGAATGAGCAGTATGTTTTATGAATCCTAGTATATGTTAAAAGAGAGTTCCCCAACTGGTGTGCCATATCAGACGAGTGTACCAAATATGAATGACAAGTGTACTGATTAATTGATTCCCTAAAATTTTGGGGTGACTAGTCATAGATCGGGGCACCCAGAGCCTTTAGGCCAATTGTCCCTTATGAGCAGCCATATCTAGTTACCCTATCATGCAATTAAAACATCATTTTCTATGTGTGCCATGAGGTGAAAAAAAGGGTAAGGAGGTCAGTACGACTGAGTTAGAGTATCATTATCATTGCTTTACTCCTACATACATGACAAGTTAGCAGAGTAGGCATCTTAGGTTATAGATTGTTTGGCTTTCCATTCTTGAGTTACTTCACTTAGATTAACGGTCTCCGATTCTATCTAGGTTACTTCATTCCTCTTTATGGCTAAGTAGCATCTCTGTCATTTTTCTTGATTGACACAAGTAACTAAAATCTGAAATGAAAAGAGGAGAACATGATGACTGATGCCACAGAAATAAAAAGACTAACAAGAGAATATATGA
Source organism: Rhinopithecus roxellana (assembly GCF_007565055.1). NCBI lineage: Eukaryota > Metazoa > Chordata > Mammalia > Primates > Cercopithecidae > Rhinopithecus > Rhinopithecus roxellana. Next base: position 116,982,694 of record NC_044555.1, on the reverse strand, counting down.
GGAATTGTATGCCAATAAATCAGATAATCAAAAAAAAAAAAAAAAAAAAAGATCAATTACTGGAAACCCAAACTGTCAAGACTGAACCATGAATAAATAGAAAATATGAACAAACCAATAATGAGTAAAGGGATGGAATCAGTAATCAAAAACCTCCCAGCAATATCCAGGACCAGATTGCTTCCCTGCAGAATTCTACAAAAGAAACCACACCATTCATCCTGATACCTGGAAAAAAAAAAAAAAGGAGGGAAAACTTCCAAGTTTTTTCTATGAGACCTGAATTATTCTGATACCAAAGCCAGACAATTAAACTACAAGAAAAGAAAGCTACAGACCAATATTCCTAAAGAATATTAATGCAAAAATCTTCAAGGAAATACTAACAAACCAAATTCAACAGCACATTAGAAGGATTATATACCTTGCGAAGTGGAATTTATTCCTAGAATGCAAAGATGGTTCAATCTATGAAGATCAATTAATGTAATACACTATGTTAACAGGATAGAAGACACACATGGCCTTCTCAAGTGACGCAGAAAAGAAGCATTTGACAAGATATAACAAAAAGCTTTTATAACAAAATACTCAGCAAAGTAGAAATAGAAGGAAATTACCTCAACATAATAAAACCCACTTACTAAAAGTCTATGACTAGCATCATACTCAATAGTGAAATATAAAAAGCTTTTTCTGTAAGACCAATAACAAGGTAAGGGTGCCCACTGTCAGCACTTCTTCTATCTAACATGGTATTGGAAGTATTAGCCAGAACAAGTGAACAAAATTGATTAATTAATTACTTAATTAATGACTTCCAAATTGGGAAGGGATAAGTAAAATTATTTTTGTTCATAGACTACATGATCTTACCTGTAAAAAACTAGTAATTTTACAAAATTATGGTTAAAACTAATAAATGATTTCAGCAAACTTGTAGAAAACAAAATCAACACAAAAATCTGGTATTTCTATTCACTAATGGTGAACAATCTGAAAAGAAAATTGAGAAAATCATTATATTTATCATAGCATATAAAAAATAAAATACTTAGGAATAAACCTAACCAAAGAGATAAAAGACTTGTACACTAAAATCAATAAAACATTGCTGAAATAAATTAAAGAAGACACAAATAAATTGAAAGATATAAAATGCCTATGGATTTAAATGCTTAATATTATTATGATGTCCATTATATTCAAAGGGATTGATAGTTTAAATTCGATCTCAAAATTCCAATGTCATTTTTTTGCCAAAATTAAAAGATTAATCTTAAAATTAACATGAAATGTCAATAAACTCCAAATATCCAAACCAGTTTTGAAAAGAGAATAACAAAGTTGGAGCCCTTCAATCTCAACTGAAATCCCAATGTCATTTTTTTGGCTGAAACAGAAAGATTAATTTTAAAATTAGCATAAAATATCAAGTAACTCAAAATATCCAAAACAATTTTGAAAAGAGAATAACAAATTTGGAGCCTTCATACTTCTGGATTCCAAATCATATTGCACAGCTACAGTAATTAAAACTGTGGTACTGGCATAAAGAAATATAAATATTCCAAAGGAATAGAATAGAGATCCTATAAATAAATTCACACATTTGTGGTCCATTGATCTTCAGCAAGGTTGCCAAGGCCACTCAATGAAGAAATTACAGTCTCTTTAACAAGTGATGTTAGAAAAGCTGGGTAACATATGCAAAAAAATAAAGTAGGACTCATATTAATCCTATATAAATATGAACTCAAAACAGGTTAAAAACCTAAATGTAAGACTTAAGATTGCACGACTCCTTGAACACAGCATAGGTGGAAACCTTTATGACACTGGATTTGGCAATTATTTCTTGGATATGACACTGAAAGCAGAGGCAACAAAAGCAAAACAGACAAATGGGACTATGTCAAACTTAGAAGCCCTTGTGAAGTAAGGAAATCAATTAGCAGAGTGAAAAACAACTTATGAAATGGGAGAAAATATTTGCAAATCATATATCTGATAAAAAGTGAATATATAGAACATATAAAGGACTCCTACAATTCAACGACAACAACAAAATAGTAGCCAGATTTTAAAATTGGCAAAGGACTCAAATAGACATTTCTCCAGAAATGATATATGAATGGCCAACAGGCATAAGAAAAGATGCTCAACATCACTGATCATGAGAGAAATGTAAATCAAAACCAACAAGATGTATCACCTCATACCCTTTAGAATCGCTACTGTTAAAAAAATAGAAAATGACAAGTGTTGACAATGATGTCAAATAACTGCATCCCTTTTGTACTGTTGGTGGAATAGTGCTACCACTGTGGTAGCACTGTGGTAGCACTGTGGAAAATGTTGCAACCACCATAGAAAAATAAGTAAGGAAGTTCTCTGAAAAATTAAAAATAAAATTAACATATGATCCAGAAATCTCACTTCTGGGTATGTAACCCAAAGAACTGAAAGAAGAGTCTCAAGCAGATATTTGTATACCAACATTCAAAACAATACTATTCACAATAGCAAAGAGATGCAAGCAACACAAATGTCCAGTCTTGTTATTCAAGAATGGATAAACAAAATGTTGTATTACATAAAATGGAGTGTTAGTCAACCTTAAAAATGTAGCAAGGTTGTCACATGCTACAACATGAATAGATCTTGAGATCATTATGTTAAGTGGAATAATCCAGTTACAAAAGACAAATACTACATTGTTGTACTAATATTGATGTATCTAATGTAGTCAGATTCATAGAAACAAAGTGGAATTGTGGTTACTAAGGGCTGGGGAAAAAGGGAAAAGGAGAGTTGTTTAATGTGTATAGAATTTTAGATTCGCAATCTAACTTCTTGAGGTCTGTTTCACAACAATGAGAATATACATAACACTACTGAGCTATAGACTTAAAGTGGATAAGAAGGTAAATTTTGTTACATTTTTACCACCTAAATAAAGTACCTAAATAAAATGGTGAGATAATATTCTAGCTGTGTGATCTTTATCCAGCAGAAAACAGATGCCACTCAAAAAGAGAATTTGAAAGGAAATTAAGACAAAGATTATTTATAAATGCTTGGATAAAGTATGTGTTTACCACAAAATGCTGTTGAAGTCCTTGGTTAAAAACAGTAGAAAATCCTCATTATGCCTTGGCCTGAAAGGGCAAGATGAGGGCGTAATCACCAGAATCCTGAAGGGGTTATGGATGTATGGAGAGAGCCACCTGGGAGGACCTGTGGCATTCAGTAGAGGAACACAGTCATTACCAAACTACACCCAGAATGGAGGAAATAATGGAATAAAGATCTTGACCTCTTACTCCTCCTGCCTCTAATCTCCATCTGGTGCCTCTTATAAGCCAAACCTAATCTGAACCGTAGAATAAGAGCTCCAGGTGATGCAGTTCATAGTAATCAGCCTTTGCAGTCACAGAGCAAGGTGGAGAAGGGTGAAGTGGGAACCTGGAGGAGAAGGCAGAATATTCAGCACACTCCAAACCTCTTTTTTCCTCTGTAAATGGGAATGAATGCAGTCCCTGACTCAATCACAGGGTTGCTTTAAAGATTAAATAAGAAACCCATGTGAAGCTGATATGGTTTGGCTTTGTGTCCCTACCGAAATCCCATGTTGAATTGTGATCCTGAGTATTGGTAGTGGAGCCTGGTGGGAGGTGATTGGATTATGGGTGGTTTCTAATGTTTTAGCACCATCTCCCTAGTGCTGTCTCATGATAGAGTACTCACAAGACCTGGTTAGTTGAAAGTGAGTAGCACTTCCCCTTTCATTCTCCGTCTCTTCCAGTGTGCCATGGTGAGACTTGCTTGCTTCCCCTTTGCCGTCCACCATGATTGTAAGTTTCCTGATGCTTCCAAGCCATGCTTCCTGTACAGTCTGCTGAACTATGAGTCAATTAAATCCCCTTTCTTCTTAAATTACCCTGTCTTAGATAGTCATTCATAGCAGTGGGAGAAAAGATTAATACAGAATCATTTAGCACAGTGCCTGACATGTACCAATAATGGTCAAGAACTGTCAGAGCAATACCCGTCATCTGCCTGGATAGCCAAGGCTCTACTATTCTAGCCATGAATGTTTATAAAATAAATTTCTCACGCTTTGAACTTCTGTTCTTTGCCAGATGTACAAGACTTGTCTAAGTGGCAGAAAAACAACAGATCATAAATATTCCGCTATGTTCAATTCAGTGTGTTATCAGAGTAACACCTTACATTTGGAATATGTTCTGAATAGCAGAGAACTTTTGGCTTTTAAATAAGATATTTTAACACCTTTTCCTGAAATTCACTGTAATTTCTACATCCTCTATTTTCTATACTCTCAATTATTTGTTGGAGACCAGCCAGAGCCCTCATCATCAGTCTGGGGCATTTTGGGGGTAGATGATAGATGGAGGAACTAGTGAGAGTTTGAATTGTAAGAAGATCAGGGGATAAAAGCTAGCTCTCAGCCTTGGGTAGTGAATTAAAAAGTGCCTGAGCCCCATCCCTAACCGCAAACCAAAGAAGCAATAATTTATGAACCCCTGCCAAACACATGTGAATTTATCATTCGGTTGGGAATACCATCACAATTTGTAAATAATTTCTCTACAATTCATTTACCATTCACTTGTTAGTACTACTGACTATTCTAAATGTAGCTGCTCAAAATGCTTTTTTTAAGGGAAGTCTGCAATCTTCATATCATGTGCTTCAAAGTAACATTGCAAGCCTAAATTTGAATCTGTGGAATTGAGTAGCAAGTGATTGCATTTTTTTCCCCACTACCTTTGACATTCTTTGTAGCATCTCATCTGTTACGTATGAAGTAGGTATTTCTGTCCGCTGAATACTTAAATTCAACCAGTTGCCTTTATTCAGCAGTGGGGAGTAAGCCACTCCTTGTTACTGCAACTTTTTTTCTAACCATATGTTTCACAGATTCTCAATATAATTAACTTCACTACAGGCCCAGAAATTGAACTAATTGAAGATAGAAAACTGAGAACATAAATAGACTAAATAGATAAAAATATGAAAAAAAGGAATTCTTGAAAATGACGTGCTCATGAAAACCTACAAAAAGGAGAAAATGATGAATGAAACTTTTTTCATAAAATATAGCTTTTATTCACATCAAGGGAAATATCAGAAACTTCAGAGGAGTAATATTACATAAAGAGAAGTGTCAGTTCCTTGAAGTTTGATGTTAAGTGTCAGTCTTACTCAGTGCCGAAGATTTTTCTGACTGCTTCAGGAGGCTTAATTGACCTACATTTGGTATTACCATAGCATTTCTTTCACCCTCTTCCTTACTCTGGGAGAGACTTGTTTATATTTTAATTTCCTACTTGATTTTGAGACCCTAGATACCCTACTGTAGCCCCATCATGGGGGACCAAGCTTGCCACATAGTAGGTACACCATAAATACTCTAAGAAAGAATGAATAATCAGCAGAAGATTTGCAGGAAAAAGAACCATAGCAACTTTTTGAAATATGATATAAATAACACATTAAGAACTTTAGAGATAGTTCCATTGCCCAAATAGAGAAAACAGACATACCTGAATACTCATTCATTCTGTTTCATTTCCTCATGTGTTTAAGCACCAAAGCAGACATTTTTGCTGTCTTCTTAGGATAGTGGGTGCCAAGTATTGTGAAGGTCATTGATGGACAGACCATTATAGAACATTTAAAAGAAATGAAGACATTCAGAATAAATTGCTCATAAAAGGAAACAATTACTTCTTTTAAGATGGCTACTAGTATAATAAGGAGTACTATACCATTTTATTACTCCTCGTCATAGGTACCTTACCCTCCGCCAAATGTGAGGGTTCAGTAGACTCTCACTGATGTCATATGACCAAAGTGGTGATAGTTACACTTATAACTTGGCCCATGTCTCCTGGAATATGGATAGACACAGAGACTGGTGTTCTATTATTTCTGGAAAAATCTAAAAGCCTTCTCCTGAGACCTCAAGCAGAAAGAACTTCACAGGCACCAGTTTCACTTTCACCAACAGTAGGAAAGAGTTCCTGTGTCTTATGAACAAAGTGGACACTATAGGTACTAGAGAGGCTAGAAAAATATTGACAGGTCCCAGAGTAGTAATGTTACCTCTGATCAGAATAAATGTAGGTTGGAGAGTAAGGAATAATGATTGTAACTGAATGAATGATGATGAAGTGTTCATTTGGATTAAATAAATAAATAAATAAATGTAACCATAGAAATATGCATAGTAGTCTCTGATGGTCTTATATATTTTTGTGTATCAGTTGCAGTGTCAACTTTTTCACTTCTTATTTGTGCTTATTTGAATCTTCTCTCTTCTTGGTTAGTCTAGCTAGCAGTCTGTCAGTTTAATTTACATTTTCAAAAGATTAACATTCATTTCACTGACCTTTCGTATTTTTTATTTTGTCCTCAATTTTATTTAGTTCTGGTCTGATCTTTGTTATTTCTTTTCTTCTACTCTCCTGGGTTTGTTTCATTCTTGTGTTTTGAGTTCCTTGAAGTATGATATTAGTTTTTAGTTTTTGATCTTTCTATTTTATCGGTGTAGGAATTTAAAGTTATAAACCTCCCTCTCAGCACTCCTTTGTTGTGCTTGTTTTGGTATGTTGTACCTCCATTTTTATTCATTTCAAATGAATTATATTGTATTATTTTTTAATTTAAATGTTCATCTTAATTTTGTCATTGACCATGAAATCATTCAGGAGTATGTTGTTTATTTTCCATGTACTTGTATAATTTCCAATAGTTCTTCCTGGAATTGATTTCTAAATTTATTCTACTGTGGTCCAAGAAGATACTTTGTATGATTTTGATTGTTTGAAATTTATTAATACTTGTTTTGTGGCCTAACATATAGTTTATCATCTTGGAGAATGTTCCATGAGCTGATGTGAAGAATGTATATCCTATGGTTGTTATACAGAATGCTCTATAAATGTCTGTTAGCTCCATTTGATCTAAAGTCCAATTTAAATCCAGTGCTTCTGTTTGCTTTTTGTTTCTATTTCCATGAAACATCTCTTCCCTCTTCTTTACTTTCATTCTATAAGTGTCTATCAATAAGGTGTGTCTCCTGTAAGTAGCATAGGGTCAGATCATGTTTTCTTTAAAATCCATTCTGTCAATCTGTACCTTTTAAGTGGAGAATTTAATTCATTTATGTTCAAAGTTAATATTGATTTGTGAGCTTTTGTTCCTGTCATAACGTTAATTATCTAGTTGTTCTGTAGCTTCATTTGTGTAATTTTTTAATAAGATCTGTGAGTTTTTAGCCGGGCGTGGTAGCGGGTGCCTGTAGTCCCAGCTACTCGGGAGGCTGAGGCAGGAGAATGGCATAAACCCGGGAGGCAGAGCTTGCAATGAGCTGAAATCTGGCCACTGCACTCCAGCCTGGGTGACAGAGCAAGACTCTGTCTCAAAAAAAAAAAAAAAAAAAAAAAAGATCTGTGAGTTTTATACTTTTGTGTGTTTTGATGATGGTGACTGTTGACATCTTGTTTTTATGTTTGGAACTTCTTTGAACATTTCTTTCAGAATCAGTCTAGTGATGCTGAATACCCTCAGTGTTTGCTTGTCTGGGAAATGCTTTATTTATCTTTCATTTTTGAAGTTTATTCTGGCAGTATACAAGACATTCATGAAAGAAACTTCAGATGACACAAAAAAATGGAAAAACATCCTGTGCTCATGGATTGGAAGAATTAATATAGTTTAAATGACCGTACTTCCCAAAGCAATCTATAGATTCAATGCAATTTCTATCAAAACACCAACATCATTTTTCACAGAATTAGAAAAAAGTCATAAAATTAATATGGGACCAAAAAAGAGCCTGAATAGCTAAGCAATTTTAAGCAAAAAGAACGAAGCTGGAGGCATCATATTACCTGACTTTACATTATACTACAAGGAAATGGTAACTGAAACACTGCTGTACTGGTATGCAATTAAACACATAGATCAATGGAACATAATAGAGAACCTATAAATAAAGCCACATGCCTACAGCCAACTGATCAACAAAGTTGACAAAAACATACACTGGGAAAAAGGACGCCCTTTTCAATAAATGGTGCTGGGAAAATCTAATAGCCACATCCTAAAGAATAAAACTGAACCTATATATCTCACCATATACAAAAATTAAACATAGATTAAAACTTAAATGTAAGACCTGAAACCATAAAAATTCTAGAAAAAAATAGGAAAAATTATTCTGGACATTGGTCTAGGCTAGTAATTCATGACTGAGACCTGAAAGGTGAATAAAACAAAAACAAAAATAGAAAAATGGCACTTAATTAAACTAAAAAGTTTCTACATAGAAAAATAACTAATCAACAGAGTGAATAGACAACCTACAAAATGGAAAAAATTTAATGTAAACTATATATCCAACAGAGGACTGATATCCAGAACCTACAAGGAACTAAAAATACTTAGCAACAATAACCGCAACAAAACAAATGACCCTATTAAAATGTAGGTAAAGAACATGAATGAACACTATTGGGGGAACCCGCCCCCAATATATCAATGTAGGTTCTTTCTATTTTCCATAAGTGTCAGCCAGCAGAGAAATAGAGACAGCATAAAGAGAGGAATTTTACAGCTGGGCTGCCAGGGGTGACATCACATATTGGTAAGACCGTGATGCCTGCCTGAGTTTCAGACCAGCAAGTTTTTATTAAGGGTTTCAAAAGGGGATAGGGTGTAAGAACAGGGAGGAGGTACAAAGATGACATGCTTCAAAGAACAGAAAGCAGAACTACTAATAAGGGTCTAACAAAGATCACATGCCTCTGAGGGAACAGGACAAAGGGCAAAAGCAGAACCACTGATAGGGGTCTATGTTCAGCAGTGCATGTATTATCTTGATAAACATCTTAAACAACAGAAAACAGGGTTCAAGAGCAGAGAACCGGTCTGACCACAAATTTACCAGGGCAGAGTCTTCCCAACCCTAGTAAGCCTGAGGGTTCTGCAGGAGACCAGGGTGTATCTCAGTCCTTATCTCAACTGTACAAGACAGACATTCCCAGAGTGGCCATTTACAGGCCTCCTCCAAGGAATGCATTCCTTTCACAGGGTATTAATATTAATATCCCTTGCTAGGAAAAGAATTTAGTGATATCTCTCCTAATTGCATGTCCGTTTATAAGCTCTCTGCAAGAAGAAAAATATGGCTCTTTTTGCCTGACCCCATAGGCAGTCAGACCTTATGGTTGTCCTCCCTTCTTCCATAAAAATCGCTGTTATTCTGTTTTTTTTTTCAAGGTGCACTGATTTCATATTGTTCAAACACATGTTTTAAAATCAATTTGTACAGTTAACACAATTATCACAGTGGTCCTGACGTGATGTACATCCTCAGCTTACGAAGATAACAGGATTAAGAGATTAAAGTAAAGACAGGCATGAGAAATTATTAAAGTATTATTTGGAAACTGATAAATGTCCCTATTAAGATGAAATCTTCACAATTTATGTTCCGCTGCCACGGCTCCAGCCGGTCCCTCCATCTGGGGTCCCTGATTTCCCGCAACAGAACACTTTGCAAAAGAAGACATGCAAATGGCCAACAAGCATGTAAAAAAATGCTCAAGATCTCTAATTAGGAGAACAATGGGAAATTAAAATCATAAAGAGATGTCATTTACACCAGTCAGATTGGCTATAATTAAAAAGTTAAAAAATAACAGATGTTGAAGAGGATGAAAATAAAAGGAAAGACTCATACACTGTTGGTGGTGAAGTACATCCATTGAAAACAGTATGGAGATTTTTCTAAGAACTGAAAATAGAACTACCATTCCACCCAACAATCTCACTACTGGGCATCTACTTAAAGGAAAAGAAATCATTATATGAAAAAGATACCGGCACTCATATGTTTACCACAACACTATTCACAATAGCAAAGATATGGAATCAAAATAAGTGTCCATCAATGGATGATTGGAAAAAGAAAATTTTATATATACACACACAGACATATATATATACACACACGTATAATATATGTATATGCATATGTATGTGTATATATATATACACACATCATGGAATATTACTCAACCATAAAAAAGAATGAAATTATGTCTTTGCAGCAACATAAATGGAATTAGAGGCCATTGTTTTTTTTCTTTTAAAGGTATAAATTAATATATTTATTCATAATTTATTAATTTTATACAAAAGCTGCAGGTTTTAGGAACAGTGATGATTAATTTTGTATGCTAACTAGGGGAGTCCTGGTACCCAGTTTTTTGGTCAAACACTAGTTCAGATGTTGCTGTGAAAACATTTCTTTTCAGATATGATTAACATTTCAATAAGATATTGAGTAAAGCAAATTACCTCCCATAATGTGACTGGGTCTTATCCAATCTGTTAAAGGCTTTATGAGAAAAGACCAGAATATGAACTAATTCTGCCTCCAGACTGCCTTTGTATTCAAGACTACAATATCGATTCTTGCAAGAGTTTCCAGCCTGCTGGTCCCCCCAGCACATTTCAGACCTGGCAGCACCCATAATAATATAAGCCAATTCCTTAAAATCTCTTTCTCACTCACTTTCTGAGGCCATTGTTTTAAGTAAAATAATTCAGAAACAGTTTGTCAAATGTTGCATTTTCTCACAAATCAAAGCTCAGTGTTGTGTACATATGGACATAGAGAGAGGAATAATACAGGCTTGGAAAGGTGAAAGGGTGGGAGAAATGTGAGGGATGAGAAATAACCTAATTAGTACAATGTACACTGTTTGTATGATGGTTATATTAAAAGTACATACTTCACTACTATGCAATGTGTCTATGTATCAAAACCCCTAAATCTATGAACATTAAAATAAAAAATAAATAGATATAATTACCTCTAAAATGAGACTATTCTGACTAAACAAATGTGGCTGGAAAGACTATAAAATCCCCCATGAGATCAAGAAGACAGTAAAGGAAGATCTAGCAGAGTCGTTTTATGTATTAAAATGTGGTGATAAAGAATAAGCTTTCTTGTTGGCTCTCCACCAAGTCCTGCCTATTAAATAAATGGGTTGCATCTGGAAGATCATACCAACTGTGTTTCTATTTTTCTAATAGTTTTCCTTTAATTTCTGGACCAAAGCCTGTGTTCCCCAAGAAGCATCTTTTGACACCAGTCCTAAAAAATTTCCTCTGAACTCTTGTTTTGTCAGTTACCAATACTATTCACATGACTCTTTGTCTATGCTGACTGCTATGTTTTATTATTTACATGTAGTATATATACTCTGTTTCCTCAACAGATTGGTGAGGCCCAGTGAAGGGGAAGGAAACCATCAGTTCTTCAGTTCCTGCTCTGTGCTAGCAGCTATATATTTAATACATTACTTTATCTACTTACATAGTAACTTCTTGCAGCCAGTATTATCTTTACTTGTTACAGATACAGAAACTGAAGTTCAGTGAATTTATATAATTTGCTCAAGTACAAATTCAGAATAGTTTGACACTAGAACTAGTGTCAAATTATTTTACCAGCATTTTAAAATAAGAGTCATTTTGTGCCTTTTACATAGTATATGCTTAGCCCTGGGTCTTGAACCATGTATATGTGTACTAATGTCTCTTAATGATGATAAAGTATTCCTTATCAGTATGCTTTCAAAGTGACTAAATATCTAAATATCTACACTTTTTCTAGAGTTTCAAATAATATTCATTACAAGGTCAATAATTTTCTGGCGAAATATATTTTTATGTAATAAAATGCAATCATGTAAAAGAAATTGAAGACCACAACAAAACTGCATGTCTGATTTTGTGATGAATTTTGCCTAGTTTCTGCTTTTAGTTTGATATATATGTGAGATATATGTATGGATATATATATATATATATATATCTCCTATCTTATTTAAGTTCACCATGTGGTTTAAGTTAGGAAAAAAGTATACAACTGAATCAGAGACCTTACCTTTAGGTGTTTCACATATTTCCCTCAAATTTGCATTAAAAAAATAAAATTGAATTTGCTTTAAATGTAGCCATAAAAACTTTTGTTATCCTTTGGGTCCATATGGATCACCGTCTTTCAGAATAACGGGTGAAAGCATGAGTTTGAGAAGTCTAGTTTGTATGTGATATCTACGGACTTCACGTAATTAGAAATGGGAGGAGACTTTTAACCCTCACAATGGATAGGAGTTTAGAAATAGGCTAGAAAAAAAAAAAACAACTTAATTAAAACTAAAAATGCCTAGGCGTGGTGGCTCATGCCTGTAATCCCAGCACTCTGGGAGGCTGAGGTGGGCAGATCACCTCAGTTTGGGACTAGTCTGGCCAACACAATGAAACCCGTCTCTACTAAAAATACACAAATTAGCCAGGCATGGTGGCGTACGCCTGTAATCCCAGCTACTCCAGAGGCTGAGACAAGAGAATCGCTTTAACTTGGGAGGGGAATGTTTTAGCAAGCCAAAATCGCACCACTGCTCTACAGCCTGGGAGACAGAGCGACACTCCGTCAAAAGAAAAAAAAAAAAGACAATTCACATGTAGTTTGGAAAACAAATCCCAGCCCTGACAGAGGAAATGGGATAGAGGAAGATGACACATGCAAATTACTAAATTTTTACACAGAGCATAAAATATATAAATCAGTGACATTTTGTCATTTGGGGTAGATACAGGAAGTAGCCATCAATCTGAAGAAAACACAGTAAATTTTATCAATTTTCTAAAGCTTCAAGCTTTTTAATAGTCTCAAGTAACAATCATAAAGAAGTTTCTTTTTGGCCGGGCTCGGTGGCTCACGCCAGTAATCACAACACTTTGGGAGGCAGAGGCGTGAGCCACCGCGCCCGGCCAAAGCATTAATTTTTTTAATGAGCTGGTCTTTTAAAATGGAAGTAAAAAATCCACATACACAATAGGGCATATGATTTAGGGTTTCATTAACAGAATAAATATTTTTTAAATAGGCATGTCAATTTCCTAAAAGCTTAATTTTTTTGAAAACCCTAGCTAAGAACTTTTCATATTCTCTGCTTTCTGCTTTATTATTCTTCTGAATAGTGAGTTTAAAAAGGGTTATCTACTTGGATTTGGGGTTGGAGATAGAAAGAAAAGTGAATTATTGAGAAAGAGGAAAATCGTTAATACTATCTTGTCACTTTTTCCAAGACTTCTTCACCCCCACAAGGTTGGCACAACTTTATAAGCAGCGGGTTGCCCTTTCTTCCCGTTTTTGTGATAAGTCAGATGAAAAGTTAAATACTCTAAGAATATTCACTCTTTCAAGGAATACGGCAGTGAATACTTTGTAGAATAGTTTTTTGGTAAAATAAATAATTATCTTCTAATTGTTCTTAATATTTGAAAGTTTTCTAAACTACAGCCTATTTTCACCTTTATTTGCTCTGATACTTAGGTAATTGTGTGTGGATTTATCACTGATAACCTGGGTTATAAATTATAATAAAATTGCATATGTGGGGTTTTTTACTTCCATTTTAAAAAACCAGCTCATTAAAAAAAAATTAATGCTTTGGCCGGGCGCAGTGGCTCAAGCCTGTAATCCCAGCCCTTTGGGAGGCCGAGGCTGGATCACAAGGTCAGGAGATCGAGACCATCCTGGCTAACACGGTGAAACTCTGTCTCTACTAAAAATACAAAAAAAAAAATTAGCCAGGCATGGTGGTGGGTGCCTGTAGTCCCAGCTACTCGGGAGGCTGAGGCAGGAGAATGGCATGAACCCAGGAGGCTGAGCTTGCAGTGAGCCGAGATCGCGCGACAGAGCGAGACTCCGTCTCAAAAAAAAAAAGAAGTTTTTTTTTTTTTTTTTTTTTTACTTCATTGAGTGTCAATCCACACCTATAGGCTAGAGCTAGATCATTACTCTGTCTTTTCACTGAATTATTTTGAGACCCACCTAATCTAAAAGTCTACCTTTTCTTCCCCCTCCCCACACCCCCAGGCAATGGATTCACAAGCAGCAGCCAGAGTGACTGTTTTAAGTCAGTTCATATCATTTCTCAGCTCATACCATCCGATGGATTAATGACTTTCACTCAAAATAGAAGACCAAGAACTTTCCATGTGCTACAGAGCTCTACAGGAACTAAAATTCCATTAGTTTTGGAACCTCGTCTTTGATTCCTCTCTCTTCTCACTTACTTTTTTACATTTTTCCAACCACATGAGCCTTGTTCTTTCTGTATCATGGTAGAAATGCCCTCATATCAGGGACTGCCTGATCCCTCTATCTGAAATGCTCTAACTCCAGATATCCTCATGGATATCTCCCTCAAACACTTTGAATCTTTGTCCAGTAATTTTCCATATCACTTAGTCCTGCCTTAATCAAACTATTTAAAGTAGCGCGTGAGCACACACACGCACACACACACAACGACCTTCGTCACCATCTATTCTTTTACCTAATTATTCTCCACACCTCTTTGTCCTTTTAATGTTTTATACAACGATCTTGCCTCTTATGTTTACTGTCTATCTCATTCACACTACAATATAAAACTTCACGAGGAAAGAGATCTTTGTTTATTTTTTGTTCAATCTTCTAAAACCTAGGCCGATATATGTCATATAGTAGCAACTCAATAAATAATTATTTGATCAACTTAATTAATGGCTATTGTAAAATAAAACATAAAAAATCTATTGCAGGGCTTTGGGGTTCTAAAGTATTAAAATGCATGACTACATAAATAGATTAATTACAAAGATTGTAGTGTTGAGAGAGGCATTATCCTGTAAAATGGTCAATTTACAATGAGTGCAGAAGTACAGGAAGAATCAGGCTTAGTTATAATATTAATAAATTAACAAATGTTGACTTATAGTACAATAGAGAGGAGCTCTTAAGTCAGGCAGATGAGGATTTGGACACCTAGACTACCACTAATTTCTGAGAAATCTAAGGCATGTTCATGAACTCTAAAGTGGCTCAGTTTCTTATCTGTACAGTGGCAATAATAAAATAAGGATGTTGTAAAGCAATATAACATGTATTCTTGAGGAATTTTTATTACTGACAAGAACTCTTTCTTATTGATAAGCACTCTTTATATATTAAGTATACTTTACCTTCTATATTTGTTGCATATAATTTTTCCCTGCCCATCGTTGCTTTTTGCTTTTTCTAACAGATGTTTGTATTACATTCAGTCTTTCCAAACTCCAAAAATTTTCTCCATTTATCCAATTCATTTATCATTAAATCATTTTTATTCCTATATGTACTTCATATTTCTTATAATTACTTGGTACTTTATACTTTTTTTAGAATAACAAAAAATATTTTACTAAAACCTAAGATTTACAGAAGTTTCCAGACAAGCCATACAAAATGGTCACAAGCTTTTTTTGAAGGGGGGACTCTATACTTGACAGCAAAGTCACAGTGTTGTTAGTGAGGGCTGTGATGCTTGTTTAATCTCCCCATTTTGGTTCAAACAATCAAGCTTGTCCATCTACAGCGTCTAAATAAAGTTAGACTTGGCTAGAGAGCATATTCTAAAGAACTGGTTAGCTGCTTTTAACCAATCCAACTAGATCACCAAAAAGACGGGGAAAGGAGCCCATAAAACTAAAATAAAACTACCTCCCCCCCAAGAAAGAAAGAAAGAAAGAAAGAAAGAAGAAAGAAAGAAAGAAAGAAAGAAAGAAAGAAAGAAAGAAAGGAAGGAAGGAAGGAAGGAAAGGAAGGAAGGAAGGAGGAAGGAAGGAAGGAAGGAAGGAAGGAAGGAAGAAAGAAAGAAAAGAAAGAAAGAAAGAAAGAAAGAAAGAAAGAAAGAAAGAAAGAAAGAAAGAGAGAAGAAAAGAAAAGAGAAAGAAAAGAAAAGAAAGAAAGAAAAAGAAAGAAAGAAAATAAGGAAAAACACCCACACCCCTGCAGCTAACCTGACAACTACCTTCATTCACAGTGCTTTATACTTAAACCAGGATGGGGGAAATGAATAAAAGCGGGGAGGGACCACTGCTTTTAAATGTTTCACAACAATCCAGATCATACGTCTAGCCTCTGCTCCTGCTTTATGACAGTGAATCAGGACAAGACATAGATTTGCTAATATGCATTTAATCACCAAATAACTGAAGATGTCTGGGCTTTTTTATTCTGTAATGTTTCTAAGACTGTGTCCATTAAATGCAAACAAAAAGGAAGAAGTCTCAGCAGAACAGGAGAAGTGATGCATACTTAATAATTGGATCAATTTAAATATTATGCATGGCATATAGCCTAGTCCATGCTCTAGCTGTTTCTATGGCTTGGGCTTCGTTGGTCTTCCACTGCTCCGCTACATCATTTGCTAATGGATCATCTGGATTGGGAGCACTTAACAAGGCCTGGATGGATAGCAGAACTGTGCAGATCTGCAGCGCTGGAGACCACTTATCCTTCAAAATATCCAAACATATTCTTCCCAACTTGTCTACATGAGGATGATAAATTTTGGTCATGAAACGTACTTCAGGGGCTGCCATTGGGTATTCTTCTGCAAGTAATAGTTCAAGTTTAAAAGTCCCTCCCTCAAAGGGGGAAACCTGAAGGCCAGCAATGACCACATGAAAATAAAGGGCACTGCTCTCATCTGGTTCTGTTTGATACCAGGAACTGGCTCTGCCAGCAAATGCTGGGTTTTCTTGATGATCCTGCAGGGTAGCCCGGCCATCAGAGCCTGAGTTTGGCCTCTGGTCTCGTCCAGTACTTTAGACTTTTATTTCTACTTAAAATGTAATATTAGTTAATTATGTATTAAACAGCTATATAGGAAATACATGTGCACGGGATTTTAAAACAATTTTTAATCTCACCACGTTAATGAACATCTTGTAGTTTGAAACTGAAGTCAAGTCATTTTTCTTAAATTTTCCAGGTTGAACACCATATTATTTGAGTACATTGTTGTCTTTTTTGAGAATTTTTATTTTTTTCTATAATAAATATAACTTACAAAGTTAAATTTTAGAGATGATAGTAACTATATTCTTGTTTCTCTAGAATTTAATAAGAACATTTTATATTCCATCTTTAAGTTGTATTTACTTCATAAGTAAATTTTAGATAGATATGATTCATCATATGAATCTAAGAATATTTATGCTTTTCATTAACTATGTTATAGGAGGGATAGGTACTAATTCTGTTCCCATATGCCTCATTGAAATCTACCAAGATGATCATATGGTTTTGCTTCCTTTTCTCTTGATGTGATGAACTACATAAGTAGAAGTTTCAAGAACTAAAAAAAACCCTACTAGCTCATAATGAATTCTTCTTTAATTATAGCTCTGTGTTTGAATTAGTAGTATTTTATTAAGTGCAAGTATTTCTGTGTGTATAAATAAGATTAAAACAATGAATAATATTTTGCATTTTGTTTCAAGGAGATATTATGTTTACAAAATGAGTTGAGTTCAAAAAGAGCTCATAGCCTTTTGAGTCCTATAACACCATACAGGGGTGATAATTAGTTACTCTGTAATACCTTCAAATAAATCACCTGCTATAAAACCTCTGGAGGGGGTACCATTTTTTAATGTGGCCCCTTTTCTCTTACTTTAATTTAAATCAATTAATAATAACTTAATTTTTCTATTTCTTGAAAATATTTGCATGAATTACATTTTTTCTAGAAACATCATCAATTTCAAGACTTTTAACTTTATTGGTATAAAGTTTTATATAGCTAGTTATCATGATTTTACATTATCTGTGGATATTTTAACAGTTAAAAATTTGTATGTATGTGTTTTATCTCTTTTCTCCACTTATCAGGTTTCCTAGAAATTGCAATTTTAATCGAAATTTTAACATATAGTTACATACTAATATTAAAAATTAATTCTATGGTTTTATATTTTTAATTTATCAATTTTCAATTTTATGTTTCATCTTTTTAAATTCATACTTTAATATTTTCTCATTGCTATTTTACAGTTATTACCTTTAATGTTTAAACATTATAGCTCCTTTTTTTGCTTTATTTTGTAGTGAAGTTAAATGAAGCTAATTATATTTGACTGAACACTGTGACTATTTATGGCTTGGCCAGTTACATTTTAGCAAACACCACTTGAACCCCGTGATGAAGATCTGACACCTAATTTTCTCCTTGGACTTCTTTTCAGAATTATCTATAACTACAGTTATAATTTCTTGTTTGACCAAAAAAAAAATTTTGTAAAAAATTTTATCTTTTGTCTATTTGAGTATTTCATTTTAATTCACATCATTATTTCTAAATATACACATATTAAGGTCCCAATGTGTGGCCTTTTTTTTTTTTTTAATTATTATTATACTTTAAGTTCTAGGGTACATGTGCATAACATGCAGGTTTGTTACATATGTATACTTGTGCCATGTTGGTGTGCTGCACCAATCAACTGGTCAGCACCCATCAACTCGTCATTTACATCAGGTATAACTCCCAATGCAATCCCTCCCCCCTCCCCCCTCCCCTATTATGGCCTATTATGGGGGGGAGGGGAGCCCCAATGTGTGATGTTCCCCTTCCCAAGTCCAAGTGATCTCATTGTTCAGTTCCCACCTATGCGTGAGAACATGCGGTGTTTGGTTTTCTGTTCTTGCGATAGTTTGCTGAGAATGATGGTTTCCAGCTGCATCCATGTCCCTACAAAGGACACAAACTCATCCTTTTTTATGGCTGCATAGTATTCCATGGTGTATATGTGCCACATTTTCTTAATCCAGTCTGTCACACATGGACATTTGGGTTGATTCCAAGTCTTTGCTATTGTGAATAGTGCCGCAATGAACATACGTGTGCATGTGTCTTTATAGCAGCATGATTTATAATCCTTTGGGTATATACCCAGTAATGGGATGGCTGGGTCATATGGTACTTCTAGTTCTAGATCCTTGAGTAATCACCATACTGTTTTCCATAATGGTTGAACTAGTTTACAATCCCACCAACAGTGTAAAAGTGTTCCTATTTCTCCACATCCTCTTCAGCACCTGTTGTTTCCTGTATTTTTAATGACTGCCATTCTAACTGGTGTGAGATGGTATCTCATTGTGGTTTTGATTTGCATTTCTTTGATGGCCAGTGATGACCAGCATTTTTTCATGTGTCTGTTGGCTGTATGAATGTCTTCTTTTGAGAAATGTCTGTTCATATCCCTTGCCCACTTTTTGATGGGGTTGTTCGTTTTTTTCTTGTAAATTTGTTTGAGTTCTTTGTAGGTTCTGGATATTAGCCCTTTGTCAGATGAGTAGATTGCAAAAATTTTCTCCCATTCTGTAGGTTGCCTATTCACTCTGATGGTAGTTTCTTTTGCTATGCAGAAGCTCGTTAGTTTAATTAGATCCCATTTGTCAATTTTGGCTTTTGTTGCTGTTGCTTTTGGTGTTTTAGACATGAAGTCCTTGCCCATGCCTATGTCCTGAATGGTATTACCTAGGTTTTCTTCTAGGGTTTTTATGGTTTTAGGTGTAACATTTAAGTCTCTAATCCATCTTGAATTAATTTTCATGTAAGGAGTAAGGAAAGGATCCAGTTTCAGCTTTCTATTTATGGCTAGCCAATTTTCCCAGCACCATTTATTAAATAGGGAATCTTTTCCCCATTTCTTGTTTTTCTCAGGTTTGTCAAAGATCAGATGGCTGTAGATGTGTGGTATTATTTCTGAGGACTCTGTTCTGTTCCATTGGTCTACATCTCTGTTTTGGTACCAGTACCATGCTGTTTTGGTTACTGTAGCCTTGTAGTATAGTTTGAAGTCAGATAGCATGATGCCTCCAGCTTTGTCCTTTTGACTTAGGATTGTCTTGGCAATGCGGGCTCTTTTTTGGTTCCATATGAACTTTAAAGCAGTTTTTTCCAATTCTGTGAAGAAACTCATTGGTAGCTTGATGGGGATGGCATTGAATCTATAAATAACCTTGGGCAGTATGGCCATTTTCATGATATTGATTCTTCCTATTCATGAGCATGGTGTGTTCTTCCATTTGTTTGTGTCCTCTTTGATTTCACTGAGCAGTGGTTTGTAGTTCTCCTTGAAGAGGTCTTTTACATCCCTTGTAAGTTGGATTCCTAGGTATTTTTATTCTCTTTGAAGCAATTGTGAATGGAAGTTCATTCATGATTTGGCTCTCTGTTTGTCTGTTACTGGTGTATGAGAATGCTTGTGATTTTTGTACATTAATTTTGTATCCTGAGACTTTGATGAAGTTGTCTATTAAGGAGATTTTCGGCTGAGATGATGGGGTTTTCTAAATATACAATCATGTCATCTGCAAACAGGGACAATGTGACTTCTTCTTTTCCTAACTGAATACCCTTTGTTTCTTTCTCTTGCCTGATTGCCCTAGCCAGAACTTCCAACACAATGCTGAATAGGAGTAGTGAGAGAGGGCATCCCTGTCTTGTGCCAGTTTTCAAAGGGAATTTTTCCAGTTTTTGCCCATTCAGTATGATATTGGCTGTGGGTTTGTCATAAATAACTCTTATTATTTTGAGATATGTTCCATCAATACCTAGTTTATTGAGAGTTTTTAGCATGAAGGGCTGTTGAATTTTGTCAAAGGCCTTTTCTGCATCTGTTGAGATAATCATGTGGTTTTTGTCTTTGGTTCTGTTTATATGCTGGATTACATTTCTTGATTTGCATATGTTGAACCAGCCTTGCATCCCAGGGATGAAGCCCACTTGATCATGGTGGATAAGCTTTTTGATGTGCTGCTGGATTCGGTTTGCTAAGCTGGATGGAGAATGACTGTGTGGCCTTTCTTAAATCTGAATTTTAGAATTTATTTAGATTTCTGTATAGCACAATTCACAGAAACTCACAAAATTGATATCTGTATGCCAGAAAGGAACTTTGCAATTTGATGGATAAATGGAAAAATAGATTTACACATAAAACATTCCATTAATTAAGTAGAATTTAATTCTATTCTGTGGAATGTAGAATTTTTCAGTCACTAAATCTGTGTCATTTGTGTTTATCAATTTCATTTAGCAAACATATAGCAAGCTGTGTAATGCACTCCATGTATGATTGCATTTTGTCATTTTCTACTATGCATATAAGTTTATATTTTATATTTTGATGAAATATTATTCAGTATATAAATAATTATATTGGAATACCTGAGCTGCTTCATGTGACTTTCAAATATAAAATAAACATTTTATTCCCATTCAATGTTTTCAGGCTTGTACTCAACTTTGTAATAACATTAAAGTATCTGTTTTCATTTTGCTATGTTTTCCGTGTTTCTGCCTAAGTTTTGTTAAATTTTCTTTGAAATTTATGTTTTATGTGTTTCTCTATGTATTAGTCTAGATAGGTTGTTTTTTTTGTTGTTGTTTTTTTTTTGTTTGTTTTTTCGAAACAACTAAAAAACCTCCATTTCTGAACACAATACCTCATTTCTAGAACATTTCCTTCACCAAAACATGTTCACAAGGTTTCATTGAGATGCAAGGGGAGAGGGTGCTGGGAAATGTGGGTTTTTAGTGTTGCAAGGTGAGGAACATTGTTTCTGCCATAGTCTGTCATTCTGTTCATCAAAGGTCTATTCAATCTCCTTCCTTTTTTTTTTTAAAAGATGTGTTTGCTTAGTATGGCTTTATTAATTAAAGCTCTTTTTTTGGGTTCCAAATTAATTTTATAGTAGATTTTTCTAATTCTGTGAAAAATACTATTGGTATTTTGATTGAGATAGCACTGACTCTGTATATTGCTTTGGGCAGTAGGGCCGTTTTAACTACATCAACCATGGAATTTTTCCTATTTATTTGTGTCATCCCTGATTTCTTTCAGCAGTGTTTTGTAGTTTCTTTCTTTTTTTTTTTTTTTGTAGAGCTCTTTCACCTCCTTGGTTAGATGAATTCCTGGGTATTTCATTTTCTTTGTGGCTATAGTAAATGGGATCATGTTCTTGATTTAACTCTCAGCTATAATGTTACTGGTGTATAAAAATGCTACTGATTTTTTTACATGGATTTTGTATCCTGAACCTTTACCTAATCTATTAATCAGCCCTAGAAGCCATTTGGTGTGGTCTTTAGGGTTTTCTATGTATGGAATTTTATTGTCAGCAACGAGATAGTTTAACTTCTTTTCCTATTTGAATGGCCTTTGTTTCTTTCTCTTTTCTGATTGTTGTGTGTGGATAGAATTTCCATTACCATGTTGAATAAAAGTAGTAAGAGTGGACATATTTGTCTTGTTCCAGTTCTCAAGTGCAATCCTTCCCGCTTTTGCCCATTTAGTATGATGTTGCCAGTGGCTTTGTCATATACGTCTCTTGTTATTTTGATGTACATTCCTCCAATGCCTAATCTGTTGAGGATTTTTATCATGAAGGCATGTTGGATTTTATTGAAGGTTGTTTTTGCATCTACTGAGACAAGTGTATGAGATTTGTTTTTTATTCTGTTTATGTGGTGAATTACATTTACTGATTTGCATGTGGTGAACTAACTTACCATCTCAGAAATAAATCTTACTTGGTCATGGTGAATTAACTTTTTGATATGCTGTTGGATTCAGTTTGCTGAACAAAGCTGGAGGCATCACACTATCCAACCTCAAACCATACTATAAGGCTACAGTAAACAAAAGAGCATGGTACAGGTACAAAAACAGACACATAGACCAGTGGAACAGAATAGAAAACACAGAAGTAAACCTACACAACTACAACCATTCGATTTTCCACAAAAACTACTGAAATAAGCATTGACAATAAGAGTGCCTATTCAATAAATGGTGCTGGGATAACTGGCTAGTCATATGCAGAATAATGAATTGGACCCCTACCTCTTATCATATATGAAAATTAACTCAAAATGGATTAAAGACTTAAATGTAAGAGCTCAAATTATAAAAATGCTAAAAGAAAACCTAAGAAATATCTTCTTTACAAGCTTTGGCAAAGAAATTGTGGCTAAGTCCCCAAGAGCAATTACAACAAAAATAAAAAGTAATAAGTGGCACCTAATTCAACTAAAGAGCTTTTGCACAACAAAAGAAGTTACTGACAGTAAACAGACAAGCTACAGAACAGGAGAATATAATCACAAACTATTCATCTGATAAAGGTCTAATATCAAGAATCCACAGGGAACTTAAATCAACAAGCAAGGAACAAAAATATCCACTTAAAATGGGCAAAGAATATGAACAGACACTTCCTAAAACAAGGTGTACAAGCAGCCAACAGCATACAAAAATGCTCAACATCAGCCAGGTGCAGTGGCTCAAGCCTGTAATGCCAGCACTTTGGGAGGCTGAGGCAGGTGTATCACGAGGTCAGGAGTTCAAGACCAGCCTAGCCAAGGTGGTGAAACCCCGTCTCTACTAAAAATACAAAATTTAACCAAGTTTGGTGGAGGGAGCCTGTAATCCCAGCTACTTGGGAGACTGAGGCAGAGAATTGCTTGAACCCAGGAGGTGGAGTTTGCAGTGAGCCAAGATCACGCCACTGCACTCCAGCCTGGGCGACAAAGCAAGGCTCTGTCAAAAAAATAAATTAATTAATTAATTAATAAATAATAAATAATAAAAATAAATACAAAATAAAGTTTTGCTGCTGTTGTTGTTTTCGTAAGTGTCATTTGGCTCTGTATGTAATTTCTCATTCACAAAAATTTATCTCTCAGTCATCTGTAGATCTGGTTCCTCTATTGTTTAAAAATTACAGAAATGAAAATAAAAGGAAAAAAAGAACTGAATTTGATCATTTGCTGTCAATCTGTTTTTCTCAACTGAACTGTTTGTAGGAATAAAAAATTAGTCTTACAAATGCAAGAATTTTCCAAAAATAAGTCTAAATCTTGTTTTGTATTATTTGCCTAATTCATGAGACACACTTGCATTAATCATATTTGACTCTTTTTGACCACAGGAATATTTTCTTCAACACTTGTTTTATTGTTAATTTCACTAATTTAGTTTGTAATCACAATATTTTCTCTGCTTTCTGGGCTTCATATTATGTTTAATTTGGATTTCTACAATCGTTTCTGTGTATCTTTTAGAGGTTATTTTATTATTTTAACCTGTTAATTCTTTTCTTCACAATCATGTTCGATGAATAAAATTTCCAGGCCTTGAGGTATACATATTTACAAACTAACATTTTTTTTTTTCCAAATAGCTCTCTCAAGTTATGATACCAATTTTATATTTCCACAAGGGGTATATGAACCTTCCTGTTTCAACACATGCTCACCATTTCTTGGTAATATTAAGCTTATAATTTAAATTATCCTATATGTACAGTGCAAAAAGGTAACTTCAATTTTTCAATGTTTATTATACATTCAGTTGTCCTTTTTGCTGAGTTCAATTTTACATAATTTACCCATTTTTAATATTGACATATTTTTGACTTAGAGGTCAGAAAGATTGTTTCCATATATTCGATATTAACACTTTGTTTGCTAAATATGTTTAAGTATATTGTTGTCATTTCAATTTGTTTTTCAGTAACTTCAGTAACTTCTTTCTCTAATTTGTGGGTTTTCTGTTCATTATCTAAGAAATTTTATCATAGATAGAAAAATTTACTGAATAATGTTTCTTAATAATTTTGAAGGTTTTCTTATTTGTCTCTTTTATTTGTCTGGGATCAATTTTTGCATATGATATTTGGAAAAGATCTAATATTGCGATTTTTTCAATTGGAAAACAATTTATCCCAACATGATATACTGAAAGTTTATTCTTTCCCCACTGATGCAGAAAGTTAATTCTATTATATATTTAATTGCTGTATACACCTTGATCAATTTCTGAATTCTATCATCTAAAATATTGATTTGCCTCTCTCTTCACCTTTTACTTTAATTAAAAGGGTTTAAAATGAAAGTACTTTGTAAATACTTTTATATTTTTGAAGAATATTTTATACCTTTATAATTCTACATATATGGTTTCATAATGAGGCTTTGATTAAAATTGCATTAAATTTATTGTAAAAGTGAAATAATATCTTTTTCATGTTGTTTTCTCATCCATCAAACTGATACGTCTCTGCTTATCTAAGGTTGCCCTTACCATCACTCAATGTTTTGTGATTTCCTTTGTCAAAATCATGAGTGTACTTTATTAGATTTACTCCTAAATAATGTGTGTATGTGATATTATAATAAGAAATTGTTTGTATCATAATTTCTAAGAGTCTTGTTAATATACAGAAAAAATATCCATTTTTGTTGACCGAGCATGAACCCAGAAATTCTCCCAAATTATTCTTTGTAAAATTTTATTTACTCATTTCTATTTTTATTTTTCAGCTTTATTTAGGGATAACGAATGAATGAAAATTGTACTTGTTAACAATGTACAAAGTGATGATTTGATAGGTATACACATTGGAAAATGATTATGACAATCAAGCTAATTAACATACCCATCACCTCACATAGTTAACCATCTTTGTGTCTGCGTATGGTCAGAAAATTTAAGATTTATTCTCCTGGCAAATATCTAGTATACAACACAGTATTATTAACTATAGTCACCATACTGTACATTAAATCTCCAGAACTTGTTCATCCTGCATGAACTTTTGTACCCTTTGACCAAAAGCCCTCTATTTCCTCACTCCCTCAACCCCCAGCAAGCATCATTCTACCCTCTGCTTCTATAAGTTTAACTTTTTTAGATCCCACACATAAGTCAGATCATTCAATATTTGTCCTTCTGTGTCTGGCTTATTATATTTGCATAACATCCTCCAGTTTCCTCCACATTGTTACAAATGATAGCATTTCCTTTCTTAAGGCTGCATAATATTCTATTGTATGTGTATATATGTATTAGCTTGTTTTCATGCTGCTGATAAAGACATAACCAAGATTGGGCAATTTACAAAAGAAAGAGATTTATAATGGACTTACAGTTCCACAAGGCTGTGGAAGCCTCATAATCATGGCGGGAGGCAAGAAGGAGCATGTGACTTCTTACATGGATAGCAGTAGGCAAAAAGAGAGAGCTTGAGAGAGTTTGTGTAGGAAAACTCCCCTTTATAATAACCATCAGATCTTGTGAGACTTACTATTATAAAAACAGAACAGGAAAGATCTGCCCCCATAATTCAATCACCTCCCACTGGGTTCCTCCCACAAAACATAGGAATTGTGGGAGTTACAACTCAAGATGAGATTTGGTTGGGGACACAGCCACCATATCATTCTGGCACTATCCTTTCCCTAATCTCATGTCCTCACATTTCAAAACTAATTGTGCCTTCCCAACAGTATTTCAGAGTCTTAATTCATTTCAGCATTAACTCAGAAGTTCACAGTCCAATGTCTCACCTGAAACAAGGCAAGTCCCTTCTGCCTATGAGCCTGTAAAATCAAAAGCAAGCTAGTTACTTCCTAGATACAATGGGAGTACAGGCATTGGATAAGTGCAGTCATTCCAAATGGGAGACATTGGCCAAAACAAAGGGGCTACAGGTCCCATGCAAGTCTGAAATCGAGAGGGGCAATCAAATCTTAAAACTCCAAAATGATCTCCTTTGATTCCAGTTCTCACATTCAGATCACACTGATGCAAGAGGTAGGTTTCCATGGTCTTTGGAAGGTCCGCCCCTGAGGCTTTGCAGGGTATAGCCTCTCTCCTGGCTGCTTTCACAGGCTGGCATTGAGTGTCTGCAGCTTTTCCAAGCCCACAGTGCAAGCTATCATTGGATCTACCATTCTGGGGTCTGGAGGACTGTGGCCCTCTTCTCACAGGTCCACTAGGTGGTGCCCCAGTAGGGTCTCTGCATGGGGGCTCTGACCCCACATTTCTTATCCACACTGCCCTAGCAGAGGTTCTCCATGAGGGCCCAAGCCCTGCCCCTGCAGCAAACTGTTGCCTGGGCATCCAGACGTTTCCATACATCTTCTGAAATCTAGGTGGAGGTTCCCAAACCTCTGTTATTGACTTCTGTGAACCCGCAGGCTCAACACCACAGGAAAGCTGCCAAGGCTTGGGGCTTCCACCCTCTGAAGAAACACCCTGAGCTGTACCTTGCCCCTTTTATTCATGACTGGAGTGGTTGTGATGCAGGGCACCAAGTCCCTGGACTTCACACAACATGGAGACCCCGGGCCTGGCCCTTAAACCATTTTCTCCTAGGCCTCCAGGCCTGTGATGGGAGGGGCTGCCATGAAGACCTCTGACTTGTCCTGGAGATGTTTTCCCCATTGTCTCGGGGATTCACATTAGGCTCCTTGATACTTATGCAAATTTCTGCAACTTGCTTGAATTTCTCCTCAGAAAATTGGTTTTTCTTTTCTATCACATTGCCAGGCTGCAAATTTTTGGAACTTTTATGCTCTGCTTCCTTATAAAACTGAATGCGTTTAACATCACCCAAGTTAGCTCTTAAATGCTTTGCTGCTTAGAAATTTCTTCTGCCAGATACCCTAAATCATCTCTTTCAAGTTCAAAGTTCCACAAATCTCTAGGGCAGGGGCAAAATGGCACTAGTCTCTTTGCTAAAACGTAACAAGAGTCATCTTTGCTCCAGTTCCCAACAAGTTCTTTATTTCCATCTAAGACCACCTCCATCTGGACTTTATTGTCCATATCACTGTCAGGCTTTTGGTCAAAGCCATTTAACAAGTGTCTAGGAAGTTCCAAACTTTTCCACATTTTCTTGTCTTCTTCTGAGCCCTCCAAACTGTTCCAACCTCTGCCTGTTGCCCAGTTCCACAGTTACTTCCATATTTTCAGGTATCTTTTCAGCAGCACCCCACTCTCCTGGTACCAATTTACTGTGTTACTCTGTTTGCACATTTCTGATAAAGAATACCCAAGACTGGGCAATTTACAAAAGAAAGAGGTTTATAGTGGACTTAGAGTTCCACGTGGTGGGGGAAGCCTCATAATCATGGCAGAAGGCAAGGAGAAGCAAGTCACATCTTACATGGATAGCAGCAGGAAAAAAATAGAGAGCTTGTGGAGGAAAACTCCCCCTTATAATAACCATCAGATCTCATGAGACTTACCATCATGAGAACAGAGGAGGAAAGACCTGCCCCCATAATTCAATCACCTCCCACCAGCTTCCTTTCATGATACATGAGAACTGTGGGAGTTAGAATTCAAGATGGGATTTGGTTAGGGACACAGCCAAACCATATCAATATATCATATATTTTTCAATATACCCCATCTGTTGAGAGAAAACTAGGTTGATTACATACCTTGGATATAGTGAATAATGCTGGAATAAATATAGAAATGAAGATATGTGTTCAATATACTAATGCCATTTCTTTTGGAGATAAAGATACACACACACACACACACACACACACTCACACAAGTGGAATTGCTGGATATATGGCAGCTCAATTTTTAATTTTTTGACTAATCTCCATAATACTTTCCATAATGGCTGTACCAACTCACATTTCCACCAACAGTGTACAATGTCTCCCTTTATTTTGTATCTTTATGTTCTCATTCATCTTTTTGATAATGGCCATTTCAAATGGTATAAGGTGGTATCTCTCTGTGGTTTTTATTTGTGTTTCTTTGATGAGTCGTGATTTCGATTCTTTTTTTCATATACCTGTTGGCCATTTGTATTCCTTTTATGGAGAAATCTCTATTCAAATACTTTGCTTATTTTTTAATCAGATTACTTGTTTTCTTATTGCTGAGTTACCTGAGTTTCTTATATATATTGGATATTAACCCTTTGTCAGATGCAGAGTTTGTAAATATTTTCTCCCATTCTTTAGGTTGTGTCTTCACTCCATTGATTGTCTCCTTTGCTGCACAGAGCTTT
Organism: Rhinopithecus roxellana; assembly: GCF_007565055.1. Taxonomy (NCBI): domain Eukaryota; kingdom Metazoa; phylum Chordata; class Mammalia; order Primates; family Cercopithecidae; genus Rhinopithecus; species Rhinopithecus roxellana. Next base: position 116,953,869 of record NC_044555.1, on the reverse strand, counting down.
TTAGTTTGATCTAGTCTCACTTGTTTATTTTTGCTTTTGTTGCCTGTGTTCTGTAGGTCATATCAAAAAAAAATTGCTTTTTCCTCTTCTAGTTGTTTCATATTTTCATGTCTTATGTTTAAGTCTTTAATCCATTCAGCATCACTGGAGCTGTATTTTGTCCATTTGCTGACATCATGTTTTTCTTATTGATCTTGCTGCTTGCGGCCCATATGTCAGTGTCTGCATGTTGATATTGTTGCCTAATCCAGTGTTCGCAGCCTGGCTTTGTTTGGTAACTTTCTTCAGCAGCAGGTTTGTCCGGTGATTCCATGTAGGTTGACTGGTGGTATCCTTAAATCCATTACCATTTCAGCAGTTGCAGTTCCCTGAGGTGTCCTAAAGCCTAGAATTGCTGGGTCCATAATATTTTGGCTGCTGAGGCTGATGCAGTGCTGAGTCATACCAGAAACCGTGACTGCCAAGACCAGCACAGCACTGGAGAGTGCCCAAGACCCACAGCTGCTATAGTCTTCCCACCACCGAGGTTTTTTTCAGAGTCTGAGGCTGCTGCAATCAGCTGGTGGTCATGTGGGTCAGATCTCAAGTTTGCCTTACCAGGGCCACAGGTTCCCATCTGGCCCTGGGACCACAAAATTTTGTCTCATGTAGGGGCAGGTCTAGAGGCCTTGTTCATGTATATTGCCCTGGTGCCAGGAGCAGAGTGGTCTAGGCCAGCACTGGGCTTTACTGTAGTGGACCCAGTACTGGATTCTAATGTAAAGTCCTATGCTTGCTTTCCTCCTTTTCCGCAAGTAGATAGTATTTCTCTCCAAACTGAACTGCCTGAGGTTGGGGAACAGGTGAAGCAAAACTTATTAAATGGTCTTTTCTGCCCTCTTCAATTTGTCTATTCTAATTATTATGCTAAAACCAGGTACTGTAATGCCTCACCTGGTTTTCTTAGCTCTCGTGAAAACTTCATGCATGGATAGTTGTTCAAATTAATGTTCCTGTGGCGGTAGGGGAGATAATCGCTAGAGATTCCTACTCCAACATCTTCCTCCACCTCTCTCTGCCTTTTGTAATTTGATACTCTTTTGATAGACATATACATGCTAAGAAATGTTACATCTTTTAGGAGAATGGACGCCTTATCATTATGCAATGTCTGTCTTTATCCCTGCCTTTTTATTTGCTTTGAAATATGTTTTGTCTAAATGTAACAATTATTCCAGTTTTCTTTCAATTAGTATCAACATGGTATGTATATTTTCTACCTCGTTAATTTTATCTTTGTCTTTATATCTAAAGCAGATTTCTTATAAAAGGCCTATAGTTGAGCAATTGTTTAAAAATCCACAATCGAGTGTGGGGGGGGGGCGGAGCAAGATGGCCGAATAGGAACAGCTCCAGTCTCCAACTCCCAGCGCGAGCGACACAGAAGACCGGTGATTTCTGCATTTTCAACTGAGGTACTGGGGTCATCTCACTAGGGAGTGCCGGACAATCGGTGCTGGTCAGCTGCTGCAGCCTGACCAGCGAGAGCTGAAGCAGGGCGAGGCATCGCCTCACCTGGAAGCGCAAGGGGGAAGGGGATCCGTTTTCCTAGCCAGGGGAACTGAGACACACAACACCTGGAAAATCGGGTAACTCCCACCCCAATACTGCGCTGTAAGCATACAGGCACACCAGGAGAATATATCCCAATCCTGGCCGGGAGGGTCCCACGCCCACGAAGCCTCCCTCACTGCTAACACAGCAGTCTGCCGCGATCTATCCGCAAGGCAGCAGCGAGGCTGGGGGAGGGGCGCCCGCCATTGCTGAGGCTTAAGTAGGTAAACAAAGCCTCTGGGAAGCTCGAACTGGGTGGAGCTCACAGCAGCTCAAGGAAGCCTGCCTGTCTCTGTAGTCTCCACCTCTGGGGACAGCGCACAGCTGAAGACCAACAGGGGAAGTAGCGGGAGCCGGTGCAGACGCGAACGACTCTGTCTGACAGCTTTGGGGAGAGCCGTGGATCTCCCAACGCGGAGGTTGAGATCTGAGAACGGACAGACTGCCTGCTCAGGTGTGTCCCTGACCCCTGAGTAGCCTAGCTGGGAGAAATCCCCCACTAGGGGCAGTCTGACACCCCACACCTCACAGGGTGGAGTACACCCCTGAGAGGAAACTTCCAAAGGAAGAATCAGACAGGTACACTCGCTGTTCAGCAATATTCTATCTTCGGCAACCTCTGCTGCTGATACCCAGGCAAACAGGGTCTGGAGTGGACCTCAAGCAATCTCCAACAGACCAACAGACAGTCCTTCTGACTGTCAGAAGGAAAACTATCAAACAGGAAGGACACCTATACCAAAACCCCATCAGTATGTCACCACCATCAAAGACCAGAGACAGATAAAACCACAAAGATGGGGAAGAAGCAGGGCAGAAAAGCTGGAAATTCAAAAAATAAGAGCGCATCTCCCCCTGCAAAGGAGCGCAGCCCATCACCAGCAATGGATCAAAGCTGGTCAGAGAATGACTTGGACGAGAGGAGAGAAGAAGGCTTCAGTCCATCAGACTTCTCAGAGCTAAAGGAGGAATTACGTACCCAGCGCAAAGAAACTAAAAATCTTGAAAAAAGAGTGGAAGAATTGACAGCTAGACTAATTAATGCAGAGAAGATCATAAACGAAATGACAGAGATGAAAACCATGACACGAGAAATACGTGACAAATGCACAAGCTTCAGTAACCGACTCGATCAACTGGAAGAAAGAGTATCAGCGATTGAAGATCAAATGAATGAAATGAAGCGAGAAGAGAAACCAAAAGAAAAAAGAAGAAAAAGAAATGAGCAAAGCCTGCAAGAAGTATGGGATTACGTAAAAAGACCAAATCTACGTCTGATTGGGGTGCCTGAAAGTGAGGGGGAAAATGGAACCAAGTTGGAAAACACTCTTCAGGATATCATCCAGGAGAACTTCCCCAACCTATTAGGGCAGGCCAACATTCAAATTCAGGAAATACAGAGAACGCCACAAAGATACTCCTCCAGAAGAGCAACTCCAAGACACATCATTGCCAGATTCACCAAAGTTGAAATGAAGGAAAAAATCTGAAGGGCAGCCAGAGAGAAAGGTCGGGTTACCCACAAAGGGAAGCCCATCAGACTAACAGCAGATCTCTCGGCAGAAACTCTACAAGCCAGAAGAGAGTGGGGGCCAATATTCAACGTTCTTAAAGAAAAGAATTTTCAACCCAGAATTTCATATCCAGCCAAACTAAGTTTCATAAGTGAAGGAGAAATAAAATCCTTTACAGATAAGCAAATGCTTAGAGATTTTGTCACCACCAGGCCTGCCTTACAAGAGACCCTGAAGGAAGCCCTAAACATGGAAAGGAACAACCGGTACCAGCCATCGCAAAAACATGCCAAAATGTAAAGACCATCGAGGCTAGGAAGAAACTGCATCAACTAACGAGCAAAATAACCAGTTAATATCATAATGACAGGATCAAGTTCACACATAACAATATTAACCTTATATGTTAATGGACTAAATGCTCGAATTAAAAGATACAGACTGGCAAACTGGATAAAGAGTCAAGACCCATCAGTCTGCTGTATTCAGGAGATCCATCTCACATGCAGAGACATACATAGGCTCAAAATAAAGGGATGGAGGAAGATCTACCAAGCAAATGGAGAACAAAAAAAAGCAGGGGTTGCAATCCTTGTCTCTGATAAAACAGACTTTAAACCATCAAAGACCAAAAGAGACAAAGAAGGCCATTACATAATGGTAAAGGGATCAATTCAACAGGAAGAGCTAACTCTCCTAAATATATATGCATCCAATACAGGAGCACCCAGATTCATAAAGCAAGTCCTTAGAGACTTACAAAGAGACTTAGACTCCCATACAATAATAATGGGAGACTTCAACACTCCGCTGTCAACATTAGACAGATCAACGAGACAGAAAGTTAACAAGGATATCCAGGAATTGAACTCATCTCTGCACCAAGCGGACCTCATAGACATCTATAGAACTCCCCACCCCAAATCAACAGAATATACATTCTTCTCAGCACCACATCGCACTTATTCCAAAATTGACCACATAATTGGAAGTAAAGCACTCCTCAGCAAATGTAAAAGAACAGAAATTATAACAAACTGTCTCTCAGACCACAGTGCAATCAAACCAGAACTCAGGACTAAGAAACTCAATCAAAACCGCTCAACTACATGGAAACTGAACAACCTGCTCCTGAATGACTACTGGGTACATAACGAAATGAAAGCAGAAATAAAGATGTTCTTTGAAACCAATGAGAACAAAGATACAACATACCAGAATCTCTGGGACACATTTAAAGCAGTGTGTAGAGGGAAATTTATAGCACTAAATGCCCACAAGAGAAAGCAGGAAAGATCTAAAATTGACACTCTAACATCACAATGAAAAGAACTAGAGAGGCAAGAGCAAAGACATTCAAAAGCTAGCAGAAGGCAAGAAATAACTAAGATCAGAGCCGAACTGAAGGAGATAGAGACACAAAAAACCCTCCAAAAAATCAATGAATCCAGGAGTTGGTTTTTTGAAAAGATCAACAAAATTGACAGACCGCTAGCAAGGCTAATAAAGAAGAAAAGAGAGAGGAATCAAATAGATGCAATAAAAAATGATAAAGGGGATATCACCACGGACCCCACAGAAATACAAACAACCATCAGAGAATACTATAAACGCCTCTACGCAAATCAACTAGAAAATCTAGAAGAAATGGATAATTTCCTGGACACTTACACTCTCCCAAGGCTAAACCAGGAAGAAGTTGAATCCCTGAATAGACCAATAGCAGGCTCTGAAATTGAGGCAACAATTAATAGCCTACCCACCAAAAAAAGTCCAGGACCAGATGGATTCACAGCTGAATTCTACCAGAGGTACAAGGAGGAGCTGGTACCATTCCTTCTGAAACTATTCCAATCAATAGAAAAAGAGGGAATCCTCCCTAACTCATTTTATGAGGCCAACATCATCCTGATACAAAAGCCTGGCAGAGACACAACAAAAAAAGAGAATTTTAGACCAATATCCCTGATGAACATTGATGCAAAAATTCTCAATAAAATACTGGCAAACCGGATTCAGCAGCACATCAAAAAGCTTATCCACCATGATCAAGTGGGCTTCATCCCTGGGATGCAAGGCTGGTTCAACATTCGCAAATCAATAAACATAATCCAGCATATAAACAGAATCAAAGACAAGAACCACATGATTGTCTCAATAGATGCAGAAAAGGCTTTTGACAAAATTCAACAGCCCTTCATGCTAAAAACGCTCAATAAATTCGGTATTGATGGAACGTACCTCAAAATAATAAGAGCTATTTATGACAAACCCACAGCTAATATCATACTGAATGGGCAAAAACTGGAAAAATTCCCTTTGAAAACTGGCACAAGACAGGGATGCCCTCTCTCACCACTCCTATTCAACATAGTGTTGGAAGTTCTGGCTAGGGCAATCAGGCAAGAGAAAGAAATCAAGGGTATCCAGTTAGGAAAAGAAGAAGTCAAATTGTCCCTGTTTGCAGATGACATGATTGTATATTTAGAAAACCCCATCGTCTCAGCCCAAAATCTCCTTAAGCTGATAAGCAACTTCAGCAAAGTCTCAGGATACAAAATTAAGGTGCAAAAATCACAAGCATTCTTATACACCAGTAACAGACAAGCAGAGAGCCAAATCAGGAATGAACTTCCATTCACAATTGCTTCAAAGAGAATAAAATACCTAGGAATCCAGCTTACAAGGGATGTAAAGGACCTCTTCAAGGAGAACTACAAACCACTGCTCAGTGAAATCAAAGAGGACACAAACAAATGGAAGAACATACCATGCTCATGGATAGGAAGAATCAATATCGTGAAAATGGCCATACTCCCCAAGGTTATTTATAGATTCAATGCCATCCCCATCAAGCTACCAATGAGTTTCTTCACAGAATTGGAAAAAACTGCTTTAAAGTTCATATGGAACCAAAAAAGAGCCCGCATTGCCAAGACAATCCTAAGTCAAAAGGACAAAGCTGGAGGCGTCACGCTACCTGACTTCAAACTATACTACAAGGCTACAGTAACCAAAACAGCATGGTACTGGTACCAAAACAGAGCTATAGACCAATGGAACAGAACAGAGTCCTCAGAAATAATACCGCACATCTACAGCCATCTGATCTTTGACAAACCTGAGAGAAACAAGAAATGGGGAAAGGATTCCCTATTTAATAAATGGTGCTGGGAAAATTGGCTAGCCATAAGTAGAAAGCTGAAACTGGATCCTTTCCTTACCCCTTATACGAAGATTAATTCAAGATGGATTAGAGACTTAAATGTTAGACCTAATACCATAAAAACCCTAGAAGAAAATCTAGGTAGTACCATTCAGGACATAGGCATGGGTAAGGACTTCATGTCTAAAACACCAAAAGCAACGGCAGCAAAAGCCAAAATTGACAAATGGGATCTAATTAAACTAAAGAGCTTTTGCACAGCAAAAGAAACTACCATCAGAGTGAACAGGCAACCTACAGAATGGGAGAAAATTTTTGCAACCTACTCATCTGACAAAGGGCTAATATCCAGAATCTACAAAGAACTCAAACAAATTTACAAGAAAAAAACAAACAACCCCATCAAAAAGTGGGGAAAGGATATGAACAGACATTTCTCAAAAGAAGATATTCATACAGCCAACAGACACATGAAAAAATGCTCATCATCACTGGCCATCAGAGAAATGCAAATCAAAACCACAATGAGATACCATCTCACACCAGTTAGAATGGCAATCATTAAGAAGTCAGGAAACAACAGGTGTTGGAGAGGATGTGGAGAAATAGGAACACTTTTACACTGTTGGTGGGATTGCAAACTAGTTCAACCATTATGGAAAACAGTATGGCAATTCCTCAAGGATCTAGAACTAGATGTACCATATGACCCAGCCATCCCACTACTGGGTATATACCCAAAGGATTATAAATTATTCTACTACAAAGACACATGTACACGTATGTTTATTGCGGCACTATTCACAATAGCAAAGACTTGGAATCAACCCAAATGTCCATCTGTGACAGACTGGATTAAGAAAATGTGGCACATATACACCATGGAATAGTATGCAGCCATAAAAAAGGATGAGTTTGCGTCCTTTGTAGGGACATGGATGCAGCTGGAAACCATCATTCTTAGCAAACTATCACAAGAACAGAAAACCAAACACCGCATGTTCTCACTCATAGGTGGGAACTGAACAATGAGATCACTTGGACTCGGGAAGGGGAACATCACGCACTGGGGCCTATCATGGGGAGGGGGGAGGAGGGAGGGATTGCATTGGGGAGTTATACATGATATAAATGATGAATTGATGGGTGCTGACGAGTTGATGGGTGCAGCACACCAACATGGCATAAGTATACATATGTAACAAACCTGCACGTTATGCACATGTACCCTAGAACTTAAAGTATAATAAAAAAGAAAAAAAGAAAATAAAATAGAGTAATGCAAGTCAAAATACTTTGAGAAAATAGGAAATGAGATTATGATATAAGATATTAATGTTATTTAGACTTACTTTTAAATGCTGTACTAACAATTTTGAGTGCCAGTTTCCTTATATGTGATATATATTTATTTTATTTCCACTTTAATATTGCTGTATTGAATGCTGGTGAGGTTTTCCAAGTTCTCTGGCTATTATCAACAGTTATATTTTATTAATGAAATATAATTATGCAAAATAGAAGCTTGCAGAGTTTCAAAAAAAAATAGATAAATACAATGTTATAAATTCATCTAAAAGTATGTTAAGGGGGCTTACTTTGACCACACTAAACGGCATGGTTGGCTAGCATTCATGTTACGTCTTTCTTTTACTAATATGAAAAATAAATAAAGTTATAAGAGAAAAATTATCTTTTTATGAAAGATAATTTTGCATGTATGCAGTTATACAACTTGCAAAGCACTTTCATAGTCACTATTACATCGATCTCCCAAATCACCTTCTATATGGGAAGAAAACATACAACTCTAAGTATCTTGTTACTGTTACCTCTCCTTTGTGGATGAGAACAATGTTGCTGAGATTTACAAAGGTGATAATAAGAGGTAGACCTTGGTCTAGGACCCAGGCCTCTTGTTGTTTTGACTTAACGCTTTTTCTCCTATACCACAACACTCCTTCAATCATACAGCTTGAATTAATAGCCAGTATTACATCAAAATGAGGACTGTATTTCTTTGCCAATATCTCAGCTGCACTATGTTCTAGAATTTGGGGATTTAGCAATACTTCATGAAGAAAGCTGACCACCAAGCACAGAAAAATTTATTTATGGGGTTTTATGTAATGCGGGTTTCAAATATGGGAGAACATTTCTTTTAGGATTTATTTTAATAGTTTAAACAGACATCTAAAGTAATTTTCAAAAAGTGATATTTTAAAACAGGCTATACTGTTTTTATTCTATTCAACATTAGCCCTATAAATATGATATTAAATGCATGTTTTTAGCCGGTATTAAAGGATTCTTATAATGAGTTACGCAAAGATGATTAGCTATTTTCCTGGTGACTCATTTGTTTATGTGGCTTCTTTCCTCCTTAAATCAAGTCAGGTTTTAACAACAGTCTCCTCGAGCATGGCTTTTGCTTTCAAGAGATAATAATAAATCTTAATGAATTATCCCTTATCCCTGAGTACTACAGATCCTTATATTACAAATATGGGAAACCTGTAATTCTCTCTAAAAGCCTGCTTCTTCTAAACATTTTTTAAGCTTTCGCAGTAGACTGCTTTAAAGAGGTTCTATTCTACAAGGGGTTCCTGACTTTAGCCTAATATCCTGGGAAAGCTTACCATAATTGATATAAAATTATACATAAATAAGTAAGCGAGGTACAATTTGTAGGAGAGTGGATATACTGGATTTTGTTAATTCTCTAAGTTTCAAAAGCAAATACTTTTATTGGCCTAGCAGAGTTCAGCTCAAAAGTATATAAAGTTCTCATCTGAAGTGATAGATACAATACTAAGTAAGAAGTACTATGTTATTGAAACTGTCATTTTACAACTTTCAAGATAATATATACTACATATGTATATTTAATTGTCAAGATAATATATACTATATATGTGTACTACTGTAGAAAATTGCCACAAATTGGGTGGCTAAAAATAACTGAAATTTATTGTCCCATGGTTCTGAGCTCTGTGAGCTAGAAATTCAAAATCAGGTTATTGGCAGGGCCATGCTTCCACTGAGGGCTGTAAGTAGGAGATTTTTTTTCTTCTTCTTCCTCTAGTTTCTGGTAGTCCTGGGCATTCCTTGCCTTCTAGCTTCTGGCTTCTGACAGCAAAACTCTAATCTCTGCCCCTGTGGTCAGGTATTCTCCCCTTGTGTCTGTGTCTCTTCTCCTCTTTTTATAAGAACAGCAGTTGTATGGGATTACGGTCCCACTCTACTCCAGTATGACCTCCTTTTAATGAACTATGTCTGCAGGGACCTTAGTTCCAAATAACATCACATTCTGAAGAATTAAGATGTCAACATACCTTTTTTATGCGGGGTCGGGGGCAGTGTACGGGAACACAATTCACCGTGTAACAGGGCTTCAATTACACGGTCCAAAATTAAACTATCCATTAATAATACCTCTTCCACCCTTGTGCCCCATTTGTCCAATTCCCATCACATCACCAAATGTAATTACTGTTTCTTATATAGAAATCAGTGATTTATTCAATTTTTTAGAAATTATATTCTAATTTCTTTGTTATATGTATATACACACATATATATGTATGTATATCTGAGTTTAATTATGTATAAGCAAGAAAATGCAAATGTATCTCCTTACATTCTTTCTTTCAAACAGTGGGCAACACACAGTAACTTTGTGTTTTACTTATATTTTTACTTGAAACCATTTTTGGAGACTTTTGCAAATCAACAATGGCAGAAATAGCTAATGCTTATATAGTGTTTACTACATTTGAAATGAGCTAATATATCTAAGGTTGATGAAAATCCTAAACAGTAAGTTCTAGTATTTATCTGCATTTTGTATATGATGAAAATGAACCTTAGGAACTTACCCAGGATTACAGGAAGCCAGGAACCCAGGAACCCAGGAAGACTTGTTCTAATATCAATGACCTAAAACATGGCGTTAAACTGTCTCTCTAAATGGCCTAAAACATTGCATTAAACTGTCTCTCTAAAGAAGGCCCTTGTTCTTTCTTAAAACAGGATTGTACTCCAATATATAAATGTAGCATGACTTATTCATCTTTTGGTCAATTCACATTGAGATTTTTTTATCATCATTTTAACAAATACTTTTGCAATAAATAACATTATGTAACATTTCATTTTACACATACACAGGACCATTTATGGGTTTAATTCATGAAATGGAATTTGGGGGCAAAAAAAAATCTAGGTATTTGAAATTTTGACAGATATTGTCAAATTGCATTCCAATTTGTATTCCTACCAGTAACAAATGAAAGTGATTATTTATATAAAGCTTTGCCAATAAGTTTATTACCAAGACTTTCAATTATAGCCAATCTGATAGTTTAAAAAGAGAAATTTCAAGTAGTTTTAACTAATGTTTCTTTTATTACAAGTGAGGATAGTTACCTTTTCCATTTGCAGGTATTCTTTATATATTAAGAAGATTCGTCTTTTCCTGATGATAAAAGTAACATTTTTGTTCTGTGTCATTTTTTGTACTTTATTCACAGTGTTTTCATTTGTTGTAGTTGCTTTGTATTTTGATCTTAGCCTTACCAGTTTTGCTTGTATTTCATGAAATCAAATTTATTAATCATTTCTATTATATTTTTTACTCTTTTAACTGACAAATGATAATTGCGTATATTTCCGGGGACCAATATAATGTTTTCCTCTATGTATATGTTGTAAGAAGATTAAATCGAGCGAATTAACGTATCCATCATACTACCAACTTATTTTTTGGTGACAAGAATGTTCTAAAAATCTATTCATTCAGCAACTTTGAAATATACTATATATTATCATTAACTGTAGTCACCATGTAGTGCAATAGGTCACTAAAACTTATTCTTGCAGTCTAATGGAAATTCATTTTGTAAAGGTTCCTGATATCAATTAATAGATTAAAATACAGGTAAACACTTGTTTACAGTCTTTATTTAACAAACGTGTCATTTAACTCTAGGTGACATCAACACATAGGAAATAGATGTATGAAGATGTGACTTTGAGATTACAGTTAGTCCAAAAATGTAAATAAATGTAGAACATGTCCTTGTGGAGGCAGGCGGAAGAAAGGCCTCTTTCACTCAATGGATTTATGCAAGTTATCTATTACTTACTACTAGTTATCTAGTAAAGCTATGTTCACATTTAAATTACTACTTCATTTGAAATGTATACTGATATATGATTTAAGGTACAAACCCAACTTCTGTTGTTTGCCAAATGGTTACTCAAGTTTTTCTAACACTGTATATAAAACAGGTTTATGTTCTTGCACTGACTTGAAGTGACACCTGTGTGATACTAAATTCTTATATGCATTGAGGTCCATTCCTGGATGTCAAATTCTCTTCATCGTTTGACTATTCATGTATCAGTAACAAACATTCCATTTTAAAGTTTAATTGTATCTTTTATTTAATGTTTAATTGGCTAATAATACATACATCATATATTTATGGCATACAATATGATATTTTGCTATATGTTTACACTCTTGAATAATTACATCAAACTATATTTAAATATCCATCATTGTACATACTTATTTTCTGTGGTGAAAACATTTAAAATCTACTATTTCAGCAATTTTAAAACATGCGATAATTATTGAGTGCAGTAGATCGCTAAATCCTTCTAACTAACTGAAATTTTGCACCGTTTGATTAACATCTTCCCTTCCTCCATCTACCCCATTCCCTTAGCCCTTGGTAACAAGCATTTTACTCTGTTTCTATAAGTTTGACTTTTTTTTAAGATTCCACATGTAAGTGTGAGCATGCAGTGTTTGTTTTTTGTGTGTGTATGCCTGCCTTATTTCATTTAGTATAATGCCCTACACATTTACGCATGTTACTACAAATAACAGAATTTTAGTTTTTAAGACTGAATAGTGTTATATTATGTATATATACCACATTTTCTTTATCCATTAATCCATTGACCCACATTTAGGTTGTCTCCATATCTTGGCTATTTTAAATAACTCTGCAATGAACATCAGAGTGCAGATATCTTTTGTACATATTGATTTAAATTCCTCTGGATAGACACAGGTTGAGTATCCTTTATCTAAACTGCTTGGGAACAGAAGTGTTTGTAGTTTTATTTTTTTTTCCATTTTTAGCATATTCACATATACATAATGAGACATGTAGGGAATGGGACTCAAATTGAAATACAAATATGTTTCCTTTGTATACTCTTTATACACATAGGCTGAAGGTAATTTTATATAATATTTTAATGATTTTATGCATGAAACAAACGTTTGTATACATTGAATCATCAGAAAGAAAAGATGTCACTATCTCAGCCACCCACGTGGAAAATCTGTGGTTGTTTGTCATCACTGTCATTCCTCACTCAAAATTTATATGCTACTGATAAGCAATCATTTTCTCACATTTATTCACACATAAATACTTAACGGTAAAAATTATGACATGCCATTAATATAGTGAAAAATAATATGCTCAGAGTGACAAAATAGCACAGTAGCATCATCATAATACTTGTATTAACTGTTAAACAACAAACCACAGCAGCATTTTAGTTTCCACCCATGATGCTGTGTTTTGATTAAAATGTTATAGTACATTGTATTTTTTTTTTTTTTTAGATGAGAAGAAACATCAGAAGCAGTTGAAGGACCAGGAAATGGGTCCTTGAGGGATGAGGAGGCATTCTCCTGGATGGCTTTTAAAATTTGTCCTCCAGATTCATTTGTCTCATTAACAACAGTTTTTGTCTTAGAAGTCTCTCTTTGATTTTATAAACAGACATAATTTCTTATTCTATTATGAATGCGCACATTCTAGTCCTCAATAAGACTAGTACACATTTTCACCATGTTATCTATAGGCCCTTCTTTTTGCAGTGTTAACAATATCATCTTCATTTTGATTATTATCAAAATCACTTTGATTAAGAGCCATTTTGGCTATTTCACCATCAGTCAATGAAAGAACTACTGGAACCTCATTAGTGATATTAAAAATTTCTTTGATAGTCACTTCTTCCATATTACTGATGGACTCTGAGGGTATATTTTTTGCATATGTAAGGAGGTCAGACATTGTTTTGTTCTCACTTTTCATATGTAATTATTCAGTCACTTCCTTGTTTACCATCATCACTGAAAATAGTTGCAGGCCAGAGGTTGTGCCAGGCATGCACAACTGTATATTTAGTCACTGTGTTCCAAGGGTTAGCAAAAACATATAGGACAACCTTCATGCTAAACTCCTTCTGGAAACCTTCCACACCCATGCCTCTGTTCACTGCTGCGAGCATACTGTTCAAAAAGTGTCTTATATTTACTCTTCATTGACGCAAGTATACCCTGGTAACATGGCTGAAGTAAGAAGTCACATTTGGGGAAAAGTACATTGCACAAACAGTATTTTTGATGGTAATTTTAGCTGGAGGATGAGCAAAACAGTTATAAAGGAATAACAAAATCTTGCAGCCATTTTCCACTCAGCTTCCCTGTAGTGAGCATGAGCTGCTGGTATAAAATTGTTTGAGAAAAATCAGAAAACATGTCCCTGGTGACACATGCCCTTTTGTTAACATAATAATGGATGAGTACTAAATTCACTCCTTAAAACCAGTGAGAATGCAAGCTTTTGCCTATCACAGCAAGTTTAGTCTCATGCATGCCTGCTGCATTAGCAAATCCTAACAGAGTTATTCTGTGCTTTGCATCCTTAATTCCTGTCTCTTCGCCTGTAGTCTGTGACTTTCTGGGGCAATTATTCCAAAACGTGATATTTTATTATCATTGTAGACTTGTTCTGACATCAGATTTTCATCAGCAATGACCTTGGTAAACTTGTCATTGAATTTCCCTGCTGCTTTATGACAGCAGATTCTTTATCACCACAAATTTCTTTTTAAAAAAAATTTATTATTATTATTATACTTTAAGTTCTAGGGTACATGCGCACAATGTGCAGGTTTGTTACATATGTATACGTGTGCCATGTTGGTGTGCTGCACCCATTAACTTGTCATTTACATTAGGTATATCTCCTAATGCTATCCTTCTCCCCTCCCCCCTCCCCACAATAGGACCCGGTGTGTGATGTTCCCCTTCCTGTGTCCAAGTGATCTCATTGTCCAATTCCCACCTATGAGTGAGAACATGCAGTGTTTGGTTTTCTGTCCTTGCAATACTTTGCTCAGAATGATGATTTCCAGCTTCATCCATGTCCCTATAAAGGACATGAACTCATCCTTTTTTATGGCTGCATAGTATTCCATGGTGTATATGTGCCACATTTTCTTAATCCAGTCTATCATTGATGGACATTTGGGTTGGTTCCAAGTCTTTGCTATTGTGAATAGTGCCACAATAAACATACGTGTGCATGAGTCTTTATAGTAGCATGATTTATAATCCTTTGGGTATATGACAAAAATCACAGCCATACTGAATGGATACTGAATTTCTGGATTAGAGATGTTCAAAATGTATATCTGGAAGTGGGATTTCTGGATTATATGATAATTCTATTTTTAGTTTTCTGAGGAAACTTCGGATTCTTTTTTCCATAATGGGTCTCATATTACAGTTTTATATTTTTCAAATCCTCATATAATTATTCCCTTTTTAGTACTCTTTCAGAATGTCTTATATATACTTGTTTATTTTTCTCTACGGGCATGACAATCAGTTTTTCTAACTTCCCATAAAACACTGTTAGTGTTTTTATTGGGTTTGTATTAAATTTACAGACTAGTTTATGGAGGATTAATAACATTATGTTTTTGATCATTTATATGTAGGATAGTATATATTGCTTTTCTTCTTTTTTGTCCTTCATTAGTGCTTTTACAGTTTTCTCTTTATATAAAACTTGCCTATAAGTGTTAACACATCTTACATATTTAGTCTGTTTAATTGCTATTGTTAAGGTGTGACTTCTTCCGTCACACTCTCTATTCCATTTCAATAATAACCATATTGGTGGTTATGCAGTCATATCAAAGTTATTAATTTCTGTGTATTATTTTGTACCTCACTGATTCACTGCTTTTAATTACTTTTTTCATTTCATCTACTTGGATTTTCTATAAATACAATCTTATCACTTGCAAATAGGGATAGTTTCACATCCCTCTCTGCAATTTATATCTAATTTCTTTCAGAGGTCTATTGCTTTAGCTAGTATTTCCAAGTTAACATCAAATAATAAGAATAATTGTGAACATTCTCATCTACTTTTTGATTTTAACGTGAATGGATCTATTATTTACTTATTAAGCATAATGCTGCTTTTGGGGTGTGAATTTTATGAGCTTAAGAAAATATCCATGCATTCTTATTTTATGAGCTATTTTTACAAATCAAGAAATTGTTGAATGTTGCAATATGCTTTTCAGCATCTATAGAGTCAATCAAACATTTTTCTTAGGTCTGCTATGATAATGAGTTAAATTATCAGGTATCCTATTACCGTACTGTGTTTGTATTCCTGAAACAAATCATAGTCAATATGGATTTGCTCTTTTAATGTGCTGTTGAATTACTAATATTTTAGGTTGAGTTTTACATCTATTTTTCTAAATGAGATTGGTTTAAAGTTTTATTTTTTGTGCTGTTGTTTGAAATTTTCTATGAGTCTTAAGTAGTTTCACGAAAAATAAATAGGTTTAGGTTCTATTTATTTCCATGCTCTGAAGCATTTTTTTTCAGAGATTTTTTTATTACTATAGGGAATGTCCTTACATGTCTACACTCTATTATTATTATATTTTTATTATACTTTAAATTCTAGGGCACATGTGCACAATGTGCAGGTTTGTTACATAGGCATACATGTGCCACGTTGGTTTGCTGCACCCATCAACTCGTCATTTACATCAGGTATTTCTCCTAATGCTATTCCTCTCCCATCTCTGAAGTAAACTGTTTTTTGTTTGTTTGTTTGTTTGTTTGTTTTTTAAAGTTAGATGGAATCTTCCAGATAAACCTTTACCGGAGTCTTTTTGTTTCTGTTTATGTGAGGTGGGGTGATCTTTTGGATAATTTTCTCAAATTATTCTGTGCAAATTAGTCTGCTGAGATATTCCATGTATTTTATGGTCATTTTTGGTAAAGTACATTTTTCTAGAAAATTATCTATTTCATCCAATTTTTCACATTTCTTACCATAAAGGTGAAAATATTAGTTTCTTATAGTTTCAATTTTATCAGTTTATTTAATTACTTCCCAATTTTCATTTCTTTATCTCACATATGTGTGGTTTTTGCTAATTAAGTTATTTAAAGAGTTGCTTATGTAATGAGAGGGCAGGACAGGATGGTAGAGTAGAGCGCTCCAGGGATTATCCTCCAACAAAGACATCAATTTGAACAACTATCCACACACAAAAATCCACCACAAGAACTCAGGAATTTAGGTGAAAGATTGTAGTACCTCATTTCAGTATAATAATAAATATGCATTAAACAGGGTATGAAGGACAATTTTACATTACCCATGTAATTTCCAACCTAATTTAATTTAAAAAATTAAGAAAAAAATGTATTTAAACTGTACTTGAGACCAAATGGACCTAATAGACATGTACAGAATATTCTATGCCACAGCTACTGAATACAGTTTTTTCTCAAATCCACATGAAACATTCTTTCAGGTAGATTATATAAGGCTATAAAACAAATATGAACAAATCTAAGAAGATTTAAATCATATCAAATATCTTCTAACCACAGTTCTATGAAACTAGAGATCAATAATAGAAGAAATCTTGAACATTTTACAAATACATGAAAATTAATCATGCTGTTGAACAAGCAAGTAGTCAACAGAAATAATTAAAACAGAAATTAAAATGTTTGAGACAAATGGAAATAGAAACAAAACATACCAAAACCTATAGAATATAGCAAAAGAAGTTTAAAGAGACTACTTTGTACCAATAAACATTTACATAAAAAAAATGGTTTCAAATAAAAAACCCAATATTACACTTCAGTTAACTAAAAATACAAGAGCAAAGAGAAACCCAAATTAGAAGAATGAAGGAAATTATAAAGATTGGCTCAGAAATAAACAAAATAAAGAGTAAAAAAGTCAACAAAACAGAGAGGTGGATTTTTTAAAAGGTAAACACAATTGACAAACTTTTAGCTAGACTAGCTAAAATTAAAAAAAGGAACCAAATAAAGCCAGAGATGAAAAAGCTGATATTACAACTGTTACCACAGAAATATTAAGAATCATTAGAGACAATTTTGAACAAATATATACCAAGAAAACGGAAAGCCTAGAAGAAATGGATAAGTTCTTGGAAACAAACAACCTACCAAATTTGAATAATGAAGAAATAGAAAACCCTAACAAGATTGAATCAGTGATAAAACGTTTCCCATAAAAAAAAAAACCCCAGTACCTAATGGCATCACTGCTGATTTTTCGTATATATTTAAATAAAAATTATTATTCATTCTTTTCAAACTATTTCAAAAAAATTGTACAGAATGGAATTCTCCCAAACTCCTTCTATGGGGCCAGCTGGACAGGATGGAATTCTTCCAAATTCATTCTATGGGGCCAGCATTACCCTAATACCAAAACCAGACAAGGACAAAGCACTAAAAGAAAACGGGAGTGTGGGGTAATATCGCTGATGAACATAGATGCAAAAATCCTCAAAAAGCACTGGCAAACCAAATTCAACATTACATTATAAAGGTTATTCATGATGGTCAAGTGACATTCATCCCAGGGTTGCAAGGATGGTACAATGTATACAAATGAATACATATAATAAACCACATTAAAAGAATGAAAGACAAAAAGTATGTGACCACTTCAATAAATGCAAAAGTGTTTGAAAAAAAAAAGACATCCTTTTTTTTTTTTTTTAAACTGATGTTTATTTTTCATCAACCATTTTTCCATGTTGCTTAAGAGCCCGTGCAAGAACAGCTTAAGACCATTCAGTGGTTGCTCCTACCCATTCAGTGGCCTGAGCAGTGGGAGCTGCAGACCAGTCTTCCGTGGCAGGCTGAGCACTCCAGTCTTCACTAGGGAACTGCTGAATAGGCACAGAGGGCAGCTGCACACCTGCACACCAGTCTACAACCTCAGGCTCAGTAGCAGTGACCTCAGGAGCTGGAGCAGTCCATTTACCCTGAAATTCCTTTTTGGTTGTAGCCTTTTCAGCAGCAGCCTGCTCTACTTTTTCAATCTCTTCAGGATCTCTGTAGAAGCAGAGATCAGGCATGACCTCCCACAGGTGTTCACGGGAAATAGTGCCACGCATGCGCAGAACTTCCCGCGCCAGCATCCACCACATCAAACCCACTGAGTGAGCTCTCCTGTTGTTGCATGGGATGGCAATGTCCACATAGCGCAGAGGAGAATCTGTGTTACACAGAGCAATGGTAGGTAGGTTAACATAAGATGCCTCCGTAAGAGGCTGGTGCTCAGCCCTGGGGTCAGTAACCACAGGAAACCGTGGCTCCCGGAAGGCTGCCTGGATCTGGTTAGTGAAGGTCCCAGGAGTGAAGCGGCCAGCAATTGGAGTGGCTCCAGTGGCAGCAGCCAACTTCAGCAAGGCCCTCTGGCCAGTATTCCTGGAGGATATAACACTGACATCAGCAGGGTTTTCAATGGCAACAATGGCAGGAGCCCCCAGCAGAAGCTTCTCCCAGGTCCTCTTCAGATTTAGGATGTAGATGCCATCACTTTTCCTTTTATAGATGTACTGTTCCATCTGGAAGTCAAGATTGGTGCCACCTAAGTGGGTTCCTGCTGCAAGGAACTTAAGGACATCCTCCTCCTTCATTTGCAGGACATCAAGGGCTCCGGACATTGTGAAAGTTTCCCTTTAAGTTACGACGGGAATCCAGAACAACTCCGTATGGACCCCTCTGTAGGTAACGCGGAAAGGGAGACATCCTTTTATAAAAATATTCTCAACAAAGTTAGTATAGAAAGAATGTGTTTCAACACAATAAAAGCTATGTATGGCAAATCCACAGATAACATACTAAATGGAAAGATGTTGACGGTTATTCCTCTAACATCTGAAATAACAGAAGAATGTCCACTTTCACCACTTTTACTCAAATTAGTACTGTAAGTCTTAGGCAGATCAATTAAGAAAGAGAAGTAAATAAAAGGCATCCAAATTGGAAAAAAAGAAAGTCAAATTTTTTCTGTTTACAGAAACATGACGTATTTTTTAAAAATAAAAACTTCATAGAAACACTGTTAGAATTTTAAAAATGCATTGAAGTTTCAAGATGCAAAATCAACATTAAAAATCATAATATTTCTATATTCAAGCAGCAAACTATCTGAAGAACAGCAATCCAATGTACAATAACCAAATAAAATAAAATTAGGAATAAATTTAATTAAAAGGGGGAGATTTATGCAATTAGTGCTATAAAATATTCATGAAATAAATTATAAGGACACAAAGAAATGGAAACACATCCTGTGTTCATGGATGTGAATAATTAACATTGCTAAAACATTCATATTACCAAAGCAATCCATAGACTCAATGGAATCTGTCAAAATGCTTATGATATTCTTCACAGAAACAGAAAAACAAACTTAAATTTTATATTAAACCATAAAGACCCTGAATTGCCAAAGAAATACTGAACAAAAAAGAGCAAAGCTGGAGACATCGCACTACCTGACTTCAAAATATATTGCAAAGCTATTGTAAACAACACAGCATGGTATTGGCATATAAATATGCATCTTGCCTAATGAAACAAATTAGAGAATAGAGAAATCAATCCATAGACTTAGAGTCAACTGATTTTAAACAAAGGATCCAAGAACACACATTGGTGAAAGGATAGTTTCTTCAATAACTGGTGTTGGGAAAAATGGATATCAACTTGCAGAAAAATGAAACTAGCCTTGTATCTCTCACCATATAAAAAATGATCTAAAAATGGATCAAATGCATATATGTAAGACCCCATATGATAAAATTACTAGAAGACCACATGGACAAAATAGTTTAGGACATTGGAATAAACACGAGGTTTTTTGGATAAGACTTCAAAAGCACAGAAAACAAAAGCAAAAATAGACAAATAGGATTATATCAAACTAAAATGCTTCTCCACAGCAAAGAAACCAATAATAAAACAATCAACAGGGTAAAGAGACAAACTATATAATGGAATGAATATTTGAAAACTGTGGTAGTTAATAGCCCATTCTCACACCGCTATAAAGAAATATCTGAGATTTGGTAATTTACAAAGAAAAGAGGTTTAATTGGCTCATGGTTCCACAGGCTATTTAGCAAGCATGACTGGGGAGACCTCAGGAAACTTTCATTCACGGCAGTAGGCAAAGGGGAAGCAAGCATGTCTTACATGGTCCAAGCAGGAGGAAGACAGCAAAACAGGCGATGCTACACACTTTTAAACAACCAGATCTCGTGAGAACTCACTCACTATCATGAGAACAGCAAGGTGGAAATCTGATCCCATGATCCAATCACCTTCCACCAGGCCCCTCCTTCAATATTGGGGATTACAATTTGATATGAAATTTGGGTGGGGATAAGAATCCAAACCACACCAAAAACTATGCACCTGACATGAAGTTAATTACTACAACATATTAGGATCTCAAGCAAATCAATAGCAAAAATAAAATAATCTGATTTTTAAATGTGCAAAATATCTGAATAGAAATTTCTCAAAAGAAAGCATACAAGTGGCTAAGAGGTATATGAAAAAATGTTCAGTATCACTTATCGTCAGAGAAATTACAATCAAAACAACAATAGAATATCAGCTTAACCCCATTAGAATAGCTATTGAGAAGAAGATAAAACATCAAAAATGCTGGCAAGGATGTGAAGGAGAACACATACACTGTTGGTGGGGGTATACGTAAGTACAGCCATAATTGGAAACTGTGTGGAGGTTCCTCAAAGAATAAAAAATGGAACTAACATATGATCCAGAAATTATACTATTTGATGTATACCAAAAGGAAATAAAATTAGTATGTCAAAGAGATATCTGTGCTCTCATCTTTATTATGGCATTATTTCCAGTAGTCAGGAAATGT